>NC_059177.1:17761919-18961919 GCF_019923935.1 Bubalus bubalis | reverse complement strand
TCCACGATGCAGAATAATTTTCTGACAACTTTGCCTGGTTTTTGCTTTGTCATTGGCTGGAAAAATAGGTAGAAATTCCATTTGTTGAACTCTGCATTGCTTTATCTGGGTTAAATTTATTATTTAAGGTCATGATTTTTGGAAAATCATACATATGTACATGAATGTAAGCATGGCAATTTAGTGTGACTCAGAAAATTCTTAAACATTTCTGTACTATATATGTAGTGCAAAAAATTAATAATTTAAAATATATATATAATTATATATACATATATGCTTGACAAATGTTCACAAAATTTACTATGGAAACAAACGTGATCTTGCATTCATTAGAATATTTTGAAGTTTGATTAAACATATGTATATTCCTTATATATCAAGGTATTGTTGATTAAAATCTTGGAAACCTTTCATATAATGTATACTTTTCAAAGACTGGCACTGAGATGCAGTCAATTATGGCAACATGCTTCAATACTTATTTGATGTTTCTGTAGACATTTGAGCATGTAATCTTGATACATATAGCAAAAATGGATACACTCAAAGTACCTTGTCTTCTGTTTCTGGTATCCCTTGGACCACTCTTCTGAGGCTGTGTGTAAAAATGGACATCTGAGTGATCAAATCAGATAATATTCTAGAGCAGGTTTTGTCAACCCAGACTGCACATAAGAGTTACCTGGGGAGTTAGAAAGTCAGTGCCTAAGCCCACTAATAGATACTCTGATTTAGTTGGTCTGACTTGGACTCCAAGTAGAGTTCCACTGTATAGCCAGGTATATGAATTCTGTTCTAGACATAAAACACTCTGCAAGCACTCATTTAGAACAGAGGGCAGTTCCTGGAAAGAGGAGCAATGCCAAAGGATCTGTGCGTTGTTGTCAGTCCAAGGTGGATGTGTCTGTAGCCTCAGGTCCTGGCGAACACTGCTCTTCCAATTTAAAGGCTGTCCTCTATGAAAGATGGATCTAATTCAGGAACTTTTCTAGCAGATCCTTCGTGATTGTCTTTGATTTCATAGGATCCTCTCTAGCTAGGTTATAGGGCCAACCGCCTCTGTGAGAACTTACTTTCCAGTTTCTTCCTGAATATTGAGAAAGTATAGAAATTAAGACAGGGTCTTTGAGTTTAGGAGACAGACAAGGAACTCTGGTAGATTCTTGAAGATTTGCTTTTTGAAAAAAAGGTAAAGAAGGAACTTCCCTGAGATCTAATAATCATAAGGCAGGTCTTCAATGTTGATGGCAACAGAGATAGAATATCTAGTTATGTGTTCTTTAAAATTTAGAAACATTCAACCTAATTCTTCTCTCCTACCACAAAGCCTATTGGGACCTAGTAGAAACTCATAGGAAATCTAAACTCTTTGAAGAGCTATAAGGAAAAAAAAATCACCTTTATAATGCAAACAATAAAATCAAATCTAAGACACTGACTAATCAATAAACAATGTTTGCAACACACCCTACCATTCTTGTTTTTCCATAAAGACAATCTCTACAATCTGCCACATTGATTTTGTGAATGTACTTAGCAGATTATATTTGGCAAAAGCACCATATGGTTTTCCTTAGTATTTTCTAAGATATATTATTGGACTAAGAGCTCTTTGAGAGCAAATAATGATGTTTTTTATGTGATGTCCAATATGTGAAATCTATACAAGGTACTCAGGCTAAAACTTCTAGAATTGTAGTCAACTATTAAGTATTAGATTGTATTATCATTAATTTATTTAAATATCCATATATAAGAAAAATAGACTGATATACAGTAAATTTCCAGGAACAATTGCTTGAAAATATACAATCATATCAAGGATATCAGGCTTCCCTGAGAGCTCAGTTGGTAAAGAATCCACCTGCAATGTAGGAGACCCTGGTTCATTTCTTGGGTTGGGAAGATATACTGGAGAAGAGATTGGCTACCCACTCCAGTATTCTTGGGCTTCCCTTGTGGCTCAGCTGGTAAAGAATCTGCTTGCAGTGTGGGAGACCTGGCTTCAATCCCTGGGTCAGGAAGATCCCCTGGAGAAGGGAAAGTCTACCCACTCCAGTATTTTGGCCTGGAGAATTCCATGAACCGAATAGTCCATGGGGTCACAATGAGTCGGACATGACTGAGCGACTTTCACTTCATTTCACTTCACTTCATCAAGGATGGCACATAAATTTGTCTTATAAAAAGCCTGATAAACATTAGCTTTCTGAAGCACTGACTGTAGGAGTTGGAGACCAGGTTCCTTATGACTGATTATCATGATTGATTGGTGATGTCTGCTATGGTTGTAGATGCAGGAAATGATGACATGAATATATTTACTATGCATACTTTACATAAAGTCATAAATAACAGATTCATAAATTGTACTTGTGAAAATCTGATATATATGGAAGCAGAAATTAACTTACCTTGGAGGAAAGCTGTTCTTCTGCAAAGTATTATTTCTTGCAGGAAACTGAATAGTATGGGGAATGGGTGTATATTAATATTCTGATAATATATATTTATAAAGTATATGTATATGTGTATATATACATATATGTGTATATATATGTTTTTATATGTGTGTATGTTTTTATTTATATATATAATGTATCATAATATATAAAGAAATGGAAAACATGGTTGAGCTAAAGTAAAATAAACATCATCTGCTCTCCAGTTAATAACCAACTATTGATATTTGATGAGTATTACATATGAAAAATAGCCATACTATCAAATTATTTTTAAAATTTTAATATAGCACACTAAGTTTAATTTTTGGTTCCTAGGTATACTCTTCAAATTATATTAGGTTGGTGAAAAAGTAATTGTGGTTTTAGACTGAATTTTAAATCATTATAACTAGGCTCAAACACATCTTTATTAATCAAAATAGGAACCATTACAATCAATGCATTTTTGCTAGCAAGAAATATTTGTTTATTCCTGTAGATTAAAAATCCATGCTTCAGGATTCAGTGAACTTTTGGAAAGCATTTTTTGCCTTCTGCTGGTTATGGAAGTGTTTTCTCTTCAAAAAAAAAAAGTTGTTAAGATGCTTGAAGAAGTGCTAGCTGGTTGGCAAGAGGCCAGGTGAATATGGTAGATGAGGCAAAACTCCGTAGCCCAGTTTGTTCAACTTTTGTAGCATTGGTTTTGTGAAGTGCAGTTGGGCATTGTCATGGAGAAGAATTGGGCCCTTTCTGTTGGCCAATGCCGTCTGCAGGCTTGGCTGTTTTTGGTGCATCTCACTGATTTGCTGAGCATACTTCTCAGATATAATGGCCTCACTGGGTTTCAGAAAGCTGTATTGGATCAGCCAGGCAGCAGACCACCAAACAGTGACTATGACCTTTTTTTGGTGTATGTTTGGCTTTGGGAAGTGCTTTGGAGCTTCTTTTTGGCCCAGCCACTGAGCTGGTTGGTCATCGCTAGTTGTTATATAAAATCCACTTTTTGCCGCACATCACAATCTGATCAAAAATGACTTTTTTAAAAAATTTGCAGTCAGCTCATACTTATTGGGCTTTTTTCACTTTTCAAATTATCTTCAAATGTTGGATGACCATAGAATGCTCTACATTGAGTTCTTTGGCCACTTCTCATGTACTTGTAAGAGGATCAGCTTCAGTGATGGCTCTCACTTGGTCACTGTCAACTTCTGATGGCCAGCCACTGCACTGCTCATCTTCAAGGCTCTCATCTGCTTTGCAAATCTTCTTGAACCAGCCCTACACTCTATGTTCGTTAGCAGTTCCTCATCCAAATGTGTTGTTGATGTTGTGACCCACCACTGCTTTATGACACATTTTGAACTCAAATATGAAAATCACTGAAATTTGATTTTCATCTAACATCATTTCCCTAGTCCAAAATAAATATAAAATAAACAGCAAACGGGCTTCCCTGGTGGCTCAGTCAGTAAAGAAACCACCTGCAATGCAGGAGACCCAGGTTTGATCCCTGGGTTGGGAAGATCCCTTGGAGAAGGGAATGGCAACCCACTCCAGTATTTCTACCTGGAGAATTCCATAGACAGAGAAGCTTGGAGGGCTACAGTAGCCAATGGGGTCACAGAGAGTCTGATATGACTGAGTGACTAACAGATAGCAAGTAATAAGTCATTAGCAAAATAAACATAAAGTGAAAAATAGGCATTGAAATGATGTATAATATAACTACATTTATTTAAGAATGTATTCCTGTATAAAAAGGCAAAGGTCAACAATACAAAACCGCAATTACTTTTGCACCAACCTAATACTTTCCTGTCATCAAATTCTAATGCCTACATATACTTGCATCATATAAATACTGTTTTGTCATGTCTTCAGAGTATTTGTGACGATTCTAAGTTTTCATTGTTATTAACAGTGTGCAAATCCTCATTTTCATAGCAATTTTAAAATATTCTATTATAGAATTTATCAAATATACATACAAGTATAGAAAATTGTGTAAATAACCTCCCATGAACTGATAACCCAGTTGTAAATGCCATCAGTATCCTGCAAATCAGGTATAACTGTCTCCTCTGAACTTTTATTGTGAAGGGACAATTGAATTTGAATTTCAGATATTATATCTTCTTACCAGATTGAATTTCAGACATTATATCTCCTTACCTAAAATATTTCAGAATGCATTTCTAATTGATAAGAATACTATAATCACCATGCTACATATCACACCTGAAAAAATTAAAAATTCCTTAATTCACCCAGTACTTGACACATTTTTTTCTGAAAAAAAAAAATGCATTCTATGAGCATAGTATCTTGAAGTAAAATTGCTAGAGCAAAGAGTTTGCACCTTTTTATGACTTTTGATAAGTAGTATCAGTATCTGTCATGGTAAGGATTGATGCAGTCAAGATTGCTCAAAGGTAGTGTCACACCTCTGATATTCATTGTTACTGGGGAGGAAAGAAAGATATGGAAATTTGGGACATCTTGAAAATAAAATAATATGGATGTAGGAAGGAGAAGATGAGGAAGACAGAATGGGAGGAAGGCAGGAAATTACAACAATGACAATAAATACCCAAACCAAAGAGTAATGCTGTAATCTTAGTGACTGGTGCTTCTGAGTCAGGTTCTTTAACAGGGTTCTGTACAGAATATTGAAATGGTGAAGTTAGGGTTTCAAGTTGAGCTTCATAGTACGGGTTGGGTAGCAGAAAGAAGAGCAAGGATCTTCTAACATGCCCTGACTCACCACTCATTTCACACACTGCAGAAGCAGCTTGTGGCTCCTGGAGCTGGCCTCTTCAACTCTTACTTCCTAAAGGATCTGCCAGAGGGATGCCCTTGTACCTTTCATCTCTACTGACCTGTGCATCCTGAGCTGCCCCGAAAGCAACAGATGCTCATGTTTTGAAGTTGACATGACTGCACATGGCATAGGAGAACAATGAGGGACTTTACTTTCTAGTTGTCTATGACTGATACTAAAACTGCAGACTTAGAAAACACAAATATATAGTTGCCAAAGGGGAAAGAAAAGGGAGAGGAGGGTAAATCAGGAGTTTGGGAATAACAGATAAATGCTACTATACATAAAATTGATAAGCAACAGTGACCTACCATGTAGCATAGGGGACTGTATTCAATAATTTGTAACCTACAATGGAAAAGAATATTAAAAAATTACATAATTGATTCATTTTGCTGTACACCTGAAATTAGCACAGTATAACCAACTATACTTCAATTAAAAAAAAAAACTGTACAAATTAACAAGAGAAAATGAACCATCATTTACCATCATTTAATGAACATCATTTACTCTGCAACCACAAAAGTGTTAGTGGTTTTTGACTTAATATTTTTCAATCTTTACATCTATCTGTAAAGAAAGTACTACCATCCTCGTTTTTATACATGAGAAAATGGAAGTGTCGCTTAAAGTCTTTTCTGGAATGAATGAAAGAAAAAAATAACTAAGTGAACAAATATAGAATTCATCATCAAAGAACAAGTCATAGAAACCTGAGTGATTAAATTTGTATAAGATAAGTTAAAGAAAATAATTTATTTGACAGAGCCAGGATTCAAACTCAGGTCTATGTGACTTCAAAGCCAGGTCTATGCATGATAATTGAGTATGTCATGCATAGTCCCTAGTGTTTAATTCTAATTTTCCTCTTCTTGTCCATTACCACCTTTTCTGTGTGCATATACGTGTTAATTTTCTATTATCTTAGTTAACATTTATACTCCTACTCTGCACCATGAGTGTGCTTTGTTGTAAACACTGTATACATCCCCACGCGGAAGCCTGCCGTCCACCTGTGGAGTAGATGCCATCATCATCCATATTATAGGTGGAGAAACTTAGACCGATCAAGTTACTTGCTCAAGGCCGTCTAGCTAGCAAGTAACAAAGTCAGGAACTGAACCCTAAAATTCTAGTTCCAGAATCTGCTTTTAATCATTTTAACTATTAAAATATCAATTTAACATGTGCTGTTTACATCCATATTTTTTCTCATATAAGTATACTCAGATTATATACATTGCCTTTCTGTTTGCCAGGCAGTTTAAAGGAATGAAAGATGGCAGGCATTCTCTCATGAAATAATATGCAGAAGCCCATTGGAGGCATTTTGTGAGATAATATTGCAAACATTATTCCCTCCACCTCATCCATAAATGCTCCCCATGGGATTTGTGTTCTTTGTGGAATAATTTCCATTGCAATAATTCTTATTTGTTTTCTCAAAAATAATGGCTGGTTTCTAGCACTCTCATCAGTAGATACAGCCGGCAAATTTGTGGGCGCTGCTGAGAGTCTAAATTTGTCCCAATAGATCAGTAATGATTTTCTTGCCAAACTGATTTACATGTCTCCAACTTCAATTTACTTCAGTAAATGTTTACAAAAACTTGAATCGGGGAGGCAGAGATAAGCAGGGCACAGTCTTTTGTCTGCCAGGAACTTCGAGTTTCTGGGAGAAAAGGACAAAGAGCTGTCTGCCCACAGCACTGGCCCAGTACCAGCAGGGCCAGTGCAGAGAGTATCCAAGAACACACCACATGTACAGAAACCCGCTGCAGACATCCTGCAGTAGGTGACCTCAAACCAAGGGTGAAGGATCCCCAGTGTATACAACTGTGCAAAAGTCCTCCTCTTGTGAAGACTGGAAACTCCACATTCACTGACCATGGTTAAATCCATACACTGCTTCCCATATTTCTTATGGATTAATGCAGTGCTAAATGTCTGCCTGGGGTCCAATGTGATCCTTATACAATTATGTTGGAGGAGGTTACTTGGAGGATTTGACCTTCGATTGACCCTCAGGCTGGACCTATCATTCCCACAGTGGGAGCCATTTTCCAGGAAGCAGACTTGAGAAGGAAAGGCATAATTGAGACCATCTGAATGGTATAAAGGCCGGTATCTCAACTTTTAAGATTCCGGCAGGTGGACACCCAAGACTAGCCTCGTCTATAAGTTCCTTGGCTTATTAAAGCTGCCACCTACCCATCAGAAGTGCTCTGTCTCTTTCTTTGGTCTCTCCTTGTCCTCTATATACAGGGGCCAGTTTCAAATTTCACCCAGGGAACTCCCAAGTTTATAAACCAACAAATATCCTACAGGTTGATGTTTGTTACATTATTATTAAAAGGTTACTCTGTCTGTGGTGATTTGAATTACTACCTTTATTTTTTATTATAGGAAATTTTCATATGCAACTGGGTCTATTTCTGAACTTTCTGTTTTATTCCAATAGTCCATTGATCTCCTTGGTCTTGTATCAAATTCATTATTTTTCTTCCTGGATATTTATAATCTGCTGTCACAATATCATACCTGGTAGGCTTTGTCTTCCTCTACTTCACCTCCATTCATCAGCTTCCCCAAACACTCATGCATATTTGCTCTTCTTTTTCAGAGTTCTCTTGGTTTTTATATTTTCTCCATACAAATGCTAAAAGCAGCTTATCTAGCTCTAGAAAAAGTAAATGTGAATCTTTTCTATTAAGATGACAGAAAACTTACAAATTAGCTTCAAGGGAGTAGACATAAGGGAAATTTTAAAATTCTAATAAAAGACAAAAGTCAACCTAATTAAATGAAAAGATACACTTATTCTTGGATAGGTGATTTTTTTGTAGCTATTTTAGTGGTGGTTCTCTCTGACACACCTTGTTAGTGGTTTTCTTTGTGTATATGAAAATAATCTCTCAATTTTATATCCTGATGCTTTTCCAGCTTTCCTTACTCAATAGTAGCTTTTTCAAGGATGTATCCTTGAGATAATGTTTCTAATTTCAGTGGAGTTTGTATATTGCTGAAGTTTCAGCCAATGTGTGTTAGAGAGAGATGCTTTTCTTGGTGGTGGAAAACTCAGTGTCTACCAAACCACACTCATCCTACTTATGATAAAAGAGACTCAGGTAGACACCATCAGAGGTGGTAATGATGGGGGAACAGATACTGTGAGCTGAAGAACTCAGGCCACCTGAAGGTATAGATGTTCTTCACCACTAGCTGACAGCTGCCACTGTAGGAATGGGATCTGTGTTCCCAGACTGTCTGTCTTTTCAAGGAAAGCTGGAAATCTGGACTTAAAAAATAACTCTCCTGATTCTCTAGTTGGCTTTAAAAATACTCTGAGGCAAAATAGAAAGGACATGTCTACAAGTTAAATATATTCCACAAGCCTTCAGTGTATCATATTTGGGAAACAAATGATGTCATTCAGATGAGAGAGAAGTTGGAAGGAATGATAGATGGGATTTTTGACTTGTTATGGTTGTATTTGCACTCATCTCACACGCTAGTAAAGTCATGCTCAAAATTCTCCAAGCCAGGCTTCAGCAATATGTGAACCGTGGACTTCCTGATGTTCAAGCTGGTTTTAGAAAAGGCAGAGGAACCAGAGATCAAATTGCCAACATCCGCTGGATCATAGAAAAAGCAAGAGAGTTCCAGAAAACATCTATTTCTGCTTTATTGACTATGCCAAAGCCTTTGACTGTGTGGATCACAATAAACTGTGGAAAATTCTGAAAGAGATGGGAATACCAGACCACCTGATCTGTCTCTTGAAAAATTTGTATGCAGGTCAGGAAGCAACAGTTAGAACTGGACATGGAACAACAGACTGGTTCCAAATAGGAAAAGGAGTTCATCAAGGCTGTATATTGTCACCCTGTTTATTTAACTTATATGCAGACTACATCATGAGAAACGCTGGAGTGGAAGAAACACAAGCTGGAATCAAGATTGCTGGGAGAAATATCAATAACCTCAGATATGCAGATGACACCACCCTTATGGCAGAAAGTGAAGAGGAACTCAAAAGCCTCTTGATGAAAGTGAAAGTGGAGAGTGAAAAAGTTGGCTTAAAGCTCAACATTCAGAAAACGAAGATCATGGCATCTGGTCCCATCATTTCATGGGAAGTAGATGGGGAAACAGTGGAAACAGTGTCAGACTTTATTTTTCTGGGCTCCAAAATCACTACAGATGGTGACTGCAGCCATGAAATTAAAAGACGCTTATTCCTTGGAAGGAAAGTTATGACCAACCTAGATAGCATATTCAAAAGCAGAGACATTACTTTGCCAACAAAGGTTCGTCTAGTCAAGGCTATGGTTTTTTCCTGTGGTCATGTATGGATGTGAGAGTTGGACTGTGAAGAAGGCTGAGCGCTGAAGAATTGATGCTTTTGAACTGTGGTGTTGGAGAAGACTCTTGCGAGCCCCTTGGACTGCAAGGAGATCCAACCAGTCCATTCTGAAGGAGATCAGCCCCGGGATTTCTTTGGAAGAAATGATGCTAAAGCTGAAACTCCAGTACTTTGGCCACCTCATGCGAAGGGTTGACTCATTGGAAAAGACTCTGATGCTGGGAGGGATTGGGGGCAAGAGAAAAAAGGGATGACAGAGGGTGAGATGGCTGGATGGCATCACTGACTCGATGGACATGAGTCTCAGTGAACTCTGGGAGTTGGTGATGGACAGGGAGGCCTGGCATGCTGTGATTCATGGGGTCGCAGAGTCAGACATGACTGAGTGACTGATCTGATCTGGTCTGATGGTTGTATTCTGACCACAAAGGTCCATATAGTCAAGGCTATGATCTTTCTAGTGGTCACATATGACCATATGAGAGCTGGACCATGAAGAAGGCAGAACACCAAAGAATGGATGCCTTCGAACTGTGGTGGTGGAGAAGACTCCTGAGAGTCCCTTGGACAGCAAGGAGATCAAACCAGTCAATCGTAAGGGAAATCAACCCTGAATACTCGCTGGAAGGACTGATACTGAAGTTGAAGCTTCAGTATTTTGGTCATCTCATGCGAACAGCTGACTCATTGGAAAAGTCCCTGATACTAGGAAAGATTGAGGAAAGAAGGAGAAGAGGGAGTCAGAGGATGAGATAGCTGGATGGCATCACCAATGCAAAAGACATGAACTTGGCCAAACTTTGAGAGATGATGAGGGACAGGGAGGCCTTCCATGCTGCAGTCCGCAAGTTCGCGAAGAGTCAGACATGACTGGATAAGTGAAAAGCAACAAATAGTTGTATTAATTTCCTGGGGTTGCCAAAACAAGTGACCACAAACTTGTTGGTTAAAATAAGAGAAATTCATTCTATTACAATTCTGGAGGCTAGATGTCCAAAATTAAGGTGTTGACAGGGTCAAATCCTCCTCTGAAGGCTCTGGAAAATGATCTTTTCTTGCCTTTCCAGCTTCTGGTGGCTCCAAGCATCGCTTGACTTTTGGCCACATCACTTCAGTCTCTGCATCACTTCGGTCTCTGCATCACTTCCATCTCTGCATAATTTCAGTCTTTCTCCATCCCCACACAGTCTTCTCCATGGCCCTTCTCTCTGTTGGTGTCTGCTCTGTGTGTCTCTGTTGAGGATACTTGTCATGGGTTTCAGGGCCAACACAGATAATCCAGGATGACCTCATCTCGAGAGTCTTAACTCCATTTGTAGTATAACTTCTTGTTAGGTAGACATTATCCAAATGCTTTCCAAATAAGGTCATACTCACAAGTTCAGGAGGTTAATAAGTGGACATATCTTTTGGGGTCCACAGTTTAACATACTACAGTGAATTATGTAACCCCTGGTGGCTCAGAGGTAAAGAATCCACCTGCAAATGCAAGAGATAAAGGAGACGCAGGTTTGATCCCTGGGTTGGGAAGATCCCCTGGAGAAGGGAATGGCTACCCACTCCAGTGTTCTTGTCTGGAGAATCCCATGAACAGAGGAGCCTGGCAGGCTACAATCCACAGGGTTGCAAAGAGTAGGACAGTGCTGAGCAATAGCACACCTATGTGCAATACACAGTGGGTTATAGAAATAGAAGAAGGTATAAAACAAATACTTGTTTTCAGAATATATCATTCTGATTGATCCTCTCAGGAGAGAATGTGAGTTCCCTGCTGTTTTTCCTTGTCAATGTCTCCATCCTTCATCCTTCAAGAATTCCATCCTTCATCCTCTACTTCCTGCCCTTGCTTCTACTTGCTCACTTTTCTTTCTTTCTCTCCTTCCTCTCCTCTCTCTCTTTCTGTCTCCATCTGTCTTTTCTCCTCTTCTTTTTATTTGCAATTCATTCTTCTCTTAATGCTGTGTCCCTATGATGTGCTAGGAAAGGTGTTTCTGAATCATGACCATGTCCTTCCTGAGTCAGAGGCAGACCAGGAAGAGCTAAGCACCTGTTGTTTACAGGTTCCTGCATAGGAAGCTTTGGGTCCTCCCTGCCAAGTAGACTAACAGGGATATTCTAGCCTGCAGTTCATGAGCTGTGTAGATAAGGCAGCAATCAAGGCTATTGGTCACTTTCTGATGCCTCGTGAAGCTCCATTAGTACCTGACAAGCTCAGCTTCACCCTGGCTGAGCTGGCAGCTGTGTCCTCTGACCCCCTCTTGACACTGATAGTTTTCCTTTCATCTACACATTTGTGAGAGCTTTCTTCCTTCTCAGCTGGAAAGGTCACCTCCCAAACATACTGCCTGGGATGAATTATGTGTCTATTGATTTGCACACTCTTGTCTCGACTGCAAATTCCAGGAGTTTAAGGGCAGCACCCCTGTTAAAAGAACAAAGAATCAGATAAAGGTAGTTTTGTAATACTAGCTAAAACCTTGCTCATTATGTCTATGCTGATCTTAGTTTACTTCCAGCATTATAGGAATATTGTTCACCATGTACCCAATGGGATATTTGCTTTGGCATCACCTGCAGATTTAATTTCTGAAATTAAAATTGTCTGTCTAACAAAAGAAGAATTTAATATAAAACATTTCATCAACTCCACATAAAAGATGACCTTTCTTCCTGAATATAATTTTACTGTGTTTTCTGTGAACTGAAATCATAATCTTTTAAAATTCAGGTAATTTTACTAATAATAAAGGGATATCTGTCCAGATCACTTTTATTCTGAGCTTTCAGAAAATGAGAAGAAAATATCAATTGACTGTTATTCACACAGATACACATCAATATGCATATATTATTAGATTATAATTATTCTAATTTCTGCTTCAATTCCTGAATCTCTGTTGCACCTTGGTAACTATGGTGACTACCCTTAAGTAGTCTGTTCTTTAAAAAATATAGGAAAATAATATAAAAAGTGTATATAAGTTCCACAGAATCATTTTCAAAAATGGGAAAGGAGTAGGCCAAGGCTTGTCACCCTGCTTATTTAACTTATATGCAGAGTACATCATGCGGAATGCCAGGCTGGATGAAGCACAAGCTGGAATCAAGATTGCCAGGAGAAATATCAATAACTTCACATATGCAGATGACACCTCCCTTATGGCAGAAAGCAAAGAACTAAAGAGCCTCTTGATGAAAGTAAAAGAGTAGAGTGAAAAAGCTGGCTTAAAACTCATTACTCAAAAAACTAAGATTGTGGCATCCAGCCCCATCACTTAATGGCAAATAGATGAGGGAACAATGGAAACAGTGACAGACTTTATTTTCTTGGACTCCAAAATCACTGCAGATGGTGACTGCAGCCATGAAATTAAAAGACACTTCCTCCTTGTAAGAAAAGCTATGACCAACCTAGACAGCTTATTTGGCTGAGACATTACTTTACCAACAAAGGTCCGTCTAGTCAAAGCTATGGTTTTTCCAGTAGTCATGTATGGATGTGAGAGTTGGACTATAAAGAAAGCTGAGCACAGAATTGATGTTTTTGGACTGTGGTGTTGGAGAAGACTCTTGAGAGTCCCTTAGACTGCAAGTAGGTCCAACTAGTCCATCCTAAAGGACATCAGTCCTGAATGTTCATTGGCAGGACTGATGCTATAGCTGAATCTCCAATACTTTGGCCATCTGATATAAAGAACCGACTCATTGGAAAAGACCCTGATGCTGGGAAAGATTGAAGGCGGGAGGAGAAGGGGATGACAGAGGATGAGATGACTGAATGGCATCACTGACATGATAGACATGAGTCTGAGTAGGTTCCGGGAGTTGTTGATGGACAGCAAAGCTTGGTGTGCTACAGTCCATGGCATTGCAAATAGTCAGACATGACTGAGTGACTGAACTGAGTCATTTTGCACTACAGCAGAAATCAGCACAGCATCATAAATCAATTATACTTCGACAATGGTAAAAAGCAAAAAAATAAACAAATAAAAATATAAGTTAAATGGCGAGACTGTAGTAATTGTAATGAAAGTGTGAAAGTGGTTAGTCGCTCAGTCGTGTCTGACTCTTTGTGACCCCATGGACTGTAGCCTGTCAGGCTCCTCTGTCCATGGAATTCTGCAGTGAATTTAGTGATCTGTGATGAACTTGAGGGGGGAAAAAATAAAATAAAGACCAAATCTGACCTTCACTGAGCCTGACCTCTGTGTTATCAGCTCTCCAGTTGTTGTTGTTATTGTTTAGTTGCTGAGTCAGTTAGACTCTTGCTACCCCATGGACTGTAGACTGCCAGGCTCTTCTGTCCGTGGGCTTCTCCAGTCAAGAGTATTGGAGTGGGTTGCCATTTCCTCCTCCAGGGGATCTTCCTGACCCAGGGATCAAACTTGCATCTCCTATTTTGGCAGGCCAATATTTCCCCACTGTGCCACCTGGGAAGCCCAACTATCTCCCACAGTTTGCTCATATTCTTGCCCGTTGAGTTGGTGATGCTCTCTAACCATCTCAACCACTGCTGCCTCTTTCTTTGTCTTCAGTCTTTCCCAGCATCAGGGTGATTGTGAGACCCACCCAATTATATGAATAGTGATTTATATAATTCATGATTCATATAATTCATTCATATAATGAATAGTGATTCACTGCTCTACATGAGAAGAAACACCAGGGTCTGGTATTAGCCAGACTTGGACCCCAAATTCCCCTCTGAGCCTTAGTTTCTATCTCTCAAGTATAAATAACCTAAATTTAGTACCTAGTTTCTAGGATTTATGTGACACTTAATGAAAAAAAAATATAATACTTATTATTTTTCTAATTATAACTATTGGTACAACTTTCTATATAAACAAATATAAATCTGTGTGACATCAGGATTTTTAACAACTACTTGGGAGACTTATTCATATATTTATTCATTAGATAAACATTTATGCCTTGGTTTATTAGAATTTAGTAGCAATACTAGATAGCATATACATAGAAGATGGTCCATTTTTAATGTGTTGATTTTGAGGCCAGCTGTCCTGGGGTGTTGTGTAATGTGAGAGTGACTTTGATATTCCTGTTGTTGTTGTTCAGCCACCAAGTTGTGTCTGACTCTTTGCAACCCCATGGACTGCAACACGCCAGGCTTTCCTGTCCCTCACCCTCTCCTGGAGTTTTCCCAAGTTCGTATCCATTGAATCTGTGATACCATCCAACCATCTCAACCTCTGTCACCCTCTTCTTCTTCTGTCTTCAGTCTTTCCCAGCATCAGGATCTTTTTCAATGAGTCAAGTTTTCTTTGCATCAGGTGGCCAAAGTATTGGAGCTTCAGCATCAGTCCTTCCAAAGAGTATTCATGGTTGATTTCTTTTATATGGACTGGTTGGATCTCCTTGCTGTCCAAAGGACTCACAAGGGTCTTCTCCAGCACCACAGCTCAAAAGCATGAATTCTTCAATGCTCTGCCTTCTTTATGATCCAGCTCTCACATCTGTACATGACTACTGGAGAGACCAGAGCCTTGACTATATGGACCTTTTGTCAGCAAAGTGATGTATTTGCTTTTTAACACACTTCTTTCCTGCCAAGGATCAATGATCTTCTAATTTCATGGCTACAGTAACCATCTGCAGTGATTTTAGAGCCCAAGAAGAGGAAATATGCCCCTGTTTCCATCTTTTCCCCTACTACTTGCCTTGAAGTGATGGGACAAAATGCCATGCTTTTAGTTTTTGTTTGTGTGTGTATTTTTTAATATTGCATTCTAAGCTGGCTTTTTTACTCACCTCCTTCACCCTCATCAAGAGACTCATTATTTCCTCTTCACTTTCTGCCTTAGAGTGGTATCATAGGCATGTCTGAGGTTGTTGATATTTCTCCTGGTGATCTTGATTCCAGCTTGTAATTCATCCAGTCCAGCATTTTGCAGGATGTGCTGTGTATAAATTAAATAAACAAGGTAACAATAAACAACCTTGTTGTATTCCTTTCTCAGTCCTGAACCAGTCAGTTTTTCCATACAAGATTCTAACTGTTGCTTCTTGACCCGCATACAGGTTTCTCAATAGATGGGTAATATGGTCTGGTATTCACATCTCTCTAAGAATTTCCCCCAGTTTATTATGATCCACACAGTCAAAAGGTTTAGCGTAGTCAATGAAACAGAGGTAGATATTTTTCTGGAATTCCCTCGTTTTCTCTGTGATCCAGCAAACATTGGCAATTTGATTTCAGGTTCCTCTGACTTTTCTAAACCCAGCTTGAACATCTGGAAATTCTCAGTTCATGTAATGCTGAAGCCTAGCTTGCTGAATTTTGAGCATAACCTTACTAGCATGGGAGATGAGTGAAATTGTCTGGTGGTTTGAACATTCTTTAGTATTGCCCTTCTTGGAAATTGGGATAGGGATTGACCTTTTCCAGTCCTGTGGTCACTTCTGGGTTTTCCAAATATGCTGACATATTTAGTCAAGCACTTTAATAGTATTATGTCTTAGGATCCCATCACCTCCACTAGCTTTATTGGCATTAGTGCTTTCTAAGGCCCACTTGACTTCACACTCCAGAATGTCTGGCTCGAAGTGAAAGACTACTTCGTCATGGTTATCCAGATCATTAAGATCTTTTTTTATACAGTTCTTCTGTGTATTCTTTTCATCTCTTCTTGATTTCTTCTGCTTCATTTAGGTCTTTACTATTTCTGTCCTTTATTGTGCCCGTCATTGGATAAAATGTTCCTTTGATATTTCCAATTTTCTTGAAGAGATCTCTAGTCTTACTCTTTCTATTGTTTTCCTCTATTTCTTTGCATTGTTCATTGAAGAAGGCCTTCTTGTCTTTCCTTGCTATTCTCTGGAACTCTGCCTTTAGTTGGGTGTACCTTCGCCTTTCATCTTTGCTTTGTGCTTCTCTTCTTTCCTCAGCTTTTTGTAAACCCTCCCCAGACAAACACTTTGTCTCCTTCCTTTTCTTTTTCTTTGGGATGGTTTTGTTTGCTGCTCCCTGTACAGTACAGTATTATTGGAGAAGGCAATGGCACCCCACTCCAGTACTTTTGCCTGGAAAATCCCATGGACAGAGGAGCCTGGAAGGCTGCAGTCCATGGGGTCACTAAGAGTCGGACACGACTGAGCGACTTCACTTTCATTCTTCACTTTCATGCGTTGGAGAAGGAAATGGCAACCCACTCCAGTGTTCTTTCCTGGAGAATCCCAGGGACGGGGGAGCCTGGTGGGCTGCTGTCTATGGGGTTGCACAGAGTCGGACACGACTGAAGCGACTTAGCAGAGGCAGCAGTACAGTATTATGGACCTCTGTCTATATTTCTTCAGGCACTCTGTTTACTAGATCTAACCCCTTGAATCTATTTGTTGCCTCCACTGTATATTCATAGGGAATTTGATTTAAGTTGTACTTGACTGGTTTAGTGGTCTTCCCCAGTTTCTTTAGTTTAAGCCTGAATCTTGCTATGAAGCCTATGATCTGAGCCACAGTCAACCCCAGGTCTTGTTTTTACTGACTGTATTGCTACACCATCAGCAACAAAGAATGTAGTCAATCAGATTTTGGTATTGACAATTTAGTGATATCCATGTGTAAAGTTGTCTCTTGTGTTGTTGGGAGAGAGTGTTTGCTATGACCAGGGCATTCTCTTGGCAGAAATCTGTTAGCCTTTACCCTGCTTCATCTTGTACTCCAGGACCAAACTTGCCTGTTACCCCAGGTATCTTGACTTCCTGCCTCTGCATTCCAATCTCCTATGATGAATAGAACATCATTTTTTGATGCTAGTTCTAGGAAGTCTTCTAGGTCTTCATAGAACTCATCACCTTCAGCTTCTTTGGCATTGGTGGTTGGGCCATAGACTTGGATTACTGTGATATTGAATGGTTTGCCTTGGAAATGAACTAAGATCATTCTGTCATTTTTAAGGTTGCACCTAAGTACTGCATTTCAGATGCTTCTTTTGATTATGAAGGCTACTCCATTTCTTCTATGGGATTCTTGCCCACAGTAGTAGACATAATGAATTAAATTCACTATTTTCCATCCATTTTAGTTCACTGATTCCTAAGGTGTCAATTATTTACTTTTGCCATCTCCTGCTTGACCACACCCAATTTACCTTGATTCATGGACCTAGCATTCCAGGTCCCTATGCAATATTGTTTTTACAGCATCGGATTTTACTTTCATCACCAGACACATCCACAATTGAACATTGTTTCCGCTTTAGCCCAGCCACTTCATTTTGGGGCTATTGGTAACTCTCCTCCACTCTTTTCAGTAGCTTATTGGACACCTTCCAATCTAGGGGGCTCATCTTTCAGTGTTAGATCTTTTTACCTTTTTATACAGTTCATTGAGTTCTCATGTTTAGTATACTGGAGTGGTTTGCCATTCCCTCCTCCAGTGAATCATGTTTTGTCAGAACTCTCCACTATGACCCGTCTGTCTTGGATGGCCCTACACAGCATGACTCATAACTTCATTGAGTTACACAAGCCCTTCGCCATGACAAGGCAGTGATCCATGAAGGGGATATTCCTAAGGCATAGCTTTCCATGTGAATGAATGTCCTATCTCTGCTCTTATCTGCTCCCTGGTTTTCCTTTTTTTTTTTTCCTACCTACGTATCTACTCTCTCCAGCAAGCCCTCTCTGACTCCCTAACACAGTTCTGTCTCTGTGCTCCCCAAACATCATGTACCTTCTTTCATAGAAGCCATCATAGTTGTAATTTTATATTTATTTAAACGGTGCTTGTTACGTCTATCTTCTCCATCAGACTGGCTCTTAATCTCATGAAGGGCCATGTATGTTTTAATCCCAAGGTCTGTGAGTACAGAGAAGAGTTCCTGTCACAGGGTAGGTGCTCCATAAATGTTTAATGGATGAGTGTGTTTACTGAAGAACAGTTCGTATTTTACTGGAGCAGGCACAGTGCTGAGTGCTTGACACATAGTGGATTGTAAAGACCCCCAGATCCGTAGCAGGTCTCCTACGGGTCAGCAGTTCCAGTCTCTAGAAAACCATCCAAAAGCCAGTTTATGCTAGGTTGGTACCTGGCTAAGGGCTCTGAGTTTTCCTTGAAGGCGATGGGCCTTCAGAAAAGGTAATTAACATGTGACCAAAATTGGGGTCTGGCTGCTTGCCACTCAAAAGCCAATAAAGAGGCGCAACTGGTGAAAAGAAAAGTTTGCTTTATTTCAGAGGTCAGCAACCAGGGCCAAGGGTAGACTTGTGTCCAAAGGTCAACTCCTCCACTGACAATCAGCGGGCAAGAGCTTTTAAAGGGGACTTTCAGGGGTGCACAGGCAGAGGAGGGGCTACATGTAGAAACAGCACAGCCAGCTCTGACAGTCATCCTCAAGTTGATCATGCCATGGTCTGAGAGTGTCATCTCAGCTGTTTTGAGTACAGTTAACCTTTAGTTCCAGGGTCAATGTGATCCCACTTTGTTGAGGCCAGTTCTCAGAATTGTGGCAGAGTATGTCATGGCTACACTCTGGTCATCATGTAATTAACTTCTTCCACATGGTGGGGGTTTCAGTATCTACAAGACAGCTCACAGGACATGGCTCAGAATATTATCTGTAACCCTTAAGGAGGAACTAAAGGCTCTTGACTTTGTTTAATGCCTAAACTATTATTATTTTGTCCTGCTTGACTCTTTTCCTTTCCTTCTGCATTTTCTCACTTCTCTGATTAAACTTACTCTTTGGGTAAAGTTCTTCTATAGGCAAAAGCAGGCAGAGGACATGAGGTGAGAAGAACCATAGGGTCCTGCTCCATTTCAAAGGCACAAGGCTATTTCAGGTTAGCTTCTGAGAATCACTAAAACACTGCACCAGGATGAAAATTCCTGAGGTGGGTAGTCCAGGGCATTAACTGGAGACAAGGGTAAGGAACACAGTTTTTGAGGCTGTAAAGGAGCTCCAGGCAGCAATGGAGCAAAGACAGTAGGAAAATTCACTCATAGGTCACCCAGCACCCTCCACCTCCCCCTAGCCATCTGCAGCCCACGGGAGGCAAAGCAGGGCTCCTGCAATGCTGAGCAAGGTTTGGTGCGAAGCAGAAGTCTCAACTGCAAAATGAAGACTCTGGCATCTGAACCAGGGCAAACATTCAAGGTTGAGAAGGTAACAATGCTGAGAGTTAACAAATTGGGCTGAACCCACTTGAATCCCAGCTGTGGAGACTCTGGAGTTGCTCTTGAGCCCTGCTTCTCACAATCTGGGCAACAAAAGCAACACCTGGAGCTTGTTAAAAACCCAGGATTGGAGAAGCCCTGCTTCTCAAAACCTGAGCTTCATGCACAGCCACCTGGGGCTTGTTAAAATCACAGCCTCTCTGGTTTCACCCAGAACCTCCTCATCTTATGAAATGCCCAGCAAAGTTGGTCACTCATTCCTGGGGGGGCATGAAAGCCAAATTCAGCCTACAGGTGAGTCCCTGCTGTGAGAAGGAAGCTGAGAGTGAACTTGGTGTGTGAGGAAAGGATGGCGGTTGTGACCAGGGAAGCCTGCTACTTGTCCTCTTTCTGTTAGAGTGCAGGCTTTCTGGGAATCGTTGGTTCTAGAGGGAGGGACCTGCTGCTTTCTCACACTCGCCAGCATGTTCGCTAGCTGCCCCTTGGTCCTTCCTGACCCAGCATGTCTTTGCATTTCCAGCAGATAACAGGCTGAAGAGAGAGGTGTTTTGAAGTGATGGACTTTTTCAGTGATGAGGATTCCTCTGAAGATGTTTTCTTCTGAGCTGGGGAATGTAGGTATGGATGCAATGATTTGAGCCATTTTAGAAGCTGCTCTTCTGAGTCTGGTTTGAGGCTCAGACCTGTGGCATGTGGCCAGAGAGTTTATTTCTATGTGTGTTCTTTTGAGGCTGTGTCTTCCTTAAGGGTGTGTTGTTCAGGCCTCAGGGTGCTGTGCCTAGGCAGGAGCATTTCACTTTGTCTGTGGCTGCAGAAATAAAACACCTCAACTATCAGTGATTGAGAAGACGAGTCACCCCAGTTCTGCAGCCAGGGCTGGTCTCGGCCAAGTGGTTCTGCCACCATCAGCAGCAGGGGTGCGAAGTCCACAGAGGCTGGGCTGAGAGGGTTGGGGTCTGGCTGGGCTCCTCTCTTTGCACATGGTTTCCTGTCCCCCAGGCATTCCTGTTAGAGCCTGGTAGCTGGATTCCAAGCAGGAGACTCACAAGGAAGGGACGCAGGGAGGAAAGGGTTTTCCAGACTATTTGCATCACACATGCCAACGGCGCATGAACAAAAAAGCCACCTCCACAAGAGGGGATGTCACAGGGCATGGAGCTTAGGAAGTATGGTCTGCGGGGCCCCCAGGGCCACTGTTGCTCCCCTCTCTCGGATGGAGGGGCAAAGATGGAAAGAGAAATGAAAGTTTAGTCACCTGTGTGAGTGGATGTGTGTATTTACATGACCAAGGGTGTATGTGCAGTATTCCTGGAAACTTTGGGGGACTCACCTGTGTTTTCCACAGAGATTCCTTTTATGTAGGAATTGTCATTTTACTGAACAGTCATTTGGTCTCAGGGTTATGGGAGAACAGTGAGGCAGGAGGGGACTTCCAGCAGACTCATGAGTCTGTCAGTACCAAGGTCAGGGTGAGATCAGACGCTATAGCTTGATTACATCAAATCAATGAAGTCAGGAGCATAGAAAGACTAGATATTGGGTCAAGGATCGTGTTCTGACAACACCCTAGAAAAGAAGCAAGAGATGTAGACTATTCTTTTTATTTTTCCTAAAATATTATGCAGTCTCCTTTTTTCTTTGCTGTTTCTTTGTCTCATTTACTTATTTCAAGTTTTCCACTTATAGTAGGGTTACTATGTATTGAGCCAGGAAGATAGTGGTGGATAAAATTCAATCAATGTGCTCCTCTTGTGAAATTTAGTTGGGAGCTCCCCCCCCCCCACCTTAGGGCTTTAAATAAGTTTAACTTTGCATGATTTAATTAATGTGAAAATAAATCCACCTTCTGTGGTTCTTGATCTTAAAATCAGTGAGTTTCCAAAGTCTTGCCATGGCTAGAAAATAGATGCTGTGAGGGAAACAGGTAGTGCGGTTTTCATCCTACAAGTAAATGAAAGGGAAATAAGACCACTCCAGCCTGTACTTGTTCATGTTTCCATGACTTACTGAGATTTGTAGAGTTGGAATTCAATGCCCGCTCTTCTGATCCTGAGTCCAATTTGATTCTTGAAGGACCATTGGATCATTTAAGGCTGAACCATACTAAAGAGGTAGCTAAAGATTTCCTAGGAACTTATACTCTCAAGTCTGTTCATCTAATGCTCTTCATAAACAGCTTTACACTTATGTTAGGGTCAGTTTACCTATGATCTCTACATAAACTTACTTTTTGAGTGGAAAGTCAGTTTCATAATGGATCCTTACTAAATGCAGGAAGGTTCTTAGAATGATAATCGCAGGTCATAACTCACATGATTAGGGATGCAGAATATGGCATAATGATTGACCTTAGGCATGGTGCTATTTCTTCTCATATGACTGTATTAAGTTGCTAAGTCACGTTTGACTCTTTGTGACTCCATGCACTATAGCCTGCCAGGCACCTCTGTCCATGGGCTTCTCCAGGCAAGAATACTGGAGTGGGTTCCCATTCCCTCCTCTAGGAGATCTTACCAACCCAGGGATTGAATCCCTAGTCTTCTATTACAGGTAGATTCTTCACCATCTGAGCCACCAGGGAAACCCCTATTTCTTCTAAGGCTCTGTTTTTTCACTGGCATAATGGAAGTGGTAGCAGCTGCCACACAGGTTGTTAAGAAAGAACGACCTTTCCTTTCCCAGTGAATGAAAGAAAGAACCTATGTCAAGCAGAGTCTGGTCCATAGTAAGTACGGAAATGATCACTTATTATCTTGGTGATGATAAAGATGCTTTGTCCCTGGTCTAGTTCCCAAGAGGCACAAGGGATGCTGTGGTCATCATATTATCGCTAAGATCTGTAACTCAGATTTCACTGTGAAATGTCATTTGTCTGCCACACATCTGCCTGACAGAATGAAGTAAAGATTTAGCCATGTGTGTTGGCATTAGAATTTTTTACCTTTTTCTTATTCTTTTTTTTTTTTTTTTGATTGACACAAAAGAGCAAGCATCCAGTCCACTAAAACAAAGAAAAACTATTACTGGTATTTTTATTTCCAAATGTTCCATTAGTGCCCCACAAGCAATGACCTTTTCATTTAACTCTGTTTAGGGTTCGATGCCTATTTTACATCCCGCACACTTGAAAACAACCGAAGAAACGTATGGTTTGCCGAATACTGGGAGGAAAACTTCAACTGCAAGCTGACGATTAGTGGGTCAAAGAAAGAAGACACAGATCGCAAATGCACAGGTAATCTCATTCTCGTTGTCCTTCTCCTGTTACTCTACGTGGCCAGCATTGAAATTTCTGTAGAGCTGACAGAAGGAAGCTTGGCTGGAGACAAATTGAAAAAGTAAATTGAATTTTACTAGATTATTCAGAAAATGGAACAGGAGCATGAGTCTTGCAGGACAAAAACACTACAGACAAGAATGTATTCTTTTCTGCCTTTCCATCTAGTGATAATTGACATTTTCATTGATTCTTTGAATTCAAAAGGGGTCATGTTGCCTTGAACGCTCTCACTGATAAATATTAGTTCATGTTGTAGCCAGGAGTATAAAGTCATTTTCACAGAGGCTTAAATCTCTTACCAATTCCATATCAGCATCAGAATGAATGGTCAGCAGAGACATGACTAAAAATGCTAAAATAACATATTTGATGAAGGAAACAAAATGTGTGTTGGGGTCAGAGTAATGAGGATTTCAGTGGATTTTCATAATGTCCAAATTGAGTTACCTGCTATTTAAAATATGCTTCAAGATACTAAGCCTCATATACAACCTTATATAAGTATTCTAAATAATAAACACAAGTGTTTACCATTTATTTATGTGTAGTCCATAATCAGAAAGCAGAATCACATATTTATTCATGGATTCATTCATAAATACGTATTGAGTGACCCCTTTCTACTCATCACTGTGCCAGGTACTCCTGATCCAATGGGGAGTAAACCAAGTAAGTAAACCATGCTTTAATGCTGCTAGAGAAAGTAGGGGGGGAAATCTACATTATTCCAGTGACCTTTCTATGAATACATAATTATAAACTGTAATAAATATTCTGAGGGTGTATGGGCATAATAATCAAGGAATTTTACTCATCTTAAAGGTAAAAGCTCTCTCAAAAGATGAGTAGACACTGGCTGGTTAGGAATGGAGAAGAACAGACTGGAGAGTTTCTGAGAGAGGAAGAGCATGGTGCAGGGCTCATAGCAGGAAAAATGATGGTGCCTCAGAGGACTTGAAAAGCAGAAAAACATGCTCTCAAGAGAATAGGATGCATGTGTGAGTCAAAGCTGGATGTATAAAGATATGGACAAAGGAATAAGCTGTAATGGGACATGTGTGGATTTGGGTCTTTATCCTTCGGATACTGGAAATCGGGGGAGATCTTGCACCAGGGTGTAGCCTATCCTGCCATCTTACCACCTAGCCCTCTATTACATAACATTCACCGATTTTATGCTTAAGTGGGTGTCAACATTTGCAGTGATGACCTTGAGGTAGCACAAACACTGAAATGTCTTTAGTATGATCAAGAAAGAGACATTCATATTGTATACACTCATGAGTAGTCTTTCTCTGCAATGTAGGTCTTTGAATATTGGCCATCCAGATACTATAGATTTGCCCATTCAGCAAACATCTGTTAATGAAGAGTAATGTATATTGAGCACAGTACTAAAATACCATGAATGGTGTGAGGATGCTGAAATTTAGACCTTTACTTCAAGGAGTGTTGTTTGTGTGTGTGTGTGTGTGTGTGTGTGTGTGTGTGTGTGTATGTGTGTGAAGAAGGGGAGATAAGATATAAAGAGACATGAGTTACAATAATGATTTGAAAAATCTGTATAATACACAACAGGACGTGTGACTCCATTACCTAGAATATTAGATTAACCACATTCTCTAGACCATAGTATATAACAACAGTGTTGTCAGTAATAGGATCCTTATAACGTTGTAGGGGCTGGGGAGAAAAAAAAAATTAATTCAATGTTGACTAGACCTAGGTGACACAAAGCTTTCAAGTGGAAACCGAAAAATTAGTTTGACATGTGGATAATTTGTCTCTGTGACAGGGGACATCCAAATGTGCTGGAAGTATCTAAATGATTGATGACAGTTTCTGGCTCTTTCTGACATTTGATGATTTGTAGAGTCTGAAAGGGGGACTGAACGCTCTAATGGCCATTAGGACCATTCTCAGGCCCATCTCCAGTCTGTGTAGATACTCTAACCAGACTGTTTTGTCTGCAGTCATATTTTGGTGCTGATTATCGAGAGTTTAAGTTTATAAAAACGTTCAAGCTCATTATCCAAACCACTACCTTCAGAAATACAAACAGCAGTGTTTGTGTTTTCATATCATGCTTCCTCCATGCGAAGAGTCCATGATCACATCTGCTAAATTACCTGTGACCCCAAATTATGTAAATACCTTCTCTTTTCTCACTTCCCACTTCCCTTGCAGCTGCCATCCTGCCTGAAGGTAGATGCTACCACTATCAGTGTGGCTTTCGTTCTTCCCATTATTGGCTATAAGAACATGGCTGGTCTGTGCTTGTTATTATTTCTTATACTTTCTTTGCCCAAATTCAACTACACTTGTATTTTCTTTGAAAGTATCCCCAAAATACTATTTCAAAAATCCTGACACTTTGGAACTTGGAAAAATGGGGGAAAGGACAGACTGAGATTTGCTAGATCACAGGGAAAGAAAACATGGAGAGAAATGACATAATAAATGTATTCATGAGAATTCTTGCATTGAGAAATTGTTTTAATTAAAGAAAAGAGTGGATGGGAGAAGGAAGCCATTGGTGCACTTAAGGATATGGGGAGATGTGAGGCAAAACTTGTGTTGGTATCAGATTTTGAAGCATCAAGAGAATCGGCACGTGGGGAAGCAACCAGAGGTGGAGGCAGGCTGAATCATCTGGCAGTGCAGAGAGTGTAGTTAGTAGATGTCTTGACCTGAGGACTGCAGAAAACAGCCCCCTTCGCATATCTGTGTGTGACTGGTCTCTGCTGAAAAAGAAGAAAGTCTTGAAATATCCATTCCTAGTATTCGGACACAAACTAGCATGCACACCTTTTTTTTATATATATTTTATATATATTCTCTTTTTATATATATATAAATTTTATATATATATAAATATATATATTATATATGTATAATATATATAATATATATTATATATTATAATATATATAATTATATATATTTAATAATTATATATATAATAATATATAATATATAATATATAATTATATATAATATATATAATTATATATTATATTATATATAATATAATATAAATATAATATATAATATAAATATAAATAATATATATATAATATAATATAAATATATATAATATAAATTTATATATATATAAATTTTATATATAAATATAATAAAATATATATATATAATATATATAAAATATATATGTAAAATATATATATAAATATAATAAAAATAAAAAATAAATAAATATAAAAATTTTATATATATATAAAATATATATATAATATATATTATATATATTATATATATAATATATATAATATATATTATATATATTATATATATATAAATTTATATATATATAATATATATATTTTTTTATATATATAAATTTTTTTAATATATTTTATATATATTCTCTTTAGCCATCAGTTCAGTTCAGTCGCTCAGTTGTGTCCAACTTTTTGTGACCCCATGAATCACAGCATGCCAGGTCTCCCTGTCCATCACCAACTCCGGGAGTTCACTCAAACTCATGTCCATCGAGTCGGTGATGCCATCCAGCCATCTCATCCTCTGTCATCCCCTTCTCCTCCTGCCCCCAATCCCTCCCAGCATCAGAGTCTTTTCCAATGAGTCAACTCTTCGCATGAGGTGGCCAAAGTATTGGAGTTTCAGCTTTAGCATCAGTGCTTCCAAAGAACACCCAGGACTGATCTCCTTTAGCCATCATGAGCTACTTATTATCTATTAGTTCCAAGTAGTCTTGGATCATTCAAGATCATTACATAAGTTATCTGGTCAGATGAGTTTTAAAGATGAGGTATGGTATCCATAACTATTTAGAGAGAGCAAGTCACTGAGATCAGGGGAAAACAGTGAGCTCTAAAAAACCCAAGATGGTACAAAGTCACAAAAAGGAGAATAATTGTTAAACAAGAAATTATCATTAAAAAAACTGTGTATGCTTTATAATTTAATGTGGCATTACTTGTGCATAGATTCTTATAGGAACTTACGTGAACAACCATATAATTTCTATTCCTGTAAATTTTCCGTATGCACTTAAAGTCACCTTCAAACAAGGAAAGCTACCACATTCCTCAGTGTTTTAACAAATCCCAACTTTCCCCCTGATACCCAGTTCCACGATCTCTCAACCCTGAGAACTGGACATTCTTCATGCCGCCTTCCCCGGAGGTTGCCTAATTGTTACTGATATAAATTAAGATTCTCCAGGGACCCATGCTGCTTGCTGGTTGTCTTGGCTGCCCTTCCCCAAGGGGTCATGTCCTTGAGGAGATTTGCTGGTGTTTTAAGCTGTCACAGAAAGCACAAACTCTACCTGACAGGCACTAATGCCATTCACGCTGCTTCGTGGAAGAGTTCCGTCTCCTTATGCATGCAGTGGCAGCTACATACGTCATAGAGGAAGTCGTTTTAGATAGTTCATTATAGATTATGTGCCACATGTGAAAAGAAAGAGCAGATGTGATATGTTTTTCAGGTTAAATGTGTACTCTGCCACCCCCGCCCCACTGGGTAAGTGTTCACCCTTAATGCTCGCCAGTATGTTGCTGACATAGAGACTAAGCCAGCGTATGATCTCTTTGGGAATAGTATGTTTTTGCGGAGATACCAAGGTCAAAGGAAGTAGGAAAAAACATAAAGTGATGTGTCTGCAGAAGAGATTGAGGCCATCTTGACATCAGAAAAATCACTCTACCAAAATGGTTGTGAAACTGTCTGTCATGAAAGAGGCTAGGACTGTGTTCCAGGGCTGTATCTTCATATCCCTGTGGGTGATTGGAAAATATTGCTTAACCTCTCAAAGCCTTTCCTCATCTTTGAAATGGGAATAAGAAAAGTTTACATCCAAAGTTATTGTGGGGATTAAATTAGATCACTCAAACAGGCGATCTAAAATGATATCATTACATAGTAATAGCTTAATAATGGCAAGTGTCTGCTGTTCTGGGCTGAAAGCAGTTACCTGGGATGTAGGGGTGGTGGGTCATGAAGATCCTATTGCCTTATGTCAGTCCTATGGAAAATCAGTGTGTATATAAAATTCTAACAGGAAAATAAACTCAAGGATTTGAATAAGCATGTATGTATACACAGGAGATTCTCACTGGAGTGCACATTGCACAGCGATGTACAGAGGCATTGAACAGTTTGTAGGCAGGCAACATTAAACTTTGTTACAAATGGAATGATGGAATGAGGCTCAAAGATTATGTAATTTCAGCGCTAGAAGGACTTCCCTGGTGACTCAGGGAAGAATCTACCTTCAATGAAGGACACTCGGGTTCATTCCCTGGGTTGGGAAGATTCCCCTGGAGATGGGAATGGCAACCCACTCCAGTATTCTTGCCTGGAGAATTCCATGGACAAAGGAGCCTGGAGGGTTACAGTCCATTGGGTTGCAAAGAGTCAGACATGACTGAGTGACTAACACACACACACACTCTAACTGTAGAGTGTCCCCAACCATTTTTGGACTTTGGACTTGCTGAACACCTCCTGCCTCAACTTCTGTACCATTTATCCCTGATGCACCATATCCCTATGTGGCTAGTAGCATCCCCAAGGTCTTTGCTTTTAAACCCATTATTTAAAGTCAGAAGGTCCTGAAAATCTGAATGTGCTTGCCTGTGGCAGTCCATAAAAATTATCACTGTGCCATATTTTAAGGCTCACACAGACATTTGTCTAACTAACATTATCGTCCTGCCAAATGTCACTTTGTAAATACTGATTCATCAGAATTATCTCTTTGTTGAAAAGAAGGAACTCAGCATTTAGAAATCCATCATCCCATGAAGGGATAATTTGACTTTCAGAGATTTGTTCTTCTTTTGAGATGACAGAGGAAGAATAAATTGGTGACATATTTTTTGTTTTGTTTTGTGGCAAAAATACAATGTATTCCAATTTCAGTTGGAATACAATTGAAATGTATTCCAATTCCATGTCTGGAATTCAGTTGGACATGACTGCAGCAACTTAGCCCACACACACATTTTCAAGTCACACAATAGGCAAATTCAGTTTTGATCTGAGGCACTAATCAACCAATATTTACTGTGGACGTATATCAGGGGCCAGAGAGTATCCTTTGGTAAATGTCCACGTTTTGGGAGGTCAGTATCCTTAAGCTGTGTTTACACCTTACTTGTCAAAATTAATAGTTTAAGTAAAGGCCACTCTATTGGGAGTGGGAGGTGGCAAAACCCTAGTAAGAAGTGCTGTTAGTGAAAATGGATTAAAGGTCTAAATGTAAGATCAAAAACTCCTACAGGAAAACATAGGCAAAACACTCACTGACATAAATCACAGCAGGATCCTCTATGACCCACCTCCCAGAGTAATGGAAATAAAAGCAAAAATAAACAAATGGGGCCTGATTAAACTTAAAAGCTTTTGCACAACAAAGGAAACTATAAGCAAGGTGAAAAGACAGCCTTCAGAATGGAAGAAAATAATAGCAAATGAAGCAACTGACAAAGAATTAATCTCAAAAATATACAAGCAGCTCATGTAGCTCAATACCAGAAAAATAAACGACCCAATCAAAAAATGGGCCAAAGAACCAAGCAGACATTTCTCCAAAGAAGACACACAGATGGCTAACAAACACATGAAAAGAAGCTCAACATCATTCATTATCAGAGAAATGCAAATCAAAACCACAATGAGGTACCATCTCATGCCAGTCAGGATGGCTGCTATCCAAAAGTCTACAAACAATAAATGCTGGAAAGGGTGCAGAGAAAAGGGAACCTTCTTACACCATTGGTGGGAATGCAAACTAGTTCAGCCACTATGGAGAACAGTGTGGAGATTCCTTAAAGAACTGGAAATAGAACTGCCATACGACCCAGCAATCCTCCTATTGGGCATACACACTGAGGAAACCATAATTGAAAGAGATACATGTACTCCAATGTTCATCGTAGCACTGTTTATAATAGCCATGACATGGAAGCAACCTAGATGTCCATTGGCAGACGAATGGATAAGAAAGCCGTAGTACATATACACAATGGAATATTACTCAGCTATTAAAAAGAATGTATTTGAGTCAGTTCTAACGAGATGGATGAAACTGGGGCCTATTATACAGAGTGAAGCAAGTTAGAAAGAAAAACACCAATACAGTGTACTAATGCATATATATGGAATTCAGAAAAATGGTAACGATGACCCTATATGCAAGAAAGCAAAAGAATCACAGATATAAAGAACAGTCTTTTGGACTCTGGGGGAGAAGGCAAGGGTGGAATTATTTTAGAGAATAGCATTGAACCATGCATATTACCATATGTGAAATAGATCACCAGTCCAAGTTTGATGCATGAAACAGGGCACTCAAAGCTGGTGCACTGGGACAACCCTGAGGGATGGGATGGGGAGGAGGTGGGAAGGGGTTTCAGGACGGGGGACACATGTACACCCATGGCTGATTCATGTCAGTGTATGGCAAAAACCACTACAATGTTGTAAAGAAATTAGCCTCCAATTAAAAAAAAAAAATACTGGAGTGGGTAACCATTCCCTTCTCCAGGGGATCTTCCCAGCCCAGGAATCAAACCCAGGCCTCCTGCATTGTTGGCAGATTCTTTGCTGTCTGAGCCACCAGGGAAGCCTATTCCAATACAAAATAAAAAGTTTAAAAAATAAAATTTTCTTCCCACGTGTTAAAAAAAATGCTATTAGTGAGAACAAAGCAAGCATTTCTCAAGTCTTTTGTTTTTACCTGAGACCCGGGCCCAGGAGAGCCTATATAATTTGTTAACTATCAGGACAAAGGAGTTACGCTAAAGTAAGTTAAATTCTCTGAGACTATACAGGCATGGCGGAGAAGGCGATGGCACCCCACTCCAGTACGCTTGCCTGGAAAACCCCATGGACGGAGGAGCCTGGTAGGCTGCAGTCCATGGGATCACGAAGAGTCAGACACAACTGAGCGACTTCACTTTCACTTTTCACTTTCATGCATTGGAGAAGGAAATGGCAACCCACTCCAGTGTTCTTGCCTGGAGAATCCCAGGGACGGGGGAGCCTGGTGGGCTGCCGTCTATGGGGTCACATGACTGAAGTGTCGGACATGACTGAAGCGACTTAGCAGCAGCAGCATATGGGCGTGGGGAGAGGAAGGATTTCACTCTACTACTTAGTTTTCCCTGTCATTTTATTATTCTATTCTGAATTGACCTTTAATAGTTATATAGATGTTATATTGTGATTCCTCATTTATTCAGCATCATTAAGGAATCCACATCAAAATGCTATAGACAAATAGTCTTACTCTTTGTCGCTCTAAGACTTTTTGAAGCCATTTTGATGATAAGTAAAGTAAAATGTATTTTTATTCCCTTTTGCTTTGTTAAACTAAGGTTCGATGCAGATTAATTGTGATTTAATCTGCATAGAACATCCATTATGGATTGGATTGTGTGTTAATATGGTTCTTTGTTAAATTTTTAATTCTCTTCCTCTTCTCTGAACATCAACATCTTGTTTGATGTCTGTCTTGCTACCATCACCCCTAAGTCTTCCCCTACCTCCCTCCACAGTGATTGGTTTCTATCTGTGTGGAAACTGGAAGTATGAACCAGATTATTATAATTTTTATATGTTGTCATTGTTGTTAAAATGAATATTAAATATGTATTAAATGTCTCAGAATCATCTCAGAATGGCTTTGTGGATATAGGACAGCATTTTTTAGCAACTCTATGGGTGAATTAACTAATAAAATTTAGCTAGATGAAATGGTAATCATTATAGTATTACCCAAATTAGAATTACCTGAATGTGACATCTGAAGTCATCATTGTTCTTGGAAAACATATTTTCAATACTTTTTGGAATAGAAGTGTTGAATAAAAATCCCACGTTCATAAAAGATGATTATAGGTATGACTTTGGATCCCTGTATGTACTAGGTGACAGAAAGACTTCAGCGGAGCATTAAATCATATGAAAGGCCATCCTGATTCTGTGGCTTTACTGTTAATTCAATTAGATACAAAAGTTTATCTTTCTAAAGGAACTTTAGAACGAAAAGGGTAGCCTGATTTCAGTGGACATCTTTCATCAAATATGTCAGTTACGCCGCTGGACAAATTTGAAAGAAGATAAGTGACACGTGGTGAGGCTGCTTCTGAGAGCGGTGATCCCTGCACCCTCTCCTCCAGCTAAGTTACAGAAAACACAACTCAGGGCCACAAAACCAGTAGTGCAGAAAATGCCACTTTTGATTGTTTTCTATCATTTTGTTTTTGCACCTCCATTCCAGTGATGTGTAAAAGTTTAACCAGTCTTTTTAGAGTCCCTCCTTCCTTCGTATCAGTGTGGTTGAGACTTAGTTACAGAGGGCTCTATGAAGGTGGGGGCACTGGAGTTGTTTGTGAGGTCCCTTTGCTCTGGGCCTTTGACATTTCCCTGTGACTCCCGCCTGCCCAGGAGTCCATCCCCAGGAACGTGGTACTGTCTCTCAGGAGTGGAGTTGTGGTGGTGAGCACAGCATGGTCTCTTGGCCCCGCCTCAGGGCTTCTCCGGACTCACCTCTGATCATGATGGCTTGTCCAGCTCTCCTGAGGCTGCGAGGTGGGAAGGCATGGAGCCGAGGACTCTTTCCAGGGGTGCACAACCCCCTTAAACTTAGAGGCTTCCACTCAGTCTCTTCCTTTTCATCTTCTATTCCTGACTGTCTTTAGTAGAGGCTGAGAGAGAATGCTAACTTAGGTCCAGCCATGTCCTTGTAATTCTTTAGCATGTGGCAACCCTGTATGTCTTGAACCCTCCAGGACTCCAACCTCTGAAGCTCAGAGCTTTCTATTGACCACTTGATGCAAACTCAAATCAATCTTTTTGTTTTTTTTTCCATGTTCTGTTATAAACGTCTTAAAAGCAAGGGATAAGAGCTTTGGAGCTTACAATGACATATAAATATATAAGGATATTACTGCCAGGCTCCTCACTCCAGGCAAGAATACTGAAGTGGGTTACCATGCCCTCCTCCAGGGCATCTTCCTGACCCAGGGATCGAACCTGCATGTCCTGCATTATAGGCAGATTCTTTACTGCTGAGCCCCTACCTTAGCAAGAATATTCCTGGAGAGCACTATATCCATACAAGCAAAGTTAGAAGAGTCATGGATGGCAAGCCAGGCCCTTGTGTTTAAACAGTGCGGGTGTAGCACTAAATTCTTAAAGCTCATTTTCCCACGTCTTGACCAGATGTGTAAGGTAGAGGCTAGCTGCCTTCAGCCTTCTCAAATAGACATGTAAAGATGGACTCTGCAGAAAAATGGATTCTTCTTTCTGCTGCTGATCCTCCAAAGCATGAAAAGGGTTCTCCAGCACACACCATTGTACTTTAGGGCATACGACTCACCATGGGATCGACGGCGCCAGGTTGAATTCTGTGCAGAATCAGGCGGATCGTGGAACACCATATTGAAAGCCCAGGGGGATCCAGGCAAAAACCATTTCCATAAATGGTAGAAGGGGTAATTATTCGAAATTAAATGTGTGTCATTTCTTTCTCATTAGCTTCCATAGGCGATGGCTTTAAAAACTGGAGTTGTGGCCTTGCCACATTTTGTAAACTCTGTCAGGCTACGCAGTTAATGAGAAGGAATTCCCGAATGAGGGGAATTAATGCATCGGTGTCATCTCAGCAACAGTCCTTGTAAACAAAGAGCCTCTTCTAAGCAATAGAAGTATTATAAATTGGCTGCTTAGACTCATTCTAGTAGGTATAAGAAAGGGCTGTTGCATGACTTATCAAGTATCATCAAGAAAGTTAGACTGGAATATAGTTTTCCTTTGGAAGCATTTCTAGTAATACAAGTTTTCCTCCCTCCCCCCCCCAACCCTTTTACTCCTTCCAAAGAGAAATATTGGTACTAAAAGCATTTTAGGCTTTTACAATGTGTACAGCATCATATTCATTTTTTCTAGAGAATAAAAACTGTGCTCACAAAATAAACATCTACCCTTTATATTAACCCAGATAGAACTGTCCAGGGGTACTTCTAACTTTGGTTTAGTGTTTCCAACCACACCTGGTCAGGTATCTGGTGAACACATGGGGAGGCTTCCCATTTCCTCATCCTCAAATAGTGTGTGTTTGCCCTCCTGGTGCATAGAGCTCTGTTATGTAGAAACACAGTATTCAAGCTGCCTGATATAGTTACACTAATTGACGCACGAAAAACGGTTGAGACCTGAAGAGTCCCAGTGCCAGGTGTGAGCCCCAGCTCTCTCCCATACTGTGTAACCATGGGCTCATCACTGAGGCCGTCTCAGCCCCATGTTTCCTCAGCTGTAAAATGGGGACAACAGTAGTCCCTGCCACATGGTCTCACTTGCCAGGATTTAATAGAATGATGCCCGGTGGGAATAGTTTATGTGCAGTGGGTTTATATGCCATTATTGTGGTGGATGGTGGTGACTGAAGTTACCTTTGGCTTTGTTTTTATAAAAAGCATCTCCCCCATGACTGAAATCCCCTGTCCTTTTTAATGTTCATACCCAGTGTTATTTCTCTCTTGACGTTAAACACCCTTGGTCTTGTAAAGCACTTTGCACAGGTTGGAGAAGGCAATGGCACCCCACTCCAGTACTCTTGCCTGGAGAATCCCATGGACGGAGGAGCCTAGTAGGCTGCAGTCCATGGGGTCACGAAGAGTCAGACACGACTGAGCGACTTCACTTTCACTTTTCACTTTCATGCATTGGAGAAGGAAATGGCAACCCACTCCAGTGTTCTTGCCTGGAGAATCCCAGGGACGGTGGAGCCTGGCGGGCTGCTGTCTATGGGGTCGCACAGAGTCGGACATGAATGAGGTGACTTAGCAGCAGCATGCAGCATGCACAGGTCAGAGAAGGCAATGGCACCCCACTCCCGTACTCTTGCCTGGAGAATCCGAGGGACGGGGGACCCTGGTAGGCTGCCGTCTGTGGGGCCGCACAGAGTCGGACACGACTAAAGCGGCTAGCAGCGGCAGTAGCATGCACAGGTCAGTATACCTTTATGTGTGTATATCCTCCAGAGTGGTGCCCCATCAGCCTGGTGAAATAAACAAGATGTGCATCACCCTCCTTTTACAGATTAAAACAGAAGTGAACCTTGGAGCAATTCTGTGACCTATCTGAGAACCTGTTTGCTAATGAGAAAAAAAATCCCAGTAACTGGTGACACACACTCATTTTCTCTCACATTCTATCCCTCATTCATTCACTTGGCAAATATGTGTCAGGTACCTGCATAGGGTGAGCAACTGAGCTGGAAGCAAGATACAGGCTCTGCCCTCAGGGAGCTTCTATTCCAGTCCAGCAGGCAGGTGGAAAACCAAAAGCAGATGAATAAAATCATTGCAAGTTATGATTTGTGCAGTGAAAGAAATAAATAAGAGGTTAAATTAGAAAACAACAGTTAAGAATTGTTCCAAGAAACTTTAAACACCCCTTGGTGTTTAAGGGTGTTTAAGTTCTGCCGACTTAAATAGTTGGCAGAAACCATTGCCACAGCCCTGACTGTTTGTAAGAGGTTACTATTCCCATTATACCGACGAAGAAGGCATGGGTCAAAGGGATCAACCACATAATAAATGCAGCTGATATCTCCCTGTGCTCTTTTTCCTCTGATACCTAATTGCCTTCCTAGACCATTAGGATGTAAATAGGCACATTCTCCTTTGGGAATCAGTTTTTGGTTTTGTTAATGCAGCATTTTCCTCATTGCTGACACAGAGCCCATAAAGGATCTTCAGTAGAATGCCTCTGATCATGATCCTGGATGAATCCCTCTGGTCCTCACTTAGAAATGGCTGTGATGAAGAAATGAGTTGACCTGGTTTCTTCTCTCCTCTCCTGAGCTCAAAGCAGGGCAATGCTTTACGGTTTGTGCTCAAACTTTGTTATGTTGATGAAAAGTTAGTAGCTTGTACCAAGAAAAAGACACAAATACCCTTGCCCTGTCTCATAGGCAGCTTAATCACACAACAGGGAATTGCAGCCTGAACTATGAAGTTCTCTCTGAACGTGTCTCATCCCGGTGGGACTCTCTGTCCTTTTAGGATGGGGCGAACAGTCCTGCCACCTTATGAAAACAGATGGTGGAGACTGAAATCATGAGAAACCGTATAAAGTACAAAATAATACCTTTAAGGAAAAGCATACCAATATCAGAGTAGCAGTTATAAATTGAGCTACCAAAGTGGTCTGATGCTCTGGCAGGAATGGGCAATTTACTATGGTAGGAAAATGTCGGAATCACGAGATGCTGTTGCTTTTTTTCATTTGAGAAAAATGCAACTGTCACAAGCAAGTTTCAGGCAAGTTTGTAACAAATGGCTGCATTTTAGAATGAAATTTTAAACCACCAAAGAATCAAAGGAAAACTATGCCAAGAGCGAAGCGGAAGTGGTTCTCTTTCTGTGGATACAAGTGTACAAAAATCATTAGGACAAATAGTTATTGGACTTCAAATGTCTGACAGCCCGCCTGTTAATTTGACTGCATTAATCATGCCTCAGGCATGGACTATATTTCAACAGATTCTCTTTCCTTGGACAAGTTTTGAGATTGCAGAAGTGTTATTGAATTTCAAGAAGGGCTCAAAACCTAAATCAGGGCTATTTTTAGCATGCAGAACTAATCCTGCTACTGCCAATATGTAAGACATGTCATTGTTCATACATCGTTCACAGGAAGAAAACAAGCTCTGAGCATGTCTCTAGGGCCCCATCTCCTGTTGCTACAGGTCTGACCTTCCTTTATTTCTGTAAATGCTCCTGAATTCTTGCTACCACAGGGCCTTTGTACATGCTGTTCCATCTGCCCAGAACTGGTTTTCCTCAATACAAGGCTTGATTAGTTAATACCTACTCACACTTCACATCTCAGAGTGTCACCCCTTCAGTAAGACTCCACTGATGCTCCCTTCCATGATCAAGTCAGTCTGCTGTCTCTTCTCCCCACTTTCTTTCCTTCTGAAGGTCACTGGCCTCAGTTTGTGATGTTATCCTCCTTAGTGTGAGTTTGTGGTGAACACCTCTCTCCTGTACTCTGCTGCAGGTTCAGTGACACCGGACACACTTTTTTTTTTCCTAATATCCAGCTCAGGTCAGGCATAGAGTAGAAGTTTAATAAGTCAGTGTTGAGGAATTAATTTTACTTGCTGTGCTTAAAAATCTGCACAAAACCTATCAATTCAGTTGATTAGGTTGGGAGAGGAGGGGCAGGTGGTATGTCCCTGTGTTTTCCGGAAGGTGCTCAGCTTGCTGCCCCTTTCAAGTACTGAAACAGAATCTCTGGTTTGAGAATCAACCTGGGCAAATGTATTGAATCGGGGGCTCTGTAGGATTTATTGTGCTGCACATGTTAAATGTTTCATAACTCCATTATGTTGGTTTTTACACGACACTGAAAAAAAAATGCAAGATCTGCATTTATTTGAGTTGACGTGCTCCATTTTAAGTAAAAAAATGAGAAATTCCCCAAATTCAATAAAATATGATGTATAAGCCATCCCTGCCTTAAAAGAAAAAAGAATCACAGGAACAGAGGACTAAGGAATGCATCAGCCTCCCAGGTTTGACCATATCCTTCCCTCTATTAATTATTGTTATTCTCATAAATGAAGAATTGTTACATTTTACATCCTATGAGGAAGAAATTAGATCTAGGACTAAAACTTTAGTAATAAAAATTACAAAATAATCAATGCTTATTAGGTATTTACTTAAATGACAGTCTCATCCTGCAAAAAAAAGAAAAAGTAGATGAATACAAATCTAAATGAACAAAAACCTTCAGCTTTTTGCAAGTGTTACACTTAAGATTTTCATTTTGAGTCTTTTTTTTTAATTTTATTTTATTTAACTTACAAGTAATATAGTAACTAATATTTATTGAATGCTTGCCAAATGCCAGCTGCCAGACCAAGCACTTGACATAGATAATAATGATCCTCAAAATGGGAATTATATTTTTAGCCTCACTTTTTTAATTAAAATTTTATTGAAGTAGAATCGGTTTACAATATTGTGTTAGTTTCAGATGTACAGTGAAGTGATTCAGTGTGTGTGTGTATATGTGTGTGTGTGTGTGTATATACACACATACACATATATTCTTTTCTCACATTATTTTCCATTGTGGCTTATCACAGGATATTGAATATAGTTCCTTGTGCTATACAAGAGGACTTTGTTGTTTATGAAAATGAAAGTTGCTCAGTCGTGTCTGACTCTTTGCAACCCCATGGACTATACAGTCCATGAAATTCTCCAGGCCAGAATACTGGAGTGGGTAGCCTTTCTCTTCTCCAGGGGATCTTCCCGACCCAGGGATCGAACCCAGGTCTCCCACATTGCAGGTGGATTCTTTACCAGCTGAGCCCCAAGGGAAGCCCAAGAATACTGGAGTGAGTAGCCTATCTCTTCTCCAGCGGATCTTCCCGACCCAGGAATTAAACTGGGGTCTCTTGCATTGCAGGCGGATTCTTTACAAACTGAGCTATGAGGGAAGCCAGAAAATATGGATCAGTTCATGAATTTGCTGTTTATGTCCATCCTAAATTTGCATCTGCTAATCCCAAACTGCCGATCCATCTTTTCCCATATCCCCACCCGTGGCACCCACGTCTGTTCTCTCTCTGTGACTTTGTGTCAGTTTCATAGATATGTTCATTTGTGCCATATTTTGGATTCCACTTATAATTAGTGTCATATCATACTTGTCTTTCTCTGTCTTAGTCCCTTTAGTATGTTCATCTCTAGGCCCATCCATGTTGCTGCAAATGGCATTATTTTGTTCTTTTTTATGAGTGAGTAATTCCATGGTGCATATGTGCCGCATCTTTATTCATTCACCCCTCAGTGGACATTTTGGTTGCTTCTGCATCTTGGCTATTGTAAGTGCTGCACTGTATGTTGGGATGCATATATCTTTTCAAATTATGGTTTTCCCTGGATATATACCCAGGAATAAGATTGTAGGTTCATATAACAACTCTAGTTTTTTTTAAAAAAAACCTCCATACTGTTTTCCATGGTAGCTGTACAAATTTACATTCCTTCCAACAGTGTAAAAAGACTCCTTTTTTTCCCACACCCTCTCCAACATTTATTATTTGTAGACTTTTTAATAGTGACCGTTCTGACTGGTATGAGATGGTACCTCATTGTAGTTTTGGTTTGCATTTTTATAATAGTGAGCAGTGTTGAACATCTTTTCATGTGACTGTGGACCATCTCTATGCTGTCTTTGGAGAAATATCTGTTTAGGTCTCCTGCCCTTTTCCCTGCAGGGCTGTTTTGTTTCTGTTGTTGTTGTTATTGAGTTGCATGAGCTGTTTGTATATTTTGTAGATTAAGCCCTTGTTGGTTGCATCATTGGCAAGTGTTTTCTCTCAGTCTATAGCTTTTTTCATTTTGATGATGGTTTTCTGTACAGAAGCTTTTAGGTTTGAGTGGCTTCCATTTGTTTGTTTTGATTTTATTTCTATTGCTTTGGGAGACTGACCTAAGAAAACATTGGTACTGCTTATTTCAGAGAATGTTTTGCTGCTGTTCTCTTCTAGGAGTTTTATGGTGTCTTATCTTATATTTAAGTCTTTAAGCCATTTTGAGCTTATTTCTGTGCATGGTGAGGATATCTTCTGGTTTCATTGATTTGCATGAGGCTGTCCAGCTTTTCCAAAACCATTTGCTGAAGAGACTGTCTTTTCCCTATCCTCAACTTTTAGTTGATGAAAGTGAAACACATATTAACTCTTTTATCCCTCACAATGACTCTCTAGCATAGCTAGGGTTTTCATTTTTCACTGTTTTATAAATGAGAAAATGGAGGCAGGCAGAGGTGCTGCTCTTTGCCCAAGCTCACATGGCAGGAAGTGGCGGCCCAGGCTTAGGGAGCTCCATTCTGCCTTCAGCTCTGGGTCATTCAGTCAGAAAGAATGCAAACCCAGGTCTGGCCATCTGAAAAGGCTTTGTCAATATTTGTTTCTGCTGTCCTGTGCCAACCTCCAGGGCAGAGGCACTTCATGGTGAATATGTTGTAATGCCACAGCATTCAGAGCCCAGGAGGGGCTACCACTGTGGCAGCGAAGAAGGGTGACCCGGCTGACTCCAGGCTTCTGGGCTTTTTGTTTGTTTGTTTGCTTCTTGAGTGTCTGTTCTAAACTTGGGTGTCTGAAAGGAGCTCTGGTCCCCAGGTTTGTCTTTTGTCAATTTAGCCAAATGAGAGAGGTCTGTCTGCCTACCTTTAAATCCCTGAGCCACTTTTCTACACATAAGTAGGGAAAGGGCATGGCCAAAGGAAAAGCCATTGTCCTTGAAAGAGAGGTTCCCTCCTCTGATGGAGACAGATTGCAGTGAAATAAACTCCAGGCTTGTGTTCTGATAAGAACTTTCTTCCTTTCTCTGGGGACAGCATATCTAACTGTTCACTTATATCTGACTTTCTTCTGATGTTAACACAAGAATGTGTAAGCTTTTATTAAAATAGTGAATTCTGTCTCATTGGCTCTGTCTTATTCATTGGCATTCATAGAAAGAAAGACTTTGGGATGATGTTGCTGGGCTTCCTGACCTGGATTTGTCATTTGTAGGAAAGAGGCCTTTATAGTCCTTGAGAACACTTGGAATACTGGCATGGGCAGGACTAGAAATTCTGGCAATCTTGTAATCTTAACATGCTGATGATAAGAAATTGATGTAACTTTGAATTAAAGTCAAGACTATGGTTTTTCCTGTGGTCATGTATGGATGTGAGAGTTGGATTGTGAAGAAGGCTGAGTGCTGAAGAATTGATGCTTTTGAACTGTGGTGTTGGAGAAGACTCTTGAGAGTCCCTTGGACTGCAAGGAGATCCAACCAGTCCATTCTGAAGGAGATCAGCCCTGGGATTTCTTTGAAAGGAATGATGCTAAAGCTGAAACTCCAGTACTTTGGCCACCTCATGCAAAGAGTTGACTCATTGGAAAAGACTCTGAGGCTGGGAGGGATTGGGGGCAGGAGGAGAAGAGGACGACAGAGGATGAGTTGGCTGGATGGCATCACTGACTCAATGGACATGAGTCTGAGTGAACTCTGGGAATTGGTGATGGACAGGGAGGCCTGGCGTGCTGTGATTCATGGGGTTGCAGAGTCGGACACGACTGAGCGACTCATCTGATCTGAATTTAAAAAAGTATGGATCATAAATACTGTACTTATTGGTAGTTTTCTTGATTATTTTAAGTATCATGTAATAGTCAAGTGATTTGATTTGCCATAATTTGCTGAATCTTTACTCACATCACTTTACTCACATCACTTTACTCATATCACTCACTCACTCACCCAAAATTGGTGTGTGTATGTGCTTCAGTTGCATCTAACTCTTTGTGACTCCATGAACTGTAGCTTGCCAGGCTCCTCTGTCCATGGGATTCTCCAGGCAAGAATACTGGAGTGGGTTGCCATGCCCTCCTCCAGGGGATCTTCCCGACCAAGGGATCAAACCTGCATCTCTCACATCTCCTGCATTGATTCTGGAGGATTTCAATCATTTTCATTGATTCAGTGGATTCTTTACCAGTAGAGCCACCTGGGAAGCTCTCCAAAATTGGCAAGTATATACAAAACACATTCATAAATATCTCTAAGACCTCTTGTTCTTTTCTTCTTTTGGATTACTTTCTGAGGATGAATTTATAAAAATCATTAAATGGAGTAGTAAAGAATGAGGACTTTGAAACTAAATCACCTTAAATCAATTGTGTTTCTTGCCCCCATTCTGTTGGATTGGCCAAAAAAGTTCATTTGGGTTTTTCTGTAATATGTCACAGAAAAACGCAAACTTTTTGGCCAGCTCAATAGCTATGAAGCCTAGCACTCATGAGCTTGCATCTCTGTGCCCTGTTTCCTAATTTGTAACATGTAAATGATAATAAGAACTTAATAGAGTTTTGTTTTGTGTTTTGAGGAGAAGTTCTAAATGAGCTTGTACATTTAACCCTTGCTGAAGACCTGTTTGAACTACACAGGTCCACTTACATGGAGATTTTTTTCAGGAGTAGATACCATGGTACTACACGATGTGTGGTTGGTTGAATGAGAGGATAACAAGGAACCATGGATGCAGAGAGTTGACTGTAAGCTACAGGCAGATTTTCAACTGCATGATGGGTTGGCACCCCTAGTCCCCACATGGTTCAAGGGTCACCTGTCCAAGTAGAGTGTTTAGTACAATGCCCGACATATAGGAAGCATTAGACAAGCAATAGTAAATGTATGTTTAATAATATCAATAGTAAATAATGAAAATACTATTTTTATCATTGCAGATTGAGAGTAGAAAAAATTTTGAACAATTGAAGTGTAGTTAAAAAAATTTTTTTTGAAAGCACTGTACTTATTTATTTAGCCACTGGCAAAACTACTGAAATATTGCCTCTGTTTTGGTTTGCCTTTCTTGGAAAACTTGCAAGGTGAAATATTTTTTTTCCATCTCTGTGGGTACTGATTTATCTTTTTTATGAGATGCACTTTAGAGTCTTTAAATTGTTTTAGTATCTCCTGTGTCATTTGATCATCCCTACAACTCAGCAGAGTTGGCAGAGCTGGTAATATTTATAGTCAAGTGAAAGGGAAGATAAAAGCAAAGTTCATAAAGGTCTGATGAGTGGTTTTCTCCAAGTCACTTGGCTAGTGTCTAGCAGTACTGGGATTTGAACCAAAGCATTTTGCTTTACTCTTGAAAACAATGACTCAAGAAGTGGCACCTCCTGGCATGAAAGGACTAACATTTCATTGAAAAAATGGGGTAAAAAAAAAAAAAACAAACGTAAACTATGCATAACTTTTTCCTGTAAAAAGTTTATGACCTTAGGAAAATATGATTTAAACAACCTGTAAGCTGCTTTATAGAGACTTGACATTCTAACTGACTCCTTGAAAGATGTATGAAGTGGCAAAGGATCACATTTAGAACTTGAAGGTTACTGTGGTCTTGCAAAGTATAATTTAATGGCTGCAGTTTATTATAATTTTAAAACAAATTATATACATATACCTAAATTGAATTATTATAATTGACTTACACCACTATGTTAGTTCCAAGTGTATAATGCTTTGATATCTGTATACTCTACAAAATGATCATCATAAGTCTAGTTACCGTCTGTCACCATATGAAGTTATTACAGTGTTATTGTGTTATTGACTCTATTCCTCAAGTTAGAGATTTCACCCCCAACAAACATTTATTTTGTAATTGGAAGTTCATACCTCTTAATCTCTCTCATCTATTTACCCTATACCCCCACCCCTCTCACAGCCACGTTTGTGATATGTATCTATGAGTCTGTTTCTGTTTAGTAATGTCTGTTTCATTGTTTTTTAGATTCCACATATAAGGGATATCATATACTAATCTTCTTTCTCTGTCTGACTAATATAATATCTAGTAGGTTTATCCATGTTGTTGCAAATGGCAAGATTTCATTCTTGTTTGTGGCTAAATGGTATTCCATTGTGTGTGGCTGTGCCTGTTTGTATGTGTATATATCACATCTTCTTCACTCATCTATCAATGGACACTTACGTTGCTTCCATATCTTTGCTATTGTAAAAAAAAAATGCAATGAACATGGAGGGGTACATATATGTATTCAAATTAGTGTTTTTGTTTTTTTCAGAAAAGTACCCCAAAGTGGAATTGTTAGATCATGTAATAGTCCTCTGTGTGTGTGTATGTATGTGTGTGTATTTAAACGTATATGTATATATATGTTTAAACAAATGTGTACTTTTTTTTTGGACTAGGTCTTCATTTCGGCTTTCTCTAATTGCAGCAAGTGGGGGCCACTCTCTAGTTGTGGTGTGTGGGCTTCTCACTGTGGTGGCTTCTCTTGTTCCTGAGCGTGGGCTATAGGGTATGTGGGCTTCAATAGTTGTGGCACATGGGCCCTGGAATGTGAACTCAGCAGCTGCATCTCACAGGCTTCATTGCCCCGTGGCATTTGGGGCCCTCTCAGACCAGGGATCGAACCAGTGGTCCCTGCATTACAAGGGGAATCATTTTTGAGGAACCTCCATATTGTTATCCATAGTAGTGGCTGTGCCAAATTACTTTCCTTCCAGCCTTACACTAGGATTCCCTTTTCCATACTTCCTTGTCAACACTTAGCATTTGTTGTCTTTTGATAATAAACATTCTGATAGATATGAGGTGATCCCTCATTATGCTTGTGATTAGCCAGGTTAAGCATCTTTTCATGATTCTATTGACCCTCTGTATGTCTTTATGGAATAATATCTATTCAGGTCTTCTGCCCATTTTTTAATCAGGTTGTTTGTTTTTGATGAACTGTATGAGTTTTTTTTTTTTTTAATATTAACCCCTTATCAGACATATTATTTGCAAATATATTTTTGCTCCATTTGGTAGGTGGCCTTTTCTTTTTAACAGTTTCCTTCACTGTGCAAAACAATTTTATAGTTTGATGCAGCATCATTTGTTTAGTTTGGGGTTTGTTTCATTTTCCTGGAGTGGTATATCCAAAAAAATGCTCCTAATGCTCCTAAACAATGTCAAAGAGTTAGCGTATTGCCAATATTTTATTCTAGGACTTTTCTAATTTCAGGTCTTACTTTCAAGAGTTTAATATATTTAAGTTTAGTTTTATATATGTGTAAAGAGTAGTGCAGTTTAATTCTTTTACATGCAGCTATCCAGTTTTCTTAACATCATTTATAGAAAAGTTTATTTTTTCCACATTGTATGCTCTTGCTTTCTTTGTTGTAGATTAATTGCCTGTATAAGCATAGGTTTATGTCTGGGCTCTCTATTTTGTTCCATTGATCTATTTATATGTTGTTGTTGTTAGTACCATGCTGTTTTAATTGATAGTTTTAAGGTATAGTAACTTTAAAGTATACCTTGAAATCAGAGTGTTATATCTCCAGCTGTGTTTTTCTTTTTCAAGATAGCTTTGCCTATTTGGGGTCTTTTGTATTTTGATACAAATTTTAGAATTATTTCTTCTAGTTTTGTGAAAAAGTCCATTGCTATTTTGATAGGGATTGCACAGATGATGTAGATAGCCTTGGGTAGTATGATGACTTTCACAATATTATTTTTTTTCATTCCATTAACATGGTGTATCTTATCATTTGTTTGTGTCATCTTCAGTTTCTTTTATCAATATCATGGATTTCCTAGTACAAGTCATTGCCTCTTTCATTAGATTTATTTCTAGGTATTTTATTCTTTCTGATGCAATAATAAATGGAATTGTTTATTAATTTTTCTTTCTCATGGCTCGTTGTTAGTGTAAGAAGCAAAACAAAGTTCTTTATAGTAATTTAGTCTCCTGCAATTTTACTGAATTCATTCTTTTAGTTACAGAAGTTCTTGATGGCATCTTTAGAATTTTCTATTTGCAGCATTGTGTCTTCTGCAAACAGTGACAGTTTTACTTATTCCCTTCCTACTTGAATTCCTTTTACTCCCTTTTATTATTATTACTATTTTTATCTGATTGTTGTGATTAGAACTTCTAATTCCTGTGTTAATAAAAGAGGCGATGGTGGCCATCATCCTTATTTTGTTCCTGATCTTACAGGAAATACTTTCAACTTTTCACCATTGAATGTTATGTTAGCTGTGGGTTTATCATAAATGGGCTTTATCATGTTGAGATATGTGTTCCCTCTGCACCCACTTTATTGAAAAATTTTTATCATAAATGGTGAATTTTGTCAAAAGCTTTTTCATCATCTATTGAGATGATCAGATGATTTTTATTTTTCAATTAGTTAATGTGGGATGTAACATTGATCAACTTGTGGATATTGAGCCATCCTTGCATCAATGGAATAATTCCCACTTGAGGATGGTATATGATCCTTAGAATGCATTGCTGAATTCCATTTGCTAACATTTTGTTAAGGATTTTTGCCTCTGTGTCTATCAGTGATATTGGCCTATAAATTTCTTATTATTATTTATTTATTTTGTGTGTATGTGTGGTGTCTTTTGTCTGATTTTGGTATCTAGGTGATGTATAAATCATAGAATTAATTCAGAAGCATTTCTTCCTCTTCAGTGTTTTGGAAAAGTTTGAGAAGATTAGGTGTGAAGTTTCCTTTAAATGTTGGTAGAACTCATCTTTGTAGTCCAGTCCTGATATTTTTGTTGTGGGAAGAGTTTTTAAAAATTACTGATGCATTTTCATTGCATCATATTTTCTATTTCTTCTTGATTCAGCCATGTGTAATTGTATATTTCTAGCAATTTATCCATTTCTTCTAGGTTGTCCCTTTTATTGGTAAACAGTTGTTCATAGCAATCTGTAATGACCTTCATATCTCTGTGGTGTCAGCTTTAACTTCTATTTCACTTCTGATTTTATTTCTTTGGGCTCTCTTTTTATCCTAATGAGTATGGCCGAAGGTTTATCAATCTGATCTTTTAAAAAATCTAGCTCTTAGTCTCATTGATTTTTTTTAACCATTTATCATTTATTTATTATTATTGTTTTTTATTTTGCAATATTGTATTGGTTTTGCCATACATCAACATGAATCAGCCAGGGGTGTACACATGTTCCCCATCCTGAACCCCCCTCCCACGTCCCTCCCCATACCATCCCTCTGGGTCATCCCAGTGCACCAGCCGGAAGCATCCTGTGTCCTGCATCAAACCTGGGCTGGCAATTTGTTTCTTATATGATATTATACATGTTTCAATGCCATTCTCCCAAATCATCCCACCCTCTCCCTCTCCCACAGAGTCCAAAAGACTGTTCTATACATCTGTGTCTCTTTTGCTGTCTTTCATACAGGGTTATCGTTACTGTCTTTCTAAATTCCATATATATGCATTAGTATACTGTATTGGTGTTTTTCTTTTGGCTTACTTCACTCTGTATAATCGGCTCCAGTTTCATCCACCTCATTAGAACTGATTCAAATGTATTCTTTTTAATGGCTGAGTAATACTCCATTGTGTATATGTACCACAGCTTTCTTATCCATTCATCTCCTGATGGACATCTAGGTTGCTTCCATGTCCTGGCTATTATAAACAGTGCTGCGATGAACATTGGGGTACATGTGTCTCTTTCAATTCTGGTTTCCACATGCCCAGCAGTGGGATTGCTGGCTCATAAGGCAGTTCTATTTCCAGTTTTTCAGAAAAATAAATGACCCAATCAAAAAATGGGCCAAGGAAATAAATAGACATTTCTCCAAAGAAGACATACAGATGGCTAACAAACACATGAAAAGATGCTTAACATCACTCATTATCAGAGATATGCAAATCAAAACCACAATGAGGTACCATTTCATGCCAGTCAGAATGGCTGCGATCCAAAAGTCTATAAGCAATAAATGCTGAAGAGGGTGTGGAGAAAAGGGAACCCTCTTACACTGTTGGTGGGAATGCAAACTAGTACAGCCACTATGGAGAACAGTGTGGAGATTCCTCATTGACTTTTTAAATGTATATTTTACTTATTTATGCCCTGATCTTAATTATTTTTTTCCCTCTACTGACTGAGTTTTGTTTGTGGTTGTTTTTCTAGATCCTTTTGATGTTAGGCTAGGTTGCCTCATGTAGGAGATGTTCTTTAGGATTGAGCTACACTCTCCCCTCTAGTCACCAGGGCTCTCAGGGTGCCCATTGTATGAACTGGGTGGCCTCTCTGTTGTGGAAGAGCTGACTACCATTAGTATGCTGTTGGGCAGGGCTAGCCTGACCTGGTTGGCTGTCAGGAACTGCTTCATGTGGAGACTACTGCCCTGATGGTGGATGAGACTGGGCCCCAGTGCAATGGACTGTGTGTCTGGGGATCCCAGGCTGGGTGCAGGCCATTGGTGGCTTGGGTCCCAGGGTGGCTAGCTGTGAGGTCTGGGGTTCTGGGGCTGGTGTTGGCCCACTAGTTACTGGTGCCAGATCCCCACACCACTGGTTGCTTGGTCTGAGGAATTCCAGGACTGGTACCTACTAGCTGCTAGACAAGTAATCCCCCAGCACTAGTAGGTTCAAGAACAGGATTCCAAATGGCCTCATGGTAAAATCATCTGCCCAAAATGGCTCCTTCTAACATGTGTATCCCTGGGAAAGTTGCATTTACCTCCAGTCTCTCCTGGAGGCTTTCCAAAATCGGTAAGTGGTTCTGATCAAGGCTCCTTTCAAGTTACTGTGTCTGTACAGGGTCGTGGAGTGTGTGAGTTTGGTGCACAGCCTTTGAGAGCAGAGTCTATGTTTCCTATAGTCCTCTGGCTTTCCCATACACCAGGTCCATTGAACGTCAGAGCCATATGCCCTGGGGGCCTTTGCTTTTCCTCCTGACCCCTGGGCTGGGGAGCTCAATGTGGGGCTCAGACTTATTACTCCTTGTGAAAATTTTCTGCAGTTATGATTTGTTGTTGTTCAGTCACTCAGTCGTGTCCACCTCTTTGCAACCCCATGGACTGTGGCATGCCAGGCAATTATGATTATCCTCCCATTTGTAGGCTGCCTCCCGATGGATATGTGTCTTGACCCCGCTTATTGTCTCCACCCCTAATACCTGTCTCATTGTGATTCCTTCTTTATATCTTTAGTTGTAGAAAATATTTTCTGCTAATCTTCAGATTGTCCTTACTGATAATTGTTCTGTAAATAGCTAATCATTTTAGTGTTCTTATAGGAAGAAGTGAGTTCAGGGTCTTCTTATTTAAGCATTTTGGCTACACCTTCTTCTTAAATAATACCATTTAACCATCATTCAGGCATTAACCCTGTGCTCTCCTGGACTGTTGTACTACTCTGATAGAGAATCTGCATAGCCTGCGATGCTGAACTTCTAAGACACTTAGAACATGAAACTGTTATGTCTAATACAAATGGTCAGAGGCATATAAAGAAATTGAAGTTCCTCATTACTCATTAGAAATGCTTTAAACCACAATGAGGTTCTAATTCACACAGATAACATGGAAAAGACTGATAGCATCAAATGTCGGAGAAGATATGGAGAAGCCTGCATTGCTATTAAAATACAGTGGTATAAGTTCTTTAGAACATGGTGACACCTTTAAATGTTAAACATGAGCTTCTAATATAGCAACACTTATTCCTAAATATCTCTAAATATTTACTCAAGAACAGTCACAACATATAACCACAAAACTCTTGTGCTGAAATACTCATAGAAGCTTTATTCTTAATTGACCTTTTGGGGGACAGTCTTCTATTGGTGTCCTTTGCTATACAGAGGGCAGAGGGACTGATTATCTTTCCAAGGTATTTTTATATAGTAAATGGCCTTGGAAGATACAGATAGCGTATCATCAAGAAGCATAGGGATGGTTTGTTTACTATTCAGTATATGAAGATAATATCTTCCTCTGGAAAAAAGGTCAGGTAGCTTTGCTTGAAGTCCTTTATAAAAGATTCAGACTCCCTAAGCTCAGGGATTGAAAGTGTTACTGTAAGCTCATTGTACGTGCAGCATCTACCTGGACTGTGCTCTGACACCACCTTGGACTTGAGGTGGTAAGGAGAGGACTCTGAGAACACGTTATGTTCTTACTGTACCTAGCTCTGAACCAGGGGCCTCGCGTCTTCAGCCAGTATCCACACAACTGTAGCAGGCTAAACTCTTACACATAGAATAAACTCTCAGACCCTCCATAGGGCTTGACAAGCCCCAAGCTAAAGATAGCCCAGATGTCCATCCAGAGGAAAATGGATAATTAAACTCTAATATGTCCATTCAGTATAATGGTACTTAGCAATAAAAAGAATGAGTTTTTGATACCCGCCACAACCTGAATAAATATGAAAACTACTATTCTGGGTGAGAGAAAGGAGAGAGAAAAATGCATATTGTATAGTCTTTATATGAAATTCTAGCATAGGCAAAATTAACTTAGGTTACAGGTCAATGGTTGCTTTATAGAGGAGGGAGAAGGGTTTATTGTAAAGGGACACAGGATAACTTTCTTGAGTGAGGAAAACATTCTGTATAGGGCTTCACATTTGTCCAATTTGATTAAACAGTTCATTTATGACCCAGTGTTTCACTATATTCAGAATGTATGACCATTAGAAATATCACAGTTTGAACTGAGAGTCAGACAACTGCACTCAGCTCTTTACTAGACACTTGTTATCTGTGTAATTCTGGGGATAAGTTATTTAAATAAAGCTTCAGTTTTCTTACCTGTAAACAGCAATATAACAACAGCATCTTCATCATTGTGTGATTATGAGAATTAAATGAGCTAATGCATGTAGAGTGCTTAGAATAGTTTTTGGAGAATAGAAAATAATGAACTTTAGCTATTGTTTTTCATTGCAGTACTCTCTATAAATACCAGACAACTTGAACTTTGTAAAGTAGTCTGATAAAGAGTTATATAACTATGCTTTAGTCACAGACACAATGCCTGCAGAGGCAGAATCGCAACCCAGATATGCCTGATATCAGCCTGCATGTTCCTAACTCTTGCCATGGCTGGTCTGAAGATAGGAGAGATGGAAGTACCATCACTTTGGTTTCAAAATATTGAGATTTTTGAAGAACTTTTTTCTCATTAAATCATACTGGCTACATGTGTTTTAAACTATGCCTGAATTTCTAGATTTTACATCAAGAACCTCCTCTTCACTGGCCCACGGAGGGGTGTCGTCCAACATTACTTAAGTTCCTTCCACCATAGCATGGATACGTAGCTAGTTGCTCCTCAGCCAAATCACCCTGTGTGTTCTGGCTATTAAACTGTCAGTTTCAGGCTTCTAGTTATTCCTTGGTTAAGATTTTTTTTCCTTGCCAGTTTAGCTGTTCTATATTTGTTTTTTATTACAGATGACATGTGATATTCCTAGAAGCTCAGAGCCTTTGTCTGAGAAGCTGAGAACTGCCAAGTTGAGAACTGTATCGACTTTATTTCTGTTATGAATGTTGTTAGGGTTCAGTAGGAAGAAACCTATCTATTTCATTTCTGAATGATAACGATTAAATGGTCAATAGAATATATTATAAGGTATGTGTACATATGTATAAAACAGTGTAAAATCAATCTTGCCTTGAAGAAAGCTAACTCAATATTTTTTTTATCATGGTCACTTGAATAACTTAATTGAAACCAGTGAGAACAGTGATAAGTAGAGTTTTTAGGCACTAAGAACCCTGTTTAAGAGAAAGATCCCAAATATCAGGGTTCAGTGACCTCCTGGTTTCTCAGCGTCTTTGTCTGCAGCCATCTACTCACCTAAATAAGGTATTCCTTCTCAGTCATTGGCTATCCATGGTGAATGATTATAATCTTTGTTTTCTACCTTTTTACAAAAGTTACTTTCTTATTATTTCCCTTTCCTTGCCATTATATTCACTCATCCTTTCCTCCTTTCTGGATGCCCACTATACCCCAGGCCCTTTTTTGGAGTTCTGGGTATATAATAATGCTTAAAAATCAGACTTGCTTTTGGGGAGTTCCACATACATATATACATTTTTCCTTTTTATTTATAGTCACCATAACTGGATATGGAACTCAAATGGAGCTAAGCCATGGCTCTTTCTTTTTACTTATACTTTAATTGGACTGATGATCCCACAAGTCCTTTCAAATCCCCTAGTGGGATCAATTCCCTTATGCCCTTTCTCTGCATCTCTCAAGGCAAAGAGGCATTATGCCAGTGAGATGAAATCATTCCATCCCTACAGCATGTTTACCTTGCTTCAGGAAATGACTTTGGACCCTAGGACCCTGCTTGTATCTGTACTGTGTATGCGTGTGTGTGTGCTAAGTTGCTTCAGTCGTGTCCAACTCCTTGTGACTCCGTGGACTGTAGCCCGCCCAGCTCCTCTGTCTATGGGATTCTCTAGGCAAGAATAATGGAGTGGGTTGCCATGCCCTCTTCAGGGGTATCTTCCCGACTCAGGGATCGCACCTGCGTCTCTTACGTCCACCTGCACTGCAGGCAGGTTCTGTGTGCTCCTCCCTATATACCTGTGGAGCAGAGTCATACTCTTAGCCCTGAGGTGAGAGCTGGAAGCTCCGCATTTCAGCAGAAACACCAGAGTGGAGCTGTGAACAGGGAGAGCAGGAGAGGGTTTTGTGTTCATGTCTGTGTCCCTTGGCTCTCTTGGGTGTTTGGCACATAATTCCAGGCAGCTGACTTCACCGCCTCTGTTTTCTCCCTGTTTCCCCTTTTCTTCAACCCAACTGTCTTCTTTTTCCTTCTCCTCCTCTTCTTCCCATCTCCTTATCCATCCTCTTCTTTTCCCTCCTTGTCTTCCTCTTTCTTACCCCCGTCTCCCCCTTTCCTCTCCTTCTCTTTTGTTTCTCCTCTTCCTACTCTCTCTGCTTTTCTCTTCTCCTCTTGTTATTTTTGTAAATATCATGTGATCTTTCAAATAAACATAAAAAACAGAGGGGATACTGCAGTAAATCCCTGTGTATTCATCACAGAATCGCAACAATAGTCAATATACAGCCAGTGTATATTCACATGTACTCCACATGTTTTTCTCTCACCTCTGGCCATTTCAAAGTAAACCCAGAGATTTTTTTTTTTTTTTATACTTCAGTATGTTTTCTAAGAGATACTCTTAATATAACACACAAACACACACAGTAGTTCCCCACAATCATCCCATTGGCTCTCCTTTTTCTCTTGAAGTCTTCTTAAAATTTTTAAAATGTTTTTTCCACTCTTTTTTTAACTTTTGCAATTTACTGTTGAAAAAAATAGATTATTTACTATTTTTGTAGAATTTCTTACATTTGGATTTTGCTTTCATCTCTGCAATGTTGACTTGCATGTGTATTTTCTGTACTTCCTGTAAATTAGTTAATACCTCCAAAAGCTTAGTCAGGGTTCATGCTGTTCTTTCTTTCTCTTTATTTTCCTCTCCTCTCCTTTTCTTTTTATTTCCTCTTTCTTTCATACTTTTTCTCTCTTCTTCCTTACTTTCCTTCCTCCCTACCCTGCCCCCTTTTCCCCTTTCTTTGTGTGGGAATCTGTTTATTGATCTGACAAAACATTTACCAGTTGGTACTGTACATTTACCATTGCCTCATATCCAAAGACAGATATCTGCCTTTAATTTTGTGAGATGTGAAGATCACAAATGAAAATGTTTCTATTTAGGGAGGAACAAATACTGGGGGCAAAGAAGCTAAATTGATGTTTAATTTTTACTCTGAAAATTTATATTTTTGTATACACTTATGCAGACTCACATATACAATGTCATTGTCTAAATTAAGGCAAATAACTTATAATTTCTAAAACAAACAAAGAAGAGGATGGTGGAAGAGAAGGAAGAGGACAAGAAGAAAGGGAAAGATTAGCAATAGTTCCAGCATCATCCCCCTGACCTCCTGTCTCTAAAGTTCTCATCAGCCTGCCACCTCAGGGTTTTAGTAGCTATTGGTGATGATAGTAGAGACCCAGTATTTCACCTGATGTTTAAACAAATTTCTAATAAGTTGACTAGTATTCTAAAATTTCAACCTAAATATAATTCTTGGAATGGCATAAACAGAATTTCAGAGAAGTAGAATGTCATTAATGAAGGGGTTCCTGCTGAGGGGTCAGTTAGCAGACAAGGCATCTATATGTGTCTTTTTCTTACTCTTGTAGTCATTGTCAGAAAGATTGTTTCACCAATAAATTTACTGTTTGTGTAGAAGAATCAGCCTAACCCATATAAACAGAAACTTAGCCTAAGAAATCAGAAATCTAGGTGACAAAGGAAATCTAGGTGAGAAGCAGAAACTAAATCTGTGCACTGTAAGAAGCCCCATCTTCTTGTTTGGGATATCAAGGTTTCTTATGCGAGTTTCAGAAGCACTGTTCTTCCCTGTGCTCAATTGGCTGGCAGTACCTACAACAGACTTCTCTTGGAAGTCAAGTCCTTGATTGAGTCTCTCAGAACACCTTCTACACATTGAGGGTGGGTGAAACTTGGGTCTGAACTATAGTTCCTTCCAATTTGGTGCCTTGTATGCATTGTATAATAGGTATATATAGGTTCTTCCCTGGTGGCTCAGACAGTAAAGCATCTGTCTACAATGCGGGAGACCCGGGTTCAATCCCTGGGTTGGGAAGATCCCCTGGAGAAGGAAATGGCAATCCATTCCAGGACTATTGCCTGGAAAATCCCATGGACAGAGGAGCCTGGTAGGCTGGCTATAGCCCATGGGGTCGCAAAGAGTTGGACATGACTAAGTGACTTTGCTTTCGCTTTCTATGCATTGTATAAAACATACCCCTGCTAAAACATGTTGACTCACTGCATGTATCATTGCCTGCACCCATCTTGAAATAAAAAATGGAAGTGCAGAGAAAAACTCAGCTGTGCCAATTAAGTGGTCTTCTGGGAAGCATTCTCCATGGAAAATGGTAAGAAATGAGGGTTTGTGGTCAGACATTCTTTTATTCTTTGCTAGAGTTGTTTTGCAATGGAACCCCACTCCAGTACTCTTGCCTGGAAAATCCCATGGATGGAGGAGCCTGGTTAGGCTGCGGTCCATGGGGTCGCTGAGGGTCAGACACGACTGAGCGACTTCACTTTCACTTTTCACTTTCATGCATTGGAGAAGGAAATGGCAACCCACTCCAGTGTTCTTGCCTGGAGAATCCCAGGGACAGTGGAGCCTGGTGGGCTGCTGTCTATGGGGTTGCACAGAGTCAGACACGACTGAAGTGACTTAGCAGCAGCAGCAGAGTTGTTTTTGCATCTATAGCAGGGTACTCACTGAGTTCACTGCAGAACATACTGTTCGTGGTTTGAGTCACAATTTAGTCATCAAAGTGGAGGATCAGTTATTTTATTGTGTTCTTTTGTTGCTCTTCCTCTGCCAGCTTTTTGGCAATGTCTCTGGGCATTAACTTTTCCACTCAAGAAAAGGTCAGGGGAAACTATGATGGTTGTTGACAAGCTGTCCATTTTCTCCTTTCAGGAAGCTCAAGTGAGACATTCATTGGAGTATGAGGATGTAAAACTCAAGGCTAGCATGAACTTTGAGATTATTTGTGGCTCTAAACTCAAGTTGGAAATAGAAATAAGCAAAGGGAAAGCTCCAGGTTCGTTGCTTTTCCATGTGCAGCTGTGGACGGAACCATTTAGTGAACGGTCTCTAAATGAAGTAAGAGGGATAGGAAATGGTACCCACGAAAGCACTGGGACGTTTTAGCGTGAAACTGTGAAAAGTGCTTAGCACAGAGCTGTTGCCCAGGAAGAGCATAGTAGGTGCAGGCTGCCTATTGCACTATGACAAAAACCACCATTGTTCTTTGCACAAGTTGCTTGACTCATTCAGTTCTTACTTAGCCTCAGCTCCAAACAGAGGCATAGTGGCAGTGAAGGCCTTTGGTCTCAATCCGGAACTTCTGACTTTTCTTCTACTGGTGTTTTTTGGCATGATTTGTTACCAGATTCTATGAATGGGGAGGTCATTGTTAAAAAAAAAAAAAAGCCACAAAAGAAATTTGCATAAAATAGAGTTTTATTTTACCATTGACATTCATCTTAGAAAGCTGTACCCATGGGAGAGAAAAAAAAATCTCTCTGAGGTAGTTATTTACATATTTTTAAATTATGGGAGGGAGTACAGTAGCATTTTCATAAGGCTTGCCTGGTCACTGTAGTATTTTGAGAACCTGCAGCATTTTCTAGTGCTCTGGGATACCCACCCTGCGTTCCCTACGTCCTCTTTACCCAGCATCTAGCGGTTCTGTCACCACTTGAATATGCCCCGACTCTCTCTGTGACATATCTTTTTCTTGTTTCTGTTAAAGCATTTATCATTTGCAAGCTACCCAAGCATTAGTATTTTAGTTAATTATATACAGTACCACTAAGGACTTTAGCCTCAAGAAATTTTTAAGTTTGTGGCTTTACAGTCAATAAAATGTATTTGCATAGTGCAGGGTTTAGAAGCACAGTCTGCACGAGCGTGTCTACTTCCAAGAGGTCTTTCTGATGCAAATGACTGCCACTAATATGTGAAATCAAAATAATAATTATAATTTATGAATCCCCTAGAAACACAGGATAAACACTCGGCCAGTTGTTCATATCTGCTTTTGGGTAGGTTTCTCAGTTCACACTGGCAAGTATCTTTGGTTTGTTTTCTGCTTAAGCCCAAACCCCTCTTTCTTTTAGTTTAATTTTGCAATAGGATTGTTTCTATTAATAATTTCAGATCCATAACTTCTTACATATTCTATTCTTTTCTTCTCCCTAATAGTTTGCTCTTACAGATTACCTAAGGCATATATCCTGAGAAAATAGTATATTAAAATCGGCAAGATAAGCAGGTCTTTCAAAGAGAGAAGACCTCACTAGCAGAACACTAGAAATTCTGCTGTGAGAGAGTTTGTGTAGAGCAGCTGACAGTTTATTCAACAAAAGCTTACAGGAGTGTGCATTTAAAGATAAATACTGGACTGTTTGGGTAAAAATAAAAATACATCAGAAAATCAGGAGATTTTAAAAGGAAAGCTTCTTTGCATGCTGGGGAAATAAAAAAATAATTAGTGCTTTAGAGTTCTCCTCATTTTATCTAAACCTCAAACCCTTTCCTGGGAAATGTGATGAAAAGGATGAGCTTCATTCAAGAAAAGAATATAACGACATCTCAGTTCATCAGAAAGCCTAAGAATGAGGTGTTAACTGTGAACTGATTGAAAATGCTTTCTTTTTTTTCTATTTTAATCTAAATTGTTAAAAATATTTCTTGAAACTACCCTTCTTTGCAATTTTGTTGGGGAGAAAGCATTCTTATGCTTGTCCCTTGAGATGTTGTAAAATGGTACATGGATAAGAAGTGCAGTGTTCAAAAAAGCCTGGGAAACATTGATTATCAAGCTTTTTAGTAAAATAGATAAGCTATTGAATGTGTCACTTAGAAAAAAGTGTACAGTATTTCTTGGCTTGGCTAACTCACAGCTCAGTAGTATTTTCACATCATTACCCCATTTTTATTCTGCTGTTATTTGTATGCTGGGTAATTGGCTCAGGACCACAAAATGACTAGAGTAATTGCAGAAAGTGTATGTGCAGATATGTGCATGCCTGTATATGTGTATGTGTTGGGGATGTGTGAAACGTCTGATACAATTGAGTTCCATCTCTCTTTGAGAGCAAATGAACTTTCTTAGGAATTCCCCTATATACTTAACATTTTTATTGACATATAGTTGATTTACAGTTTTGTGTTATTTTCAGGTATACGACAGTCAATTCAGTTATATATACATAATTGTGCTCTACAGTAGGTCCTTGTTGTTTACCTATTTTATATAGAGAAATATGTGTCACTTAATCCCAAACTCTTCATTTGCCTGACTTTCCCCTTTGGTAACCATAAATTTGTTATCTGTGTCTATGGGTTGATTTTTGTTTTGTAAATAAGTTCATTTTTGTTATTTTATATGTGGAACCAATAAACTCTTTTCTTACATCTCATCATGTAGAATTGTAACCCTGGCCTGTTCCTAAATTAGTGCTTGCTGAGGAGGAAATTGAGTTGTCTTAGATAAATGAGGATTGAGTCAGTGAGGCTCAGGAAATGTCCAGAAGCCCGTCCTCCTGCAGTGGCCGCCGGAACCAGAAGAGACCAGGTTTCAGTTAGGGGAGGAGGAGTAGGGTGGTAGATGAAAAACCAGAGACTCTGAACTTGGTGCACAGTTGCATTTACTACGGTAGGGGAAATAAAGTTAGCCTTTTGTTGTTGTTAATGAACTTGATGTTGTTGCCGAAACGCAGCCTCTGATCACTGGTTCTGAACAGAAATGCAGACACAGAGTTTTGGGTGAAGTAGAAAAGAGTAGCTTTTATCGCTTTGCCTGGCAGAGGGGGCCACAGCGAGCTAATGCCCTCAAGACCATGTGAAGGGGTTGTGAGGAGTTTTATAGTGTTCAAGAAACAGGGCGTGGTCAGCAGGAGGATCATTCTCGGACTGGTTGGCATCAAGGTGGAGTTTCAAGCATCCTCGTTCTTCTGATTTCAACTGTCTAGGGTCTATGTACTTGTGGTCAGCAGTTTTCCCCTGGAGGGGGTCTGCTTCCTGTAAAACAGCTTAGACCTTTGTCAATATCTTTTGGGTAACTGGGAGTTCAGTGATTCTGTCATGTGGCAAAGTTATAGTCTAAATTCTTACCAGTTCTCCAGCCAACAGCAACTCTTTGTTTCTACATCTTCACATTTACCAAACATTAACTCTTCAGCTAGCATTTTACTTAAGAAGATAAAGACACAGGGGCCGTATACAGTTTCATTATGAGGCTACATTTTTCAACTCCTAGTGGCCCCAAAGACAAATGTATACCTTTTTCTCACAGCCTTTAATAAGCTAATATATCTCTCTGGTGACTGTTCAAAAGAGGGATAAAGCCTATAATGTTTCACACATAATAAAGTATTTCATTATTTAAAATATTGCAATTATTTTTCAAGGCATTCCATCCGATATGAATGTCTTTATAAAAGTAGTTGAAAAACTGCTGTCTTGAATTACTAGTCTGAACCTGTTTCATAATGTATATTTTGTAATGGTCATAACACCTTCAAGATTGCCTTTCTAAGTACTATAAAAAATAAGAGAAATTTGTAAAGTAGCAGGTTATAAAAGTAATATTAGAAAATGAATTGCCTTATATCTGTAAGTATAGTAAAATGTTAATATGAGAACCTAGTGAGTTCACTGTAAAATTCTTTCATCCTTGCTCTACATTTAAATTTTTCCATGACAGAAAGTTGGAAAATAATAAACAACCACAGCAAAACAAGGAATAATTTTTTTGTATGCAACCATAAACCAGTGGAAGTACTTAGGAAAGAAATCCATATTTATAATTGCAAAACTAAGTAAAATACCAAATGCTAACTTTCCACAAAACACTCAAAACTCATGTGAGAAAAGGAATCCAAATTGGAAAAGAAGAAGTAAAACTCTCACTGTTTGCAGATGACATGATCCTCTACATAGAAAACCCTAAAGACTCCACCAGAAAATTACTAGAACTAATCAATGACTATAGTAAAGTTGCAGGATATAAAATCAACACCCAGAAATCCCTTGCATTCCTATACACTAATAATGAGAAAACAGAAAGAGAAATTAAGGAAACAATTCCATTCACCATTGCAACGGAAAGAATAAAATACTTAGGAATATATCTACCTAAAGAAACTAAAGACCTATATATAGAAAACTATAAAACACTGGTGAAAGAAATCAAAGAGGACACTAATAGATGGAGAAATATACCATGTTCATGGATTGGAAGACTCAATATAGTGAAAATGAGTATACTACCCAAAGCAATTTATAGATTCAATGCAATCTCTATCAAGCTACCAACGGTATTCTTCACAGAGCTAGAACAAATAATTTCACAATTTGTATGGAAATACAAAAAAACCTCGAATAGCCAAAGCTATCTTGAGAAAGAAGAATGGAACTGGAGGAATCAACCTACCTGACTTCAGGCTCTACTACAAAGCCACAGTTATCAAGACAGTATGGTACTGGCACAAAGACAGAAATATAGATCAATGGAACAAAATAGAAAGCCCAGAGATAAATCCACGCACATATGGACACCTTATCTTTGACAAAGGAGGCAAGAATATGCAATGGATTAAAGACAATCTCTTTAACAAGTGGTGCTGGGAAATCTGGTCAACCACTTGTAAAAGAATGAAGCTAGAACACTTTCTAACACCATACACAAAAATAAACTCAAAATGGATTAAAGATCTCAACATAAGACCAGAAACCATAAAACTCCTAGAGGAGAACATAGGCAAAACACTCTCCAACATACATCACAGCAGGATCCTCTATGACCCACCTCCCAGAATATTGGAAATAAAAGCGAAAATAAACAAATGGGACCTAATTAACCTTAAAAGCTTCTGCACATCAAAGGAAACTATTAGCAAGGTGAAAAGACAGCCTTCAGAATGGGAGAAAATAATAGCAAATGAAGCAACTGACAAACAACTAGTCTCAAAAATATACAAGCAACTCCTACAGCTCAACTCCAGAAAAATAAATGACCCAATCAAAAAATGGGCCAAAGAACTAAATAAGACATTTCTCCAAAGAAGACATACAGATGGCTAACAAACACATGAAAAGATGCTCAACATCACTCATTATCAGAGAAATGCAAATCAAAACCACTATGAGGTACCATTTCACACCAGTCAGAATGGCTGCAATCCAAAAGTCTCCAAGTAATAAATGCTGGAGAGGGTGTGGAGAAAAGGGAACCCTCTTACACTGTTGGTGGGAATGCAAACTAGTACAGCCACTATGGAGAACAGTGTGGAGATTCCTTAAAAAACTGGAAATAGAACTGCCTTATGACCCAGCAATCCCACTGCTGGGCATACACACTGAGGAAACCAGAAGGGAAAGAGACATGTGTACCCCAATGTTCATCGCAGCACTGTTTATAATAGCCAGGACATGGAAGCAACCTAGATGTCCATCAGCAGATGAATGGATAAGAAAGCTGTGGTACATATACACAATGGAGTATTACTCAGCCATTAAAAAGAATACATTTGAATCAGTTCTAATGAGGTGGATGAAACTGGAGCCTATTATACAGAGTGAAGTAAGCCAGAAAGAAAAACACCAATACAGTATACTAATGCATATATATGGAATTTAGAAAGATGGTAACAATAACCCTGTGTATGAGACAGCAAAAGAGACACTGATGTATAGAACAGTCTTTTGGACTCTGTGGGAGAGGGAGAGGGTGGGAAGATTTGGGAGAATGGCATTGAAACATGTAAAATATCATGTATGAAACGAGTTGCCAGTCCAGGTTCGATGCACGATACTGGATGCTTGGGGCTAGTGCACTGGGATGACCCAGAGGGATGGTATGGGAAAGGAGGAGGGAGGAAGGTTCAGGGTGGGGAACACATGTATACCTGTGGCGGATTCATTTTGATATTTGGCAAAACTAATACAATTATGTAAAGTTTAAAAATAAAATAAAATTAAAAAAAAAAGATCAGATGGTTGGAATACAGGGGAATCACGATTGACTCTAATCCATCTTATACCATCACTTTCCTAAATAAATTAAAAATCTATATCTGAAAAAAAAATTTTTAAAACAGCATTAAAGGAAACAAAAATAGAGAAGCAAATGGAAAGTCACAAATGGGCATTCTCACCTTTGTAGAGAATTTTGTTCTAGCTAAGTGCTACAGCATATATAAATACAATGTAAACCCAGTAAATGTAATATCAATTTTTTTTCCTCTTCTCAAGATAGGTAAGTAGTTAGTAAAACTCATTTGAGTACATAAACAAAAACTACCAGAACATTTGGGGAGGGGGAGGAATAATAATTATAGTGAGAGAGAGGTTAAATCTACCAGTTATTAAAATACATTATAAAGACTTTATAACTGAAACTGTAGTGTTGGCTCATGAATAAACAAATCAAACAGTGAAATAAATGTTAAAAATCCAGAAATATATCTAATTACACATGGAAACAGTATATAATAAAGGATACACTTCATATCAGTGAGAAAAGTTGAACTGACGTATGTTACAATAACTAGTTATATGAAAAAAGATAAAATTTTAATTCTGCACATTGCACACCAGAATATATTCCAGGTGGATGAAACATCTAAGTTTAAAAAAATAAAATTATATAAGTGCTAGAAGAAAGCATGGATAAAAAGCATTCTGTACTCTGGGAGTGGGGCATTTTTTCTAGCTATGATTGAAAATCCAGAGGCAGTAATAAGAAAATAAATTGATTTTTTTAAGAAAAAGTGTTTTTATCTAATATAATTTTATGCAGAAAATACCTAAAGTGAGTAAAAGAAAAATGACAAACTAGGAAAAATATTTGCAAATTAATCTGAAAGAATGAATATAACTTTATTAATAAACTATTTTTTAAAACAGAAGAAAATTACCAACTACTAATTAAAACATATAGCATAAAATAAATACAATAGCTTTGTACTATATGCAAATATAGTCAACCTCCCCTGTAGTAAGAAAAATGCAAATAAAAATATACTGTTACAGCATTTCTCACCTATATGACGGAAATCCAAGTTTGAGGACATGTTCAGTTGTCAAGTTGTTGGGAAATGAACTCTCACCTTTTGCTAGTGGGAGAGCAAATTAGTGCAACCCCATTAGAGGGGAATTTGCCAATATTTAGCAAGAAACTCTTGAGCACAGCAATCGCCTTTCTCAGACTAAATGACCAAAATATTCAGATAAGAACTGAGAAACACACATTTTCCAAGGCTGTTCATTGCACTACATTTTTAGACTGTTGGTTAGCATGATTATTATTCTAAGAATGTTACCTGTTTATTACAGAATTGAGGAAATAAATAGTTGTAATGGTGTCATTAAGAACCAGGATTTTCCTCATTAAAAAAAAAAAAAAAAAGAGGCAGACGTGTAAGGGTGTCGAGATAAGCAAAAACCCTGTGGTCCAGAATTTGAATTGGAGGGAGCAGTGCGGATTCATGACAGATTTTATCTTCTCCAAAACAGATCCCTGCTCTAAACACACTGCACAGGTCTAGACCCAGTGAAGAGCAGTGAGCACAAGGTTGATTGGTACTTGAATGGTATACATATGAAACACAAAAGTGTCTGCCATTTGAGATACTAACGTGTGCTCTGTAAAGGAAAAATATAAATTCACATAATTTAGGGAAATTCTGAACTTCCTCTTCGGAAATTATACTTTATGTTAAATACTCTGAAACAATCTCTCAGTAAAGAAATCGAGTAACGTTGAACACAGTGGCTGTGGGAAACACTCTGTTTTGTAGGGGAATGGACTGGGATTGTAGAATCCCTGTTGTTTCATTCCTACACAAGTGTGTCATTGAAAATAGTCTGGGCAGTGCTGCTGTGAAAGTGAAACTCAGTCTGTGGTTAACTATTTGTCGTAGAAGTTCGGGAGGTCTAAAGAGAGTTCCTGGTATTATCATGTACTTAACAAATGACTAATACAAGTGTTGTTTAGAATCTATCAGATATAAATTCTGTGTTCAGTGCCGGGAATGTAACGGGTGTGAAAAGGAAAGGAAAGTCTGGTAAAGCATTAAAATGCAGTGATACTATTAATTTGATTATAAAGATTTGAAACATTTTATGAAGATCTTTGTGATCAAGAAGCTAAGTATAAGCAACAATTGTACTATGCTGTGGAGTGAGAATTAAATTATGATGAGCAAAAGCAAGGAGGGACATTTCTGGCAAAGCAAACAGCTTGAGCAAAGATAACTTAATATTAGAGTTGATGTTTACAGGAAAAATAGCCATACTTGTCTGGAGCAAAAAATATATGTGTGCATGCCTGCATGCTAAGTTGCTTCAGTCGTGTCCGACTCTGCAACCTTATGGACTGTAGCCCGCCAGGCTCCTCTGTCCATGGGATTCTCCAGGCAAGAATACTGGGGTTGGTTGCCACACCCTCCTTCAGGGAATCTTCCCAAAATGTGTGTGTGTGTGATTGTGAATTCTAGGAAGAGGGTGAGGTAGGGCCAATGAAGTCAGAGAAATGTTGCTTCTGGGTTCTGGAAGGAGGGTGGTTTATCATTGCTATTCCCATACATGACCTTGGGAAGGTGATTTCATTTCTGTGAGGCTCAGCTTTCCCATCTGTATAGTGAGGACTAATGATATTTAAGTCACAAAGTGGGGATAAAATAAAAAATCATGTATATAAAGCTTTCAGCACAGTGGAGGGCTTTTAATCGCTGCTTGTTCTTACTGTTATAGGCAGAGAGGAACAAAGCGATGAATATCCTCCATTGTCAAGGGAAAGTATTTGGATTTCATTTCACAGGCAGTGAAGAACCATTGCAGAATTCTGAGCATGAGGGTGAAGTGATTAGCTCTGTGGTTTGGAAATATGAACATGGAAGAATGAGTGAATGAAGAGGGACACCTGGCATTGTGTCCTGATTGGAGATGAGGAAGCATAAATGGGACATTTGTAGTGTGGCCAAAACTGTTCACTTTTTAAGAGATTTTTGGCTATTCATTAGATATATGTATGTAGGAAGGTGGACTGAAAGACAAGAAAGAATTAAAAAAAAAAAAAAAAAGACATCAGGGTTTCCAGCCTGAGCATCTGAGTTGCCAGTAATACCAAAACCTGAGACAGACAACATAGGAAGAAGGGCAGGTATATAGAAGAAGGTAGTGATTTCAGGGGTAGTATTTAGTTAGTTTTCTCTTACTTTTTTCTGGTCCATCCCCTTCTAGAATAAGTGAGCTTTGAAGATTTGAATGTGGTGGCCCAGCTTCTAATCCCATTAATCCCTTGACTCTCTGGGACCACTGTGTTTTGGAAAGAATGTTGGCTTATTACAAAGGTTGTGATTGTGATCATTAGAAGTGCTGCTTCTGAGATCTATCAAATGTATCAGAAATGAACTCCCAGTAATGAACTCCAGTAATGAACAAATATCCAGGAATGAAGTCCAAAGTCAAACACCCCAAACCATCAAAGCAACCTAACATGGTAGCCAAATGTAGATATGTGGCCTGCAGGACTGTGTTCCTCAAAGCATTGCTTTCTTTAAGCAGAGTTGAAGGTAAATGCAAATTGAAACATTCTCCTCAACACCAGAGTTTGTGTGTGTTTCTTGTTTCCATGTGCAGGACAGGAGAGAATTGGGAAAGACTCCAACTATGAGCAGGAGGGCAAAGTTCAGTTTGTGATTGACGCAGTGTATGCCATGGCTCACGCCCTTCACCACATGAACAAGGATCTCTGTGCTGACTACCGGGGTGTCTGTCCAGAGATGGAGCAAGCTGGGGGCAAGAAGTTGTTGAAGTATATCCGCAATGTGAATTTCAATGGTGAGTCTCCGTGTTTTTTTATCCCCCTCAGGCTGACATGGGGAGTTTATGTTTTAGAAAAACAACACCTAGAGAATGCCATGCCACTCTAGTATGTCTAAAGTATTATATGTAAAACTGCTCATAATGACAGTGAAGCATTGATACCAAAGTACTTTATGAATCTAAGAAGTCACATTATGGCAAGTATGATTTTAATGCTCTTATATATTTACCAATATTCTAATATGCTGACATGTGGTAAACCAGATAACCAGAACATCCAATAGTATAATTCTGGGTGATACATAACTTGGTGGTATTTAAGTCTTTTGGCAAGACAGAAATTTGTCATAATCAACTGGTATATTTTTAAACAAATATTTCAAAATTCCAATATCTTGATCATGTGATATATTTTGCTTGCGCTCATTAAAAATATTTAAACGTCTCTATTCCAGTCTCTTTTGGAATCCTAAATGCTGATATTCTGGTTTCATTGGTTAAGTAGTCAGATTACAGTTTACTCTTGAGTATGTGGATTATATCATTTCAAACGATTGTATAAATGCTAAATGTATTATTTAGCAGTGAGTGAGCAGATGAATAAATAAATTGGGGAGGGTTATAGTTTACCCATGGCTGTCCTGGTGGCTCAAAGGGTAGAGAGTCAGCCTGTAATGTGGGAGGCCCAGGTTCGATCCCTGAATCAGGAAGATCCCCTGGAGAAAGAAATGGTAACCCACTCCAGTATTCTTGCCTGGAGAATCCCCACGGACAGAGGAGCCTGTAAGGCTACAGTCCATGGGGTTGATAAGAGTCAGACATGACTGTGCGACTTCACGTTCACTTTCATGGTTTAGCCTCTTTTTCTTAAAACATAAGTTTGTTTTTTGTTTTTGTTTTTTTTTTTTGCCAAAGTTTTCCTTGGTGAACGTCACTAGGAATGGGAGTGAATAAGAGGAAAAGGAAGGGCCAGTTGCTCTACGTACTCATGTTAAATGAAATAATGATTATGATTTTCTGTAACACCAAAATCTCATATTAGAAACTTATTTCTCAAGGTATAATACTTTGGTAGAAATTAATAAAGAAAGAAAGTGAAGTCGCTCAATTGTGTCCAACTCTTTGCGATCCCATGGACTGTAGTGTACCAGGCTTATCTGTCCATGGGATTTTCCAGGCAAGAGTATTGGAATGGGTTGCCATTTCCTTCTCCAGGGGATATTCCTGACCCAGGGATCGAACCCAGGTCTCCTGCATTGCAGGCAGACGCTTTACCCTCTGAGCCACCGGGGAAGCCCAGAAATTAATAGGTTACCTAAAATAAATGAGTAGAGATAGGTGGGGAATATAATAGGAGATTTATTATGAGCATTGGCTGACACAGTTTTGGAGACTGACATGCCCCCACAACCTGCCACCTATAAGCTGGAGAACCAGAGAACCAGCGGGGTGCTTTAGTCCAAGTGCACAGGCCTTGGGGTCAGAGGGTCAGGGGTGTAAGTTCTGATCTGCTTCTGAAAGCCAGAGAACTAGGAGCACCAATGTCTGAAGGCAGGAGAGGATGGGTGTCTGCTCAAGCAGAGAGAGTGAATTTGCCCTTCTTCTGCCTTCTGTCATACTTTCTAGGGATTGGGTGGCACCAGCCCACATTGGGGAGGGTCACCTGCTTCATTCTGTTCAGCAATTCAACAATTCTTTGTTCACTTTAACCGTTCTTCCAGGAACAACCTCATATATACACAGAAATCAAGTTTTGCCAGCTGTCAGGGCTTCTGCAGTCAAGCTGACACATAAAATTAACCATCTTGAACGTCAATTATATCTTGATTAAAAAAGTAATCTCGACATGGGATAATGCAAAATTTTATACAGTAATAAACCTAATATATTGCATATGAATAATGTAACCATACTGCAGGGAGTGAGGGAAAAAAAGAATGCAAGTAAATTTTGAAGACAGTATTCCACTGTACACTGTCAGTCTGAAGATATGAAGAGCAGTACACAGATAGTGCTCAGTAGCTAGAAGTTAGTATGTTTTTTCCCCACAATTCTGAGGCTTATTTATGTGCATAAGAGAACTGAGAGATTTAATAAAAGATACTGCAGATAATGAGCATCAGGTCTCTCATTGTCAGGGAGAGAAATGACTAGTAAGGATGGGAGAAAATTAAAGTAACACTGTGTTGACTATACCAACATGCAGTATACTCACACAGTTGGAGAGATACAGAAATGGATAGGGTTATGTCTGTATGCGTACAAATCTCTACTGTTAGTTCTGTCCACTGAGAGTGCCTAGGAGTGATGACATCCTGATAGAAATAACTGCACCTTCATTCACATCTTATTTATAAATACCATTCTCCAATGAAATAGAGCTAGGGATCTCTAGTGGAACTCTTAATTCGGGGGCCAGAGCAGGGCAAGTAGAAGATGAGCTTGAAAACGTGTTGTGCCACAAAGTAAGAAAGTGCTCAAAAATTGATGGGACCATGTCAAAGGGGCAAAGGAACCAGCTTAAAGATCCCATCAGCCAATTCTAGACCAATAATGGATTTAACTGATATAATAAATATCAATGAGTTCATGCTCACAGAAATAAATAATTGAACACACACATGCAGGAGAAGGGACAACATGATGGGAGGATGCAAAAATGGAGATATGAAATTCACCAAAGACCTCAGTAATAATTACTTAAGGTAAGAATCATCAATGGATGCTAAAATTCTGGGGCTAGAGTAAGATGAGAAATAAGATATTTTCATAGCATCAAAGTGTCATTCATCATGGAACATATTAATTACAAAAGGGAAAAGAGCAACTTTGAAGTAGAAAAACCTGGAACACAGTATTTAACCAAGTCATCTAGGTTAATGTCACCAATGAGACTTAACAGCATCACATGCTGCTAATCATTAGAGATATATAAATCAAAACTTCAGTAAGTACCACTTCACACTAGTCAGAATGATCATTATCAAAAAGTCTGCTAATAATAAATGCTGGAGAGTTTTTGGAGAAAACAGAATCCTCCTACACTGTTGGTGAGAATGTAAATTGGTGCAGTTACTGTGCAGAACAGTATGAAAGTTCCTTAAAAAACTTAAAATTGTGCTACTATAATATATGATCCATCAATCCCACTCCTGGGCATGTATCCAGTCAGTCAGTTCAGTCGCTCAGTCGTGTCTGACTCTTTGCGACCCCATGAATCGCAGCACTCCAGGCCTCCCTGTCCATCACCAACTCCCGGAGTTCACTCAGACTCATGTCCATCGAGTCAGTGATGCCATCCAGCCATCTCATCCTCTGTCGTCCCCTTCTCCTCCTGCCCCCAATCCCTCCCAGCATCAGTCTTTTCCAATGAGTCAACTCTTCACATGAGGTGGCCAAAGTACTGGAGTTTCAGCTTTAGCATCATTCCCTCCAAAGAAATCCCAGGGCTGATCTCCTTCAGAATGGACTGGGTGGATCTCCTTGCAGTCCAAGGGACTCTCAAGAGTCTTCTCCAACACCACAGTTCAAAAGCAGCACTTCTTCGGTGCTCAGCCTTCTTCACAGTCCAACTCTCACATCCATACATGACCACAGAAAAAACCATAGCCTTGACTAGATGGACCATAATTTGAAAAGATACATGCACACAAACATTTATTGCAGCACTGTTAGAGTGCTAAGACATGGAAGCAACCTGAATGCCCATCAGCAGGTGAATGGATAAAGAAGACATGGTAGATATATTGATATGTACAATGGAATATCACTCAGCTCTAAAAGTGCAACCATTCCATTTGCAGCAACATGGATAGACCTAGGGATTATTATATAAAGTGAAGCAAATGAGACAAAGAAAGACAAATATCATATGATATCACTTGTATGTGGAATCTAAAAATAATGATACAAATGAACTTATTTATAAAACAGAGACAGACTTTGAAAACTTATGGTTTCTGAAGCGGAAAGGTGATGGAGGGGATAAATTAGGAATTTGGGAATAATATACACATATTACTATATATAAAATAGATAATGAACAATGACTTACTATAGCACAGGGAACTAAGTATTTTGTAATTATCTATATGGAGAAGGCAATGGCACCCCACTCCAGTCCTCTTGCCTGGAAAATCCCCTAGGCGGAGGAGCCTGGTAGGCTGCAGTCCATGGGGTCGCTAAGAGTTGGACACGACTGAGCGACTTCACTTTCACTTTTCACTTTCATGCATTGGAGAAGGAAATGGCAACCCACTCCAGTGTTCTTGCCTGGAGAATCCCAGGGACGGGGGAGCCTGGTGGGCTGCCATCTATGGGGTCGCACAGAGTCAGACATGACTGAAGTGACTTAGCAGCAGTAGCAGCAGCATATGAGGAAAAAGCTATGTATATAAATCTGAGTCACTTTGCTGTATACCTGAAACTAACACTACATTGTAAATCAACTATACTTTAACAAAAATAAATTAATTTTAAAAAGATACCCTGAGAAGGTTACAGCATCACTTCTGAGGTCTTATTGCCAAAAATATATAACCTCCATTTAATCATGAAGGAACATCAGACATCCAAATTGAAGGGTATTTTAAAACATAACTGGCTCATACCCTTCAAAAGTGTCCAGGTCAGGAAAAAGACAGATGGATGAATTGTTCCAGACTGGAAGGAATTTAGGAGACATTACTATTAAATGCTATGTGGAAACATTGATCTTAAACCAAAAAAAGATATGAATGGGACAGTTATTTTAAGAACATCTGTGGATTAGTTTTAAATAGCATGATAACAATGTTAATTTCCTGGTTTAGATAATTATGGTTTAAAAAATCTTCTTGCTTCTTTTAAATAATAACCCATTTAAACCCACAATATTGGATCAATCTTTCAGGAGTTACTTAGCATCAGGGTGAAGAAAAATCATATCCAGTTTGGGAACCAACAGTTTCCAAGCTGAGATGGAGACAAAATTGACTGTGAATACAACCACAAAAATAGTTCAACTACAAATCACCTTCTTTTTGTAGTTTTCTTGCTCATCATACAGAATCTCCTAAAATATATAATTTTCCCAGAACCAGGTACATATAAATTTCATCATATATCCTGGGGTCATTTTCTGGGCTTTGTATTCTGGTCCATAGATAAACATCACCATTCAGAGGCCAGTAACCAAAAAAAAAAATAGGTCATTTTGAGAATATTTTCGGTGATTCTCATCTGATTCTTCTTCCGTAGAGTGCTTGTAGACTCATTTAGTTAAGATGGTCTTACCCGCTGATGAGCCAGAATTGCTGCGTTACTGACTGGACTCAGGGTCTATGTCCCAGATAAATACTATGTGCCAGAAACTGTTCTAAGTACTTTTTTGTATACTGGCTTCTTTAATATTTATAATCCCAGATGGCTTAGGTATGGTTATTTTCCTTCTTTTTTTTTTTTTTTAAACAGATAAACTACTTCATAGAGAAACTAAGAATCTTGGTGTTTAAAGCCACGTGGTTTTGTAGTGATCATGCTGTTATTGTTACCTCGGGTACCTAACTCCGTGGCCTGCTTTCTTGACTTTTACTAAGTCTTTGAGAGAAATGGCTTATTCCTGCTATTCCATCTTGGAACACGGACTCTGTGGGAGAGCACAGACAGGGCCAATTCGTTCCCTTTCTCTGTGGTCATTGTAATCATGCTCTGATGTCAACATAATCTCCTTTCTCTGAGGAAATTCTTTCTGCCACATGGACAGGCAGGAGACTTCCAGGGCTGTGTGACATTTGTTAATAGCAGGGCTCAACGGTTTTATGAAGCAGGAAAAAAAAAAAAAACAAAAAAAAAAACCTGTTAGATTTAGTTAAGTGGCTTTCATGTCACTTTAATTGAGCAATTATTAGGGTGAAAAGAAATTTGACTTTTTGTACTCATTCAGTGTCCTGATTTTTAGACAAATAAATCAGATTCTAGGGAGGAGAAAATATTTGTCCAACACTTCACAGCTAGCAAATGACAGAGACAGACCTATAAGTTAAGATTCTTTTTTGTGAAAAAGGTCACCTCCCTTTTGCATATTTTAGAAAAATATTGATGTTTCTTGATCATAGTAAGCTTAATTGTGCTCTTCTGTTACTTCAGTACAGAATTTTTCATACCCCTGGGAGTTTTGTTGCAGTACAGTTTAATAACCTCAACCTTCACATTTACAGAAACATCAATTTAGGAAGTGATAATAGAATGCTCTAAAATATTGCTACATCTTCACCAAGCACTTAACCTCCTCTTGTGTACCAACAGAAAAGATGGCTGATTTTGTCTTTATGACTTCTAGCCATCTTTCCTGCATCCCTCATGAATGCAGTGACCTGAGCCTAAATTTTAGTTATCTCAACGTTTGCTTATCCAACCAGATGTCAGTATTTGTAAATTTACCAAATTTGTTCTCATGGGTACATGATCATAGATAATTGCTCTATTGCGAAGTATTTAATCTGAAGTATGTCGGTACCTAGAGTTAGTTATTACTTTCCAGAAAACAAACTGGGTAGTGGTAAATTTTGTAAAGATGATGCATCTCTTGTCATTGTCTTGAAATATGTAATTACCTTTCCTTCATCAAGGGTGAAATCTGTGTCCCCTCTCCTTGAACCTGAGTGAGCTTGTGTCTAATACAAAAGTTGCAGTCTGAATTTTAAGCCATAAACTGTCATAGGGCCGTTGCATGGTTCTTTTGTGACTTCTGTGTTACAAACACAGCTAGCAAGTTAGGAGGAAGCCTAGAAGCTAAGAAAGAGGCTGCATGTGACTGTTCCTTTCATGGCTCCAGCTGAGGTTACAGCTGATAGTCAACATCAGCCTTTAACCATGTGACCTTCAAGCTGCCCCAGCTGATGTGAGTAAAACAGAGCGACCCTTTTTTCTTTTTTCTTTTTTTTTAAATAATTTTATTTGTTTTTGGCTGTGCTGGATCTTCATTGCTGTGCAGGCTATTCTCTGGTTGCAGTGAGCGGGGACTGCTCTCCACTTATGGTGCACGGGCTTCTCACTGTGGTGGCACCTTTTGTTGCAGCTCCTGGGCTGTAGAGCACAGGCTCAATAGTTGTGGTGCGCAGGCTTAGTTGCTCCACAGCAAGTGTGATCCTCTGGGATCAGGGGTCGAAACTGTGTCACCTGTGCTGGCAGATGATCTCTTTACCACTGAGCCACCAGAGAAGCCCCCAGAGAGGCCCTTTTTGTGCCAAGCCCTGCCCAAATTGCAAAATACACATTGTCCTTTTTTCAGCACTCCCTGTTAGGATGGTTTGTTGAGCAGTAAAAGGTAATGAACAGAAATCAGTGCAGTGTTTCTGAAACCTATATTCAGTTCAGTTCAGTTCAGTTCAGTCGCTCAGTCGTGTCCGACTCTTTGCAACCTCATGAATCGCAGCACGCCAGGCCTCCCTGTCCATCACCAACTCCCGGAGTTCACTCAGACTTACATCCATCGAGTCGGTGATACCATCCAGCCATCTCACCCTCTGTCATCCCCTTCTCCTCCTGCCCCCAATCCCTCCCAGCATCTGAGTTTTTTCCAATAGGTCAATTCTTCCCATGAGGTGGCCAAAGTACTGGAGTTTCAGCTTTAGCATTATTCCTTCCAAAGAACACCCAGGGATGATCTCCTTCAGAATGGACTGGTTGGATTTCCTTGCAGTCCAAGGGACTCGCAAGAGTCTTCTCCAACACCACAGTTCAAAAGCATCAATTCTTCAGCCCTCAGCTTTCTTCATAGTCCAACTCTCATGTCCATACATGACTACTGGAAAAACCATAGCCTTGACTAGACGGACCTTTGTTGGCAAAGTAATGTCTCTGCTTTTGAATATGCTATCTAGGTCATAACTTTCCTTCCAAGGAGTAAGCGTCTTTTAATTTCATGGCTGCAGTCACCATCTGCAGTGATTTTGGAGCCCCAAAAAATAAAGTCTGACGCTGTTTCCACTGTTTCTCCATCTATTTCCCATGAAATGATGGGACCAGATGCCATGATCTTCGTTTTCTGAATGTTGAGCTTTAAGCCAACTTTTTCACTCTCCTCCTTCACTTTCATCTAGAGGGTTTTTAGTTCCTCTTCACTTTCTGCCATAAGGGTGGTGTCATCTGCATATCTGAGGTTATTGATATTTCTCCTGGCAATCTTGATTCCAGCTTGTGCTTCTCCAGCCCAGCGTTTCTCATGATGTACTCTGCATAGAAGTTAAATAAGCAGGGTGATAATATACAGCCTTGACGTACTCCTTTTCCTACTTGGAACCAGTCTGTTGTTCCATGTCCAGTTCTAACTGTTGCTTTCTGACCTGCATATAGGTTTCTCAAGAGGCAGGTCAGGTGGTCTGGTATTCCCATCTCTTTCAGAATTTTCCACAGTTTATTGTGATCCACACAGTCAAAGGCTTTGGCATAGTCAATAAAGCGGAAATAGATGTTTTTCAGGAACTCTCTTGCTTTTTCAATGATCCAGCAGATGTTGGCAATTTGATCTCTGGTTCCTCTGCCTTTTTTAAAACCAGCTTGAACATCTGGAAGTTCACGGTTCACGTATTGCTGAAGCCTGGCTTGGAGAATTTTGAGCATTACTTTACTAGCGTGTGAGATGAGTGCAGTTGTGCAGTAGTTTGAGCATTCTTTGGCATTGCCTTTCTTTGGGATTGGAATGAAAACTGACCTTTTCCAGTCCTGTGGCCACTGCTGAGTTTTCCAAATTTGCTGGCATATTGAGTGCAGCACTTTCACAGCATCATCTTTCAGGATTTGAAATAGCTCAACAGGAATTCCATCACCTCCACTAGCTTTGTTCATAGTGATGCTTGAAACCTGTGTATGGGTTGGCAAAAAGAGAAGAGAGCCTATCAGGTCAGTGCTTTGATGCCAAAAGGCTGTTTTGTCACTGAAGCAGCCTACATCCCAAATCATTCTCCATCCAAGAAAAAAAAAGAAAAGTTTCACTCTGATGCTCTCATTGGGAAGATTTCCTCCTTGCATGTGTTCTGTCACCTATTCTCTCCTTTCAGCCTCCCACCTGATCAAGCGTCCCTGCTTCCTTTACCTTAGGACACTTCTTTTCTGGCCTTGATACCTTGTAGACATTTCTGTAGGGAATCACTTGTCCTTTGATAATTTATTGATCAAATAAATTTCCTCTGCAATTGTTTGATCCTTTTTTTTTTTTGATACAGATTTCATTGAACACAAATCTCCTTTTTTCTCTTTCAAACAGTTCAGGGGTGATATTAAAAAGGAGTTTTGTGTGTGAGAGGGCAGGGTGAGGGGGGACTGTAAAAAAAAAAATGCCAGTTGCATTGTAGAATCCATCAAAAAGGTCAGAGCCACACCATACATTACACCTCACTTAGGCAACATATTCAGCTCTTCTGCCTTATATTTTTTTTTAAGAATGATCTTTAATGAGCATGGAAAGGGCACTACAAGAATCATTTCTCCTCAAAAGGATTGTAAGGAGGGAGAGAGATGAGGAAGTCTGTACCTTTTTCATGAATATTTACCGGGTAGGCTGAGATCCTTTGGAGCCCCAGGCCTCTGATATTCTTCCTCTGTCCTCTCACAGACTCTGAAAAGCTCCCATCCTATTATTTAATGAGTAGAAGCTGCAGAATTATAGCAAAGCACAACATGAATCCTAGTATCCAATGTGAAAGAAAAGAGCTGTATCTGAATAGTAATGTCTTTCTGAAAAATAATAAGAAAGACTTCTATTGATTCCTACACAGGGAGGGCTTGGGGGGTGTCTCTGTGGACTGTGGGGCTAGTGTCTAGGTGAAGCAGAGAAGAAACACATTGAAATGGAGCCCTTGGCCACACACAGATTCAGCCACTGATTCAAGTTATTAGGACCAAATCAGTGTTACTCATAGATGAACACCCATTCCCAGAATGGATTCTAGCCTGCTGTTTGGAAGATTTTTTTTTTTAAATGTTTACACCAATGGAGAAATTTAAATTAAATACCAGTTAGAAGAGACAACTTTGATGCATTGGGAAAAGTGATTAGTCTGGGAGGACTTCCCTAGTGGTCCAGTGGCTAAGACTCCATGCTCCCAATACAGGGGGCCCAGGTTCAATCCCTGGTCAGGGAACTAGATCCCACGGGCTGCAACTAAAAAATTCCACATACCACAGCAAAGATAGAAGATCTCACGTGCCACAGCTAAGACCCAGTGCAGCCAAATATATATATACACACACACACACACACACACACACACATACACACACACACACACATACATATATAATATATATATACACACACAAAAGATTATTAGTCACATGTCTGTATGCATTTCAGCAAAGTAAATGATAATAAAAGTGAAAGCTATTTTTAAAAATGACCATCTATTGAGCATTTAGGGCATAAGATTAAGCACCTTGTGCACATTATTACATTTAATTCTCTCTAACCTCTTGAGGGCTTCCCTGGTGGCTCAGAGGTTAAAGCGTCTGCCTCCAATACGGGAGACCCAGGTTCAATCCCTGGGTTAGGAAGATCCCCTGGAGAAAGAAATGATGGCAACCCATTCCAGTATTTTTGCCTGGAGAATACCATGGACGGAGGAGCCTGGTAGGCAAAGGTGTTATTACTTACAATAAGAAGTAGAGGGAGTATGAATAGCTTGATTCAAGTCACACATATAGGAAGTGTTAGACCTGGGATTTACAGCCTTTCTGGTGGATTCCAAGGCCAGTTGTTGTGTACTCTTCTAGTTTAATGAGCTCAGTGGACCTGGGGCAAGTGAATTGCCCTCTCTGAACCTAAAGTAGCCTTCCTCACCTGTAAAGTTAGGAAGTTTATTGTTCTGTGTCCTCCACGTCTATATTGGTTTCCTATTGCTACCATTAAAACCTACCACATATTTGATTGTAGTTGTCCAGTCTCTAAGTTGTGTTCAACTCTTTGCGACCCCATGTTCTGCAGCACGCCAGGATTCCCTGTCCTTCACCATCTCCCGGAGTGTGCTCAAACTCAAGACATATATTTGGTATTAACAGCTTAAATGGCACATATTTATTGCCTTACAGTTCTGTAGTTTGGAAGTCTGATGCAGATCCCACTAAGCTTCGGTTATGGTGAAGACAGGGCTGGATCCTTTTAGAGGCTCTGAGTATCTGCTCCCTCGGTTTTTCTAGCTTCTGAAGTCCACCTGCTCTCCTGGACTCAGGAGTCCTTCCTTGCGTCCTCCCAACCTCTTGTTCTCATCCTCACACCTCCTTTCTCTTTTGACTCCTGCTGAAGAAGGCGATGGCACCCCACTCCAGTACTCTTGCCTGGAAAATCCCATGGATGGAGGAGCCTGGTGGGCTGCCGTCTCTGGGGTCGCACAGAGTCGGACACAACTGAAGCGACTTAGCAGCAACAGCTGCTTTACTTAAAAGGGCCACTGTGATTAGACTGGGCCCACCCAGATTATCTAGGTTAATCCCTCCCATCTCCTGATCCTTCATGTAATCACACCTGCAAGATCTCATTGCCAGGTATGGTGACATTCACAGGTTCTAGGGGTTAGAACTTGGACCTGCCTGGGGACCATTATACATCCTGTCACAAGCTCTGATTTTTTTTTTTTTTTTTTTTGTAATAAGCAGAAGCATTATAAAAGTCTGTGCCTGACACTTGTCGGATAGTGTAGAGTTCCTTTTAGTTGCCTCTGTACCCTGTCTACAAGCTGGACCGTCTCTTCCAGCAGGGGTAACTGGCAGGCCCAGATTGCAGTTCTGTATACCTCTTGTCACCGGGTATATTGTCCTACTTTCTGGACACTGTTTTAAACTTAATTGTTGTGTTGATTGATCGTTTGTGTAGAATCATTCTAAGCATCATGCTTGCTCCCTGAAGTGTGTGTACACACGTGTGTGTGCTCATTCGTGTCCGACTCTTTGCAATCCCATGGACTCTACATAGTCTTCTAGGCTCCTCTGTCCATGGGATTCTCCAGGCAAGAATACTGGAGTGGGTTGCCATTTCCTAGTCCAGGGTATCTTCCCGACTCGGAGATTACACCCAAGTCTCCTGCATCTCCTTCATTGGCAGGTGGATTCTTTACCATTGCACCACCTGGGAAGCCCTTCCTGAAGAAGACATCCTTTCATACTGGATTAAGCATTCTCTCTCCTCTTCAGTTAACATGCCTTAGTTCTTTCATCCATGTCATTAATTCAAATACCATGTTGGCCCAAGTTCTGTAGAAGCTAACGACTACTAGCCATATGCAAAGCTCTGCCACCATCAGCATCTTAAAATTTTTAATGAGAATTATCGAAAGTGTTTCATCTCTTTACCTAAGATTTACTTGGCCCCTCCCCCTAAAAATAGCAAAATGTTCTCAGTGATTCTGTTTCAGCCTGTAATTGATCTATGAACTTCCTTGTAAACAGCAGGAAATAGAGCACTGTTTTCTGTTGGAAATATAGATCATGTATTAACTTATAGGCAGAGCAGACATACCCTGAAGTCACATACCCTGAAGCCAGTGATATTTTTCCTATTTCTCAGAGATCATGAGTGAAATAATGCTCAGTTATAAACTTCTGGTGATTCTTCTTTAACTGTTGGTAAGGTAACTAAAATTCACATCTTTTATACTTTGTATGTGGTTTGCCTCTTGTTCCATATGGTTAATATTAAGGAACTTTTCAGTCATATCCAACTTTTAAGTTATATGTTTTTTCAAAACAATGCATTAGTCTTTTGAAATTGGCTTCACTATCTAATTGTTTACAGTCTTAAGATAGACATTTTAAATAAGACCCAAATAGAAAATTGTGAAAGAATCCATTGTTTGTTAAGCATTCACCAGGCAAACTGCTAAGCATTTCAGCTGCTTATCGTTTAAAGCCAATTAGAAATAATCAGCCAAAAATACTTTTAAATGCAATCAGTATTCAACTATGTATTTAAGTGAACTTTTGAGCTTGTTTTTCACTTCTCTTGTATTTCATTTTAAAAATATATTTATTATGTCTTGATTCTTTATTGAGCACAATTTAGTTTTTGGTAGAAACTAAAATAATAATAGTAACAACAACAATAAAGCTTAAGATTTTCTCTGAAAAATAATGCATTTAATTTTTATTCCTTACAAGAGAAGACAAAGTAGAATAAAATGCTTTAAGACGTTAAAGAATTGAGCTGTTCCAAGGAGGAAACAAATTGTTTTCCCACTTTATCTACTGATCATTCACAGAGCATAGTGATGACTTGTCCAGGAGTTTCAGGGAGCGTGCTGGGGGAACCTGTTAAACAACAGGGCTACCTCTAGGCTACCTGGCTCATCACCAGGTCTTCAGACTATTCCCCAGGGCACAAGAGATCGACGGAATCTTGTTTAACTATAAAATCTGTCACTGTCTTGTCTTCCCCAGGTAGCGCGGGCACCCCAGTCATGTTTAACAAGAACGGGGATGCCCCTGGGCGTTACGACATCTTCCAGTATCAGACCACGAACACCACCAACCCCGGCTACCGACTGATTGGACAGTGGACGGATGAACTTCAGCTCAATGTGAGTTTTGCTGGTCCCTCTTCCTTTGCCTGTGAAATGAGTGAGCAGGTTTTTAATATGCTCCATGAGGCAGATATGTTTATGAGTATCTGCAAGTGCACTTGCAGCTTGTTAAGAGCATCAGTAGGGACTGATAACCATCATAATGCAACAGTGAGAGCACTGATGATGATGGTGGTGATGGGCATGTGTGTGGAGTTCATGCCTGACTGTGAACTGGGCAAATCTGTGCATCATCTCATCTAAACTGAGGCTTGAGTTGCTTAACCAACAAGGTACCAGCTAATACTTCACTACTTTCATGAGATCTTTCTCATGCTCAAATTATTTTCCTTCCTTCCTTCCTTTATTTGCTCATAGATTTTTTTTTCTTTTAATTCATTTTACTGAGTCACTTTGACTTACACTGAGGTTCTCTGGGTAATATCAGTGTTGGTTAATTTCCATAACCTCTCTTTCATTCTGTAAAGCATGACCTTGAGTGAGTAACCAGTTATTTGTGCAAGGTTATGTCAGACTTCACCAGGCACAGCCCATCAGGAACTCACCTGTACTCAAACACAGTAAGGTTTATTTACCTCATTACATGAAAAACAAACTCCTGCCAGCACTCCTCTTCTTCAGGGTGGAGGAATTCAGATGAGATTTGTTGAGTTGGGAATTCTAAGGAGGTTTTGGGGAGCAAGGACCAGTTTTGGGTTGGGCCATTCTTAGGAAGTAGAGACCAATATAATGATTGGTGTCTTGGTGATTTTGAACTAGGAGGTGGGAGGATAAGAGCTGGGTAAGAATGGTCACTAACAAAGGAATGGTTAGACCTCATGTGAACTGGAAAAGGAGATGTCTAGATATTTTTGTAGCTGCAGAGTGTCCTGTGTATCTAGTTTCACACATGATGTCTGAGTGGCCTTGCTTTGTCTTGTTCTCCCATAGTCATGGGGTGGCCTCGTCTGGTTAGCATTTATATTCTTCTGAAGTTTGAAAGATGCCTGCCTAGGTATTAACTGACAACTCTTCAGCCCCTTTTTTTATTTATTTATGTTTTAATTTCTTACTATTTCAGGTTCAACATTCAATAATGTGCTTATAATAATTCTTACAATGCCCTATTTGAAGTTAACGTTTAGTCTAAATGAATATGCTTGTCTTCCTGAGGAGTAACGAACACTTGGGCCAGGATCCTTCTACCCTGGCTGGGCCCAGTACAGCTCCTCTTTCTCCCCTGCTGGGACAGGATGTAAACTGTCCAGGCCTAAGCCTGGTGGCTGGGGTCCTGGAGCCTGGGGGCTGTGGCAGGGATGCTGTAGGGCCTCTTTTTCTGAGATGTGTCAACTGGGGGTTGTACTTCAAGAAGTTCTACAGCAGATCCCTCGATGTGGCCTTGAGCTCGCATATAATGTTCACCTGGGATGCTGTGGACAAGTACTTTGGGTTGGGCTTATGAATCAGGTAGGGCTCCTTAGTTCCAGAGATCTACTTTGAAATAGTAATATATACAATGCATGATTGTCTTACAAGCCCTGTATTACTATGAGTTCTCCAGAGAAGCAACCAATAGGATAGGCTGGTAAGTAGATAGATAGATAGATAAATAGATATGTTGTAGAAATTGGCTTACATTTATCATAAATGCTGAGAGGTCCAAAGATGTGCAGTTGCCAAGCCAGAGATCCAGAAGACTCAATGGCTTAAGATCCAGTCTGAGTCCAAAGGCAGCAGAAGACTGATGTCCCAGATCAAAGATAGGCAGAGAGAAAGGGTTCTCTCAGGCTCAGGCTTTCAGTTCTGTTCAGCTCTTCAACAGGTTGTTTAAGGCACACACACATTGGGGAGGACAATCTGCTTGAGTCAGTTAACAGTTCAAATGTGCATCTCAGCCAGGAACACCCTTGCTGTTTGTAACCACATACCAGGGCACCCATAGCCCATTCAGGTTGACACTTAAAATGAACCATCACAGGCTCTGTCCCAGGGAAGTCCTTCTAATGTCTCTTCCAAACCTGGAAATGATGCCATTAGCCTTTCCTTGTGTAGACCTTAGGAGGCACTTTGGAAATGATTGAGACTATGGGTTTTTGACCATAAAACACAGAATGGACGTCTTGGGGCTGGTACAGCTTGGGTTATGGTTTTTAGAAGAGAGGATTGTGCGTGAGATGGGTTGGTCAAGCCATGATAGGCCATTTACATCCTTTGAACATTGTCCCACCTGGTTCTGCTTGTATCTGTTCAGTTCTTTCCCTCTCTAGGTCCACCTTCCCAGTGAGCTGATGGGAAGGTTGTTCTTTGGTTTGTATTTTAATACAAATTGTGTTTATCAGCCATTCAACCAGTCTTTGTTTTGTTTTTTGTATTTTTAAGTACCTGCCCTGCAATAAGCATTGTACAAGGCAGTGGGCGCATAATGGAAATCAAGACAAACATAGTTCTTGTTTGTACGTAATTGAAGATCTTGAATAGCATCACATGGTAAACAAGAGATATGGGTGTGGAAATTCCAAAGTGTGGTAAGAGGCATGGCAGGAGAAAGAATGATGGAGGTGAAGAGAGGAGTTGAAGAGAGGCCTTGCAGATGAAGAGCAGATGATGGGGAGAGAATGAATGATCCACAGAGCAGATTAGAAGTAGACACAGTGATGGTGTAGCTAAGGGAGAGGATGGGAAGGAGGGATGAGAAGAGAATTTAGGGCAGTAGGTAAGAGCCAGAGCCATCCCTCGTAGACCATGATAAATATTTTAAAGATTCTATTCTGAGTACATTTAAAAACCATGAAGAAATATTAAACAAAGGAGTGGCTGGCTCAGAATTAGGAATAAAATATTGCTTTGTCTACTGAGAAGGTGATGAATAGTAAAGGGCAAGCATGGGAGTAGAAAGACTAATGAAGACTATACTGCAGTTGTTGAGCTAAAGTAGGGTGGCTTAGTGAAGGGTTCTCCACCTCAGTGTGCAACGGAAACCATCTGGAGGGCTTGTAGAAACACGTCTGCTGGGCCCACTCCCAGGGATTCTGATTCAGGACATCTGGGAGTGCAAGGGGGCCCAAATATTTGTCTTTTGAAGGAGTACCTGTGCTATGCTGATAGTACGTGGAGAACCACTGGTTTAGAGAATGTGGTACTAGCAGAGATACAATTAAATGAGTGGAAACATTTATATGTGTACTATATATATATATATATATATATAGTATGTATATGCATATACAGCTATAATTACATTTCTTACAGGAAGAATAACATAATTGGGATTTAGTACTGGAGGCAAAGGAAGAGTAATACTGGGATTGGAGGAAAATAATCAAGAGTGAATCCCAGGTTTATAGCTTAAGGAACCTTGTGGATGCTCTAACAAGAGAGTAGGGAGACAGCTTGGAACAGGAGGGGAAGATTGAGAACACTGATTGAGTCTTTCCAAATCCATGAGGACCAAAATGAAATGGATATAAGTCTGAAGCTCAGAAAAGAGTTTTGGGCTATAGTTTTTTAAAAAAAAAAAAAAAGAAAGAAAGAAAAGCAGTTGTTAACCTATAAATGGCCTTGAAATGCATTAGAGAAAGAGAGCAAATGTAATAGCAGAGAACCCAAGGCCTTGAAAACCTCATAGAAAGTGTCACAATTCCAATCCAACTACTCCAAATAACACCCAACTTAAAAGAGTCTGTCTCATTTGCCTGGAAAGTTGGGCCAAGCTGTATTCTTTGAATTTTTATTTTTGTTTATGGAAGCCAGACAGGCATATATGCTTGATTTAGCACTAAAGAGGAACAGCTTTGATTCTTCCTTGTCATGCTGAGAGGTTATGGTAGGAAGAGCGGACAGGACCACGATTCCTCAGCTGAACCCAGTGACTGATGCTTGCTATTGCATGCACCTTAAAACTATGAATGGCTGAGCCAGGGGCAGGACTGTTTTTGGACCCCTGAAAGGCCGAGTTAATTCAGAGGGTGACCACTGAGATAACCGGCCTTGCAAAGAGGTTACCCTGTTGATGTCTTTTATAGACTCCTTAAGATACTGTAAAATCTAATTGGAATCACGAAGAAAAGACTTGCATGCAGTCCCCAGAGGGTACTCTACCCATCTCACCTGGAGCCCCAGGCCGTAGCTGCTAGTCTGTCCATGGTGCATGTCCTGTCCATTCAGGGCCATCCTGCTCTCGATGTTACTTCTGCTCTAATTATTCTGATTCACCTCCAAGTTTAGTGAGAGTGGACTTTCCGCAAACTTAGTTTGGTAGGTTTTCTTGCTCCTAGTCAATGAGATAAAACAAGTATTTTAAGTAACATGTATGCTTATCATTTAGAAAGACTACAGAGTAGTGTTTCAGGCCCCAGTGAGATCATCTCAAGGAAATGGAGTTTTCAGGAGAGCTTTCTCTGTGGTCAGTAATTGCAAATACATTTCTTAGCTAGGAGGTGAACATTTTAGAGTCTCATGATCCCAGGGTTATAGACCAGACTGCCTGGCATTCTGTATCCGATCCTCTGGAATTTAGGTGTCTGAGAGTGCCCGGTCTGTTACAGAATGCCACCCTGAGTCCCCACTGCTGGAGTAACAGCTCTAGGCCCTGCTTCTTCTTGGGCAACAGATGACCACAGGGTTTGCTATTTGAATGTTCCTTCTCCAACAAGAATTCATCAGAAGAAAGTCATTAGGAAGAAAGCCATTCATTCTCCCACTTGCCACCCCTACAGAAAGAACTCTGCTTTTTGCCTCAGGTTTGTGTAGTACCATGCAGAGATTCTGGAAAATGTTATTCCTTGCAGAGAAACAGGCAAGGGAATAATGCAGTAAATATCCATTGCTTACCGACAGGGTATCAGGAAGGATGGAACTACTGGAGATGTTGGAAGAAACAAGGGGACATGTCCCTGCACTTGGAATTCCCAGGATAGGGTCAGGGCTCTGTAATAGATAAACTCCATCTCAGGGTTTATTTTATTTATTTCCACTTTAAATATATATATATATTTTTTTTTTAATTGGAGGATAATTGCTTTCCAACTTTGTGTTGGCTTCTGTCATACATCAACATGAATCAGCCATAGGTAGACACATGTCCCCTCCATGTTGAACCTCCATCCCATCGCCCACTCCATCCCACCCCTCTAGGTAGTCACGGAGCACTAGGCTTGCGCTCCCTGGGTCATACTGCAACATTTACAGGGTTTAGATAGGCGCTGATTTAAGGCACTGACATATACTTGAACTGGAATTTGAAGGATAAGTCATAGTTCCCAAGATGGTGAAGAAAAAAAGTGTTTTAGAATGAATAATGCAATCCTATGTAGAAACTAGGATGGAAATATGTTGGGGATAAGGGCATAATATGAAAGGTAGAGAGTTATAAAAGCTATACATTTATGATGTGATTAAGCTCCACAATTATTTTGCACATTAGAAACAAAATTTCTGTCATCTTTCGGTTATTTGCAGTTAGTAGGACATTTAGATATGCCTGCAATGTAAATTTTTCTAATTAACTTAAATTCTTTAAAATCAAAAAATGTTGGTTTTTTTTTTTTTTTTAGGAACTACCCTTAATAGGCAACTTCCTATAGTGAACTGCACACACTCTTAAATGGAAGACTGAGTAAATATCACTTAACCTTTACTGGCACCTTAGTCGTCAGTCACTCTACAGGGTAGTCCACCTTTATACTCTTCTGAGGTGTATGGGGGGCTTTTTAAGAAATTTGTTCCCCATTAAATTTACTTTCTAACTAGAGACTGAAATCTCCTAAAAGATAGAATCCATGTTTTAATTATTTTTTGTACAATTACTAGCATACTACCTGACACTCACCAAGCATTTGTGTTTGTCACTGTTGTTACTATATAAAACCGTGGTAAGATTAATATGATCTCTTTAATGGTAGACATTTTCTGCGACAGGCAACCACACTTCTTCCCTCTGGGAAGAGCACCCAAGCGTCCTCTTAAGTCATGTGGTCTGCCTTGCACAGTTCCTAAATCCAGAGGCAAGACTGGATTTAGCCTAAACCCATCACCCATGTTCATAGTGATGACGGGCAGTAAACTATCCAGTTAGGATGAACCACTGGATGCCTGTCAGCCAATCTGAGACTCCACCACCTCTTAGAGGAAGCGGATGTGCCTCTCAGGAGCCACAGGCACACATTTGGAGGCCACAGAGCAGGAGCTCCAAGGAAAAGGAGGCAGAGCTTAGAGCACCTAGGCTGGAGGCGACATCCTTTAAGCCCTAGGAAACCTTTGCATGCATGCTAAGTCGCTTCAGTCACGCCAGCTCTTTGTGACTCAATGGACTGTATCCTGACAGGCTCCTCTGTCCATGGGATTCTCCAGGCAAGAGTACTGGAGTGGGTTGTCATGCCCTCCTCCAAGGGATCTTTCCAACCCAGTGATCAAACCTGCACCTGTTATGTCTCTTAAGTCTCCTGCATTGGCAGGCAGGTTCTTTACCACTACTGCCGCTTGGGAAGCCCTGGAAGGCATTTATAGTGCTCTCTGGATTGTTCCCTTATCAGTAACTGAAGGAAACTTAAGTGTCTTACTTTTCTACTTACAACAATCAAAAATTTTAAAAAAAAAGTTTTTGTTTTAATACACCCAAACTTGGGTAAATAAAATGTCAGTCTACACTTAATAAGCAGAATTTTTTAAATTTCATTAAACTAAGGTGATTAAAAATTAATTTTAAAAATTGTAATTTTGTTAAATATTTGAATCTTTCACCCCGGTTAGAATTTTGTCTTTCACTGGCATTTAAAGACAAAAAGTATGGTTGATTGCAGCAATCACTGTTGAATCAAATTATCTCTTCCCAAATCAATACTTACTTATACTGCCTATAAAACTCCTAATCACTCTATTGTTTCATAATTGCAGCAGTAAAAATGTTTTAGAAGTCTAATCATGCTTATAATTTACAAAGTATTACATGAGATATGGGGTAATGGATAGCCATAATCAAAGTAATGTTGCCAAAGAGAAAAATGTGTAAGTTGTCAAAATCTAGTACTTCTTTAACTTCAGTTTAAAGGCTGCTTTTATGAAATTACCCCACTGATCATCATCATGAATGACTCATATCTTATAATGTATAGTTTTGTTATTAGTAACCAGGGCTACAGGCTTTGTAGCTGATCTGATTAAATGGGAACTGAGTCTTCGCTCCACCAGTTATGAGCTGTAGAGGATTGCAGAAGTACCAGTTTCATAAGGTTATTGCTAGAATTAAATGTAGTAATATATGTAACAAACTTAAAACAGTACCTGGCACATTGTAAATATTCAACAAATGTTAGCTATAATAGCAAAAGTAATAATAATTTAATATCCTTAGTTTATCACATAACTGTTGAAAATGTCAGTTTCTAGTGCTCCACTGCATTTTGTTTTCTTTATCCCCCTGCACCTAGTGAGATGCTTATAAAATGATTGTTCTATATGAAATAGATGAGTGGATGAGGAGACAAACAGTTGGGTTATATTATAAATTACTTAGGAATAAGGGGGTCTTTTTTGATTTAGAATCCCCAGTGCCTATTGCATGAATGGATGAGAAGATGTACCCAGAAATCTACTGCAGTCAGCAATTCTGTACAATTCAGGGATCCACTTAAGACCTTGGTTCACCAGACAGGTTTCTTAAGAATTGTATATGTGGTCTGTAAGCCAGTTCACATTGCAGAGATAGATTCTTTCAGTCTCTGAATGATGGGGCAGGGCGGGGAGGGATGAAAAGGAATATAAGAATTGGTTTTAATTTTTTCCAATTGATATTTCATTTTAGAAACCGACCTGTTGCTATTTGAGAACACAGGGTCCCACTGTTCTTGAGGGATTGTGTCAGGGTGTGAATGGCTACATTTGTGTTAGTGAAAATGAATTGATAATCACACCACTGAAACTGGTTCCATCCACCACCTACCTATCTAGTTTTTAATGTCTCATTGGAGGAAGAGTCAAAACAGCAAAGGATTTAGGATCATGGCTCTCATGGCTGGGCCCAGATCCTTGGTCTGTGAACCAGGACAAGAATGGCCTCTCTGACAAAATGGCATTTACCCTGAGACCGGAGGGCCAAGAGTTATTTCCATGTGTCAATATCTCTGAATGTGTGGCATTTTACACAGGACATGTACAAATCCAGTACAGTAATACTGCTTTCCAGTTGAGATGCAGCCTGAGACTACAGATCCCAAACTGAATACAAACAGCAGGAGTGTTTAAAAACGTAATACCTTGCTCATATTTTAAGAATCAAGAAATTTTTCAAGAATAACTTTTTGGCTTTTCTTTTCAAAATCAGATCAGGCAGTAATGTGCCTTTATTCGATGCTATAATAGCTAGTTGGATCTCAGGAAAGGCTTCCCACTTCTCTGTGTCTCCACAGACCCCTCTCTCCCCCATTGCCTGACCCCCCTCTCCGATCTCTGCTCCCTCACCTGTTTCCTTATGCCCATAGGCATCTCATTTCATTCACTAAATCTAGATGTAGATTTCAACTTATTTCCACTAATTTGGTTTCCAGATATAGTTGACTTTTTATAAATGATCTCTAGGAATTGTTTTTCAAAGTCTTCAATAATATACTAATAGCGTCAGTGACTCAAAACAGCTGTAAGAATGTAACAGCTTTTTTTAAAAAATGGTCAGTAAGTACAGCCTTCTAAAGAGAACTGCTTTAATGAAGACAGTGCTTTTGTTTGGAGACATGTATTTGTGCAAATTTGAAATATACCAAAAATGAAAGAAACCAAGAGAACCCTTTGTCATGAGCATTTCTTCTTGTAACCAATGGTGTATAATTGTGTTCTGTCTATGAATGTCTAGAAGATGCATAGTATTTATAATTATCAATATGTTTTCATAAGCATGTGCATTACAGAAGCCTGAACCCCCATTATTTCTTGTTTGCATTGTAGGTATTCCAGCAAATCACTTTTGTTTATTAATATACAACTATGTTATGTGGGGAAATTGTTGAATTTCATTACTTACTATGTTTGGAGCTCAGGCAAAATACATTTGAAAGAAGAAGTAATAAGGAGGAGTTTAGAGAGCTCAGATGTTATAACAGGGATTCTCACTTGCTATTGCCAATCCAAAATTAGAAAAGGGAAAAGATGAGCTTATGCACCCTCTGCCTAACCATTTGCTCTGGGAAGCCAAAAATCCAAGGGTGACATGATGATGTTAACATGGAAATGTAGGGATTAGGTTAGAAATGTTTTCAACATGCTGTGAGATAGTCTTATAAAGTGGGATAGCATCAGAAAGCCCAAGTTTGAGTCCTACGTTCTCAGCCACTTGTGGCTAAAGCAAAACATACACTATCCTTGAACCTCAGCCCCTTGTCTATTTAAAATCTAATCAAGCCAAGCAAAACAGCTACTTCACAAGGACACTTTGAAAATGAATTGCTATAATCTTCCTGATAGAAGTAAGCATATGGGATTCATGGTCATACTTCTTGTCGTATTTCTTGCTGCCATAAATAATTACCAAAAACTTGGTTGTGTAAAACACCACACCTTTCTTTTCTTATAGCTCTGAGGGTCACAGGTCCCATAGGGATCCCACTGGGCTGATATCCAGGTGTCAACAGAGTTGTTTCTGGATACTCTAGGAGAGAGTGTGTGTCCTGCTCGTTCTGGTCCTTGACATTATTTAGTTCCTTTTGGTTGTGGGACCAAGATCTCTGATTCTTTGATGTCAGCCATGGATTGACCCTGGCTTCTCGAGGCCACCTTGGTGCATTGGCTGGTGTCCACATCTCCATCTTCCAAGCTGGCAATGGTGGGTTGAGTCCCTCTCATGCTTCCACTGTTTCCTGCCTCCTCTCCATAGTTGTATCTCCCACTGACTCTTCTGCCTTCCTCCTCTACTCCAAAGGCCACTGTGATTATCCTTGGCTCATTCAGATAATCCAGAATAATCTTCTTATTTTTAGTCTGTAATCTGTCCCATGTGCAAAGTCTCTTTTGCTGTAACATATTGATAAATGAAGAAATTAAGATATGGAAATCTTTGTTGGGGAGAAAGGTAAAGGGGGCAGATTATTTTGCCTAAGTACTGTTCTTTACTACCTAACTTAGTTTTTCTATGAAATCTATAAAATCCATATTGTCGTTCAGTCACTAAGACATGTCCAACTCTTTGTGACCCCCATGGAGTGCAGCACACCAGGCTTCCCTGCCCCTCACTGTCTCCCCAAATTTGCTCATATTCTTGTTCATTGAGTCAGTAATGCCATCCAGCCATCGCTGCTGCCCCTTCTCCTTTCGCCTTTAATCTTTTGCAGCATCGGAGTCTTTTCCAGTGAATCAGGTCTTTGCAACACATTTTCATTGTTCTTTTAATTTTTTATTTTTATTTTCTTTAATTCAATATGCCTCTATCATTGTCATATTTTAATTAAATATTTTTGTGCAGTGAAAGGTTACTTTCCAATTATAGTTATTAAAAATGTTGCCTGTATTCCCCATGTTATAAATGTATTGTTAAGCCTATCTAAAATAGATAATATAGTTGTGTAAACAGATAAGATTTGTATGAGATTTTCTTAAGCATCTTTAGTATCTATCTTGACTTCCTTGGTGGCTCAGATGGTAAAAAAAAAATCTGTCTGCAATGCAGGAGACCAGTATTCTATCCCTGGGTTGGGAAGATCCTCTTGGAGAAGGGAATGGCAACCCTCTCCAGTACTCTTGCCTGGAAAATTCCATGGTCAGAGGAGTCCGGCGTGCTACAGTCCACAGGGTCGCAAAGAGTAGGACACGACTGAGCTACTAACACTTAGTAGCTAATTGAGCTAATCTGTTTGATAAATGTTCTAATCATATACCTAGAAAAGCCTAGAGAAGAACCCTGAATTAAGAATCCTAAATTAATGATAAACAGACATAATCCCTCTCAAGTGATGAGTCAGGATTGAAGAGGAACAAAAGAGTAACACCGTAGGAGGCTTAGCTAAACCTCCAGCCTTGTCCTAGCTTAGCCTCCACAGTCCTGAGCATTTTGCTTCCATTGCATTATTTCTCTAAATGACAAAGCAGAAATGCAGGGAAAGAGAATAGATTGACAGTTCCTGAAACAGTTAAACATAAAATTGCTGTATGAACTAGAAATTCCACTCTTGGATGTATACCTTGTTCTGACCTTCTCTGGTCTGTATTAAAGGTCATGGAACAGTAGAACATCATAGTAAATAGCCTGGAATTTGGAAGCTGTTGACTGCTGACTCCCTGACATGGCTACCAAAGTTGTCTATTGATAATGCAAAGTTGAGTTTGTAGTTTACTCAGTAAGGGGGCCACCATCTCCAAAGAGTCTTGGTAGAGTGTCAGGAGAGGGAGGTCAAGGGCAGATACTTTTGAATTTTGGGGGTCTGGAATAAGGCACTTCTTTCAGTGGCAGAGGTTTGATCAGAATTGAGCAAAGTCCAAGATATTTTTGTTTTGTATTAGATCCAGCGAGGAGGGTTTTAAAGCAAGTCTTTTAGCATAAACTCTTGTTTGATGAGAGAATATATCCCAATTGAGTGATAATTGATCCTGAAAATGAGCTATTTACCCTGATGGAAGTTTATTCTTTTTGGAGTGATATATTGTGCATATGGATGGATTTTCAGGGAATTCCTAAAACAAACCTTAAAAAATACATATTTGTAACTTTTATCTTCCTGAATAAGAATTTCTTAGTTTGTAAAATCACATTAGCATAGACAGTTTTACTTTCCTTGATTCTTTTAAGCTGGGTAGTTGCAGGCAATCTGTTCTGAGGAGGTAGACAGAGTTAGAATCCTTTAGTCTCTGATAAACCATCTGCGTTCAGAGTCATCCCCGATGGAGGTCTGGGACACTTTGTGGTGGGCTACTTGGTGGCATCATTTTTCCCCACCATCAAGGTTCATTCTTGTTCCAATGTCTTGGGCCATAATGAAAAGTGAAACTTCTCTCCCTTTTCTACTGTCCCCCACCCTTCAGAACCAAAATAGCACAACCACTGAGCACATGTCATCCTAAACTACTCCAGCTACTTAAGCAAGCCAGCCCCGTAATCGATGCTATTACGGCCTTCCTGTTTACATTGCATTGTCTGTCCTAAGTAGAGGCCTTCGTCTAAGGGAATTCATTTTTCTGGTTACTGCACCTGGAAGGCCCCACCCCTAGTTTTCTCAGGTGAGCCCTGCCATTCCTGGGGATGTTTTGCTCACGCCATCTTTAAATGTCATGAATTTGATAGGATCCTGTCTACAGACAACTTCTCCAAAAGATTCTTCACTTGAGAGTAGTAAACAATTCCCTAAAATCTAAATGAGCAGCATCCCCCCACCCCACCCCCATGCATCCTTCAGTTGGACAAATTCGTGAGTGTGTTTCCCATGCCTGGAAACAGGATCTGGCTGGTCTTTACACAGCTGCACAACCAGTTCCCCATTGTTAAGAATAAAAGTGGCTTCAGTGAACTTCTGACCCCAGAATTTACCCTCTCTCATTTGATTGATTCTGGAGCCCAAAGAGAAATCTCTGTCCTTGGAAAATGGGGTGAGGGGAGCCTAGGAGAAGTAGTTATCTCACCACACCCTCTGTCTCATGTCTCAGAATCATCTCACCCGCTATTCAGACAAGCTTTCTGGTCAATAAGTGTTCATTCCTTACAACCTCCTGAACAAACATTCATCCACTCATCAATGTAGGGGGTGTTTTCATTTCCCTACTTAACAGTCCTTTTAGCTATGACAGTGAGGAAGAAATAACAAGCAGAGAGCAAGAAAGACAGAAAAGATGCAGTGGGAAAATACCAAGAAGGCAAAACTTCTCATAAATAACAAAGGCATTCTTGATTTATCATGTGGCAATAGTATAACAGAGCCTTCACAGTAACTGAATGGGACACGAAGGTCTTTATCTTAGCAAGGAACATGATGTCTTCCATTTGAAATCACACCGTGGAAGCGAGCTTTAACACAGTGATGGATATGCATGGGAAAGGTAAGTGGTTCTTTGAAATTGCCCTGAAATCATTTATGCTCCAACAAGAAGCTAGCTCGCACCAAAGTTGGTAAATAGTCAGTTGCATGATTTGTGTGTATATTTCCTGATAGTTAATTTTTTTTTCTATTAAAAGTATAGATCACCTTGACTATAAATGACAGTTTACAGGATTCAATCAAGAGTGCCAGATTATAATAACAGGAGTCTGGCAAGAAGGGGTGGAACCAGTAGCTCTTCTCTCTCATCACTGTTATTGTTAGACAAATGAGTGTCATCCCACTTGATGTGACTGTCTGCAGAAGACTAACTGATCTGCTTTGTAGCCATTAGCTTGCATTTTATAGTGAAACCATTGAAGATTCCCTGAAAGCCTCGCAAATTTTCACCGTCAAGCATCTTACTAGGAATAACCAATATTATGAGCATTTTGATAATGGACTATTCAGGATTTAGGGATTGTCTGTTGTAGTTTTTTTGTTTTTTGTTTTTTTAATTTGTCCCGACTTGAAATCTTGAAATTCCACCAGGGGATTCCCTGGTGGCTCAGACAGTAAAGCGTCTGCCTGCAGTGCAGGAGCCCCAGGTTCTATCCCTACGTTGGGAAGATCCCTTGGAGAAGGAAATGGCAACCCACTGTAGTACTCTTGCCTAGAAAATTCCATGGATGGAGGAGCCTGGTAGGCTACAGTCCATGGGGTCGCAAAGAGCCGGACAAAACTAAGTGACTTCACTTTCTTTTCTTTCTTTCGACTTTAAATTTGTCGTTAGAGATAAGTAGAGCTAAAGTGGATGAGAGGGTTATTTGTAAACAGAAAATACTAGGGCTTCTCTGTGTGACCTTTCTAGGCTCATACCTGCTTTCTCTGCCTTAATTTTCCCTTCTGAAAAATGGAGAGGAATTTAGTAGGCTAATGTTAACGGATATGATATCTGCTGACACAGGTCATCTCTGAAGAGGTGGTATGACACAGTGTTAAAACACAAGGGTTGGGGAAGCAGGCTGCCTCTTTGTCAGTCCCAAGCTTCACCACTCTCTAGTGCCACCATCCAACTTGCTTCACTTCACTTAATTTGCCTCCCTTGCCCTGTCTGTAAAACGGGACTCATAGGGACCTGTCCCATAGGACTGTTGTGAGAATCAAGTACCTGAAAAGTGGTTAGGATGATGACTGATGCAATAACATAACCCAAACTTTTTGCCAACTTGGTGTTTGTGTGGACTGCTGTTGTATTTGTTACTGCTTTTCTTAAAACCTGGATTGACCTTGTTTCTCCTTGGTGGTAACATCCCCGCCTGTCTCCCTTTCCTCCGGGATCATGGAGGGTCCTCCTCTCACCTCCTGCCTTCTCCCCCTGTGGCCTTTGTCTCCCCCAGCCCCCGTGCTCCCGTCACACAGCCCACCCTAAAGCGTCTTGAATCTGTCACATGCTCTCTGACCTTTCTATATCTTGTCACATCCGTCAAAATGCCATAATCCACTGCTAAACTGAACACTGGCCCTGGAGGACATTCCGGCTTCCTTGGAAAGACCTGCATCAAACATTTTCTCTACCTTTTCCTCCCAAGAGGGGCTTCCCCTCTCCCTATGGCAGCTTCATTTCTTTTACCTCCTCCATGAAGTTCTCAGAGGTCCTGGCCCTCCCAGCACCCAGCACATGTTAGACACCGAACCGATGCTTACAAATTAAGTTGCACAATGATCAAATAGTCCAACCTTGGATCTCTTCTCTGGAAGCAACTTGCTTCATTTCAGAGAACTTTGCAGTTGCAGTGTAGGGAGAAAGGATATTGGAGCAGGCTGAAGTGCCTTGAGCCTAAGTTTATTCATAAAATGCACCCAACAGAGTAAGGTGCCCAGCTGCCCTGAAAAATGCAGCTCCCAGAGCCTCAGAGCACAATGTCACCCCAAGAGACAGCTGAGTGGGGACAGGAAATTTTTCCATAGACAGAGACTCAGGTAATGTTAATTACCCTTCCCCCATCCTTCCTAACCCTGGGGTATACTTTAGACATCTTACCTCTTTAATTCCCCGATTCCACCTGGCTTTCAGAATGAGTCAGTGGAGACCAGTTACTATCCAAAGTGGCTATTTTCGAAAGACACCCGTGTATATGTGGCCAGAGATAATAGACTGAGCTGTGTTTGATAACTTCTTTAGGCATGAAAAACCCTCCACAGAGGCATAGCTCTGGGGCTCCCATCAGCCTGCTGCACGTGTTGATCGTTTCTCTCTGAGATGTGTATCTTCATTATTTCTGTTCTCCTCTTCACTGTGATCGACACAAAGAAGAGTCATCCCGGGTTTCTTTCTAAAAGATGCCTTTTGAAATTTAATTTAAACGTCTTTGACTCCTATTTTGCAGCCATTTCTCATGGGATTGCTAATTTCCCTTTCTCCCTGCAAAGTCTGTATCTTCCCATTAAAAAGTGAAATCACATATGAATATATTCAAGAGACTTCAGTACATATCAGTTTCTAAGCTACAGCATGATATGAAAGGGGTTCTGATGTCCAGTTGTTGCATCCAAAGGAAGTGTTGGTCTTTAATCACAAGCCCTCGTTCCTTCCCCCAGAAGAGCAAGCTCAAAGTGTCAGGAAAGGTGACTTTATTAACGTGAAAAATAGGGCTGGATCCAAGTCTCAACGTGAACTTGGCTGCTGTTGTTTATCTGTTCTGCTGGTGCTTCCCTTGCAGTCATTTTCCTTTGCTCAGATCACCGAGCCTCACACTGATAGCGCCTTTCAGTAACTGTGAATTTTCAGGCTTAGTCTTTCGCAGGCCAACTGGAGGGAAATCTGGGAGTTACTGACCTGTTGAAACACCATATGTTTCTGCCATCTTAGGTGGAAGTCTTCACAGCTAAGCACTGGGCTGTGTTTCATCAGCTCTCGTGCTACGGGGAAGGCTCTGACTGGGTAATTGCTCATGGCATTAAAAATTTATGTTGGCCAACGTATCACACAGACATTTATTTTTCAGCTGTGGGATGAATGGGGCCTTGAAAAGGAAAAGGAGGGGAAGAAACAGGGGGTTTAACCAGTAAATGTCTTTGCCTGTGCTCCTCCTTCTTCCAGGAACATCGACTGCAAATATTGAGTAATGAGTGAAGTAGACCAGTAGTCACCAGTCCTTGCCGGACAGGAGTCCTGGGAGCTGCTTACTGCTGTTAACCCTTAAGCCGCTGGATCATGGGCAGACCTAGCAAAGCCCTGGAGGAAGGGGGACCCTGGAGGGAGGAGGGCAGTGCTGTTCACCAACTTGGGAGAGGGCATGTTTGTATTTTAACAACTCACAAGATCATTCCTGTGTATCTGATTACATGTGAGTCCTGTCTCAACCTGCCTCCTCCAGGCATGTTGTTGCTTATATGTCCTTGCATGTGTGGATCCAACATCACTCTCTCTGCAGAACCTTCCTTAATTCCCAGCTTATTCTACTCAGCATCCCCAGAGCACTGTAACCATGACTGAAGGCATATGCCCAGAACCAGAGAACAGTTCCATCATGGAGGAGAAAAGAGTATGGCCTCTGGAAGGCAGTTAACCTCTCTGGGCCTCAGTGGATACACCTGGAAAGTGGGGACAACAATCCTGTCCTGAGCTACTTCCCCCAGAGGCAGATTATGAGACAAGGGTTTGGGTGAAGCGTTGAGAAGATGATGGCAGTAAACTTGCAAGAGGATAGGTGAGGAAGGGGGGCCAGACAGAGTGCGTTCACAGACAGGCTACCATTGCGAGTGCCTGGAGCCAAAGCTCACTGGAGACTCTGAGAGAGTGTCTAGAACATTCTTAGAATCACAGTGAGGAAGCTGGGGAACTTCCTCTGCAAACTCCCGTGCCTTGCAGGCCGAGGGATGCTCCATGGACACTGTCTGCCCAGCATTTCCAGCTACTCGTGGCCAGAAACCACCATCATGCAGGCGACAAGCAATGCCAGGGTCAGCTGGTTGGCAGAGCAGTTGGCGTGTACCAGGACTGTCCACCAGGGACTGATGATGTGGGCCAATAACAAGCAACTCCTCGATGATTACCTCCTTTGTAGAGTTTCTGTGATAATCTGTGCAAAGGAGCTAGCTCCATGTCTACCACATAGGATCATGAGATCTTAGATTAATAACAATTAGTCATACAGGAAACATTTTGATTACTGACTGTATGCTGACCACTGTGCTGTGTGCTCGCTCGTTTAACTCTCAGGGATAATTTATTAGGTAGGTACTTTTTTATCGCCATTTTACAGATGAGGAGCCCCAGATCTTCAACTACATTGTCGGTCAATGTTGCCTGGGTGATTAACGAAAGTGATACGCACACCAGGCCTTCTGGTTTCATAGTCTGCACTCATAACCGCTGTTGTACATGGTCTGTCTGTGAGTAAGAGGAAAACAAAAATTGGTTGAAAAAGAGCTTTAGATTCACACAAATGTTAATTTACTCTTACCTTACCCCTATTTTGCTGCTCAGGAAATGTGTATGACCCCAGGAGCAGACCTCTAGGATAAAGATCTTGGCACTTTTCTGAACTTGGACCAGGCCCTTTCATTCGCATGACACAGTGGCTACTGGACTTGTGGTACACAGAGGCCATCATTAGTCAGGAGCATTTACTTCAGGTCTCCTGTGTGCAGAGTGTGGTTGCCAGGACTGTGAGGAGTCACAGACGGGGTGGGGGAGATAGGATCATCCATCACAGAGGCTAACAGGCCAGTAAACATGCCCAGATACCTCCCTGGGTGGCAGAATTGAAAACTAAACAGGCAGTTCAGCCAGGCCTCTCAAGGTAGCAGAATTGGGTTCTTCTCCTGCCCTGCAATGTCTCCCCCAAGGTCCAGCTGGTGAAAATACAGATTTCAAGCCACATAATAGAAAAAGGAATCAGAGAGTTGGGTATGGAAAATGGAAGGGCCTGCCTCTTCATACCCAGTAAAGAAAGCAGTTACATATAATCAGGCCTCCCAGTGAGTGGCATTAAGCTGGGCTTTAGATTTAGAGCTGTATTAACAGCAACTTAACCACTCTTAGATTGAGCTTCAAAGTATGAAATTGGCCCAGTAATATTCAACTCACCGATGTGTTGCATTGTTAACTAAAGAACTACCCCACAAAATGGTGGTCCATCAATGTTAGTTTCTTCCCTTGCTTGCACTCTGGAAGTAGTGATTCACTGTGAGTGTTGAAGACTTATTGCTGGTTGGGTATAGGAGATGTTAAACGTAGAGTTTAGAGTTTCAGTTATTATTATTATTTTGGTTGTGCTGGATCTTCGCTGCTGTGCACAGGCTTTCTGTAGTTGTGATGAGTGGGGGTTTCTGATAGCTCTGGTTCCTCTTGCTGCAGAGCACAGTCTTTAAAGCACAGGCTCAGGAGTTGTCGCTCACAGCCTTAGTTGCTCCACAGCCTGTGGGCTCTTCCTCGACAAGGGACTGAACCCATGTCTCCTGCAATGGCAGGTGGATTCTTTTCTACTGAACCACCAGGGGAGTCTTAGAGTTTCCATTTTTGCCATACATGCTGCTGGGAGTGAATGAATGGGATGAATGTTGAAATCGAGTTTACCAGAGGCCACAACCACCTTCAAAATTCTGACTCACTAAAAGCAACATCATTTAGTGATGGAGATAATTCAGAGGTAGATGAGCTGTGGCCCACGCTTTGAGAAACACTGGCCCACATAATATAATGTCAAATAACTACTTACTTATGTAAATTTAAAAAATGGATTTAGAAAAGGAGACACATTTTAAAATGGGACTATGTCTATTAGGGTCCAGAATGGTTACCTAGATTAGAGTAGTGCAAAGGGTGTGAGTGGGTGGGTAAGCTTGAGAGAAGGCCACGGGTTGCATCAGTCTTTTTCTTTTTCAAATCAAGTTCAAAGTCATCCTTAATTCAGTGCATATGATAGGCAGCTAGTGAGATGGACTGGGAATCCTAGATTTGTCAAATAATGACTACAAAGCCTTAAGCAACTTTTATGGCCTCTCTGGGCCTTAGATTCCTCAGTTGAGAAAGAGGGAATAATATCTAGCTAATAGGGTTGTTTAAAGGATTAATGATCATTGTTATCACTGTGACTAAGCTCTCAGTATTATTTGGCAGCAGAAAGCTTTGTCAGAGGGAGAAAAGGACTTATGTCTATTACAGTGGATATTGACCATGCATACTACCTGCTCAAGGCTCTCAGAGAATCCGAAAGCAAGATTTTCAGTGTCTCTGGCCTGAGTATAGGCTGCTGCCATGCAGACTGCCCTGCTGTGAGCTGCAGAAAGCACTGGAGCTGTGAATGCACTTCAGAGGTCAAAGCATTTTGCTAATTAGAAATTAATATTTCACACCATGGCAGGTGAGTTGGGTCCTGTGAACCCAGTGAGTTTGATTAAATGTGTCTCAATCTCATAGACACTGCTCTAGACAAAATATCTGCCACTTGACTGCCTCCAAGTATCATCACATGCCACCTTGTTGAACTGCGAATAGGAGAAGAAATTGAGAGTTGGTACCAGCAATTTGACTCTGCCTGGAGAAACTGGGAAAGGTCATTGAGAGTCAGTGTCCTGGTGTGCTGCGGTCCATGGGGTCACAGAGTCAGACACGACTGAGCGACTGAACTGAACAGATGTGAGTTAGGGCCTAAAGAAAGACAGTGCCAGAAGGGAACAGCATGTCCTTAGGCGGTCATGAAGTACTCCCTGATTTGAGGGAGAGGCAGTGATCAGAGAGGCCGAGGATGCCAAGGAGACTGTGCCCTGTATAGGCCAACAATAAAGTACAACTGTGAAGACCATTTATAGCAATTAGGGTGACTGGATTCTTCTCTGGTAGAAAGTTGATCTAGGAATAGAGGACATTTAAGTGAGAAAAATGGCAGACAGAACGAGCAGCCTTTACTAGTGAGAGGTTAACCAGCAAGCTCCCAGAAGTGCTCTGGGGACATATTAAGGACGTGATTCCTCTGTTTCTGAGTATCCCTGTGTTCCCTCTTATCAGAGGATGTTTTTTGAAACAACTGACGTTAAGCAAATGATGGATTCTTTCAGAAGAGAAAAGGAAGAACTAACATTTATTGTATGCATACTGTGTGTTAGGCTTCCCATTGAAAATTTACTTAAATCATCTCAGTGTTCCCAACAAAGTTAAGAAGTATGCATTTCCTGACTTCCCAGTTCTTAAATAAGGAAATGAGCAATAAGAAAATGAATGATATGAATCCCTTCCCAGCATATTCACTGATTCATCCATTCACTCACTAGATATTCATTGAATACCTGTTAAGCAAGATTCTAAATACTGAGCGTTCTACCTTAAACAGGAGGGAGTAGGTTTCTGGTCGTGAACAACACAGCATTGGTGTGCAGGTGTGTGTGTCAGAGAAATTAGTTGCTCATTTATGTCCGACTCTTTGCAACCCCATGAACTGGAGCCCACCAGGCTCCTCTGCCCATGGAATTTCCCAGGCAAGGGTTTCCACTTCCTGTTCGGGAGAATATTCCTGACCCAGGAATTGAACTCGCGTCTCTTACATCTTCTGCATTGGCAGGTGTATTCTTTACCACTGAAGCCACCTGGGAAGTCCGATGTGCAGGATATGGCAGTAAAGCAGTAAATACATTAAAAGTTCACCATAGACACCGTAAAGCAATAAAATGGGGTGATCCAACACAGAGGAATACTTCAGAGTGGAAGGCAGATGTCTTTGAGGAGATGACAGGTGAGTTGACATGGGAGTGAAAAGAAGCGAAGACACTGATGTGGGTACAGAGCAGACTTGATGGAAGAAAGAGAAAGCAACAGAACTCTCAAGGAGGCCAGACCCTGGTGGGTCCTGGGAGCTGAAGTAGCCACTGGGCTGGTGGAAGGTGAACAGGAGGGAGAGGGACAGGTGACAGGGTCAGTGGTTGTCAAGGACCAGTGTGTCTTGCATCCTGGGAGGAAGTATCTATACTTGCATCAAAGTACAGTGGGAAGTCATAAGGTTTTTAATTAGGATTCTATCACTGGTTTGGAGACTGAGACTAAGTAGAGAACAGAAGTAGGAAAGGTATTTAGGCCACTTGGTTTTTATTATTCCAGGTGAGACAATGATTTATAATGACTTTAAACTGGAAATCCCAAGAAGCAGAAATATCTTTTAACATTCTCAGTTTATCCTATCTTTTTCTCTATATAGGTAGGTAGGTAGACAAAGACATATCAGTATATGCTTATGTCTACACACATATATTAATATATCAGTATGTGTATATATAATATATATATATTATATGCATATAGATGTACATAATATAACATATATGTATAAAATAAATTATATATTAAGTACCATAATGTTATTTAGAAATTATAAAACACAAAATAAATATTAGGAAACTGCTAAAGAGGAAAGAAACATTTTAAATAATTTATTGTTTTAAAAATAAAAAATCACTCTTGCTAAAATCTTATTAAAAGCACTGGTGGCCCAGAGGGTAAAGAATCCACTTGCAGTGTGGGAGACCTGGGTTCGATCCCTGTGTTGGGAAGATCCCCTGGAGAAGGGAACGGTTACCCACTCCTGTATTTTGGCCTGGAGAATTCCATGGACAGAGGAGCCTGGTGAGCTACAGTCCATGGGGTCACAAAGAGGTGGACACAACTGACCAGCTTTCAATATAATGGAATGTGCTCCATCCTTTGAAAAAGTCAGTATTTGGTTTAATACCTTCTGATCAAGAGATTGAGAGACCTGGCTCTTAAATCAGTTTATTTCCAAAGTTGCTTTTGAATAGTGAATAATTTCTTTATGAGAAAGCACTTCATAAAGAAGCAGTAGTAAATGTGACGTGCGTCGGCTTTAGTGTGTTACTAACAGTAGTGGAGCAATCTTTACTTTTGATTGCCTTCCTGCTATGTTTGATTTTTATGTGTGAACTTCGTCCAATCTAATTGGATCAGAATATTTTATACACTTCAATGGCACTGAAAAGTGAATGTGAAAGCCGCTTGGTCATGTCCAACTCTTTGCGACCCCATGGACTCATGCATGGAATTCTCCAGGCCAGAATACTGGAGTGGGCAGCCTTTCCCTTCTCCAGGGGATCTTCCCAACCCAGGGATCGACCCCAGGTCTCCTGCATTGCAGGCATAAATGGCACTGAAGAAGGAATTTTAAAAATGTGACAGTTGTGGTATTATCTTAATGTTCAATTGTCTAGTAGTAATATTTTTATTCAGTCCAAGGTCCCATTTGAATCCATTTGTCCATATTGTGAGGCTTACTTTACATTGAATAATGTCAGTATACTAAGTAGAATACACGGCAGTTCTCATAATGTGTGAAAATACATCTCCTCCAATGCCCAGATCTGGAAGAATCATAGAATAGGGATTACACACTCCAAACCCCTAGATGTGAAGATGATTAAAGGGAGGCCCAGACAGGAGGCATGGCTTGGAACATCCTCCATGCATTGCTTCTTCAAGTTATGTGTCAGGCACTGTGCTTAGAACTGAGATTCAGTAGGATCAAAACAGAAGAGAAATAGTCCCACGTGTAATATGTGTATACAATTTCCTTATAACTCAACTTCACTGATCTCTAATGCTGAAAAATTTAGGATTAGATAGCGCCTTCCAGTCTCTTGTGGCAGGGCTTCTCCAGTGACACTGAGTGGTCCTCACCTCCTGGATTCACGCTCTTGAGCACTCCCTTCCCTGTGTGCATCAGCCAAAACTAGAGACTCACTTCTAACAGATAAAATAGACAAAGGGGTGGATGTTCATTTCTGAGATGTGGTTACATAATGACTCTGGCATCTGCCTCGGGTGTTCTGTCTCACGCTCTCCCTCGCTTACTCCGAGAGAAGTTAGCTGCTAGGTTGTGAGTTGTGCTGTGAAGAGACACACATGACAAGGAGCTGAGCCTTCCCGCTGACAATCAGGAAAGAACTGAGGCCCTCAGTTCAACAGCATGTACTGTCAGCAGCCACGTAATGAGCTTGGAAGACCACCCCTATCTGAGACTCCAGAAGAGACATCCCAGTTGTCAGGTGTAGCAGTCAGTGTAGCAGACTCTGAGCCAGAGGACCCAATTAAGCTGGGTCCAAATTTCTAACCCACAGAAGATGTGGCAAAATAGATATTTGTTGTGTTAGGTCAGGAAATGTTGAGGTGCTCTGTTACAGCAGAAGGTATAACTAATAAGCCTCCTTTACCTTCATTCTTTTAATGCATACACTCTCAGGAGGATTAGAACTTACCAACAAAATATTCCTTAATGAGCTTCTCAGTTTACCTAGTGCCCAGGGCACATCAATTAGATCCATCTCGTTGGGGAAGTATGCTATACAGCAGGATGAAGGAGCTTAGTTCTAAGATCGCCTGTCCTTAAGTTTCTGGGAGATAGATTTGTTCAGATTGTATTTGTCATTTCATATCACTTGTCTCGGTACAACACCAAGAGAACTTCTGGTGCCTCTGTGTAAGAAGTTAATGGCATAGATTATTAACCCATGTTCATAGACGGTCTGTGTGTAAGAATGAAGCTGAGAATTGGAAATACTTAAATATTTGGCTTTTCTCCAGCAATTCACAAATAACTGCTAATAGAAGCTATAACTTGAGGCACCTTTAACATCTTGATGTAAGTAGATGTATAAGTCGGAGAAGACAATGGCACCCTACTCCAGTACTCTTGCCTGGAAAATCCCATGGATGGAAGAGCCTGGTAGGCTGCAGTCCATGGGGTCGCTAAGAGTCAGGCACAACTGAACGACTTCACTTTCACTTTTCACTTTCATGCATTGGAGAAGGAAATGGCAATCCACTCCAGTGTTCTTGCCTGGAGAATCCCAGGGACGGAGGTGCCTAGTGGGCTGCCATCTATGGGGTCGCACAGAGTCGGACACAACTGAAGTGACTTAGCAGCAGCAGCAACAGATGTATAAGTAAGTGCATATGTGTATAAACATATATATGGTACATGCGATCAAATCCTCCAGAAAGTTTCTAGAGGCAGAGTTTCATAGAGTTTAAGCAAACGCTTTAAGCTTTTTGAGAGAGTTCAAGAACAAGGTGAAAATGTGGATTTTAAATGTTGCTTCTTGATCTGACCCTGATCTAAGAATATGGTTCACTCTGCTCTAATGAAATACAAGTAATACATAAGATTTTCATCGATTTTAGTGTATCTGGTTAACTTTATTAGTTTTTTTTTCCCCGTTTTATTTGTGACATTTTCTTGTTTCTTAAGAAATGATGATGGTAATGATGGTGATGATAGGCTGTCTTAATTGTTTTTATGCCCTTGGAAAAATAGGAAGTTAGTTGTTTTTTTTTCAGACTCCTCTCCCTACCATTTGTTGTTCTACATTCTGGAAACCACTGATCTAGAAAGATCTTTGTTTTTTACTCTAAAATGAGGCATCGGTGGTAGACAAATGGAGTTAGAGTCACATCAGATAACACTCCTCACATAGATGGGGGTCTTCCCAGGTAACTCAGCTGGTAAAGAATCCGCCTGCAATGCAGGAGACCCTGGTTCAATTCCTGGGTCAGAAAGATCCCGGGAGAAGGGACGGGCTACCCACTCTAGTATTCTTGGGCTTCCCTGGTGGCTCAGCTGGTAAAGAATTTGCCCACAATGCCGGAGACCTGGGTTTGATCCCTGGGTTGGGAAGATCCCCTGGAGAAAGGATCGGTTACCCACTCCAGTATTCTGGCCTGGAGAATTCCATGAATTGTATTGTCCATGGGGTCACAAAGAGTCAGATGCGACTGAGCGACTTTCACTTTCTCATTTTTGGAGACAGAAGGACAGTAACACTGATACCAACAATAACTAATAACTAGTAATTGTTAACCTGCAACAGGTGCTCACCTTGTGCAGGTGTTGGTTCAAGTACTTTAGCTGTTTAACATTTAGAAACAACCATATGAAGTAGATACTGATACCATCCTCAAAGTATCAAAGTGTCTCCACAGATATATTTTTGGAGGCTTTTTTTTTTTTTTACTTTGGTACACAGTAAGAAACATATCTTACATCATAACTCAAACACATACATACTCTTACTAGCACACAAACACACCCACAGAAAAATATTTTCTAATTCAAAATATACATGCCTCCCAATGTTCATAGCAGCCCCATTTATAACAGGCAAGACATGGAAGTATCCTAAATGTCCATCAACAAATGAATGGCTGGAAAGATGTGGTATGCATATACAGAAGAATACTATGAAGTCATAAAAGAATGGAGTAATGCCATTTGCAGCAACATGAATGGATCTAGAGATTATCATTTTACATGAAGCCTACATCAAAGCACATAAACAAGGACCTTAGAAATATAAAAGAAGGAATTCAGTTCAGTTCAGTCACTCAGTCGTGTCCAACTCTTTGCGACCCCATGAATCGCAGCACGCCAGGCCTCCCTGTCCATCACCAACTCCCGGAGTTCACTCAGACTCACGTCCATCGAGTCAGTGATACCATCCAGCCATCTCATCCTCTGTCGTCCCCTTCTCCTCTTGCCCCCAATCCCTCCCAGCATCAGAGTCTTTTCCAATGAGTCAACTCTTTGCATGAGATGGCCAAAGTACTGGAGTTTGAGCTTTAGCATCATTCCTTCCAAAGAAATCCCCGGACTGATCTCCTTCAGCATGGACTGGTTGGATCTCCTTGCAGTCCAAGGGACTCTCAAGAGTCTTATCCAACACCACAGTTCAAAAGCATCAATTCTTCAGTGCTCAGCCTTCTTCACAGTCCAACTCTCACATCCATACACGACCACTGGAAAAACCATAGCCTTGACTAGATGGACCTTTGCTGGCAAAGTAATGTCTCTGCTTTTGAATATGCTATCTAGGTTGGTCATAACTTTCCTTCCAAGGAGTAAGCGTCTTTTAATTTCATGGCTGCAGTCACCATCTGCAGTGATTTTGGAGCCCAAAAAAATTAAGCCTGACAATGTTTCCACTGTTCCCCCATATATTTTCCATGAAGTGATGGGACCGGATGCCATGATCTTCATTTTCTGAATGTTGAGCTTTAAGCCAACTTTTTCACTCTCCACTTTCACTTTCATCAAGAGGCTTTTGAGTTCCTCTTCACTTTCTGCCATAAGGATGGTGTCATCTGCATATCTGAGGTTATTGATATTTCTCCCGGCAATCTTGATTCCAGCTTGTGCTTCTTCTAGTCCAGTGTTTCTCATGATGTACTCTGCATATAAGTTAAATAAGCTGGGTGACAATATACATCCTTGATGTACTCCATTAGAAGGCAGCAATCACAAAACAGACGCCTAATATAGAAACTGTTCCACTTGTCCAGAGGTGGGGGGAAAAGAAACGACATAGACCAACTGAAACATAAACTTGGATGGTATTTAAATATAGGGGACCCCAGCCTCCAGGATCTAATCCTGGATGAGCTGGGGTGAAACTGATGTAATAATAATAGAAATAAAGTGCATACCAAAGGTAACATTCTTGAATCATTCCAAAACCATCCTCCTACCTCTCTGGTCCAAGGAAAAATTATCTTCCATGAAACCAGTCCCTGGTGCCAAAAGAGCTGGGGACCACTGAAGACATATACAAAGATACTGACAACAATTCATGGTCTCATAATTAATGAGAGATAGTGGTCTGTAATTCTTGTTTTTTGTATTGCCTTTGCAGGATTTTGTTATCAGAGCAATGTTGACTTTATAAGATGAGCTGGGAAGTGTTTCTTTCTTTTTTCTAGAAGAGATTAGATTAAATTGGTGTTAATTCTTATTTATATGTTTGGTAGAATTGTTCAGTGAAGCCATCCAGGCCTGAAGATTGCTTTGTTCAGGAGATTTTAAGTTACAGATTCAATTTATTTGATGGTTATAGCACTATTCAGATTGTCTATTTCATCTTAATTGAACTTAGGTAGTTTATAGTTTTCTAAGAATTGGTCTATTTCTTTTAAGTAGCTGAATTTAGGAATGTAAAGTTGTTGGTTGTCTTCACTTATTGTTTTAATGACTGCAAGATCTGTTGTTATATATCTTATTTAATTTCTGATGTTGTTAACTTGCATTTTCCCTTCATTTTCATCACTCTTGCTAAAAGTTGATCAGCCTTATTGATTTTTTTGAAGAGTCAGATTTCTGTTTCATGGATTTGTTTCTATAGATTCCCTATTTTCCAATCATTTCTACTCATATTACTTCTTCTTTCTGCTTGGTTTGTATTGATTTTGCTCTTTTTTTTTTTAATAGTTCCTTGCAGTTGGAACTTTTTTCATTTCTAAAGTAAGCATTTAGTGTTACAGATTTCTCTCTTGGCAATGTTTTAGCTATGTCCTAAATATTTTGATATGTCAGGTTTATGTCCATTCATTTCTTAGATATTTTAAAATTTTCTTTGAGATTTTCCCCTCAACTCATGAATTGTTTAGAAGTGGATTGTTTAATTTTTTACATGTTTAGAGATTTTCCTCTTGTCTTTCTCTTATTGCTTTCTTCTCTGATTCCATTGTTGTTCTAGAACTCTCTTTCTGATTTTAATTCTTAATTTATTGACACTTGTTTAATGACACAGGATATTGCCTACCTTGGTGAATATTCTGGTGACACTTTTAAAAAAATTTGTTTTTCTCTTGTTGAATATTCTATTCATGTCAACTGGATCCTTCTCATTGACTTTATTTTTGCTATGTTCAATATCCTTGCTGCTTTTTCGTCTACTTATTTAACCAGTTGCTGAGAAGGAAGTGTTGAAACCCCCAGCTGTAATTGTGGATTTATCTGCAACACTTTTCTGCCATATCAATATTTTTTTCATGTATTTTGATACTCTATTTTTTTTTGATGATAGTACATTTCAGATCATTGTGTCTTCCTGGTGGACTGATTCTTTCATTATTGTTATAACATTCTCCTTTGTAGTAACTATTTTTGTTCTGAAGTCTGCTTTATCAGATATTAATATAGCAATTTTTTAATAATCATTGCTTGTTATATTTTCCCCCCTTTTAATTTCAGTCTGCATATGTAATAGAATTTGAAGTGAGTTTCTTTTAAGCAGCATATGTTTTGGTCATATTTTTATCTATTCTGCCAATCTCCATCTTTTGATTGGCATATTTAAGCCATTTACACTAAGGATAATTATTGATATATTAGTGCTTCATTCTGCCATTTTACATACATGACTTATTATAGTTTACTAGAATCAACAATTTACCCCTTTGAGTGAATTTTGGAGGTCTCACTTCTGTTTAGGTCTCTTTATCTTCCTCACTTTTAAACATCATTGACTTGTATGTCAGGCAGTGTTATAATTTTTGTTTCAGTTATTAAATCTTACTATGAATCTATGAGGGATATGATGAAGAATTTGACAAAATATTAAAAGTTGGTGGGAAAGTATCTGAAGTTTTTCTGCATTGTTTTTTTCAACTTTTATATAAGTTTAACAGTGTGGTATGAACTATTTTTAGTGGTGTGTGAAATTTATGTCGCCTCAGTAGATAAACCCTGAGGTGCTTCAAAGCTGTCCAGACACAGCAAATCACAGCCAAGCCATGACATGAGTCCATAAGTAAGAAACGTGACAGGGGTTTCTCACAGTGTATCAGAAACCACGTACAGGTCTCTCGTGGAGCCTGAAGCCACTTGTCAAGATCTGTTAGGCCTCATGAATCTTTCCTTCCTCCCAGCTGCTTTTGATTCTTAGATTGCTCTCTATGTAGCCATTGTCTGTAGATTTTAGTGCTTATCTAGATTTATCTTTTGGTCTCAGGATCATGTTTTTTTTACAGATTACATGTAGCACTCAGTATACAGAGCATATCCACATACTCCTTGTTAAATGATTTTCTTTTGCATCTAAAAAAAAATCAAATGGAAGACTAAAGTGTTTTGTATATATTAATATATATATTCTTATATATAATTCTTATGTATAATCATAGTATATATATTCTTTTTCATTCTTTATATGCATTATATATAATATATATGTATACTATTTTCCATTATGGTTTATTACAAGATATTGATACAGAACATGTATATATATGTATTTATGTGTATATATCTATATACATACACACACATGTCTATATGTAGATGTATATATGTATAGTTCTCTGTGCTATACAGTAGGATCTTGTTGTTTATCAACTCTATATATAATAGTTTGCATCTACTAATCCCAAACTCCCAATCCATCCCTCCCTTATCCTTCTTCCCCTTTGGCAACCACAAGTCTGTTCTCTGTGAGTCTATTTCTGTTTCAAAGTTAAGTCTTTTGAGTTGTATTTTAGATTCCACACGTAAGTGATGCCATTATATCTATCTTTCTCTTCTGACAGACTTCACCTAGTATAATGGTCTCTAGACCCATCTGTGTTGTTGCAAATGGCATTATTTTATTCTTTTTTATGGTTGAGTAGTATTCCATTGCGTATGTGCACCACATCTCCTTTATCTGTTCATCTGTTGATAGACATAAGTTGTTTCCTTGTCTTGGCCATTGTAAATAGTGTCACAATGAGCATAGGGGTGCATGTATCTTTTTGAATTACAGTTTTGTCCAGACGTCATCCCAGGAGTGGGATTTCTGGATCATATGGCAAAGTTATTTTTAGTTTTTTGAGGAAGCACTCTACTATTTTCCATGGTGGCTGCACCAATTTACATTCCCATCAATGGTGTATGAGGGTTCCCTTTTCTATGAATTGGGAAGTATTTTAGAAGCCAGATGGATCATGTAGTAGCCTCTCAACTTACAAGTGGACGTGGCCTTCGTTCACAGTTGTCCTTAAGCGGCATGAACACTGTCACTTGGTAGGCAGTATAGTTCACTCCAGGAGTGTTGTTGTGTTATTCTAATTGGAAGTGTGGGCCCTGAGATCAGGATATCTGGGTTCAGATCCTGCCTCTGTTCTGCAGTGGATTTATCTTGGGATGGTGGGATGGTGAACACATAATGATTCATTGTCCAGAAAACACTTTGCACTCTGTGTGTAGCTTCAGATTCGGGCATTGCTATTACTCAATGTGAATTTCAATTTTGAAACTGTGAATCTAGAAAATATTGGAAGTATTACTGGCTTCAATAGCTTTCACACATTTTCTTTGATCAGTAGAAGCCTTGTTTCCTTAAAATGAAAAACAAATGTATAAATAATTCGAAACTCTGGGAGATGGTGAGAGACAGGGAAGCCTGTCCATGGAGGTGCAAAGAGTCAGACACGACTTAGCAACTGAACAACAGCAACAGAGAATTCGAGTGCAGGAAATCCAGGTATCCTAACTGACATAGAGTCAATCAGAACCCCACCCACTGTGGCCACTCTGGCCCTTTTCTTCCGCTGTAGTGGCTATAGGATCACTGCCATCTCATCTGGGTCTGTTGGTCCATGACGCATCATGGGGAAGCAGTGACTTAAAACAAAAAATCATTGACTTTGCCCCTGAATCTAAAGTTGACTAGGTCTGGTAAGACAGGTCTCCAGATTCCTCCATATAGTTACAGTCAGATGGTGCCTGGGCCTGGCAGACATTGAAGTCTTCTTTGCTCCAAGTCTGATTCTGGGTATGGATGAAAAAGCTGGTCACTTAGAGCATCTCTTACTCTCTGTAAGGTCTTGGGATGTGGCCTTTCTGTGTGGCTGCCTTAAGATCTCTGGGCTTTTTACATGGCACCTGGCACTTCCCAGAGACAGCACCCCAACCAGAAACTAGCAGAAGCTGCAGGCTGTACCTTGTATTGCCTCAAGAGTTACCTGGAGCTTCCAAAATGTTCTGTTCCTCTAAGTCACAGACCCACCAGATTCAAAGGGAGATGGCTCAAATACTGCCTCTTATTGGTCTATGGTAAATTTGGCCTTGGAATATGGAATGAAGCAGGGCAAAGACTAATAGAGTTTTGCCAAGAAACATGCACTCCCCTATAACAAAATCAGGAAGAAATGGAAAATATAAACAGACTAATGAATCAGTCATTTTCAAAAACCTCCCACCATATAGCAGTCCAGGACAAGAATTCATAGGTGAATTCTCACCAAATATTTAAAGAAGAGTTAACACCGAGCCTTTTCAAACTTTTCCAAAACATTGACTAGGAAGAATTACTTCTAAACTCATTCTCTGAAGTCAGCATCACCCTGATACCAAAGCCAGAAAAGAAGACCACAAAAAAAGAAATTACAGGTCAGTATCTCTGATGAGCAGAGATGCAAAAATCCACAACAAAATGTTAGCAAACCAAATTCAACATTACTTTAAAAGGATCATACATCACGATCACAGTTAGGAATTAAAGCTCAAGTCTTGACCACTGCAAAGGTAAAACTGCTGAGCCTGAGAAATCAGCCACCAGTCAAAATAGGACACTTTAATTACAGAGTAGGCGCTAGACACTGTGCTTTCTCACTTCCCTATACCTCACACCCTTTCACTCTCACATTATTTCTTATGAGCTATTTTTGCAAACCTATTTTGGCAAGCTAGGGTAAGGTGCCCCCTTAAATTCACTCTGAAACTCATGTGAGTTCGTGTCTTTTTGGGTTTAGGCCTCCTTTTGGTCTATTGTATATTAAACAGTCTATTGAATCAATTTCACGGTATTCCTATATCTCCTGTCATCTGATCTGGAAAGAAATGGGTTTTGTTTTGAGGTAGATTGAAAGTGTCATCTCTTAGATGGTAATCAGGGTTGGGAATTGGCATTTCCTTCACTGTGCAGTGCCCTAAGCTCTGACTTTCCTTAATTGGAGTTTCAAATGCATCCTGGCTGCCAGAAGGTCAGTTTTCTTCAACTTAGCCTGCAGGAAAAGCTTTAGAGAGGAATTCAACCTGCCCTTATCCAGTCCTCCAAATCCTAAAGGTTTAGCTGTCTGGAGACCTGGAGGGAAGTTCACTTGATACTGGATGATAGTGATTACATTGGTCTATCCAATTTGTGAATGCTTGGAATCCAACCATCATGAATTTGATGAGTAGTTATCAGATCTTCATTCCCATCCCTCACCCCTTCAGGCAGATATACCTCTCTTATCCACCATCTTGCTTTGGGCCACGTGACTTGCTGTGGTCACTAGACTGAGGCATGATTTGGCTAATGACTACACTCCTGAAATTCACAATAAGATAAACATGTGTTGGGGATCCACTGGTAAAGGAGGATGAGAAAAACACAGATCAATTTCAGACTCAGCCTACAGCCTACATCCAAGTCCAGCCATCCCATTTCATGAAATGGAGTTGCCCAGCTGAGGCCAGCCAACCTCAACCAAATCGGTCAACCTGCAGATCCATAAGAGTAAGAAAATATTGGTTATTGTAAACCACTGAGGAATTTCTCTTTTAGCTTCTTTTTCATAGAATAAATGAAGCAGAAGATAACTGATGTACCAATTAACATTTTAGGAACTAAATAGTTGTGATGTGATTTAAAATAAGAAGTATACATTTATATTTGGTTTCCCTTTCTTTCTGGCACAGAGAATCTAAAGCCCTGGGAACTTCCTAAGTGAAGTGAAGAAAGTGAAAGTCGCTCAGTTGTGTCCAACTCTTTGCGACCCCATGAACTATAGTCCATTGAATTCTCCATGCCAGAATATTGGAATGGGTAGCCTTTCCCTTCTCCAGGGGATTGTCCCAATCCAGGGATCAAACCCATGTCTCCCTCATTGCAGGTGGATTCTTTACCAGCTGAGCCACAAGGGAAGCCCAAGAATACCGGAGTGCGTAGCCTATCCCTTCTCCAGCAGATCTTCCCAACCCAGAAATCAAATAGGGATCTCCTGCATTGCAGGCAGATTCTTTACCAACTGAGCTATTAGGGAATCCCATGTGAGGAGACCAATAAAAGTGCCTTTGGTTATGTTAAAGAGGTGACTTTTGGAAAGCACCAAAGATTGGGGGCTGGTTGCCAGCTGTCAAGCATGTGATTAGAGGGTTTGAATTCTCAGTCCTACTCCACCCAACCTCCAAAACCCAGTCTCCAGGGAGGATTTAATCAGTCAGGCCTATATAATTAAGTCACTTTAAAGACCCCAAAAGAGTTCAGAGAGTTTCTGGGTTAGGAAACACCTGGAGATTCTGGAGAGCATGCAAGCCCCTCCCCCATTCCCTGTACCTTGCTCTGTGCATCTCTTCCATATGACTGTTCTTGAGTTACATCCTTTTATAATAGACAAATAACATGAGTGAGTAAAATGTTTCTCTAAGTTCTATTAGCCACTCCAGCAAATTAATTGAACCCAAACAGAGTCAAGGTCATGGGAGCCCCAGATCTATAGCTCTGTGATCAGAAATTCAGGGAATAATCTGACCTTACAATTGGCATCTGAAGCTAATATGGGGGTAGTTTTGAAGACTGAGTCCTTAACCTGTGGGATCTGATGATTTATCCAAGTAGGGAGTGTCAGAATTGAGTTGTAGGACTCCCAGCTGGTGTCAAACATTGCTTGGGAGTGTAGAGAAAACCCCCCACACACTGGACTTGGTACGTCAGGGTCTTAATATAAAGTGTTGGCTCTTTTAAAATTGGTCTTAGTATGTAAGGTGTGGTGTCAGGCACCACCCAAGCCTGTCATTCACTAATTCTCAAACAAGTCTATAAAGCAGTTAATATCATTATGTCTGTGTTAGTCTTAGTGAAGACTTTTCCTTTGATAAAAATCATAAAAATAGTTCATCAGAACTTTCACTTTTGAACAAGGAAACAAAGTGGGTTTTGGGAATCCTTCTTAAGATCAGAAAAGCAAACGCTTCTGAAATTCTTAGGGAACATTGACAGCATAAGCCTTGTAAGAAAAGGTCCTGGAAGAGTCATTCAGCAAATCACTGTCATAGGCATAGCTGGTAAAAGAGCAGTGATCAAGACTGCTGTTTATTGATTGCTTGTGTCAGAGTGGATGCTTTGATCATATTCATGAACCCACAGTAGCCATCTGGGGTTGCTAACCTTTATCCTTCTGTATTATAGCTGGACAATTGAAGTTCAGAGAGGTTATGTAATATACTTAGTCTCACAAATTGTAGATAACTGAAGTGAAAAGTGAAAGTGAAATTCACTCAGTTCTGTCTGACTCTTTTCCACCCCATGGACTATACAGTGCATGGAATTCTCCAGGCCAGAATACGGGAGTGGGTTAGCTGTTCCCTTCTCCAGGGGATCTTCCTGACCTGGAAATTGAACCGGAGTCTCCTGCATTGCAGGCAGATTCTTTACCAACTGAGCTTTCAGGGAAGCCCATAGGTAACTAAAATGGAACTCAAATACAGGCCCAAATTCTTATCTAATAGACTAGCTACCTATTAGTAGCCAACCGTCATTGGATCATAGAGAAAGCAAGAAAATTTCAGAAAAAAAACATCTACTCCTGCTTCATTGACTATGCTAAAGCTTTCAACTGTGTGAATCACAACAAACTGTGGAAACGTCTTAAAGAGATGGGAATCCCAGACCACCATACCTGTCTCCTGAGAAACTGAACCCTGTATGTGGGTCAGGAAGCAACAGTTAGAACTTGACGTGGAACAACAGACTGGTTCCAAATAGGAAAAGGAGTATGTCAAGGCTGTATGTGGTCACCCTGCTTATTTAATTGATATGAAGAATTTGTCATGCAAAATGCCAGGCTGCATGAATCACAAGCTGGAATCAAGGTTGCCAGGAGACATATCAACAGTCTCAGATATGCAGATGATGCCACTCTAATGGCAGAAAGTGAAGAGGAACTAAGGAGCCTCTTGGTGAAGGTGAAAGAGGAGAGTGAAAAAGCTGGCTTAAAACTCAACATTAAAAAATACAAGATCCTGACAACCAGTCCCATCACTTCTTGGAAAATAGAAGGGGGAAAAGTAGAAGCATAGTGGATTTTATTATCTCAGGCTCCAAAAATCACTTAAACAGTGATTGAAGCCATGAAATTAAAAGATGTTTGCTCCTTGGAAAAGCTCCAACAAACCTAGACAGCATATTAAAAAACAGAGACATCACTTTGCTGACAAAGGTTCATATAGTCACTGCTACGAGTTTCCAGGAGCCATGTACAGATGTGAGAGCTGGATCATAAAGAAGGCTGAGTGCCAAAGAATTGATGCTTTCAAATTGAGGTGCTGGAGAAGACTTTTGAGAATCCATTGGACAGAAAGGAGATCAAGCCAGTCAATCCTAAAGAAAATCAACCCTGAATATTCATTGGAAGAACTGATGCTGAAGCTCCAATAATACTTTGGCTACTTGATGCAAAGAGTCAGCTCATTGGAAAAGACTCTGATTCTGGGAACAATTAAAGACGAAAGCAGAAGGGGGCAACAGAGGATGAGATGGTTTAATAACATCACTGACTCAATGGACATGAGTTTGACCAAACTCTGGGAGATAGTGAAGCTGGGAGAGGGTGAAGGACAGAGGAGCCTGGTGTGCTGCCACCCATGGTGTTGCCAATAGTTGGGCATAAATCAGTGACTGAACAACAAAAACTAGTACAGTAACTATTTTTTTGCTGCATGATTTACCACCTTGCTCACAATGATTTCTCTGTATCAATGTTACAGTTTTGTTTAAATGATTAACTTATTTTGCAAATTTTCCTTACACAGATAATTATTGAGAATATATTTTGTGCCAGGCCCTGGACATAAATTCTAGTGTTATCAAGTTGGTCCCACTGCTCACCAGTTTACAAAATCACTACCCACAGATGTTGGTGGAACAGAAAAGTGCCAATAAACAGAGTGCTAACAATCTAGGGAGGTGGTGGACTCAGTGTTTCCCCAAAAGCCACCTCTGAAGATTCTGTTCAGCCATGAAAGCTTTTTAAAGGAAGCAGGGAAGTCAACTCACTTTATCACTGAGATAAGGGCTTGGAGTCTTTGCCATCAACCTCTGTGTGCAGGCTTGCCGATGCCTCGTGCTCTGTGTTTAGATGCTATTTGTTCACAAGGTTTGTTTGCTAGATTACTGAAGGGGAAGCTAAGGAAGAGATCTGTCATCTATTGCTTACTTACTTTTCATTTCTACTTCTTTGATCTATGGAAAGAAGTTAGGCAGAGTATTATCGGATCAAATGATGTGAAAAGTGTGCTAGGGCCATAGATAAGTAGAGCATGGGGGTACCTGGTTGAAGGTTAGTGACATGACAAAGCGGCGCCTCTTGCAGAGACCCCTTTCATGCAAATAGCTTTTTCCTGCCAAAAGCTGCTTCCAATGGCTCTGTGTGTGTGTTTAGTTGCTCAATTGTGTCCTACTCTTTGCAACCCCGTGAACCACAGACCACCAGGCTCCTCTCTCCATAGGATTTCTAGAGTGGGTTGCCATTTCCTCCTCCAGAGGATCTCCCCAACTCAGGGATCAAACCTGTGTTTCCTGCATTGCAAGTGGATTCTTTATCCACTGAGCCATTGAGAAAGCTCACACTGGTTCTGCTTCTACCTAAGAACTTGGGCAAATTACCTCGCCTTGCTAAACCTCACCATCTTTTATCTCTGCAACTTTAAATGTAGAGCACATCTCATATTGCTGTAGAGTGAAGTGTGGAAATGTGCTAAAGCTCCTAGGTCAAAGACTGCCCCCAGTAAACAATCAAGAAATTGTATATGAATAATCTCTATTGTCTCTGAGGGAATTTTGTCCAGGCCACTCACCGTCTGGATTGTTCTCATTGGAATATATCCTCATTTGAAGGCATTACTCCTAAAAACATTACAAAAGTGAACACCTTTTTCTAGTTGATTTTCAGCAGTGGGTGTGTGGACACCAAGCAGTTATCAAGTCTGTTCCTCTCCTGGGACCTCAGTTCTTTGACATTAAAACATTTGGATTAGGTCAACTTTGGGATCCTTCTGGCTATAGAACAAAACCAAACCAAGTAATAAACCAAAATGTATGATTCAAAGAGGAAATCTGAGTGAATATTGATTCTCATGTTTTTGTGTATATGTATGCATGGCTGAATGCTTCCAATTGGTCTTTTTTAATAGGTTCACTGTTATCTCTGTCTCGTGAAATGTTTTGTGCCCCAAGAGGCTCTGAGGAAATGTATGGTATGTTGGTATTTCTCCAGAAAAATGCTTCTCTTCTGCTCACTAAATAGCTGCTGCTACCCAAGTGGGTGAGGATCTTGGTTGCAATAAATCAAAAGCAAAATACAAGATTTTTTTGTTTGCTGAAGTGGTGGTGGTTTGAATATTCATCAATATCCATTTGAATTCTGAGGCAGCTCTTGAAGTGTGATAAATCCTGTTTCACAGATGATGAAACTCAGAGAGAACACGTAACTAGGTGGTTTCCATTCAATTTTATACTAAATTATGACTTGTGATCCTTACATTCCTGCTGTTTCTTTGTCCATATGTAGACTTAGTAATAACTGATGTATGTAACTCATTCTGTATGCCCAAGCTCAGTTACTAAGTCATATCCAACTCTTTGCAACCCCATAGACTATAGACTGACAGGCTCTTCTGTCCATGGGATTTCTCAGGTGAGAAAACAGGAGTGGATTGCCATTTCCTTCTCCCAGGGTCTTCCTGACCCAGGGATTGAACCCATGTTTCTTATGTCTCCTCCATTGGCAGGAGGGTTCTTTACCACTCAACCACCAAGGAAGCCCATTTGGTTCTGTAGAATATTACTGTTCCTGTCATTAAAAAGCAGGGAGGGTGAGAATCATCCTGGGTGGCAAGGTTGCTTTCCTAGGGTAAAGACATCCCCCATATCAATATATCTAACAAGGTCAAACAGCCTAAAGAATTCTTAAAATTCATTAACAAATGAAGATAATGTTCATCTCCCTCATTTTCCTCTACTGTGGCCTCCACACCAAGAGGAAAAAGAGAGACATTTTCCAGGATTTGCCTGAGACATCCTTGTATATTACATCATATGCAATCTGAGTTCCATCACTTTCTAGAAGCATACCAGACAAATCACTTACACACCCTTTGGCATATCTCTATTGATTATTCCTTAAAAAAAAAAAAAATCAGTTGTGCTGGAAACATTATCTTTTAATCATCTCTTATAGGGGGACCCTCCACTTGGTAGTATTTTACATACACCCTCTGTGTCTGGTGCTAATGCAGTGTATTAAATGTGGTTATTTCTGGGTGTTAGCCGAGATTGGAAGGATCTGTGTGTTTGTCATTGTTAGCTAAATACTGTGAGGTCAATGGCTAATTATAAGAGATTGTAACTTTAGGGACTTAGCTGATGAATCCAATTGAACTGTCAGCCTTTCTAGGCTAGATTGGATATATAAAGAATCTCCATCCTAATTGCTTTAATTAATGAATGCAGAGATGAGGCCACCCATAGAGGGAAACACTGCAGCGTCTTTATAGCTTCATTGCCACACGTGGTGACAGACTAGCAATGATATGGCCTGGAGGGGTGCTTGGCATCTCAGTTGCTCCCGTTTTATGGGACACCTACCATGACCACAATGTGTGGGATATAAACAAAGAGTCTGACATCTCCCAAGCTCTGAAAAGGCTTATAATTTTTACTAAGCAACAAGCCTCAAGTGTATCTAACAAGTTTAGAATAAATAAAAATGTGTTAAAATAATTTTAGAGAAAAGGAGATGTTTCTTTGGAGTGGGGTTTGCCCCCAGGCATTTTATTGCCTCGGGTGATTACAGGGGCAGACTGGAGAAATCCGGGCCCATTGACTGGATCAAACCCTTCATCCTCTCACCTGGAAATTGCCAACTTCTTTCCTCCTGTCTTTGTATTTAATAGTTATTCTACCCTTCATATGGATTCTTGTTGTCCCAGCTATTCACATGGCTGCCTCCCTTTCTATGGTTGGGTCTGAACTCTACCATTACCCCCACAGGTTCATCTCTCCATCACCCTATCCAAAGGGACATGCTGTTCTTCCTTGTCTTCTACCCCTTGTCTTTTACCAGTCAGCCCTCACCACCATTTTCATAATCACCTCCTCTAGGCTGTGTGCTTCTGTGAGCAGAGACCTAATGTTTGCCCATCAGTGAATCAAAAGCACCAGACAGATGTGGGCATTTAAAAAAAAAAATTAGTGGAAGAAATGGTTTGTCAGCTAGGAGCATTCTATTGTTAGCAGTAGACACAGACTCTGGTTAGTTGAAGCAAAAGAGAATTAAATGGTGTTTTCTCTTGTAAGGTTGGAGAACCAGGCTTGGAAACAGGCAGTAAACAGCTCAGTCTTAAGGACTAAGAGGCAGGAACTACGTAGAGGGCTCAGCAAGGAGCATCTGCTCAGGGCACAGCTGTTGGAGTTTGTAAACACCAACCACATGTTTTAACTTTGAACATGCATAGATTTGTGTTTCTACATTGAGAAGTTTGAGGAGATAGGAATCAAACAAAGTCCTGAGAGAGAGCAGCTCCGACCCTGTGTGTCTGTATTTTAGGGAAAGTTGCTTCTGGGAAAACACTGGCTATATTCCAAAGATTTGTCAGGCTAAAGGGACTACCATGGTTCTAATAAGGTGCACATGCTAATGAAAGCCAGTTAACCTGGCAGCAGATGAAAGCTGAGGCCACATCCTCTCTTAATGTAGAGTCCAACTGGAAAACTGATTCCACTAACTTTACATAGGATAGATGGAGTAAAGCTTGAACTGACTATTATTTGGTCTCCCTAGTGGCTTAGACAGTAAAGAGTCTGCCTGCAATGCAGGAGACCTGGGTTTGATCCTTGGGTTGGGAAGATCCCCTGGAGAGGGAAATGGCAACCCACTCCAGCATTCTTGTCTGGAGAATTCCATGGATGGAGGATCCATGAGGTCGCAAAGAGTCAGACACAACTGAGCAACTAATATTACTAATTAAAATAGAGACAAGGCTTGTTGTTCAGTCGCTAATGTGTTCTGATTCTTGGAAACACTGTTTATGTTCAGACTTCTTTGTACTTTATTTCTCTTTTAATGATTTCATAATAGATCATGCAGCATTTGGCTGTACTTCAAAAAAGGTATAATTTGTAATATTTTTATGTCTCAATTTGGTTGGAAAGGAGATAATTTCTGGTTACCATTTGCTTATTCAATGCCTATTTGCATTCTTCTGGTAATAGTATGTTGATTTTTAATCTGAGCAATCACTCCTCTTCCCATATCCTCTTTCCAAGAGTAGATTTGTAGTATCTGAAAGCAGAAAAATGCCTTATGTATTATATGCTTATCAAGTATATTAAAGACCAAAGTGATACTATGAATGTCTGGGCACTGAAAACACTGGGCTGCATTTTTTCCTTCTCAGATATTTAATTAATGCATTACTAATTTCTTATACTTAAGTAAAAAGTCAAATAATTGATCATTGTGAATGGAGGTGGTAAGGGATATAACTGTAGTGAGACTGTCAAAATCAGAATATGTATGTTAGCCTGTGAGTGATAAAATAGCACTAGAAGTAGAAATCACATTTTTAATAAGCCCTGTTGGAAATACAGAAGGAAAGTGAGGATTAAACTAGGGAGTGGTAAATAATGGTTGAGATATTGGGGAGAAAACACAGATCTGCTCCACAAAGTTGTGTAACTTTAATGTTACTTCAAATAGTGGTTTTTTTTCTTTTATTTAAATGTGATATACAAGCAGCTCATCCAAGTCAATACCTTGTATGACCAGAAAACAAATACCAGAAAAACAAACAACCCAGTCAAAAAATGGGCAAAAAAACAAAACAGATATTTCTCTGAAGAAGATATACAGATGGCTAATAAACACACGAAAAGATGCTTAACATTGCTCATTATTAGAGAAATGCAAATTGAAACTTCAATGAAATATCACCTCACACTGGTCAGAATGGCCATCATCAAAAAATCTACAAACAATAAATGCTGGAGAGGGTGTGGAGAAAAGGGACCCTCTTGCACTGTTGGTGGGAAATGTAAATTTATACAGCCACTATGGAGGATGGTATGGAGATTCCTTAAAAAACTAGGAATAAAACCACCATATGACCCAGCAATCCCACTACTGGGCATATACCCTAAGAAAACCAAAATTGAAAAAGACACATGTCACCCAATGCTGATTGCAGCTCTGTTTACAATAGCTGGAACATGGAAACATCTAGAATGGACATCCATTCTAGATGTCCATCAACAGATGGATAAAGAAGCAGTGGTACATATATACAATGGAATATTAATCAGCCATATAAACAAACACATTTGAGTCAGTCCTAATGAGGTGGATGAACCTAGAGCCTATTATACAGAGTGAAATAAGTCAGAAAGAGAAAAACAATGGTCTTATACTAATGCGTATATATGGAATCTGGGAAGATGGTACTGATGAATCTATCTGCAGGGCAGCAATGGAGACACAGACATTGAGACAGACTTGTGGACCTGGCTGGTGGAGGAGGGGGAAGGGGGGGAGGCATAGAGATAGTAGCATGGAAACATACATTATCATGTGTAAACTAGATAGCCAATGGGAATTTGCAGTTTATGTTTATGTTTATCTAGCTTATGTTTATCATCTAGTTTACCATGTCTTAAGGTCAACCCGGCAGCAGTCTTTAGTTGTACTTCAGAACAGCTTGATAGAAAAGGCAGCTGCAATTCATTTCCTCTGAGTATGTGGCAAGTGGGCCTAGGCTTATATCTTCAGCTGGTGAGATTATCTTTAGTATTAAGAAGATGTTCCCAAAGCTAAATATCAAGGGATAAAATTAAAAAATGTGAAAGATATGGAGCCATCAATAAGGACTTGAAAAACCAAAACCTTGGTTCTGCTTGTTTAATTGTATATCATCTTGGAAGAGAGTTAGATAAGATCCCTTTATTATATGTGATTCTGTCCACACCTGGCAAACCATGAAAGTAAGCCAGTGTGATCACTAATATTTATTTAGTCAAATATTATTATAATTGTTAATATTATTTCTTTGGTTAACTATTAAAAAATGTCTTAAATTGAATGCATTTGTTTACATTGATTTTTGAAATTTTGATTGTTTATTCCTTTACCTTCTCACTAGTGTTTCAAAGTCCCTCTTTGGTAGACTTTACCTTGTTTCTATTTCTAGAAGCTCAATTATCTGGGCTTTCTCTTGCCATTTAAAACTTTGTAATTTTTCCCCCTCTGAACATGCCTTTAGAACATCCAAGCTCCCCAGGGAGTGTCCTGTGCAGCCACAGGTGATAATTTAAACCCCTACCTTTGTTTCCCATCAGGATGGTCCCTGCCTGTGGTATAGAAAACTCCCTGAGGAAGACAGGATGGTGTTGCCCTAAATCATGGCTGTATTTTCAGTGCCTGCTACATAGAGTCCCTGGAGCATAAAAGGTTCTCAACACAGATTGAATGCATGAATGAACAAAGAAGGAACTGAATAGTATTCACTGGGGAACCTTGTAGCCAATGTTCTTTAGATCCAGATGAATTCAGTGCACATTATAGTCACACTTCTTCCCTTGAAGGCAAGAGAAACTGACTGCAGTTAGATTAGGTAAAATGAAGGGAGTTAGTAGAGGGAAGTGCCTTGGCTCAGAGGGAGTTAGGGGTCAGGTCAAGTCAGTTCCTCTACCTGTTTTTATAGCCCACAAGCTAAGGATAGTTTTTACATTTGCAAATAGTTGAAGCAAATCAAAATAAAAACAATTTTCTGACAGCGTGACAAGTACACACAAGTCAAATTCAAGTGTCCCTAACTAAAGTTTTATTTTGACACAGCCATGCCTTCTGTCGATGGATTTCTGGGACTGTATCTGCATTGTGATAGCAGAGCAGAGTAGTGGTGACTGAGACCTTATGGCCAACAAAGCTCAAAATAGCCTCTTCTTGGTCATTTTCAAAAGAAGTCTGCTGATTCCAAAGTTAGCCTATGGAATTCAAGCCAGGCAGTCAGAGCTCAGGGAATTCAGAAACCAGAATACTGTTGGGAATTTAAGTGGCAGAAAGGAACAGATGGTGTCTGTTGCATTGACACCATCAGAGGAAATCTGTTCACCCCCAACTTTATTCCATTCAGATCTCAAATTCCAGTAAGAGGGAGCTGGGTTTGTGTGGCTTAGGGTCCACGCCCACTCCTTGACTATAGGGATGAGGATAGAGGGAACCTTGGTTAATATCCCCATCAAGAGACTTAGCAAAAAGAGCAGATGTTCACTACTTGAACAGCGACAGCAAGATAAAATCATAGCTAAGCCTGTTGCCTTCTGCTTCCAAAGATAAACAGTAGCTATTTGCTACCTGGTCACATTCAGAGGCTGCTGAGCGGTGGTGGGTACATACCTGACACCGTGACCTCTTGTCATTAAGATTGAGTGGACTCCTCATTATGGAGTGTGTTCCCATTCATCACAATGTCAATTTCCATCTCTTCAGCTGTGTGCTGTTCAAGCTGATCATACCCAGAGATGCACCATCTCATGCCAACGTAGCCCAGCACCATGGCAGGCACTGGACTTCAGTTTTAAAGATTTCTTTTGATTTTCAACCAAATTTCAAAACTGCTTTCAATCAGTTTTGAATGGAGCTAAACTGGCAATGTCTAAATGAGACCACAGAGGCATCAGTGCTTGTCCCAAGAGGTGAAAGGAAGGCAGACTGGGAAGCATAGGCCTACTCAGCATCCTGTCTTTGGTGTGTGTCCAGCCTACCCGCTCAGGAGTTAGTAACATGAAGTTTAAAAGCATCCAATCAGTGACCATGGAAAGGCTTATTATAAGCAACAGGTCTCAGTGCAAAAAACATTTTATTTTTGTTCTTTCTCAGAGACTCATGTTAAACAGGATAGGAGATGTAGGTTACTTCCAAGCCTGAAAAAATCAGGCTTGAATTTGAATGTAAAAATTAAGTTTTATTAAAAATATTAAATGTGATAGAAAGATGAGAGTTTGATAATTACCTTCCAGTATAAGAGTCAGCAGAGTCGAACATGACTGAAGCAACTTAGCATGCATACATGCATTGGAGAAGGAAATGGCAGCCCACTCCATTATTCTTGCCTGGAGAATCCCAGGGACAGAGGAGCCTGATGGGCTGCTGTCTATGGGGTCGCACAGCGTCAGACACGACTGAAGCGACTTAGCAGCAGCAGCAGCATAAGAGTCAAAGTTTCTCTGAAAGAAACTCAACTTCTGTAGAGCCGATGTGAAGTTGTTAGAGAAAATGAGCCTGAATGTGTGTGTGTTGTATATAATGATGTGAAATATTTGACATTTTCCCATGGCCTTGACATGAACGTGTTGTGACTCAATCTTTATTTTCCTTCTTCCTGGGATCCAGAGGAAGAGACCTGTTTTGAGGAGTCTTTTTTGGGAGGAAGTGGATATGCAGGAAGGGAGGTAGTGTTTATCTTTTTCTTTTTTATTCATTTATTGTTTTTGGAACTGAGGAGTCTTTTGGGAATTTGAGGGTTTGGAGAGAATTTCAAAGTGCTGGTGGGTATACTTCCTGCAAGTCAAAGATACTAAATGACATCAGTTTCTATTAAAATGCCTTCCATTGATGCTGTGGACAACATTTTAACCCAACCAGGAGCTCACTTGGGAGCAACCCCAGCAACTGTTGCTCTGAGAGGGAGAAGCTAAGATAGACATTCTTGGGGAGGATGGAGATGAGGCAGGATGGGGAGCATGGGACTGGTCGGTCTGGACCCTGGGGCCGTCCTTCCCCACCTAGACAGTAGCTGCGGTCACCATGTTTAAAAAATTCATCAATGTGACAGAGGCAGGAATACTAATTAAGTGTTTTGAGCATAATAGAAAATCAATTTTAATTGTCCCAAATGGAACTATTGTTTACAGTTACAGATGGCTGCCAGGCAGTACCTGGAGAAGATAAATGAGTCTGGGGAGTAGGGAATTGCTTTCAGTTCTTGGGAGTATTGCAGAGAAGCCGTTCGAGAATTCTGCGTAAGACGGTTATTGCCCAGAAAACAGATTACCTATAAAGTCTGAAAAATGGTGTTTCCATTAGGACCCTGCAGTCCGTGGTATCATCGATTTGCACGTTCTCACCTGCGGCCTGGTGTTTCTATAGGAGGACCGAGCCCCCAGAAATAGTTATGTCTCCACGTGGATTAAAAATCACAGAAGCAACCAGCATGGCCTCCCCCAGTGGTCACTAGGTTAAAACTGTTGCATGTACTCAAGGCTTATCTTTCCCCTCATCCACCTTCTTCTACTTCCTGTGCTGTGTCTACCTTAAGAATGGTGGAATGGATGACCACATACCCAGCACCCAGATTCACAAAATGTTTACCACTTCATGTGGGGGGCCAAAACCATCCCTTCCATGACTGAGCATGTAGAGACCAGCTCAGTTATCTTCTTGTCCCTTTTCTTTGAAGAAATATTTGGATTCCACTACATACAAAAATGTATAATTTTCCTATTGAAAAATTCCAGGAAAGGACAAAAATAAGAGGTTGGAGACAGAGGCTCACTGTAAGAGATGCTCAGTATGGGCTGAAAGCAATAATTATAAGAGCTTCTTGCGACAGAACTACCTGAGGTACTTGTTAACGTTGTCGATTCCTATTGAATAGGAATCCCTGAAACGGGACCCCAAAATACTTGGATTTTTCATAAGCTACCCAGGTCATTCTGATGAAAGCTAAATTTGGAGATTTTTGTCAATGAAAAATGATGAGCCATGAATTTACTAAGAGGTGAAACCCGAGTGCTGGCTATGACAGGGGCCAATTTGTTTTCTCATCAAAGGGCCCTCGGTTGAGATGGCTATAGCCAGTCAGCATCCTAATTGGTTTCTGCCCACTCCCCTGAGGATAATTGATTTCTCAGATAGTCTCCTGAAGCTTTGGGACACTGCTCCTAGGACTTTCCTGTCACAACTATCAGACCAGGTCATTTGTAGAATGTAATAATGAACATACATAATGGCATGGTACGATCTCAGTCCAGGGTGAGCCCAGCTTTGCTCTGAGTATGAACTGCAATTGAAGGAGACATTGTGGCCCTTCTCCCACTGCATCCCAGTGGAGTACTTTTCATAAGTCACTAGCACTTGAGTTCATCCTCCAGAGTCCTTCTCACTGAAACTTTGCTCAGATTCTAATACCGCTAAAACTAAATTGGCATTTGAGAATTAGCTGGATATTTTTTTCCTGATTTTGAATTAGGAATCTGAATTCAAAGAGGATATCTAGTGTATCAAACAAATCTGGGTTTGAATTTTGTTCTTCTGTGACTTCAGGCAAGTTCTTCAACCTTTCTGACCCTCAATCACCCCATGTATAAAATGGGAATGCTGATGGATACCTCAAAGCACCTTGTGAGACTTAAGAATACATGTAAAAGTACTTGCTACCCTTGCAGAGTCCCAGAGGTGGTAGTTTTTTTGTTCTGAAACCCAGGAGTAGTGTTAGAAGACAAAAAAAGAGAAAAACATTCTCTCTTAACTAATGGTTTCCCAACTTCAGGACTATGACATCGTGAGCAAGATAATTGTTTATGTGTTTGTTGTGGGGTGGCGAGGGGCAGGGGGGGCAGGGATGACGGAAGCTGTCCTTTGCATTGTAGGAGGTTTAGTAGCGTCCCTGGTCTCTCCTCACAGGATGTCAGTGGAACACTCGTAGAGATATTAGGATGTAGCAAAGGAATCCAAGTTCATCCCCCGGAGGACTCACAAGCAATCAATGACTTAGCCACAGCAAAGGACTAGATTCTCAGCCTTGAAAGGCCATGCCCTCAGACTTTCTCATGTCCTGGATCTTAGGGAACTAGGGCTGGGTGTCTCTCATTGCACAAACTAGGGAGCGATGACCCTGGCATGAGGCTGATATAGCAGTAAGATGGTTGTTTCATTGCTCTGGAGAGAGAACTGCAACTGTCAGGAATAGCTTCATTCAACTTACTGTGCACAGCGCAGTTGATGCCTAAAATAGTCGCAGGGAAAGCCAAAGCTGCCTGTAAGAAGCCCGGGATGTTGGGTGGCACCCAGACGTAGGAACCTGATGAATCTATCCCTCGATGGGGCTGTTTACCCGTGAGGCACTTGTAAGTTCTTTGATGGGTATAGCTGACACCGCCTCAGCCATCTGACTCTTCCTCTGCTTCCATGGTCCTCCTTCCACTTCAACATTTTTTCACTAAGGTTTAATCCTATCCTATTAGACTTAATGCCTTGTTATTTGCATTGAGACAATTTTGTGAATCTCTATAGGAATCTAATGTGTTTTTATTGGAGAAACTTAATTCCAAGTTTCTAGGAGGCACTTCTTTCTAGATCCCCTCTTCCACCTACCACCTGGAAAACCACAGCCTCCCCAAAGTATGCCAGTCCCATCCAAAATTTCTGTTGCAAGTGGGGCCATGATAGCTTTCTCACTCTGTGACTCTCTTTGCATCACAGTCACAGGACATGTTGAGAAGGGAGACAGCGGACTAGCCAGGCTGTGTGAATCACACTGAGACCCCAGCTGTGCCCTTGCCTTCCGTGGTGGTAAAGCTTTGAGGTGGGAGCCTGGAATTTGTTATTCTTGTTTTTTGTTTTGTTTTGTGTTAACTGCACAGAAGTTGTTTCATTCTCACTTCACATGTAGTTATGAAACATTAATAAATATTGATGGAATGAGTAATAAATGCTATTTGCCTCCATTAACAAATGTTTGGTAGGACTGTTATAACATTGGTTATTACTTAGTGATATTAGGTGCTGGTTCTTTTTAGGGCTTATGTGGCCCAGTGAATCACATTTTGCATGGACTATCCTAATTCATGTACATAATGGTCCAATGAATCAGAACTTCTTGTCTTTTTTGGGGGTGGGGTGTGGGGAGCACTCAGCATGTAGGATCTTGGTTCCCTAACCAGTGATCAAACCCAAGCCCCCTGCACTGGAATGCTGATTTCTAGACTGCATAGAAGTCCCCATAGAAGTTGACTGACTTCTAGTCAACTTCTAGACTAAATAGAAGTCCCAGAACTTCTTTTATCCCCAAGTTTTAAGTGAAGTACCCAGAGGTTTTGTGACAGAGGTGGGATCTGACTGCTGTCCAAAGGGCAGATTTCAGGTGGCTGATGACCCCAGGAGATAGTCTGCCTGTCAGAGCTAGATGGCTCCCGTCAGATAGTGTAATTCAGGCATGATCAGCTTCAAACAAGAGTACAGAAAGATACTAGCCACATTGATCTTTCCTCTCTTCCTAGGAAAAGATTCCATATCTAAGACTGCCCTTCCTAATTTTACCTGGCTCCTTTCACTAAGCCTTTAACTCACTGACTTTAAAATGCTAAGTAAAATACCTCTGAACCAGTTGGATTAATCAAACGTAGAAATTACAATCCTGCAGCCACCAGCCCTGGTTTCCTGTAGCTTATGTTTTGACTAAAAACCTAACATCAGCCCATCAAACTCTGAGAACCCAGGGGAATTTAAAATAATAGCTGCCTAAATACAAATGAATAAGACGGTTATCAGTAAATGGAAAATAAGTGTCATGTAATACCTCTGAACATAGGTTAATGAAGTAAGTCCTTAATTTCCCTCAGTGAAAACGAGACCTCTGACTATGCTAAAATTTAGCTGGCTATCTTTAACATTAATCCTTTTCTAAAAAAAAATCTCTTGAAATAACTCTCATAATTCTCATTCATGTAATAATTTTGAGCACTTTTCTCTCTATTAACCCACTTAATTAAATTTTCACAGGAACTTTGCTATGAGACATTATTCTCAACCCAATTTGAATTTCAGGAAACTGAGGTCTGGATACATTAAGGGACTTGCTCAGCTAGAAAATGACACTGTAAACATTTCAACCCATCTTTTTCTCTCTGTAGATGTACTACTCTTCATGAGATCAAGTGGCTTCTCAGTAGAGCTTAATAGTATTTCCTTGCATTAGTAAACCTGGTTTACTATAATTTTGCCATTATATCCTTTATGAAAATCACTATGTTCATCCATCATGTAGTCTGGGTCTAGAGCCTTTGTTGTTGGGTGGGACTTGATGTTAACTTTAATATCCAATTCAGATAACAGTATTCAATTAACAGTATATGGTTAATTGGGGCAGAAGGGTCAGAGGTCAAAGATCATAGATAATTCCAAGTTACCAATGAAGCAAAAATAGGATCATTTCTGGATGAGCCAGGGATCAATTTATTAGTACCTTTTTGTGCCTGAGTAATATTAGGCACCTGCATTTGTTGGCTTGGGTTTCTATAATAGAATTTGTAGAATGGATGGCTCAAACAACAGAGATATATTTCTCCCCATTTTGGAAGAGACCTATTCATCAGTAAATTACCTCTAAGCAATATAAGAAATTACTCTGAAACTTCATGGTTCAAAGCAAGATACATTTAATTTGCTCATGAATCTGTAGTTTGAGCAGAGTTTGCAGGGGCTAGTTCATCTCTGCTCTACTTTGCATCAGCTGGGGTAGCTCAGAGCCTGAGCATTGGACTCTTCTGAAGCCTCATTCACTCGCTTGGGTGTTCTTTGATGCTGGCTGTTGCTTGAGGGCCTCAGTTCTGCTCCACATGGGCTTGTCCATGTCATCTATCTGTGGCTAGGTTTTGCTTCCTTACAGTTTGGTTGCTGGTTACTGAGGAAAAACATCCTAAGAGTGATATTGAGAGAGACAGGTGGAAGCTATAGTCCAAGGACCCAGCCTTGAGAAAAAAAGTATAGCACCATTTCCACTATACTCTGTCATCTAGAAGAAAGATTAGCACTGAAGAACTGATGCTTTTGAACTGTGGTGTTATAGAAGACTCTTGAGAGTCCTTTGGACAGCATGAAGATACAAACAGTCAATCCTAAAGGAAATCAGTGCTAAATATTCATTGGAAGGACTGATGCTGAAGTTGAAGCTCCAATACTTTGGCCACCTGATGTGAAGAACTGACTCATTGGAAAAGACTCTGATGGTGGGAAAGAATGGAAGGCAGAGGGAAAAGGGAATGACAGAGGATGAGATGGTTGGATGGCATCACCAACTTGATGGACCTGAGTTTGAGCAAGCTCTGGGAGTTGGTGATGGATAGGAAAGCCTGGCATTCTGCAGTCCGTGGGGTTGCAAAGAGTCAGACAAAACTGAGCAACCGCGCTGAACTGTCATCTTGGGCAATCCCATTCCCTGACCAGTATCCAGGAAGAGGGGACAAAGATCTCACTACTTGAGGGAGAAGATGCCAGTCATATAGTAAGAAGAGCTTCTGTGATGGGCTGTCTTTGGGACACATCATCTTTCCATAACAGCTGGGTCATCAATTTTCCATGGTGTTAGAACCCTGCAGGAAAGGCAAGACCACAGCAAAGAGGCAGATACATTTCTACTGAATTAACAGGTTTAAGAACCACTTTTGTGGTCCACTAGGTATATGTCTGGTCTTACATTTATTAATCCTCCTGACTTCTGATCTTCCTTGTATATCACTTAGTTCTCTTAAATTCCATCCTATTAATGTCCCAAATTCAAGTGACCATTATCTGTCCATTAAGATAAAATGCATCTAAAGCCCACAGTCAACTGAAACTGACCCCAACACAGCGGGTAAGCCAGGCTCTCAAGCAATCTATATAGCTTCACCAAAGGGCTCTTACAACCTAGTGTGTCGTGCATGCTCAGTCACTCAGTTGTGTCCAACTCCTTGTGACCCCGTGGACTGTAGCCCACAAGGCTCCTCTGTCCATGGAATTATCTAGGCAAGAATACCCGAGTGGGTTGCCATTTCCTTCTCCAGGGGATCTCCTCAACCCAGGGATTGAATCCCATCTCCTGCCTTGCAGGCACATTCTTTACCACTGGGAAGCCCTTCCTGGCAACCTGGAGGAGACCCCAATCCTGAAGGAAGAGCAAACTTTCCTGATATGCACTGAGTATCTGTTTAGGGGTTGACTGCCATCTTCCCCTTGGCCTGGTTGAAATCAATAGGAGACTTAATGAAGTGAAGATGAAATCAATAGTTAATTCCCACAGGTAAGAGATACTTCCATGGTCTACATTCAGCTGCCAACTTCCCCCAGCTACAAAGGATAATAGGAGATGGTCCATCTCCACCTCATACCCAAGAGTTATCCCTGTGCTTTCTTCCTTAGTGATTTATTACTTTCCTGGTATGTGTCAGGCATTATGAATACAATTTTACTGCACCCACACAATAACTCCCACAAGGGATTTGTTGACTTAGCATTTAGTACCTTAAATACACCATCTCAGTTAAGTCTCACTGCTGCACTCTGAGGTAAATGTTATTATCTGAGTCTACAGAGGAGGAAACTGAGGCACAGAGAGGTAAAGAAAGTTGCCCTGAATATCGCAGAGCTTATGTTTGAGCCTATGTCTGGCTAATTGCTCATCATGGGTGTTTAACACCATTCTTTGCTATCACCCATTTTACAGACGAGGAAACTGAGTCTTAGAGATGACTTTGTAGGCCACACAGAGCTAGTTAATTGGTCCTTCACTTTTGAAAGTCCATTCCTTTGAAGTACAAGTTAAATATCAAGTGTCCCATTTGTCCTGTTTATTAAGGAGCTACAGTGAACACGGCTCTACACTCACTCCTGTGGGGACTATAAAGTTGAAGACATGGTCCTTGTCCTTACAGAATGTATGATCTACTTGACATCCATATGAGAAGTGGAAACAATACGCAGTATGTGGGAACCCAGACATGGCTCAGGTGGTGAATTCATCAGCTGCCTCTGGCTGCAAGAAACAGAAATCCATGACTCAGGCTGACTCAATGCATAGGAGATGCATTTCTTCGCAGTGTAATGTAAAGACCATAGGCAAGTGGGCCGGGGGAATTCATTCTGCATCTCAGTATTGTTAAGATGCAGATACAGGCTCTTTCCGCCTTTCTGCTTTTCCACCTTTGTTTTGTCATTTGTCTTCCCACTGATTCCTTTATTGTTTCAGGGTCATTGTGTGAGTATTAGGCGTTCCATTCAGAAATGACCACAAATGGATCACATGCCATCCCTTCCCATTGTCTCTTTTTCAAGAGTGACAAAACCTTTCCTGGGTGTCTCCCTGAGACCCCAGAGCCTCTTCAGCCAGAAGTACTTACTCCCAACTATTAGTGTCTCAAGAAATGGGACAATAGTACTGACTTAGAGGACTTGTGGACCAGTACTGAGATAACTGGAGGAGGATGGATATTGGAAAGAAAAATGAAAATTCTGTTTGAAACAAAGTAGGGGAAAGTTTCGGAGCACCGGAAGGGGACAGTATAGCTTTTTTTTAGTAATAAACCTGAGATGGTCACATGGTAGTTGTAGGACCTTGTGGGATGACTGTTACTGGCTTTGGGAATGTCAAGAGAGGTCAGAGGGAAGCTTGGGGCCATAGAGACGACAAGCACCTCTGCCTTTTGGGGGACTTGTAAGGGCAGCACACAGGCAGGTCAGCTGTGCAAACTGGAGTGTGACCTTCATACCTCTGAGCTTCAGCTTTCTCTCCACTTTCTGCCAGCTACTCTGGCATGTCCCTTTCCCCTCCCTCTCCTTTTCTTTTCTCTGACTATTTAATCCTTGACAGATTGATTTCTGATAGCATCCACTTTCTTGACAAAAGCTAGGGTTCTTGACTCTCAGCTGAGTCCAGCCCTGAAGAGCTACCTATGCAGACTGAAGGTGGATGTCAGCTCTAAAGAAAGCTGTTTGTGAACTGAGTGTGTGATTCTGTGGCTTGAGGCAAGCAGCCAGGTACACCAGGGCAGATGCTGGAGAACTGGGAGGACAAAGGGAGTAACTCTCCAACAAATTAAACAATAGATGAAAAAGGCAGGTGGATTGCTTGCATTTGATCTCAATGCAAATGCCCTCAGGCCCTTGCTTTTCTTGTGAAGTGAAGTGAAGTCGCTCAGTCATGTCTGACTCTTTGCGATCCTGTGGACTGTAGCCTACTAGGCTCCTCTGTCCTTGGGATTTTCCAAGCAAGATTACTGGAGTGGGTTGCCATTTCCTTCTTCAGGGAATCTTCCGGAACCAGGGATCAAACCCAGGCCTCCCGCATTGTAGACAGATGCTTTACCGTCTGAACCACCAGGAAACAGTTGTCTCATGGCTCAGACCTCAGGTCAGCCCCATAGAAAGTGCTGGAGGCCTGATAGATGCAGACAATGCATGAGCAGGATTACTCCCCAGAGATGGATTGCAGAAGCTTCCTCCTGTCTGAAATGCAGGCTGGTGGGGAAGGGGGCCCAGAGGTGATCGGTTTCAAATAAATGCTTCGCCTGAGGGTGTAGATGTCCGTATTTAAGAGAGAAAGTCTACTGCTTTTGACAGATTATGTTAAGGACCCCCATCCAAGTGTAAGAACCACTGATCTAGGGCAGTATTGTCTACAATTTGGATCAACATAACATAAAATAAAACTTCTGCAGAGCTTTAATTTTTTTTGAAGAGTCGTGGCAAGATGAAAAGAGTATTTCAAAAGAATGTGCCCAGTGGCAGCATCCAAAGTTGAGCTGTGTTTAAGCTTATCGTTTCCTTGTTTCTGCTGTTTGCATGACTCACACAGGGGTTTGTGCCTATGTGGGTGATGCATTTTGATTTAGGAGATTTTCTCTGGCCCAGTTTGGCTACTGTTGCCTCTGGGCTAGGAGCTCATAGGCCAGACCTGAGGAACTGTGTCAGTAAATGCCCTCTTTCCACAAGTCTGAAAAGTATCCAGGTTGAATTGAGTCAGCTTTGTTGATTGGTAAAAGCGTATTAGTGTGTTGGCAGTTTTTGAAGTATTGGTAAACTTACATTCAAATAAGGAACTGTTAGATAGTGGCAGCTAGATGTCAGATTGAGGGCTCTGTAGCAACTAGAAATAGGGAAAAAAAAGAAATGTGACAGAAAGAACATATAATTACACACAGCACAATAGTTTTTGAAGGATTCAGAAGGACTATTGACTGTTTGAGGAGCATTACATACAGATTTTGTTTTTCCTTTTGTTTTTCCTCTTTTCCTAACAAAATCAACTGAATAAATGCAGGATAAACCTACGTTATGAAGCAGGTTGCCAGAACAGGGACTTGGCAGATCAGATGTGATTTTATGCTTGACTGCAGCTCAGTTCAGTTCAGTTGCTCAGTTGCGTCCGACTCTTTGTGACCCCATAGCCTGCAGCATGCCAGGCTCACCTGTCCTTCACCAACTCCAGGAGCTTACTCAAACTCATGTCCATAGAGTCAGTGATGGCATCCAACTGTCTCATCCTCTGCCATCCCCTTTTCCTCCTGCCTTCAATCTTTCCCAGCATCAGTGTCTTTTCAAATGAGTCAGCCCTTCACATCAGGTGGCCAAAGTATTGGAGTTTCAGCTTCAGCAGCATCAGTCCTTCCAACGAATATTCAGGACTGATTTCATTTCGGATTGACTGGTTTGATCTCCTTGCAGTTCAAGGGACTCTCAAGAGTCTTCTCCAACACCACAGTTCAAAAGCATCAATTCTTCGGCGCTCAGCTTTCTTTAGAGTCCAACTTTCACATCCATACATGACTACTGGAAAAACCATAGCCTTGACTAGATGGGCCTTTGTTTGCAAAGTAATGTCTGCCTTTCAATATGCTGTCCAGGTTGGTCATAGCTTTTCTTCCAAGGAGCAAGTGTCTTTTAATTTCATGGCTGCAATCACCATCTACATGATTTTGGAGCCCCCCAAAATAAAGTCTGTCACTATTTCCATTGTTTCTCCATCTATTTGCCATGAAGTGATGGGACCAGATGCCATGATCTTAATTTTTTGAATGTTTTAAGCCAGCTTTTTCACTCTCCTCTTTCACTTTCTTCAAGAGACTCTTTAGTTCTTCTTCACTTTCTCCCATAAGGGTAGTGTCATCTGCATATCTGAGGTTACTGATATTTCTCCCAGCAATCTTGACTGAAGCTTGTGCTTCACCCAGGCCAGCATTTCGCCTGATGTACTCTGCATATAAGTTAAATAATCAGGGTGACAATATCAGCCATGACATACTCCTTTCCCAATTTGGAACCAGTCTGTTGTTCCATGTCCAGTTCTACCTGTTGCTTCTTGACCTGCATACAGATTTCTCAGGAGGCAGGTCAGGTGGTCTGATATTCCATCTCGTTAAGAATTTTCCACAGTTTATTGTGATCCACACAGTCAAAGGCTTCAGTGTAGCCAGTAAAGCAGAAGTAGATGTTTTTCTGGAACTCTCTTAATTTTTCAATGTTCCAGCAGATGTTGGCAATTCGATCTCTGGTTCCTCTGCCTTTTCTAAATCAAGCTTGTACATTTGGAAGTTCTCAGATCACTTACTGTTGAAGCCTGACTTGGAGAACTTTGAGCTTTACGTTACTACTGTGTGAGATGAGTGCAATTGTGCAGTAGTTTGAACATTCTGTGGCATTGCCTTTCTTTGGGATTAGAATGAAAACTGACTTTTTCCAGTCCTGTGGCCACTGATGAGTTTTCCAAATTTGCTGGCATATTGTGTGCAGCACTTTCATAGCATCATCTTTTAGGATTTAAAATAGCTCAACTGGTATTCCATCACCTCCACTAACTTTGTTAGCAGTTATGCTTCTTAAAACCCACTTGACTTCACATTAAAGGATGTCTGGCTCTAGGTGGCTGATGACACCATTGTGGTTATCTGGGTCATGAAGATCTTTTATGTATACTTCCTCTGTGTGTTCTTGCCACCTTTTCTTAATATCTTCTGCTTCTGTTAGGTCCATAACATTTCTGTCCTTTATTGTGCCCATCATTGCATGAAATGTTCCTTTGGTATCTTTAATTTTCTTGAAGAGATCTCTGGTCTTTCCCTTTCTATTGTTTTCCTCTATTTCTTTGCCTTCCACTGAGGAAGGCTTGTTTATCTCTCCTTACAGTTCTTTGGAATTCTGCATTCAAATGGGTATATCTTTCCTTTTCTCCTTTGCCTTTCACTTCTCTTCTTTTCACAGCTATTTGTAAGGCCTCCTCAGACAACCATTTTGTCTTTTTACGTATCTTTTTCTTGGGGATGGATGTTCTTGATCACTACCTCCTGTACAGTGTTATGAACCTCTGTCCATAGTTCATCAGGCACTCCTTCTATCAGATCCAATCTCTTGAATCTATTTGTCCTTTCCACTGTGTAATCATAAGGGATTTTATTTAGGTTATACTGGAATGGTCTACTGGTTTTCCCTGATTTCTTCAATTTAAGTCTGAATTTGGCAATAAGGAGTTCACAATCTGAGCCACAGTCAGCTCCCAGTCTTGTTTTGGCTGACTGTATAGAGTTTCTCCATCTTTGGCTGCAAATAATATAATCAATCTGATTTCGGTATTGACCATCTGGTGATTTCCATGTGTAGAGTCTTCTCTTGTGCTATTGGAAGAGGGTGTTTTCTATGACCAGTGCATTCTCTTGGCAAAACTCTGTTCACCTTTGCCCTGCTTTATTTTGTACTCTAAGGCCAAATTTGCCTGTTACTCCAGGTATCTCTTGGCTTCCTACTTTTGCATTCCAGTCCCCTATGATGAAAAGGACATCTTTTTTTGGGGTGTTAGTTCTAGAAGGGCTTGTACATCTTCATAGAATCATTCAACTTCAGCTTCTTCAGCATTACTGGTAGGGGCATAGACTTGGATCACTGTGATATTGAATGGTTTGCCTTGGAAATGAACAGAGATCATTCGGTCATTTTTGAGATTGCATCCAAAAAGTGCATTTTGGACTCTTTTGTTGATTATGAGGGCTACTCCATTTCTGCTAAAGGATTCTTGCCCACGGTAGTAGATACAATGGTCATCTGAGTTAAATTTGCCCATTCCAGTCCATTTTAATTCACTGATTCCTAAAATGTCAATGTTCACTCTTGCCATCTCTTGTTTGACTGCTAATTTCCCTCGATTCAGGGACCTAACATTCCAGGTTCCTATGCAATATTGTTCTTTAGAGCATTGAACTTTACTTCTATCACCAGTCACATCCAGAACTGGGCATTGTTTTAGTTTTGGTTCAGTTTCTTCATTCTTTTTGGAGTTATTTCTCCACTCTTCTCCAGTAGCATATTGGGCACCTACTGACCTGGGGAGTTCATCTTTCATTGTCATATCTTTTTGCATTTTCATACTGAGCAAGATCTGCCTTTGAGTGGTTGAGTGTCTCCTGTGGAAGTACAGGTCAGCAGTTTCCTACTGCAGGGGCAGAGGCTCTGAGTGCTGCAGACCTGGGTGTGGCATAAGCCTTCTTGGAGGAGGTCGCCATTAACCCCACCACAGAGCCACCAGAACTTACACAAGACTGGGGAAACAGACTCTTAGAGGTCACAAACAAAAGCTTGTGTGCACCAGGACCCAGGAGAAAGGAGTCTCCAGCAGAGGCATGGGTCAGTGGTGGCCTGCTGCAGGGTCCGGGGTACTGAGTGTGGCAGTGGGTGCACAAGACCTTTTGAAGGAGGTCACCATTATTTTCATTACCTCCACCAAAATTTAGTCTCAGGTCAAACAACAGGGAGGGAATACAGCCCTGCCCATCAGCAGAAAATTAAATTAAATTAAAGATTTACTGAGCATGGCCCTGCCCATCAGAACAGGACCCAGTTTCCCCCCAGTCAGTCTCTCCCATCAGGAAGCTTCCAGAAACCTGTTATCCTTATCCATCAGAGGGCAGGCAGAATGAAAAGCACAGTTACAGAAAACTAATCAAACTGATCACGTGGGCCACAGCCTTGTCTAACTGAATGAAACTATAAGCCAAACCATGTAGGTCCACTCAAGATGGATGGGTCATGATGGAGAGTTCTGACACAATGTGGTCCACTGGAGAAGGGAATAACAAACCACTTCAGTATTCTTGCCTTGAGAACCCCATGAACAGTATGAAAAGGCAAAAAGATATAACACTGAAAGATGCCTGCAGCTAGTAGAAGGAAAAACTGAATTTTCACTGTGCTGTGCCTTTGTTTTTTGGAGAAGAATGCATAGCAGCCTCCACCCTCAATTTAAGTGTCCCTTCATCAAATGATGCAGAATTTGGTTCCTCTTCATGGACCTCTAAAATTAACTTTCAGATGGTTGATTCTTATAGATGAGCTCTGGGATTCTAAATACACAGAGGTTGTCAAAAGTATCTGCTGAGGTCATTCATTGTGTCCAGGTCAGCAGAGAAATGAGTGGCATGATAAAAGGGCAGGCCACATGACTCTCCACTCAACCCAAATCTTGACATTTATTCCCTGGCCTCTGGCAGAGTTTGATGCAAGTTTCTAGGGGAAAAAAAAATCCTAGAATGGATAATGTGCACATTTCCATGAAAAACAAAATACATCTTTCATCTTACAACTTACAGGAAGTTCCTCTAAACATCTTACTGAACATTTTTTATTTTTTTTAAACCCAGTCCCTCATCAGTCACTGATAGCCTGGGAAAGGCAGACCACAGAAATGGAGGAGAGGTTAAAAGCTTAAATTGCTAGGGCTCTTTCAGCCTTAAGAGTTCATTAGAATTGTAAATAACATTGGCACTGAATTGAATTTCAAAGATCACTTGTCTTATTTAGTTATTAAAATATCGTGTGTGTCTCTGTAGCACAGGCAAGAAATACTCCCTGTATTTTCTTTCCTCTCCTTGCTTCTATTGGTGTAATAAGGACAACTATCAATTTAGAAAGCATTTTCATATCTATTATCATATTTGCTCTTCTTAATAACTTTGCAAAGTGGATTTTCTTATTATACCCCTATTTAAAAAACACAAAGCTCTCTGTAATCAAAAGACAGGATGGTAACAGGTGTTGGCAAGGATGTGGAAAAATTACAAACCACATATATTGCTGGTGGGAATGTAAACTGAAGCAACTGCTTTGGAAAATAGTTTGGCATTTTCTGCAAAGGTTAGCAATGGGTTTACCAGATGGCCCAGCATCCCCACTCCTAGGTACATATTCAAGAGAGTTAAAAACTTGTGTCTACAAATATACTTGTACATGAATATTCAGAGTACTGTTGTTCATTACAGTATGGATGTTATAGAAACAGTGCAATTGTTATCAACTGATGAGTGGATAAATGTGGTCTTTCCATTCAATAGAATATTGTTTGACAATAAAAAGAAATGATACTGATCCAAAAATGATTAAATATCAACAATTTCATAAAATACAGTTTTTTACAATAAATGTAAAGAGGAGAATACTAATTTGGGCTCAAACATTCTGATCCTAAATTTAACTTAGTATACACTGCAGATGGTGATTGCAGCCATGAAACTAAAAGACGCTTACTCCTTGGAAGGAAAGTTATGACCAACCTAGATAGCATATTTAAAAGCAGAGATGTTACTTTGCCAAAAAAGTCCGTCTAGTCAAGGCTATGGTTTTTCCAGTAGTCATGTATGGATGTGAGAGTTGGACTGTGAAGAAAGCTAAGTGTCGAAGAATTGATGCTTTTGAACTGTGGTGTTGGAGAAGACTCTTGAGAGTCCCTTGGACTGCAAGGAGATCCAACCAGTCTATCCTAAAGGAGATCAGTCCTGGGTGTTCATTGAAAGGACTGATGTTGAAGCTGAAACTCCAATAATTTGGCCACCTCATGCGAACAGTTGACTCATTGGAAAAGACCCTAATGCTGGGAAGGATTGGGGGCAGGAGGAGAAGGGGACGACAGAGGATGAGATGGTTGGATGGCATCACCAACTCGATGGACATGAGTTTGGGTAAACAACAGGAGTTGGTGATGTACAGGGAGGCATGGCGTGCTGCGATTCATGGGGTCACAGAGAGTCGGACACAGCTGAGCAACTGAACTGAACACTTTTGGGGGTTAAGTTTTGTACCAGACTTTGTTAGGTTCTGATGAAATAATGTTAACATTAGCAAGAACAGTCAACTTTTTATTAGGCGCTTATTATGTGCCAGGCACTGAGTAAACTTTCATAGAAAGTCTGTTATTCATATTTCACAGGTAAAACCGTGGATCAGTTTTAAGAACTTATCCAAAGTGATTTGGAGTGCTAGTTCCTATGTTTTTGTTTGTTTGTTTTGAAGTATAGTCGCTTTACAGTGTTGTGTTTGTTTCTACTATATGGTGAAGTGATTCAGGTATCAGTCCAGTTCAGTTCAGTCTCTCAGTCGTGTCTGACTTTTTGCAACCCCATGAATCACAGCACGCCAGGCCTCCCTGTCCATCACCAACTCCCGGAGTTCACTCAGACTCACATCCATCGAGTCAGTGATGCCATTCAGCCATCTCATCCTCTGTCGTCCCCTTCTCCTCCTGCCCTCAATCCCTCCCAGCATCAGAGTCTTTTCCAATGAGTCAACTCTTCGCATGAGGTGGCCAAAGTATTGGAGTTTCAGCTTCAGCATCATTCCCTCCAAAGAAATCCCAGGGCTGATCTCCTTCAGAATGGACTGGTTGGATCTCCTTGCAGTCCAAGGGACTCTCAAGAGTCTTCTCCAACACCACAGTTCAAAAGCATCAATTCTTCGACACTTAGCTTTCTTCACAGTCCAACTCTCACATCCATACATGACCACAGGAAAAACCATAGCCTTGACTAGATGGACCTTTGTTGGCAAAGTAATGTCTCTGCTTTTACCTATACGTAAATCCCCTCTTTTATGGATTTCCTTCCCATTTAGGTCACCTCAGAGCATTGGGTAGAGTTCCTTGTGCTATACAGTGGGTTCTCATTAGTTTATTTTATACATAGTATCAACAGTATGTATATGTCATTCCCAGTCTCCCATTTCATCCCACCCTGCCTTTCCCCCTCGGTAGTTATATATTTGTTCTCTATGTGTCTCTATTTCTGCTTTGTAAATAAGATCATCTGTACCAGCTTTTTCAGGTTCCATATATACACGTTAATAGAAGATACTTGTTTTTTTCTTTCTTACTTGCTTCACTCCATATGACAGTCTGTAGGTCCATCCTCATTTCTGCAAATAACCAGATTTCTTTCCTTTTTGTGTCTGAGTAGTAACATGTTGTATATCCTACCTCTTCTTTATCCATTCCTCTGCTGATGAATGTGTAGGTTGTTTCCATGTCCTGGCTATTCTAAGCAGGGCTACAGTGAACATCGGGGTGTATGTGTCCTCTTGAATTATCCTAGGTTTTTACTGAAGTCCAACATAGAACTACAGGCTCCAATTAAAACAAACAAACGAACGAGCTAGCCCTTTCCATTTTTAATGTAACAAACAAGGCACCATCATTTTTTTTTTTCTCTCAGCTACTGCAAGTCTCCAGTATTCCCCACTGCCTTTTTGTCCTGTCTTCAGTCACACAGAATAAAATCTGAATTCCTTCCTGGCATCTCTGAGTTGGTGTTTGTTTCGTAGGGCTTCCATAACAAAGTGCCACTGGAGGGCTTAATATAACAACAACAGAAATGTAATCTCTTACTGTTCCGGGACCTAGAAGTTCTAAATCAAGGTGTCAGCAGGGCCATTCTCTATCTCTCTGGGTGGAATCTTCTTTGCTGCTTTATAGCTTCTGGTAGCAGCTGGAAATTCTCAGCATCCCTTGGCTTGTGGCTACATCCTTCCAATCTCTGCCTCTTTCATGACATTCTTGTTGTATGTCTGTCCTGTATCTTTTTTTAAAAAAATATGTCAACTAAAATATATGCACAACTTGAGAGTTATGAGTTAAGTTTTATTTGAGGCAAAATGAGGGCTGCAGCCTGGGAGGCAGCACCTCAGTTAGTTCTGAGACACTCACTGCTCCAAGAAGGCAGGAGGAGAAGTCCAACTATATACTAGTTTGTAACAAAGGGAGCAGGCAGTCTGGACATCAAAAATCAGGTATCAAGTTAAGGAATTTAGCATTCTTTGTATGGGAAGATGCAAGCCTCTGGGCTCACTGAATTCATTTGTGGGGGCGGGGGCAGCATCTGTTGGATCTCAGTTTGGGGAGGCCTCATTCACATTTGGAGGCCAGAAATTGCTGTTAGCTGTGACATTTGGAGAAGGCAGTGGCACCCACTCCAGCACTCTTGCCTGGAGAATCCCAGGGACGGGGGAGCCTGGTGGGCTGCAGTCCATGGGGTCGTGACTGAGCGACTTCCCTTTCACTTTTCACTTTCACGCATTGGAGCAGGAAATGGCAACCCACTCCAGTGTTCTTGCCTGGAGAATCCCAGGGACAGGGGAGCCTGGTGGGCTGCTGTCTATGGGGTCGCACAGAGTCAGACACGACTGAAGCAACGCGGCAGCAGCAGCAGTGACATTTCTTGCTTATAGATATGGCAGGAGATATTTTCATTTCATAGGACATGGATCATATTTGATTAATTGTCATTGTTCAGTCACTAAGTTATGTCTGATTCTTTTGCAACTCCATGGACTATAATCAGGTTCCTCTGTCCATGGAATTTCCCAGGCAAGAATACTGGAGTGGGTTACCATTTCATTCTCCAGGGTATCTTCCCAACCCAGGGTTCAAATCCATGTTTGCTGCATTGGCAGGCAGAGTCTTTACTACTGAGTCTTTACTACTGAAGGCCCAAATACTGGGCTTCCCAGGTGGTGCAGTGGTTAAGATTCTAAGCTCTCAGTGCAAGGGGCCAGGGTTCAGTCCCTGGTCAAGGAACTAAATCCCATTTGCCATAACTAAGACCCAGCACAGCCAAATAAAAAATTTGGGAGCTTCCCAGATGGCACTAGTGGTAAATGTCATGGCCTGTGCACAGGTTGGAAAAGAATTTACAGACATAAGGCAGGATGAGAGAAAAACAAAGTTTATTAGAATGGGAGACGCTGTTAGAACCGCGGGCCGGCTCAAGGGACAGCCGACGTTGAACAGGGGTCTTTAGTCCATTTTTATACCCAGCGTACAAGGGGCAGGTTAGGGATCTTGCAGGTCATTTGCTGATTGGATGAGGCATGTATACTGGGTGGGGGAAGAGTAGGGCAAATACCTTCTCTCTATGGGGTAGGAGGAGGAGACAGGGTATGTTGCTCCGGAGGACCTGAAAAATCGTTAATAGTTACAACAGGGGTGCGGGGGTGAGGGGTAAGGACAATAAGGGACTGGTTTTTTCCATTCCTGCATTCCAAGGCCCTCCTTGTTTTGTTTTGTTCTGTTCTGTTCTTTTGTCCTTGGGCTTCTACCACAGTAAAGAACTCACTTAGCAGTGCAGGAGACAGAAGAGACCCAGGTTCAATCCCTGAGTCAAGAAGATCCCCTGGAGGAGGGCACAGCAACCCACTCCAGTATTCTTGCCTGGAGAATCCCATGAACAGAGGAGTCGGGCAGGCTACAGTCCACAGGGTCGCAGAGAGTCAGACATAACTCAAGCGACTCATCATGCATGCACCCTAATCAAGTGTGACTTCATCCTAATTTGATCTTAAGACCTCATTTCCAAATAAGGGCACATTCTCAGGTTCCATATAAGGTTATGGAGGACACAATTCAACCTATATCAGTGGTCTTCTAAGACCCAGTGCCCATCTCCCCAGTATGGTACTGCACTGATCTTTCACTTCCTAGACCACCCAAACTAGTTTCTACTCCAGGATCTTTGCATTTGCTACTCTCAGCCTGGAATATATTCCCTCAGCTTTTCTTGACTTTCTTGTTCTCCATCTTTAGGTCTTAGTTTTAAATAACAGCTCCTCTAAGATGTGTTTTCTGCTCTACTCTCTCTCTTAAGCAGACCCTTATTCCTCTTTATCATTCCATTTATCTATATTCTCTGACAGTTTACGTCAGTTACAACTAAAAACAGTTTATAAATATTTAATATTTACTGCTTATTTTCTGCTCCTTGCCCCTCTCCTCCCAAATATAAATGCTATGAAGGGCAGAAATCTTGAGTCTTTGGTTCTTGATTGTAGCTCTCTGCTTGGCACACAATGAGAATTTCAGTTTTTGTTGTTGTTTGTCTATTTGAGTGAATCAGTGAGTGAACAAATAAGTAAATGAATAAGTTTGTATTTAGTTTGTATATGGTACTTGCATACTATACTAAACAAGTATAGTGTGCATAGTATAGTATATAAATACCAAGTAGTTTGTATATAGCATGCAAGTATATATTTGCATACTATACCAAGCAAGTATAGTTGGTCTTCTCTGAAACACATAGCTCTATTGGGAAGTCAGTTTTATATAAAAGGTTCAGAGCAGCGAGGTTAAAATGAGACAGACTTGTCATTTCTACCACTTACTATATGACCCTGACTTTTCCATAGGTCTCTGTTATATTGTCCAGAGAGCAAGGTTGATCACAGTACCTACTCAGCTCAATAAATAAGGAGCAGGAGGAGTAGCGGGGACATAGGTGATGGAGGAGGTAATGGTGGAAGGACGATTTGAGGAATTTATCAGAAAGCAGAGATGTAAGTCATAGCCAGCCCAGAAGCTCCCAAAGGAGCAGTCCTGTCTCCCTCAGGTCATGCACCTGCTCCAGAAATCTGGAAGAGAGAATTATCTTGAGGCTACTTTGTGTGTGCATTTCACTTTTGCTGGCACATTTCGGCTGTTTGGTTTTTCAACAATTTTGCCATCAGGCTGGCAGGTCTGGCAATCCATCCATCACAGATGATAGTTCACATCCTTGAAGCAGGAAGATGGGAGTCCAGGAACTGGAAAAGTTACATATACTTCTGATAGTATGAAGGAAAAAAAAAAAGAGGCTATGAAGGGAACATTAGCCAGGATTTAATACAAGAAAGGGATTCTATGCGTACACGTTTGTCGGTGTGTGCTCAGTCCCTTCAGTTGTGTCCTGCTCTTTGAGACCCCATAAACTGTAGCCTGCCTCTCTCTCCACAGGATTTTCCTGGCAAGAATACTGGAGCGGGTTGCCATTACCTCCTCCAGGGGATCTTCTGGGCCTGGGGATCGAACTCACATCTCCTGTGGCTCCTACATTGCAGGCAGATTCTTTACCACTGAGCCACCAGGGAAGCCCTGGATACACCTTGGAGAGGCAATAAAACACCACAAAAGTCTGCAACCAAGGGAGAGCACTTGCCCCGGGGCACAGGAGATAAAATGCAGGTCTGGGGATGGCTCTGCACTAGAGATCCCTTTATTTATTTATTTATTATTATTATTTTATTTTTTTTAATTTTATTTTTAAACTTTACAATATTGTATTGGTTTTGCCAAATATCAAAATGAATCCGCCACAGGTATACATGTGTTTCCCATCCTGAACACTCCTCTCTCCTCCCTCCCCATACCATCTCTCTGGGTCGTCCCAGTGCACCAGCCCCAAGCATCCAGTATCGTGCATCGAACCTGGACTGGCGACTCATTCCATATATGATATTTTACGTATTTCAATGCCATTCTCCCAAATCATCCCACCCTCTCCCTCTCCCACAGAGTGCAAAAGACTATTCTATACATCAGTGTCTCTTTTGCTGTCTCGTATACATGGTTATTGTTACCATCTTTCTAAATTCCATATATATGTGTTAGTATACTGTATTGGTGTTTTTCTTTCTGTCTTACTTCACTCTGTATAATAGGCTCCAGTTTCATCCACCTCATTAGAACTGATTCAAATGTATTCTTTTTAATGGCTGAGTAATACTCCATTATGTATATGTACCACAGCTTTCTTATCCATTCATCTGTTGATGGACATCTAGGTTGCTTCCATGTCCTGGCTATTATAAACAGTGCTGCGATGAACATTGGGGTACACGTGTCTCTTTCCCTTCTGGTTTCCTCAGTGTGTATGCCCAGCAGTGGGATTGCTGGGTCATAAGGCAGTTCTATTTCCAGTTTTTTAAGGAATCTTGTAAAAAGAATGAAACTAGAGCACTTTCTAACACCATACACAAAAATAAACTCAAAATGGATTAAAGATCTAAACGTAAGACCAGAAACTATAAAACTCCTAGAGGAGAACATAGGCAAAACACTCTCCGACATACATCACAGCAGGATCCTGTATGACCCACCTCCCAGAATATTGGAAATAAAAGCAAAAGAAAACAAATGGGACCTAATTAAACTTAAAGCTTCTGCACAACAAAGGAAACTATAAGCAAGGTGAAAAGACAGCCTTCAAAATGGGAGAAAATAATAGCAAATGAAGCAACTGACAAACAACTAATCTCAAAAATATACAAGCAACTCCTACAGCTCACTTCCAAAAAAATAAATGACCCAATCAAAAAATGGGCCAAAGAACTAAATAGACATTTCTCCAAAGAAGACATACAGAAGACTAACAAACACATGAAAAGACGCTCAACATCACTCATTATTAGAGATCCCTTTAAATGAAAGGCACAGATTCCTTCCAGTGACCCAGTAAGAGCTGAGTCTCTGTGCGCTCTTTAGCAAGGATCTTAGCTGTTCCTTAAATCAGAGCTTTTCACGACCAATCATATAAATTCTATGGTTACATCTAAAAGGTACCTAGACATGAAGTTCTTAGATGATTACAGGCAGGATGGAGTAAAGTCAATGTTTGGTGTCCAGAGAAGACAGACTTGAGATAGAATTCCAGATCTGTCCCTTGTAAGACCGGAGAACAAATGCTCACTTGAGCTTAAATCAGTTAAAAAGAGAAACTGGCATGAAATCAGATCAGCTTGCTTACCGGGTGGGACCGTCTAGTCAAGGCTATGGTTTTTCCAATGGTCATGTATGGATGTGAGAGTTGGACTGTGAAGAAGGCTGAGCACCGAGGAATTGATGCTTTTGAACTGTGGTGTTGGAGAAGACTCATGAGAGTCCCTTGGACTGCAAGGAGATCCAACCTGTCCATTCTAAAGGCGATCAGTCCTGGGTGTTCTTTGGAAGGAATGATGCTAAAGCTGAAACTCCAGTACTTTGGCCACCTCATGCAAAGAGTTGACTCATTGGAAAAGACTCTGATGCTGGGAGGGATTGGGGGCAAGAGGAGAAGGGGATGACAGAGGATGAGATGGCTGGATGGCATCACTGACTCGATGGACGTGGGTCTCAGTGAACTCTGGGAGTTGGTGATGGACAGGGAGGCCTGGCTTGCTGCGATTCATGGGGTCGCAAAGAGTCGGACACGATTGAGCGACTGAACTGAACTGAAACTGAAGTGAAGTAATCTTAGACGATTAGAAACCTAAGTGAGCACAGTATCTCATTTGTAGATCAGAAGATGATAATTGCTCCAAGAATCCCTTTAGGTGGCAACCTGAGATCACGTCCACATCTCCACTTATGAGGACTTAAGAGTTTGTTCTTCTTGGGGCCCCTGGATGGCTTCTGTTCTAATTTGCATGATTTAGTTTTATTGCTGTCTTCTCCCCTAGCCTATATGTGTCTCTGTTTTTCACAACCACCCATTATGGAGTATTTTTGACTTTTTCTTTTTTTCCCTAATCGTACTCTCTCTTCCCCATGATATTTTAATACCACAGGTATTCTGTATATCAGTTTGTACACTGTGGTCCTTTGAAAGGCCATGAAACTTTCTAAGATTTATCAATCCAACCCCTTTAAGTCTATTCTTGTCCCCTTGGGGGCAATATTGCCCCCTGTTGAGAACGTGTGCCTCAGATTGTAAGCTAGAAATCAGCAAGAAATATATGTCTTATGTACAAGTTTCCTCAGCACATGACACATAAGAAATGCACAGTGAGATTTATTGGATGGGGAGGAGGTGTGAGTCAATAAATGGACAAAAAGATTAATTGAGAAGAATGTCAAGAAAATGCTTAGTCTTATATCAGCTACATAGTAAGTAACAAATGCATATATTTGCTCCTTCTGCTAAAATCCAGTCTGAACCTTCTAATAACCCTGATCAAAATCACATCCGATCTTTATTTTTATGAGTTAATGCCTAACCCTCCTACTGATAATGTTGAGGGCCTCTATTAATTGCCTATTGCTCTGTATCACCTGCCTCATCTGTTCACTGTTTGATAAGTGAATACATGCAAGTAAGAATGGAAAAGTAGCACTCATCTCATCCTTGGTTGGACCAGTTCTGAGTCTGGTGACCTCTGCACTGGCCAAGGAGTGGAACCTCAGATATGCAGAGGACACCACCCCTATGGCAGAAAGTGAAGAAGAACTAAAGAGCCTCTTGATGAAAGTGAAAGAGGAAAGTGAAAAAGTTGGCTTAAAGCTCAACATTCAGAAAACAAAGATCATGGCATCCGGCCCCATCACTTCATGGCAAATAGATGGGGAAACAGTGTAAACAGTGGCTGACTTTATTTTTGGGGGCTCCAAAATCACCACAGATGGTGACTGCAGCCAAGAAATTAAAAGATGCTTACTCCTTAAAAGGAAAGTTATGACCAACCTAGACAGCATATTCAAAAGCAGAGATATTACTTTGCCAACCAAGGTCTGTCTAGTCAAGGCTATGGTTTTTTCCAATGGTCATGTATGGATGTGAAAATTGGACTATAAAGAAAGCTGAGCACTGAAGAATTGATGCTTTTGAACTGTGGTGTTGGAGAAGACTCTTGAGAGTCCCTTGGACTGCAAGGAGATCCAACCAGTCCTTCCTAAAGGAGATGAGTCCTGAGTGTTCTTTGGAAGGACTGATGCTGAAGCTGAAACTCCAATACTTTGGCCACCTGATGCAAAGAACTGATTCATTTGAAAAGACCCTGATGCTGGGAAAGATTGAGAGTGGGAGGAGAAGCGGACAGCAGAGGATAAGATGGTTAGATGGCATCACTGACTTGATGGACATGAGTTTGGGTAAACTCCGGGAGTTGGTGATGGACAGGGAGGCTTGGTGTGCTGCAGTCCATGAGGTCACAGGGAGTCGGAAATGACTGAGTGACTGCGCTGAACTGAACTTTCTTCCCCGAGCTTCAGTTTCCTTCTTTATAACACAGAATATGCCAGCACCTCCCTCACAGGTTTGATGTGAGGATTGAATGAAACAGAATACAAATCAGTCAACAGAGTGTCTGGTGTCTGGTTCCTTGTTTATTTGTTACTATTAATTCATTTGTATCCATTATCATTATTCATTTAGCGCAAATTTATTGAGACCACATCACAAGTGTCAATCACTGTTAATTCACGTGCGGGAAGGGTCGAAATACAGAAACGGGGTAAGATGAGGTTTTTCTTTCTCTTCAGCAGTCCATCACAAAAATTTTCAAACACACATAAAAATTGAAAGAACAGTACAGTGGACTTGCATAGACTTTTCATACTCAACATTTTACTGGATTTGCTCTTTCATGTAGCCATCTATCTGCCCTTCCCTTGGACCGTAATTGGGCTTCTTTTGGCAGAGACCAGACCAGGGCCCTGGGGTGGAGACAGCCAGGGAAATTTAGTATGGAAAACAATGCACTGGGTTCAGGTTATGTCCCGGATAAACTTACCCATGTGGTGGCATTGAATAATTCAGGTCTTTCCACCCAAACCTCTCAGCAGTACAGAAGCAAAAGAGCTTGCTTTGGGAAATGGAGGTAACACGGCTTCAAGGCTACTGTATCCTCCACAGAAACAAAGCCTTCGGCTGACCTTGGCTTGGCTAAGCGGCCCAAGAAGTAAATTCTCCCCAGGAACTTCTGAATTCATGAATTAACACTGACCTTGAATGAGGCATATTTTCCACTGAATGAATACTGAAAAACCTAGCATTATTTTTCTCACCACAGACATGCTGAGTTTCTGTATTCTAATTTTTCTATAATGACTATGGATCATTTGTACAGTAAGAGCATTTGTTTGGGTTTCTGCTTTAATAAATTGTGGTTCTGCCTTAATGAACAAATACAAATAATTTGTAATTGGTCCATTAATTATTTGCATGTAAATGCCTCTGTTAGAGTAACTTAATATGCCGTTGAAAAACATCCTGCTTTGCCAACTGAGTTATATGCTATTTAGAAAGCAACTCTTTTTTGGGGAAGGTTGTTTATTTTGTTTAAAAACAGGGAGCTGTTGGGAAACTTAATCAGACTGAATCTCACACATCTGAATCCTCGTGAATCCATGAAACCTCAGGTAGTAAGGGGGGGCTCCATGAAAGTCTGATTAATTGAAGGGTTAACTAATGAGTCTATCCTTCTGAAGTTGATGAGAAAGCCCGTAGGAGAGGGCTGTTTCCAACGTAGACGTCCACAGGCTGAAGTTTCAATAACTAGAACAGTGTTTGCCAAATTTTGCTGCACAGAAGAATCACCAAGAGAATTTCAGAACATCCCAATGCCCAGGCCCCACTTCCTACCAATTAAATCTGAAATTCAAGGGTGGGAACCCAGTATTAGTATTATTTTATTTATAATATAATGGGCATATGACATTGTATTAGTTTCAAGTGTCCAACATGCCTTGATATTTGTCTATATTGCAGAACGATCATCATGTAAGCCTTGTTAACAGCTGTCTTCACACGGAGTTACAAACTATTTTTTCTTTTGAGGAGAACTCTTCAGATTTATTGTCTTAGCAATGTTCAAATATACCGTACAGTGTTATTGACAATAGTCACCATGTTCTACACTGTATGCCTGGGACTTGTTTACTTTATAACTCAAGTTTGTTCCTTTGGACTCTCTTCACCCATTTTGCTCACCCCTCACCTTAGACAACTGCCAATCTGTTCTCTGCAAGTTCATTTTTATTTATTATTATTTTTTTAATTCTGCATGTCAGTGAGACCATAAGCGTTTTTGTCTTTCTCTTTCTAACCTGTTTTACTTGGCATGATGCCCCTAAGATCCTTCTCTGTTGGCAGGCATCACTGTTTGTTGCTGCTGCTGCTGCTGCTGCTAAGTCGCTTCAGTAGCGTCCGACTCTGTGTGACCCCGTAGACAGAAGCCCACCAGGCTCCCCCGTCCCTGGGATTCTCCAGGCAAGAACACTGGAGTGGGTTGCCATTTTCTTCTCCAATGCATGAAAGTGAAAAGTGAAAGGGAAGTCGCTCAGTCGTGTCCGACTCTTAGAGACCCCCAAATGCTTCCCAAGTATAGCAGAGTTTGTCAAATGCTGGCCTGGGAGCTGATCCTCCTCCTTCATCTGTTCCCCCATGTACCCAAAGGAAAAATACAGTAATGAAAACAAACAAATACAGGCATAAATGCCCCCCTAGGCACATACATAGTGTAAGAAGCGCCCTTCCTTTGGCTTTTGAAAATGCAGGTGACTTGCAATCAGCCTAGTCATTTGGATAGCCGGAGATCTTTTCTTCAAGAGCTAGTTTGGAAGGGGAAAAAAGGGCAGACTGTGGCTCCCAAAAGGAAACCCCAGGAAAGGACAGTGCTGGAGATGGGTGGAAGTGGCAAGAAGGAGGGAAACAGCACAGGTAAAGATGTGTCGAGTTGGAATTCTAAGTGATTCCAGCCAGCACAACCAGCACGCCATAGCGTGACAGAGAAATATTCCAAAATAAATCTAGGTTTTATCTAAATGGGAAAATTGAGGCAAAAATATTTTACATAATTTTTTTAATGTGTTTTCTGGGGAGTGTGGGAAGCAAGGCTAGCTGTTGCTCAGTCTGAGATTTTTTTGACTCTTCTCTCTACCTTGACCACCTGGAATTACCTCTCATTTGTCCACCTCAATTTAAATCACACCTTGAAGACCTTCTGGAGAAGCAGAACGGGAGAGTTAAGAACAGGCTTGCGTCTGGCTTGGGCTGCAGTGCTGGGTGTTCACCTTCCAAAGAACCATGCCACCCCCACGCCCTCCCCATTTTTGTGTGGGGAACCCGGAGATGAAAGTTTGCACAGTTAATGTGAAGGTAAAATGAAATCGTGACCAAAAGCACTTCTCAGTGTCTAGAACTTTGTGGGACTCGGTACATGAGGATGATGGCTATCATCCAGTCAGCTTGTGTGGGTGTCTTAGTATTTTCAAAGTTCGCTTTGTGAGCTGAGTGTAGAAAGAGCACGTGCCCTTGAGATCTCTGGTCGGTTGCATGGGAGACCTTATTCTTACCATCTTGTAACAGCTCATGAGGGCTGCCTATTAAATTTCTAGGATATTAGTGAGTTTGTTTTTATATGTTCTTTTCAGATTCTTTTCCATTATAGGTTATTACAAGATATTGAGTGTAGTTCCCTGTGCTGTACAATAGGTCCTTCTTGGTTACTTGTTTCATATATAGTAGTATGTGTATTTTAATCTCTAACTGCTAATTTATCCCACTTCTCCCTTTTCCCTTTGGTAACCATAAGTTTGTTTCCTATTTCTGTGAGTTTATTTCTGTTTTGTAAATAAGTTAATTTAGATCAAGTTTTAGATTACATGCATAAGAAATATCATATATTTGTTCTTCTCTGTCTGACTTAACTTAGTATGATAATCTCTAGGCTTATATGCTACAAATAGTATTATTTTATTCTTTTTTATGGCTGAGTAATATTCCATTGTCTGTATGTTTCCACTTCTTTATCCATTTGTTTCCATGGACACTTAGGTTTCTTCCAAATCTTGGCTGTTGTAAATAGTGCTGCAATGAACATTGGGGTACATGTGTCTTCTTCAATTGTGGTTTCCTCAGGGTATAGCCCAGCAGCAGGATTGCTGGGTCATATGGTGGTTTTATTCCTAGTTTGTTTTGTTTTGTTTTTCAGGAATCTTCATACTGTTCTCCATAGTGGCTATATCAATTTGCATTCCCACCAACAGTGTGGGAGGGTTCCTCTTTCTCCACACCCTCTCAGGCACATATTATTTGTAGACCTTTTAGTGATGGCCATTCTGACTGGTGTGAAGTGATACCTCATTCTACTTTTGATTTGCATTTCTCTACTAATTAGTGGGTTAGTTTTTAAACAACCATTATTAAACTTAACACAGACTTTCAATTGGTGGTGATGGTGGTGGTGGTTTAGTCAGTAAGTTGTGTTCGACTCTTGCAACCCCTGGCTGCAGTCCATGGGATTCTCCAGGCAAGAATACTGGACTGGGTTGCCATTTCCTTCTCCAATTAATTATAATAAAAATAACAAATACTTAAATTTATAATTTCTAGTTATTTCACTACATTTACCATTATCTCTGTGCTTGGGACTGTTTATATCATCTGAATAGTGGAAATACTATTTAAGGGTATGCTATGCCACCTCATGGCATCATATTAGCAAAGTGAGACTGTCTATTTATAGCATAGAAATCATCAAATACTACAAACTGAGGTGTTTCCCTCCGAAAGCTTATCAGAAACATGCAGGCACACCTCCAGGGAAAGGCAAGTGTGGGAGGAAAGGAAGGCTTAGGTACAGCTGAAGCATCTTTGCTATTTTTAGGAAGCACAGTCATAAGTTAGAACTTTGAGGAAGATTTTCCCCAAAGTTGTCTAGAAAACCAAGTAGAGAGAGGGGGGGCGGTGAAAAAAAACCTTAGCCCCTTACTTTAAAAAGGCCAGACGAGAAAAGAAATCCAACAACGAGCTGCGGAATCCACACTCTACTTTCAAATGGCAAAATCAATCTGTTTCCATGAGTGATGATGCCAGAGAATTTTGCAGTTGCCTAGTGAAGACCAGCTTTCTCAAATGCTGAGACTTGATCTTACAGAACAGATAATCCTTGATCATAAATTTTTAGTGTTTGCATTTTTAAATGTAACCTTTAGAAGAAATGTATTAAGGTGGCCCAAACAATCAGAGCTTATAGAAAATTATGAATGTGTCTGCCATCTTTCTAATATCCCCACCAGTAGTATCGTTCCTGTTCTTTTTATACATACTTTCAGGTTCTTTTTTTGCACATATAAGTAATATAAACATAGATTTTGATGACTGTCATCCTTTCCCTTATTACACAAATTGTCAAGTGATATACTGACTCTTCAATATCTTTCTATTTTTCCATTAATAATAGTTTTTGGTTACCTTCCCATATGAGTGCATACAGAGCTCCTTCATTTTTTAAAATAATAGCTGGATAGTGTCCCATTAACCATATGAGCTCTAATTTATTTAATCAGTTGCTTAGTTGTTGATCCGGGATTATATCCAGTCTTCTGCTATTGCATAGTACAATGATAGCTAACTTTTTATAATGTTGGCAGCCTAAGGGGTGCCTGTTTCCTCACAATCCAGCATAGTGAATGAGTGGTCAGAGATTGGGGTTTTGCCAATCTGAGAGCTGAACAATGGTGTATCCAGGGGATTTAATTCCTAGTTCCCTTCATTCTGAGTGTCAGGGAGCTCTTTTCATATGTTCAGTAGCCATTCTCATCTCTCTTTGTCTGGCTTGCTTTATATATGTATTCTCAATGTGTTATCTGTTCCTACCCTTTGCTCATTTTCCTTTGTGTTGTTGCTGTTGTTTAGTCTCCAATTCATGCCCAGCTCTTTATGACACCATGGACTGCAGCACCCTAGATGTCCCTGTCCTTTACTATCTCCTATAATTTGCTCAAATTCATATCCATTGAGTCAGTGATGCTATCTAACTGTCTCATCCTCTTCCATGTCCTTCTCCTTTTGGCTTCAATCTTTCCCAGCATCAGGGTGTTTTTGAATGAGTCAGTGCTCCTCATCAGGTGGCCAAAGTATTGGAGCTTCAGCTTCAACATCAGTCCTTCCAATGAATATTCAGGTTGATTTCCTTTAGGATGGACTGCTTTGATCTCCTTGCTGTCCAAGGGACTCTCAAGGGTCTTCTCCAACACCACAATTTGAAAGAATCAATTCTTCAGGGCTCAGCCTTCTTTATGGTCCAGCTCTCACATCCATACATGACTACTGGAAATCCATAGCTTTGACTAGATGGACCTTTGTCAGCAAAGTGATATCTCTGCTTTTTAATACACTAAGTTTGTCATAGCTTTTCTTCCAAGGAGCAAGTGTCTTTTAATTTCATGACTGCAGTCACCATCCACAGGCTTTTGGAACTCACAAAGAAAGAAATCTATCACTGTTTCCACTTTTTCCCCTTCTACTTGCTGTGAAGTGATGGGGCCAGATGTCATGACCTCTTGAATGTTGAGTTTTAAGTCCATTGTGGGAGTTGTTTGATTCATTAGAAAGCCTGTAGACATCACCTCACAAGTCTACTAGGACAGAGCCTGTATCTGATGGCTGGCGCCATCTAATCTGTGTTGCTCTTCCATCATGCTCTGCTCTCAAATGGATGGAGGGGAGGCAGTCACAGTGTGGTGTGGTGCAGGCAGGTTAGCTAATCTGAGAACAGGAGGCAGGTCCCTCCCCAAAATGTCTGTCCATTTGGATACCTCCATTTTGAATCGGATGACTGCTCAGGGCCTGAAGATAATAAAGTTAAAATCAGCCTCCAAAGTCAGCTCTGGCTACTCCTTCCCTCCCTCCCTCCCTCTATCCATCCATCCATCCCTCTCCTGGTGTTCCTCTACTTCCTCCAACACAGGGCCTTCCCCCTTCATCTTAGCAAATGGTGCTTCCTGTTCTCTCCATGCCTTTCTTCACTTTCTTTGCTTCTCTTGAAATGCCCTGGGTCTCCCAACAAACTCATGGAGGGTCTGGTGTTTGGTCAGTAGCTGTGGTTTGAGGGGGAGATGACCTGGTCTCAAGGTGGATGCTGTGGATCAAATCTCAGTTCACTCATACACTTAAAACCTTCATCTACTTACACCTCAGTTCCTCTAATTCTTAGTCTCCTGCTCAAAAAAACCTGGAAGCAATGTTGCTTAGTGGCTAGGAGTGTGACATGTAGAGCTAGTCTGACCATGGTTGAAATCCCTTATCATCTTCCTAGTTATGAGTTAGTCGGCTGGGTGAATTATTTAATGACACTGGTCCTGTTAACACATTTGTGAAATGGTTGAAACAGATCTCCATGGATCTCTCACATTTCAGCACATTTTGTGAACAGATAAATTCAGCTTTGTTTCAGACTATTTTTTTCAAGGATATTTATATAGAAAACACTCTAGAAGGTAGTGATAAGAGTCTCCTTATATGGAACATGGGATGGATTTGTTTTCTGCCCCAGATAATGAAAATAACATCTCTGTCCATGGCAGAGTTTGAACAGGTTTGTGTGTCAGCCCTGTAAGACACTGGAGTTTCCTGAAATTAGGGTTCTGTGCTTGGAATGCAATCCAGAGCATGTGCAGCATCCATCAGGCTGTCTACACCTTGCCCTGTGGGAGTGGGGCTTGGGAAACCAGCGCAAATGATGTGACTCTAGCTCTTGCTATGACTGTGAATAGTAAACGGCCTTTGTAAAGACGTAACCCAGGGGTCAAGTATCTTCTGCCAGTGTCCACAAGACCGTGGCAGGCTAACTTGATAGCAGGTAGTGTCAAATCCCAGAAGCTTTATGCTTCTTGACATTTACTTCATAGATCTGTTGTAATAATTAAATGTAAAAATGTATAAAGCACATAGGACGATGCCTTTGCCTCATTCATAACAGTTATACAATAAATGTGAGCTTGCCTTAGTATTTTCCCTGTTATTAATGTTAAGATAATCTCAGATGATTGACTGGGGACTAAGGTAAATAATACTAGCATAATGTCTGGCCCACAGTAGGCTTTCAGGCACAAGATTTTTCTTTTTATTCATATATTGTATCATATCAGGGAGGCTATAATAGCAGGAAGGGACCGCAGACCCACCTTGAAGGTGGATTTAGTTCTTAATCTCTTTTCCAAAACTCAGCTGAAGGAAGGTGGCCCCACAGGGTGGGGACAGGGACCTCAGGCCTCCTTGCAGCTTGCTAGGACTGTGCCCTCCATTCAAAGCCGTCGTGAATCACACCAGACAGAGTTTTGCCAGATCTAGGGACAGCCCTTGGTGCTGTGTTCTAATTCCATACAAATTCCCCTCTCCGAGAAGAATATTCTCTCTTTGAACCTAAGGTTTCCATTTAAGTAAATGTTCACAGACACTAGCACTCTTGATTCTTGAACTACGTTCTGTTCCATGCAGTCACATGTCATGCGGGAGGAAGCGCTTTGTGACCCAGTGTCCCTGATCACTTGCAGTCACTCCTTAGTCTCCCAACCTTGATCTGAAAAATCTGATCACATGTTTGCCAGAGGCTGGGCTTTTTCTATGTTCTAGCTACAGTGGTGGAGGAAAGAGACTTGGCCCCTGCCCTCAGGGAGCTTAAAACTGAGCAAAGAAAGCACCACTAAGTAAGTAACATACTAATGAAATAAGATTGTAACTGATGATTGCTGGAGGAGATCAGCACTGTTGATTCACGATGGCTTTGAATGGAGGGCATGGTTCTAGAAGCTGCAAGGAGGCCTGAGTTAAGGAACCCACTTGCGAATCTCAGCAGCTGAGCATCATGAAAGTGTGTCTCTTGCTTATGTCACAGTCCAGTGTGGTTCGACAGTGGGGAATTGGGTTGAAGTGGGTATGGAAGGGCCTCTTGTCCTACTTCAATCTTTTCAGGATCTGGACTCTTGCTCTAATCCGTACCCTTCTCTGTGTCCAGCCGGCAGACAAGCCTGCCGGTGGCTCACTCTGCTACAGTTTACATTGTAAATTCAAGAGAGGCTCGGAAACATGGTCCACCCAGGTGCCTAGAAGAAACTAGTTGTTTTCTGACACAGAGGAGATGGCAGGAGAGAACCAGGTGGTTAGGGATGTCATTGCCCAAAGAGTCTTTGTTAAGACCCCAGATTCTGGAGGCATACTGCCTGAGTCCCCTCCTGGCTCTTCCACTTGCCAGCTGGAGACCTTGTGTTTAGTTTGGCAGTAAATTATGCTTCACTCTTGTCACCTATGAAATGTGGGCAAAAATAATAGAGAGTTCTGAGAAAGCAAATGAAATAACCCATGTACTTCAAGAACATTTAGCACAGAGTTAGTGCATTGATTTATTCTAAGTACACTGGTACAGTTAAATTATTATTGTGGTCATCATTAGTAATGGTAAGGCAAAACCTGAAGGCATTAGAATGTTAAGCCCGTGCGGCAGAAAATACTGTGGTCTAACTCTTTGGTGTCATACCCTCCATTCCCTCCTCACCTGGCGCTTTGCTAACTAGTACTGGAAAAGCCTACAGTCTCCTCCCTTCTGGTAATTTCTCTGGTTATATCAGGTTCCCCATGCCTGGCTCTGAACTAGCACTCTGGATCCAGGTAGATGTATGGTTTTAATTTTAACTCAAATTTGGCTCATTTTGTTGTTTCTTTACCCTCTTTAAAGTGTCTCCAACTCACTTTTCTCCAAGGTTCCATTTTGTACTAACAATCTGTGTAACTTGTCATAGGAAATTAAAACATTATGATGACTGTCTGGATTCCAGGTCTTGTGTTTGGCAGTAGGAATCTTAAATGGGCAAATAGTTTCCTGGACTGGCACTTAGATTGGAGGCAAACACCACACCAAGAGTTGAGTAGAATCGAGACTTATCACAGTGGGATGACTAGCTTCCCCTCAAGTCATCAGTCTGCTAAACATTTCCCTTTTGTGCTCAGTAGAACCAGCTTAGACTCCTGTCACTCGAGTAGCTGGGCCTCCATGTAGTCAGAAGACTGCCCCTTCTACCTGCATGAAAGGCACAATCTGCAAGGGCCAGGAGTATTGTTAAACTTTATAAAATTAAACTCTAGATTAAGTGCTTAAAGCAGCATTGGCATTTGAGACATCATAGGCTAGGCTGTATGTTGGAATTTTCTTCACCTCTATGATGTAGGGTTCACTTTTGTCTTTATTGGCTGTCTGTTTCATGCCCAGCACTGTGCTGGCTGATGAGGACATTTGATGAAATAAACACTGTCCCTGCCCTCAGTGAACCTACCACGTGGCAGGAAGAACAGATGACGGTCAAATGCTAACTCATATACAGTATATAATGGCATCATAACAATGAATGAGGCTGTAAGTGTCCATTGCAAGGCAATTTCACTGACATGGCTGATGAGGAATACCTTCCTTGAAGAGGTGGCCCAGGAGCTGACAGCTGAATGATGGAGCAGGAGTTATCCAGGCACAAGGGGAAGGAAGGCCGTCCATCAGAGGGAGCAGAATGTGCTCAAAGGACTCAAATGTGGGTCAGCCTTTGAAGAAAGCTCAGGGGACCTAACAGAAGCAGAAGATATTAAGAAGAGGTGGCAAGAATACACAGAAAACTATACAAAAAAGATCTTCAAGACCCAGACAATCAGGTGTGATCACTCACCTAGAGCCAGACATCCTGGAATGTGAAGTCAAGTGGGCCTTAGCACATATCACTATGAACAAAGCTTGTGGAGATGATGAAATTCCAGTTGAGCTATTTTAAATCCTAAATGATGCTGTGAAAGTGCTACACTCAATATGTCAGCAAATTTGGAAAACTCAGCAGTGGCCACAGGACTGGAAAAGGTCAATTTTCATTCCAGTCAAAGAAAGGCAATGCCAAAGAATGCTCAAACTACCACACAATTTCACTCATCTAACACACAATAAAGTAATGCTCAAAATTCTCCAAGCCAGGCTTCAGCAATACCGTGAACTGGTAACTTCCAGATGTTCAAGATTGTTTTAGAAAAGGAAGAGGAACCAGAGATCAAATTGCCAACATTCACTGAATCATCGAAAAAGCAAGGGAGTTCCAGAAAAACATCTATTTCTGCTTTATTGACTATGCCAAAGCCTTTGAATGTGTGGATCACAGTAAACTGTGGAAAATTCTAAAAGAGAAAATTCTAAAAACCAGACCACCTGACCTGCCTCTTTAGAAACCTGTGTGCATGTCAAGAAGCAACAGTTAGAACTGGACATGGAACAACAGGTTGGTTCCAAATAGGAAAAGAAGTATGTCAAGGCTGTATATTGTCACCCTGCTTATTTAACTTGTATGCAGAGTACATCATGAGAAATGCTGGGATGGATGAAGCACAAGCTGGAATCAAGATTGCCAGAAGAAATGTCAATAACCTCAGATATGCAGATGACACCACCCTTATGGCAGAAAGAGAAGAAGAACTAAAGAGCCTCTTGATGAAAGTGAAAGAGGAGAGTGAAAAAGTCAGCTTAAAGCTCAACATTCAGAAAACGAAGATCATGGCATCTGGTCCTATCACTTCATGGGAAATAGATGGGGAAACAGTGGAAACAGTGACAGACTTCATTCTTTTGGGCTCCAAAATCACTGCAGATGGTGATTTCATGCAGCCATGAAATTAAAAGACGCTTAGTTCTTGGAAGGAAAGTTATGACCAACCTAGATAGCATATTAAAAAGCAGAGACATTACTTTGCCAAACAAAGATCCGTCTAGTCAAGGCTATGGTTTTTCCAGTGGTCATGTATGGATGTGAGAGTTGGACTGTGAAGAAAGCTGAGCGCTGAAGAATTGATGCTTTTGAACTGTGGTGTTGGAGAAGACTCTTTTTTTTTTTTTAATTTTATTTTATTTTATTTTTAAACTTTACATAACTGTATTAGTTTTGCCAAATATCAAAATGAATCCGCCACAGGTATACATGTGTTCCCCATCCCGAACCCCCTCCCTCCTCCCTCCCCATTCCATCCCTCTGGGTCGTCCCAGTGCACCAGCCCCAAGCATCCAGTATCGTGCATCGAACCTGGACTGGCAACTCGTTTCATACATGATATTTTACATGTTTCAATGCCATTCTCCCAAATCTTCCCACCCTCTCCCTCTCTCACAGAGTCCATAAGACTGTTCTATACATCAGTGTCTCTTTTGTGAACTGTGGTGTTGGAGAAGACTCTTAAGAGTCCCTTGGACTGGAAGGAGATCCAATCAGTCCATCCTAAAGGAGATCAGTCCTGGGTGTTCATTGGAAGGACTGATGTTGGAGCCAAAACTCCAGTATTTTGGCCACCTGATGCAAAGAGCTGACTTATTTGAAAAGACCCTGACGTTGGGAAAGTTTGAGGGCAGGAGGAGAAGGGGACGACAGAGGATGAGATGGTTAGATGGCATCATCGACTCTTGGACATGAGTTTGGGTAAACTCCAGGAATTGGTGATGGACAGGGAGGCCTGGCGTGCTGCAGTTCATGGGGTCACAAAGAGTCGGACACGACTGAGTGACTGAACACCAGGGGACTGTGGTATATGGGTGAGGCCAGAAGGGCAGGTGCTGCTGGAGGCCGCCATGTGAATTATGGACTTTCACTACAGAGCAATGAAAACCCACGTAAGGACTTTTGAGCAGAGAAGTGCAGGACTACTGTGACTAGGTCAGATTTGCCTCTAGAGAAGATTGCTGGGTCTTGAGGGTGGAGTGGATGTGTGTGGACCAGAGGAGAGGTTCTTCTATTGTCAGGGCTTCATGAGAAATGAAGAGAGCTCAGTGTCTGGGGGATGGAGGTAGACAATGAGAAATGTAGGCAGCTCTGGCAGGTACTTGGATGGTGAAATCTACAGGACTTGACAATGGATCACATGTGGAAGACGAGAAGGAGGGAGTGTCCAATGAGACTCTCCAAGGATTCTGACTTCCTGATGTGCATAGAAAGCCTTGCCATCCACAGGCATGGAAAGCCTTTCCATCCACAGACATGGTGCCAAATCTGGTGAGGGATAGCACGGAGTAGTTTGAAGTTTAAAACATATGCCATCATATGCCATCATTTGTCAATTCATATAAAAATATATTGTGGAAAGAAAGAAAAGGAAATAAATTACTATGTCTTCACCATCTCCTACATTTGGAGTGCTTTTAATGTGTCTTGGTTTATCTTTCTAGTAGCCTTGTAAGGCAGACACCACACTCATCTATCAGCTCAGAAAAAGGTCCTGAAAAATCTGCTGACTGGCCTGTGCTATGCTATGCTTAGTTGCTCAGTGATTACTGACTCTTTGTGACTCCATGCAGTTAGCCTGCCAGGCTTCTCTCTCTATGGGAGTCTCCAGGCAAGAATACTGGAGTGGGTTGTCATGCCATCCCCAAGGGGATCTTCCCAACCCAGGGATCCAACCCAGGTCTCCCACATTGCAGGCAGATTCTTTACTGACTGAGCCACCAGGGAAGCCCAAGAATTCTGGAGTGGATACCCTACCCCTTTTTCAGGCCCAGGAATCGAACTATGGTCTCCTACATTGCCTTTGGATTATTTACCAACTGAGCTATCGGTGAAGCCCTGAGAACATACAATTAATGATAAGAAAAATATGGTTTTGATCACAGGTTTTTGTGAAACCACAATCTTCTACAGGCTTTTCCAGCACAAAATATTTCATCTGTATCTACTTGATGTTGGTTTTCTGAGAAACAGCATGGAATTCTGGCTCTTGAGAAATTTACAGTGATCACCTAGGAAGGTGTTGGTTATAATCCCACAGTGGTGGATGAAACAAGACGTCTTGGGTTTATGGAGGAAGAGTTTTGGGACTGCGATGTGCACGGGACGGGATCTGAGCTGTGTCTGAACAAGATATTTACTCTGACCAGGGGCAAGAACATATAGAGCTTCAGATGTGCTCTGGCCTATACAGGCTGGAGAGATTGATGAAGGGGAGATGAAGAGAAGGGAAACGGAGAGGAGAGAGTATATAAACACATATCTGAGTAGTGAAAACTCTTAGCTATATTGAGAAACTTAATTTTGCCCATGAACTCAGTAACCAAAAGTCAAAATTAAACAGACTTGGTAACAGTAAGAGACTTGAACTCCTTAACAGTCTTCAAATAATTTATAATTAGTAATATTAAGAAGAATTCTGAACAGGGTCATGAATATGCAAAATTCCTTTGTGTTCCCTTAAGCCGGCAATTTCCAAACCCAGCCACTCTCTTCCTATTTGCACATAACCTCAGAGGGCCACAGAGCTGGGTGAGGAAGAAAACAATTCTTACAAAGAAGCTGGATTTAATGATTACCATTTTGAACCCCTCAGAGCTCTTCTTTATTTTTCTTCTTGTATCTCCTGGAAAACACACACACACACACACACACACACACACACACACACATTAACATAAGCAATGCAATTAATGCAGATATTTTCACAAACCCACTAAAACACATATAGGAGACTGCTAATAGCATTTGCCTCCACAAAGTTGGTTGTAAGAATGGAAAGGCGACCAGCTTTTCATTGTCTGTGATTATGTACCTCTTAAGTTTTTAGAAGACGAGTAACGAAATACACTTTTAAAAGTCCATTATGTTTGTGGCTTGAAAGGCACCAAGATGTAAATAAAAAGGTTATGGACTCAGAGTCATACTACCTGAGCCCGAGTTTCCTTATTCACAGAGTACAGGAAATAATTCTTACCTTGCATGTTGTTTCGTGTGTGTGTGTGTGTGTGTGTGTGTGTGTGTGTGTGTGAAGTTTATTTATTCATTTTCGGCTGTGCTGAGTCTTCATTGTTGTGCGGGCTTTTCTCTAGTTGTGGCAAGCAGGGGTACTCTCTGGTCGCAGTGCATGGGCTTCTCATTGCAGTGGCTTGTGTTTTTGTGGAGCGAGGGCTCTGGAGCACATGGGCTTCATTCTGTAGTTGTAGCGCAGAGCTTGGTAGTTGCGGTTGCCAGGCTCTAGAGCACACAGGCTAGGCAGTTGTGCTGTGCAGGCTTAGTTGCTGTGGGATCTTCCCTGATCAGGGAACAAACCCATGTCTCCTGCATTGGCAGGCAGATTCTTTACCACTGAGCCACCAAGGAAGCCCCCATTGCATGGTTTTTAATGAGGTTTAGGGATAGAGTGTATTTAATACCTGGCACAGAGTGAATGTTCAATCATAAAGATTTTACTACTGACAAATGCAAGTCTTTTTGATAATTTGTAGCTAAATAAACCATTCTTTGGCTAAGTTTTAGGTCTCAAGAGGTTTTGCAGGTCGCAATACTGATCTGGTTCAGAAAGGAAAAAAAAAGGGCACCTGGCTTTGATGTAGTGCTTCTGAGTGATGGGAGAATTCCACAATTTCAGTGCAATTAACCTGCTGGGAGGGAAGACAACAAAATAATAACAATAGCCATTACTGTTATTGTTATTAATGGCCCATTATTATGCCCAGAAGACTTATTTATCTGACACAGGCCCAACCTAATTTCATCTCCATCTCATGTATTTAGTAAGAGAATTAGGCGTTCATATATTTCAGTGAATTGTGTTGCTTCAATGTTATTGACATACTCTGAGCATTAAACTATTATCATTTTCAAGCCCCGGATTAAGAAACTAATTACAACGCTTTAATAGTTAAATCCTAGCTGCCAAGTCTTATGAATATGGCAGCACTGTCTATAAGGCTGAATAATTGTTTGATCTGCTGACACGGTAACTCTTTTGCAGAAGCAATCTGAAAGGTTGCCTTCGATCTTTGAAGCAGTCCTCAAGCATTGTGTTCAGATATGACCACTGCAATCTGGGAGGCTTGTTATTAAAAGCATGACCAGAAAAGTGGTTAATTTTCCTGTGAGAAGATGTCAATTAACCCTAATAGAGTTATTTGGGGGCTGATTTTGTTTAATCAAACATCACAAAATAATTGAGCTGTGAACAAATAGCTTATCATAGAAATGTGTAGGTTGGCAAAAAAGCTTGGAGAGTGCCTTTCAGTAACTCCCATTTATTAACAGTTACTTTTTGCATTCAAATGGGCAATTACCAAGGGGCCTGGTGCTCAGAGCCTTAATAGGATCCTGTGGCCCTTACAGAGTGCTTGGCTCCTCATCCAAGGCAAAGTCAGATGCTTTGACAGTGGACACTGGGAAGTTTGAAGGAAAGGGAAGCTTTACTTCTTATTTATCACCTATCAAGCCTGAAGAAGGACAAATCCAAGGTTCATGTCCCACTTTTATTTATAGACATCATACTTACTGTCCCTCTGGGTTCTCCAGAAGCATCTTTAAAAACATAATTTAACCCATTGTTTCAGACTTCTTAATGCATTTAAGAATCATGTGTGTGGATGTGTGTGTGTTTTGAGGAAAGTTTTCACTTTCGTCTCAAAGGATTTGTTAACACAATAAGCCACGTGTTATATACAAATAAATGATACAAATATGTATTAGAGAATTATCTAGCTTACTTTCAATATACTAACGTTAAAAGAAAAGAGAGAGAGCAGAGAATACATCACCAAATTGGGTCTTGACCAACATCCAGATTTAAGTGGCGCTGGGAAGTCCTGTGTCATAGCACAGCTGGAGTCCCAGCTGGGAAAGAGTCCCAGGCAGCGTGTCTGCTCCATGGGTGAGATTTCAAAGATTGCAATCTGGGGTTCGCTCTTATAATGCCAGAAAGATGGCAAACTGCTATCACCATCAATCTGTGAATATGCCTAATGGCTGGGACGCATCCCTAAGCAATTAAATCAGAATCCCTCTGGGTGGAGGCTGGGCATGGATATGTTTCTAAAGTTCCCAGCAAGTCCTGGGCAGAGGACCATTGCTTTAAGCCATCCATCATTTCTGGGATCATTTCTCAGCTCGTCTGCATAGGTGAGTGAGCACAAAGGATTAGATTGTCAAATGTGATTTGCATTGGTGATCTTACCCAGTGTACCAGTCAGCTGGGACTGCTGTAACAGAATACATGGACAGGGTGGCTTCGATAACAAACATTTGTTTTCTCATCGTTCTGGAGGCATCACCTTAAAGCCTCTGTCTCTAGTTGTTTTGCAGGGTTAGAGCTGCAACGTAGGAATTTGAGGAGGGCACTCTTCAATCCTTCGCAGTAATTAATGTTACTCCTAATTTCAGAATTGAAAGTAATTGTAGATACAGGCAAATTTGGGAGAGGTCCAGAAGTATCAGTATCACTCCCCAAGTCCTTTCTTGCCTAAGTTCATACTTTGGCCCAGGATAATAAATTAAATTTTTAAGTAATGTATGGGTCTGTATACAAAAGTGAGAACTGTTGTAGTCGTGAAACATTATTATTTTAAACTTAGGTACACAGCTTCATGATGTTTTCCAGGGACTCATATGCTATAAATTGACTGACTCTGGATTTATTTATCAAAATCCATCCCAGACAGACTACTACATACATCCTGCTAAAAGCATTCCATAGATACAAAATCTCAAGTTAAAATACACCAGTTGTTTGTTCTCCATGAGATCTGTTGTTAGCAAAGGTCTCCATGGACATTTGATCAAGCGACCTTTCTTTTATGTTTCTGGAAGATCCTCCCACATTCACTGCACACTTGCCCCAAGAAAGGAGGAGGACAAAACATAAGCCTTCTTCTAAACACATCCTTTCAAATGGGGCATTTGCCAGTCTTGAGCTAACCTTATGCATCCTGACACTCTCCTGGAGAGTGTTGTTTCCATTACCACGAAGCTCCAGACAAACCCTGTGACTTGTTTCCTCTAACAACTTTGGCCCTAAAGTGTGGTTCCCAGACCTGGACCATCACCTGGGAACTTGTTTAAAATTCAGACTCTCAAGCCCACCCCAGGCTGAGTAAATCAGAAATTGCATTTTAGCAAGGTTTTCAAGGGATTTGCTGGCACATTCAAGTTTGAGAAGCACAGTTCTAACACCCAAGGTCTACCCTGCCTCAGGGCCTTTACACCTGCCCTGTGTCCTCACCTTTCAGGGTCACAACTTAAAAATCACCTTTTTTGCTTCTCTTGTCTTCTCTTTAAAGTAAATGCACCAGTGTTACTCTAGCACTTGCATTCCTGCTGAAAACTAGTTGTTGTTCAGTTGCTAAGTCATATCCAGCTCTTTGCGACCCCATGGCCTGCAGCAGACCAGGTTTCCCTGTCCCTCACCAACTCTTGGAGTTTGCCCAGGTTCATTTTCCACTGAATCAGTGTTTCCTTCCAATCATCTCATCCTCTGCCATGCTCTTCTTCTTTTGCCTTTTGTCTTTCCCAGCATCAGGGTCTTTTCCAGTGAGTTGGCTCTTCACATCAGGTGGCCAAACTATTGGAGCTTCAGCATCATTGACCAAACCAATCAATCCTAAGGAAAATCAACCCTGAATACTCATTGGAAGGACTGATGCTGAAGCTGAACACTTGTTACAATATACATTTTATTAATTTGTTGTATTGTTGCTTCAGCTGTCCCACCAATTCTAATTCAATTCCTTGAGGTCAGAAGTCTTAAGCAACCTGTTTATAAGCTGTCTCCTAATGAATATCACTTGGTGTATTGGGTGGGCAGTGAACAGTTGTTGTCTCAAAATGAGTCAACTGATAGTCCATGATTTGGTACCCACCTGCATCTCTAACATAATCTTCTTTATTCCTTTCTTGCTCTCAACTTAAACTACCTATAGCCCCTCATCCTCGTCCCCATCACTGAATCAAGTGCCTTCTTGGATTTCCTTAAGCTGCTCACTCTTCCTGAATGATTTTCCCCATCTACTCCCACTAAAGGACACTTAATCATCCTCAGAGACTCTGCTCCAATATTCTAGAAAAGACAGCTTAAGGATCATTTGGGCCACAATTGTATTTTGAATTATACTGAAGTTTAGTGGGTTTGCATGCATATTTTACTATGGCACCAAGATCCTCTAGGGGGAAATGGAATCATTGTCTGTCATATCTGTATTGTCACTGCTTAATGTAGTGCATGAGACACAGGAATGGCTCAGTAAATGGCCTTTGAATCATGAGCCAGGAGAAATATAAGAGGATGTGAGAAGGGTGGTAGAAAGAAAGCCCACCTGTGTCAACTTCAAAATCCTGGCATAAAAGGAAGAGAATAGTCCCTGTGGTCTCATGTGGACTTTTCTTGATGAAAAAGTACTTTTCATCTCCCTCGTCTTCTAGCAGTCCTGGAAATAGAAGCTGAATCAAATAAACACTTCATTTGTCTCACTTTCCAAAGAAAACTTAACTTCTCAATGTAAAAAAAAGCCAATAGGCTGTCTTAGACCATTCAAGCTATTAGAACCCAATGCCATAGGCTTTGTGACTTACTATAAAATAAACGGATTTCACACAGTTCTGGAGGCTCAAATGTCCAAAATCAAGACCCCAGCAGATTTGGTGTCTGGTGAAGCCTGCTACTTGGTTCATGGGTGTCTGTATTCTCCCTCTTCCCTAACTGATACAGGGACTCTCTGGGGTCCCTTTCTAAGGGTATGAATCCTATTCATGAGGGCTCCACTCTTACAACCTAATCACCTCCTAACAGCACCCCCCACCCCCAACACAGACATTCAGTCCATAGTATGTGCTGTTTGGTAGAAGCCACTTGTCTCTTAGCTTGTGGACTACTAAGTGTATGAGAGAGTAGACTCAATTTCTGAAATAGCCTAATGTTGTTGGTATACCTGTGGATATAGACATCAACACACATACATCTCAAGAGCTTTCTGCAGAACTGCTTAGGGCATGGAAAGAATTCAGGAACAGTATGTGACTACTTACTTAGATGCAGTATGAAGGGTAGCAAAGAATCACCCACCCAAATATGTCACATCCACCACATCTTCTGAGCTGGCAACTGAGCATAAGAGTCCGACTATTTGTGTTGTTTCCTTAGATTAACATGGAGGTGTCAAACAGATGACTGTTCAGCTCTTCATTGGACGGTATGTGCCCTGAAACAAAACTTGTGAGCTTATACTCAGTCTTTAGGGAGTGGTACCCAGGTCTCTGTAGTACAGAGGTAGTCTTTTTAGTTTGACTTCACTTGGTGTTCACCTGGAGACATATTTAGCTTAGTCTTGATGAACTGAGTAGGGGAGAGGCCATGCCAGTGAGTAAGGGTTTCATGAACCTAGGCATGGAGACGTTATGCAAGAGAAATCTGAAAGCCACGTGAAATAAGATCTTCTTTGTCTTATAATGAAGATCTGAAAGGCAATGCTAGAATCCCAATCAACATATTACTTAACCAATGTCACTGTTTCCTACAGTCTTACTGGAGGGGTGCAGATTCTGCAGTGTGTGGAGATAATAAATGTTACAAGAGGGGACTAAATTATTTGGTCTGGACTCCAGTGAATAGAAAGCACTGTCTTAAATCAAAGCACGTTCTCTCCTTAATAGCATTACTTCTCAGGGTCTTTAATAAACTAATATGCATTGTGGCTCCCCTGACATTATGATATTGAACCGTGTGGTTTTCTATGTTCAAAAGATAATGTTTCAGTGCTCGTATTCATCAGAATGAAATACAGGATAATGGTGCTAAATAATCTGTATAAAAACAGTTTCTATCCTCTAGTTCAGAAAATGGAACCAAGAGATTCAGAGGCTTGGCGGAGGGGGGAGGGGCGGGGGGAGAAACTAGAAAGGAGGGAAAAGAAAACAGGAAATCAAATGCTCTTCCTGTCTCCGTGGGTAAACTTAACTGATCAGCATGCTTCCCCACTTACCTGACAGAGAGCATGACTCAGCCCAGGTGAGTGGGTGAAAAGCAATTTGCAAGTTGTCTGGAGTGTGAAACCTACGATGAATGGCTGAGCTGGATAGAAAAGAAGATTTAGTAGCAGGAATAGGAGGACTTCTTTTGTTCTTGCATGTATAGTTTGTCATATTTAAGCAAGTCAGAGTTGGGAGGCTCAAACAAAAAGGAAGAATAAAGAGCATTCAACGGCAATAAAAGGAGGCATCCTCTCCTAAGGATTTATGTCGTTATATCTTTCTTGGAATAGAATTTGTCCAAGTTCCACTCCACCTTTCAGGCTCTATAGGAGATTTTAAAAAAAGCATAGTAGCCCTATTATCCCAGTGGAAGTAGAAGAGGTAGAATAGTATAGATAAAATGCCAAGAGATTTCAAAAGAAAGTGAGGACATCAGAGAAGGACATCAGAGAGGACATCAGCTTGGAGGCATCAGAGAAGACTCAGGTTATTTGAATGGTTGCAGAATTAGGGGAAAAACATGACAGATAAAACGATGCATATAAACTAAATAATGCCAATAGGGGAGCCATGGGGTCTTGAAGAGAAGCACAAACATAACCCTTTACTAGAAGAAAAATGGATGTTGTGGGCTGGAGACTGATGAGGCTGGAGGAAAGGGTTAGGGGTTTGCTCTGCAGTAACTTGAAGGCTAAAATGAGGCATCTGCACTGTCTCAGAGAGTAATTAAGAGAAGACAATAATGTAACTTTAATAGAGCAGCATTTAAGGACAAAGAGGAAAGGGGTTTATGGAAATAAATTGGAACAACTTATGCTATTTTTTCAGGGGAGCAAGGTGGAAAGGGTGTCAAAGATGACAGTGTAGTCACTAATAATAATTGTGGTAGATGTAACTCATTCAGCTTTTTACTTTGGCCCATACTGTGTGCTTATATATTACTTTTATCATTAATTCTGAAGCCAAATCCAATACCAAATTAATTCTAAAAGACAGTTTTGGATGAAGTATAAAAGAATAGATTTATTGATTTGCCAGGTAAAAAGGGGCAGAGCGGGCTAGTACCCTCAAAACTGTGTGTCCTAATGGGGGTGAGGGGAATGGCGTGAGGAATTTTGTAGTCAAAGGGCAGGGTTGTTGATAAAAATTAAGGTGCCTGAAGGGCCTGAATACCTTCAATCAGGAAATCTTCTGGCTTCAGATGATGATGCATGAACTGGAACTTTCTCTGGAATGAATGGAGTTTCATCAGGTAGTCAACACTTTCCATTTGGTGGGGGTTTTAGTTCTGAGGACTTCCCTGGTGGCTCAGACAGTAAAGCATCTGTCTACAATGCAGGACACCTGGGTTCAATCCCTGGGTCAGGAAGATTCCCTGGAGAAGGAAATGGCAACCCACTCCAGTACTCTTGCCTAGAAAATCCCATGGACAGAGGAGCCTGGTGTCCATGGGGTTGCAAAGAGTCAGACACGACTGAGCGACTTCACGTTCATGTTCACATTTAGTTCTGCAGAAGAGCTCAAGAGATTGTTAGGTGTATCCCTTGAGGAGAAACCAGGATGCTGTCCTAGTGAGTGAGTGAGTGAAGTCGCTCAGTCGTGTCCGACTCTTTGCAACCCCCATGGACTGTAGCCTGCCAGGCTCCTCCATCCATGGGATTCTCCAGGCAAGAATACTGGAGTGGGTTGCCATTTCCTTCTCCAGGAGAGCTTCCCGACCCAGGGATTGAGCCCAGGTCTCCCACATTGTAGTCAGATGTTTTACCATGTTTTGCCACCAGGCAAGTCATTATGCTATTCTTTGCTCCCATATCTCTGCAATGTGTCCCTTCCCTATTTATAATCTGAATCTGCCCTTTGGATTTCAGGGAACGGACACAGAAAGGCTTTTCTTTCCAGGACCCCATAGAGTCATCCTCAGTTTCAACTCTAGGAGGTAGTTCATGGGGTCACAAAGAGTTGGACAGGACCATGTGACTGAAGAATAGTTTAGTTCAGTTGCTGAGTGGTGTCTGACTCTTTGTGACCCCATGGACTGGAGCATGCCAGGCCTCCCTGTCCATCACCATCTCCCAGAACTTACTCGAAGTCATATCCATCAAGTCGGTGATGCCATCCAACCATCTCATCCTCTGTTGTCCCCTTCTCCTGCCTTCAATCTTTCCCAGCATTAGAGCCTTTCCAATGAGTCAGTTCTTCACATCAGGTGGCCAAAGTATTGGAGCTTCAGCTTCAGCATCAGTCCTTCCAATGAATATTCAGGACTGATTTCCTTTAGGATGGACTGGTTGGATCTCCTTGCAGTCTAAGGGACTCTTAAGAGTCTTCTGCAACACCTCATTTCAAAAGCATCAATTATTCAGCACTCAGCTTTCTTTATAGTCCAACTCTCACATCCATACATGACTACTGGAAAAACCATAGCCTTGACTAGATGGATCTTTGTTGGCAAAGTAATGCCTCTACTTTTTAATATGCTGTCTAGGTTGGTTATAACTTCTTCCAGGGAGCAAGTGTCTTTTAATTCCATGGCTTCAGTCACCATCTGCAGTGATTTTGGAGCCCAAAAAGATAGAGTCTCTCACTGTTTCCACTGTTTCCCTGTCTATTTGCCATTAAGTGATGAGACCAGATGCCATGGTCTTAGTTTTCTGAATGTTGAGCTTTAAGCCAGCTTTTTCACTCCCCTCTTTCACTTTCATCAAGAGGTTTAGTTCTTCTTCACTTTCTGCCGTAAGGGTGGTGTCATCTGCATATTTCTCCTGGCAATCTTAATTCCAACCTGTACTTCATCCAGTCCAACATTTCTTATGATGTACTCTGCATGTAAGTTAAATAAGCAGGGTAACAATATACAGCCTTGACTGAAGAACAAGAACAAATCAAAACTGTGTTTCACAGATGAAAAAAATAAGGTTCAGAAAGCTCAAATGGCTTGACCAGTGTCACTCTGCTAGGATTTGAACCCATGTCTGTTGGAGTCCAAGGCGTGTGTGGTAAGATTTGGAAAATGAGAAGGAAGGCAATACTTACAAGGTCTGAAATGCCATTATTACATTAATTGCTGATACTATGTGACTGTAAGAATAAGAGCTCAAGAGAGAGGTGAGGCCTGATAGTGGCCATCTTGAAGGTTTTGCCTAGATTAAGTTGATCATTGAAACCAAAATATCATAGCCATAACATTCCAGTAAAAATAATAATTATTTAGAAAGCTACTCAGGCACTTGCCTTGCACATGTTATCTCTTTTATAACAAATGTCTCAGTCATAACAAATAAGGTTGGGCAATGGATGCTCCAAGTTGTTGACTTGCCTTTGGTCAGTGTCTGGAGAGACGAAGCCTGCCTTTGAACCCAGAAAAGGCTGACTTCGTAGCTCCTGTTCTTTCTATTTTGAGCTGTAGCAAAGTTTACCAGAGGAGAATGTACAGAGAACAGTCAGCGACCTATTGAAACCCAGTTGTGTCCTTGTATGCAGGCTGTTTTTGTTTTTGTTTTTGTTTTCACTCTCCATGGTGTATTAATTATGTTCCACTACCTAGCAACTCAGTTCTCCAGATTTAATTCCCTTTCTTCCCTCAAAATGCCAAGGACATTTCAAGTATAAATGTACACTCTATAGATGTGTGTGTATTAAATGAACAAAAAATAGATGAGACTCACATAAGTCCTTATGGATCCTTTCATCAAGTCTAATTACAATAAAAGTGCATAAAATTGCAATTTTGGCTGGGGAAAAATCCCTTCTAGAGGAGGGGTCAATCTTTCCTCTCACCTCTTTCACCTGCCAGGGCCCTTGAGTCCACTCTCAGATACTGAGCATCCATCACTGAATAAATGGACAGAAGCTCTGACCTCATGGAGTTTACAGAGGAGTTGGGGGACAGACTTTAATGAGTCGCATATTTGCATAATTACAAATGGTGCTAGAGTCTTTGAAGAGGGATCCATGAGGGGTTATAAAAGGAGGAATCAACCCAGTGCGGGTGGGTGTCCTGAGCAAGAGTTGAGGGGGTCGAGGAGTTGCTGAACATCCCGTGACAGCAGAAGGGGCTCTGTGGGACAGGATGCTTCCTGGGACTCACGTAGCCAGCCGGGAGAAGCCACCTACTGTGTGTCCCTGACAGACAACACTCGCTAGCAGGTCTAAGAGCAAGAAGAAGTCACTGAGGAATAAACAAAAAGATGACCTGGTCAGATCTCCACATAAATCCGTCTAGCTGTAGTCAGAGGATGGGATTAGAAAATGCCAGCAGGAAAGGGAGGCCAAGAAACCCCACAGAATGCTTTTGCAGAGGAAGTGTGATAACAAAGGTGAGAAAAGAGAATTCATTTCTCGAAAGTGTTCATTTTTGACTCCTTTGGTCCTGACCCAGGAAGCTTACTTACTATACAGTTTGTTGGATAAACTAATTAATGTACGTGATGACAAGAGATAAATCCAGCACAGGTTGTTGGTCACTTGGATATGGGAGGGGGAGTAAAGGAAGGGAAGAGGTCTAGGATGACACCACTCCTGATTTATGGATTGATAAATCTGCAATGTGCTAGGGCTTTGTTCTTCTCTTTTCATTTCCTCTGAGTCAGCCAGTGTTTTCTGCAAAAGACCAGATAGTAAATAAGTTGGGTTTTACAGGCCTTGCATTCACAGCTCCTCCATTCTCATTGTAGCGTACAGTCAGCCATAGATAATATGTAAATGAACAGTGTAGTGACAGGGGTCCGATAGAATTACTCATGAAACCAGATGGTGGGCAGGATTTGGCTCACTGGGGCCATAGCTGGCCAGTCCCTGGTGCAGATCATGAGTTCAGTTTTGACCAAGCTTGTTTGAGGTATTTTTGAGGCATATATGTGAATATGTTTGTCTTATACATTATCCTTAAGTCTATGCTTTAAAAAAAAAAATAAACTGCTTTCAGTTGTTTTTAATAAATAAAGCACGATTAAATGCCTAATGTTTATTGGTAAGCATCATTTAGAGAACTGTGTCCCCAGAGAGGGACTAAATAAGAAATGATTTGTGGTTAGCATGTAAATTATAAGGAAATGGCTCCTCTCCTGGCAGTATTGTTTCCAAAAGAGATAGCTGACCAGTGTCAGCTCAGTGTGGCCATCTGAGTGTATGATATTTTTGAAGCATGTCAACATTGTGAAAACTTGGAGGTTCCACAGAAAGCTGATTCTTCTGGGGAAAAGATAAATAAAAGGAAGTTCTCAAGCCAAGTCAAGTCAACCCTTTGTAATTAGAGGGATAGAAAGGTTTGATGAAGAAAGAGAAATCTACAGTTACTGTAGGGGTAGACTGTTCAGTCAGTCTGGGAGCTTTTAATTATGCAAATGTAACAAGAACTACCCCATTTTCCATTGTGTTTAAGGAAAATGCAGGCACTGAAACAGTAAATGCAGATCATTTAGGCAGAATTGTTATGAAATCTGTTCTTGATGGGTAATTTAATATATATATTTATATGGACATATAATTTGATTTGTGTTCCTTTAGCCTTTGTTTTTTGGAGCAAGAATTATTTCTTACTCCCACCCACATCGTTTGTTTATGTGCTGGGCCTCTGTAGGCATTTTCTGTTATTTGGCCAGTAACATTATGAAACATAAGTCTGGAGACCTTTCTGAACTGGGGAAATTTGTAATTCCACTACAGCTCCATACTTTCCCATTAAATCATAAAAAGAGCATAACTGTACATTTTAGGCGACCTTCTCAGACTTTCATTAAAAGTGCATTAAAAGAGCGAGGGCATCGTAAGGTCAAGAATAGAAGCCTGCGGTCACTAGGTTCTCTAAACAACACAAATATTTTCTTCCAAACCCCAGCCCTTCAGAGAGTATAGTTCATCAGTTCCCAAACTTGTCTACATATTATCAAAGGAGCTTTTAAACACAATGCTGCCCCAAGAAGATCCCCAAGTGATTCATATGTACAAGCAAGCTTGGGAACAACATCACAAAAAAATGTCTCAGTAACAATACAGAACTATCTACATCTCAGAGCTCAAGGGACCCGATAGTGAGATGAAGCTCTGAGTCCCTCTGTGGATGCCCAGTGACTACTGTAGTTAAAAGCCAATCTTTTCATACTCTTTTATGTATTAATCTTTTATGTACAGTTTTATGAAGCAAGTGTATGGTACTTTCTTCCTTGAGTACATTAAAAATGATGAATTGTACAAGTAATTACACATTTCGAATACGTAGTATCCGAATTAAGTGTGTTTATAGCAGTCCTGAAATTCTGTTTTATAGTCCAGTCGTGCTGCCTAAGGTTTAACAATCAGGACTGAGTCTCAAAAAAAAAAAAAAAAAAAAAAGGCATAAACATGCTACAAAACTCCCTGTAAAGCCATTCCCCCTTACCCACTCCACACTGGAACCTAAAGCTGGTTCTTTTCTAGTGTTAAGTGTTCCACATTCCTGTGCATTTTTCCTGAAAAGATTTTCCCGTAAATTAGCCGGGACAAATATATTTTAATGAACAAATGGAGTTTTAATAGAAAGCTCTTTTTTAAATTAGCTCATTCTGTTACAGTTTTAATAAGCAAAAATAATATTGCAGGGAATTGTGCAATAAAAGCACCAGCCAGCCTGCTCTACCGAGTATGCGCTGGAAAGATGCAAATGGAATTTCACCGAAGAAAATATCTCTGGAGTGACACAATTTTCTTTCAAAGAGAAAACGTCTGTATGGGGAAAGGAACAGATCTCTTCTAGATAAAAATGGATGCACTGAACAGTGTTTATAAAAATCCTCTCAGTTTGATTCCTGCATTTGGCAGTAAGACAGAAACTCATTGGGTTTTATTTTAAAATTCCAGTGATTATAAGGTTTCTGCACCCCCTATGGAGTATAGAGCCAGACCCTTTTTTTCTTTGCCAGCACACGTGCTAAGAAACTTCAGCTGACAGGTGCTTTTTCATTGTCTCTGTATGAGCCAGAAGCAGTGGGGTCACAGCTGATTTTCTGAGTCCAGGTCTTCCCCACCCTCTTTTCTGAGTGCTTTCAGGAGACAAAACCAAGTGTTTCTGATTTCGTGTAATTCACACGAATTACAGTTTGCTTTTCTTCTGGAACTCTCTACTACTCATGCAAGAGCTTGAATTATTGGCTAACTGTCCACTAGTCTCAGGCCTTCACATACCAGATGCAGAAATAAGAAAGAGTGTATTAGTTAGAGTGTTTGACTGTAAGGAGTGGGGTACCCATGAGGTATTGGTTAACCAAGGGAAGTTGATCATTTCATGTTTACAATTCAGGGTTGGGTGGTACCAGTATTGGTTCATTTGGTTGACATCATGATGCCACTGTTAAAAAATGATTAAAGAAGACAATTTAGGTGGTACCAGCACACTTCACTTAACACTTTGTGGACAGTCTTCTTTCAGAGAACTGAAAAATGGAGTGGAAAGCAGAAAGCTCCTATAGGATAAAAAATGAAGAACAAGGAAAAGACATATAAAAATTATCTGATCAGCCTACATAGTCTTTTTGGGGTGAGAAGCTCCTGAATTCACTCAGCCTTTGAAGATTGGCTAATGGCTAAGTGGACATACTGCATTCCTGGCTGAATGAAGCTTGTTTATAGGAATGTGAAAGTTGTGTAAGTGTTGGCTTACTAGCATGACACCCCATAGAGGAGTGGCTCCATGTTGACCCTAGAAAGTTATTTCAACCCCATCAAAGATACAAATTCCATTTTGGTTTCTTTTACTAGCCTCAGCATGTTGGCTTTGTTCCTTCAGTTTGTGTCTTTGTGGTGCCAAAACGGCTGCTTCAGCTCCATGTTTCACATCTGTACACATCAAAGACTGATGACACCATGTCAGTTTTTCGTGTCTCTTCTTTAAAGAGTAAAGAACACTTTGCTTGGACACCACAAAAGACTTATTTTTGCTTTCATTAGCCAGAATTGCCTAACTTTCTCTTTATTAAACTTTTGATTTGCTTATTTATAAAAATCTATGTGCCACGCATGGTGCTAATTAATGGTACTAGCTCTACAGCAAGCTCTCTTGCCAAGAACTGAGATCTCAGCAGGCCTTCTCCGTGAGCCAGCTACTGAGCTGGTCCAGTCTCCATTAACCATAAACTTTGGGTGCCCAGGAAGGAGATGCATCCTTATCAGGGAATTTAGAACTGTCTTCTACAGAAGATAATGGTGACCATCCTAACATTTTTTCTAGTCTTTGTCAACCTGAAATAGACTGATATACATTGTTCCAGCAAAGATGGGTTTATTTGAACAAGGGAATTATAATTTGAAATCTGAAACTATGGCAAGCCACATGCAAGACCCCACACAGCAAGGGAAGGAGAATACTTTTACGGTGGGGAAAAGGAAGTTGGAGGGCAAAGGGTCCTTGGCTCTTCATTGGCTGAGTCCTTGCCAGGGAAGAGAAGTCTTCCTCCTTTTGAGTTCATCTGTGGGCACCGGGCTTGGAATCCTCCCTTTTTGGTCACCTGGCACTCTTTGAGATTTCTATTTTCTTTTTTTTTCTCATCTTTCTACAATTTTATTTTGCTTTCTGGCTAACTGAAACACAGTTTTGTTGCATAGTTCAGAGCAAACTTCAAATTTGCATTCTTGCTAGCCTTTTGACAAAGTCAATTGTCATTATAGTCGAGTATTTGACAAAGGATGAGATGGCTGGATGGCATCACCAGCTCAGTGGAGATGAGTTGAACAAACTCCAGGAAATAGTGAAGGACAGGGAAGCCTGGTGTGCTGCAGTCCATGGGGTTGCAAATAGTTGGACATGACTGAGTGACTGAACAACAACAAATCCATAGCCCTAAATTATTATTCTCTTTTAAATAGGTGCCCATGCCATTTGCAGCTGTTTATTCTTATTAAACAAGGCTCTGAATTTGTGTGGATAGGTAGAGATATAGACAAATCATGTGTATTGCTTTAACAAAATTCTCACTTACTGGAGTTCTTAAAGGTTAGTCAGTCCATTTATGGAACATAGATTATATTTTCAATAATGATTCTTGTTGTCAAAGCAAGTAAATTAGACTTTTGTTCATTTGGAGCAAGAGGCAACTTTGCTGCTTTAATATATACAATTAAATTGAATGGAGATCTACTTTAAATGAAAATTGAAAACAAATTAAGTAATCAGTCAATGTAATGTTTGTGGTTATAGCTTTTGTATATATTTGGTTAAGTCTGAGGGAAGAAAATCTGTTCAACTTTGCTGACCATTTTGTTTGAAAGGAGGAGGGGGTTGCAAGCTGGCAACACTTGAAATTGGCTTTAAAATATTACATATAATGATAATTTGTTTTTATATTTGAGCCCTACATCTGTTCCATAGATCAAGTTTAATCATATGACATTTTAGTTTTCACTCATGTTGGAATCAGGCCATCTCAAGCTTAGCTAACGAAATTTATTTGTAAGTTTTTTGTTGTTGTTGTTAATATTTCTTACTGATCATGAGTAGGGCCTTTTACTTTGACATTTGGAAACATTTGTATTAATAATAGCAATTTTTTTAGGCTCCCACTTCTTGAAATTGGACATTTATAAAGTTAATGCATGTCTCATTCTCTCTTATTACAAATTATTTCCTTAATTTTATGATTTTGGGACAGCTGCCAGTGACTGACTGGCTCAAAAATGATGATGTTGAGAAAGAAATGATTACGTTTTAAATTTAGTTAGATTTATTAGTGCTGACTTGGGCTTTGTGTTCATGCAAATGAGTTCATAGAAGTCATCGGAAGATTCTTGGGTCTCTGATTAAAGTTTAAATTCAACCACTAGAAGGTTATATTTTATAAAGTTTAATGTTTGAACCATTCTTTTTTTCCAGAGTTAACTACATTTGATTTGGATGTTAAATGTAGTTCTCATTCAAGTTTTGATGGAAATATCACACCCTGCTATACACTGCATCCTGTTTTAACACAGCAATGGAATTTCACTGTGCAATAAATTAGTAACCCCCCCTTATCTCTTAAAAGTAGGCATTTTTTTAAAAAGTCTCAGACTTTCCAGTATCTTTCTAATCTATATTTTAGTTCAAATATCATAAAAATTTAATTAACTAGATATGGGGATTATCAGCCAAATTTTTTCATTGGAATTTATTCTGTATTTTTCTCTTTTAAGTGAATCTTTTTTGCAGATTACAGATACTGAAGTTATTAGTTGGTATATTCTTCAAGACCCTTCAGTTCAGTTCAGTCACATCCAACTCTCTGCGACCCCATGGACGGGAGCATGCCAGGCTTCCCTGTCCCTCACCAACTCCTGGAGTCAGGACGTTTGGTGATAAGTAATATAAATGCAATTTAAAGTATTTAAGCATCACAGAATTTCCTGGCTCACATAATGACACAATGTATGGAAAACCTGCTTCAGGCACAGCTATATCCAGGAGCCTAAGCAAGCTCATGGATAGAGAGTCCTCTTCAACTCTCTGCTCTGCTTTCCTTTACATTGGCTTCCTTCTCTGACAAATGCCTTTCTTCTTGTAGCCATGCACACCACATCCATATATCCTGGAAACTGCAAGTCCAGCAAAAGCAAAGATTTTTGTCCTATGTAATCTCTGTAAAAGTAACAAAGTTAAATTCTGCATCATGCCATAATGACCCCATTCCTGATGCAGTCTCTGTGACTGGGAGGTTGGAACATGTCAGTGTTTACAAGATGTGACAGATAGAGAATCTCTAGCTATACCATCTGAGATTTTGTTAGAAATACATACTCTCAAGTCCCCTCCTAGTCCCAGTGAATCAGAAAATACGAGAGTGGGGCTCAGCATCAGTTCAGTTCAGCCAGTCAGTCCTGTCCAACTCTTTGTGACCCCATGAACTGCAGCACGCCAGGTGTCCCTGTCCATCACCAACTCCTGGAATTCACCCAAACTCTCAGTGATGCCATCCAGCCATCTCATCCTCTGTCATCCCCTTCTCCTCCTGCCCCCAATCCCTCCCAGCATCAGAGTCTCTTCCAATGAGTCAACTCTTCACATGAGGTGGCCAAAGTATTGGAGTTTCAGCTTCAGCATCAGTCCTTCCAAAGAATACCCAGGACTGATCTCCTTTAGAATGGACTGGTTGGATCTTCTTGCAGTCCAAGGGACTCTCGAGAGTCTTCTCCAACACCACAGTTCAAAAGCATCAATTCTTCAGCGCTCAGCTTTCTTCACAGTCCAACTCTCACATCCATACATGACCACTGGAAAAACCATAGCCTTGACTAGACAGACCTTTGTTGGCAAAGTAATGTCTCTGCTTTTGAATATGCTGTCTAGGTTGGTCATAACTTTCCTTCCAAGGAGTAAGCGTCTTTTAGTTTCATGGCTGCGGTCACCATCTGTAGTGATTTTGGAGCCCCCAAAAATAAAGTCTGACACTGTTTCCACTATTTCCCCATCTATTTCCCATGAAGTAATGGGGCCAGATGCCATGATCTTCATTTTCTGATGTTGAGCTTTAAGCCAACTTTTTCACTCTCCTCTTTCACTTTCATCAAGAGGCTCTTTAGTTCTTCTTCACTTTCTGCCATAAGGGTGGTGTCATCTGCATATCTGAGGTTACTGATATTTCTCCCAGCAGTCTTGATTGCAGCTTGTGCCCCTTCCAGTTCAGCGTTTCTCATGATGTACTCTGCACAGAAGTTAAATAAGCAGGGTGACAATATACAGCCTTGACGGACTCATTTTCCTATTTGGAACCAGTCTGTTGTTCCATGTCCACTTCTAACTGTTGCTTCCTGACCTGCATACAGGTTTCTCAAGAGGCAGGTCAGGCGGTCTGGTATTCCCATCTCTTTCAGAATTTTCCACAGTTTATTGTGACCCACACAGTCAAAGGCTTTGGCATAGCCAATAAAGCAGAAATAGATGTTTTTCTGGAACTCTCTTGCTTTTTCCATGATCCAGCGGATGTTGGCAATTTGATCTCTGGTTCCTCTGCCTTTTCTAAAACCAGGTTGAACTTCAGGAAGTTCACGGTTTACAACTTGCTGAAGCCTGGCTTGGAGAATTTTGAGCATTACTTTGCAAGCATGTGAGATGAGTGCAATTGTGCAGTAGTTTGAGCATTCTTTGGCATTGCCTTTTCTTTGGGACTGGAATGAAAACTGACCTTTTCCAGTCCTGTGGCCACTGCTGAGTTTTCCAAATTTGCTGGCATATTGAGTGCAGCAGGCTCAGCATACTGGGTTGTAAAAACCCCTCCAGGTAATTGTCAAAGAACTTCCCAATATCTCACAGTAAGCATGTGGTGGGGATGAAATTCAGAGGACTGATATCAGGAAAATAAAAATAATAGAAGCTGTGCTGGAAAAGATGAGATGTCATCCCAGCGATAAAGCTCTTATTTGTATCTAATGCCTTTACTTTTCAGAAGACTTTTAATTATGAATTCCCCTCCAGAAAGCCAGTATTCTAATTAAGTAAGCATACTTTCATCTTCCTCTAGGATATAGTGTTTCAGTTTAAATTTCATCTTCAAATAGGTACATGGCTAATCTTTAGAGGTTTCCAGACTGTATTATTTTCTTATCAAATGCTTCCAGAGCTACAATTAAAACTTTTGATAATGAACCTTATCACTCCTCTGTGGGAAATAGAATAGGTTCATTCAGTTCGAAACTTCTCAATGAAATGGCAGTGGTGCTTACAGAATTTTAGAAAAAGTGGCCAGCTCTGACATATCTTCCAAAAGAACTGAAAAACACTTTTTTTTTAAAGCATCTAATAAAGGAAATGAATGTAGCATTTCATATAAAAGATTTTTAACTTAACTTGGGACATTTGCACTTCTTATCCAGGAGACGGCAGTAGAGAGCGTGTCAGTAATCACTGACTAATTTTAAGAATCTTCTGAGTACTTGAAAATAAAGCTCCAAAGGCTCCTTTTCAGGATATTCTTATTTTGGGGTTCTAGGTGAGAACGGGAAATTTGTACTTCTGAAAGCTACCACAGGGATTCTTATAATCAGGCATGTTCGGCACACTCTATAGTAATTAGGAGGACTTCCCTAGTGGCTCAGACGGAAAAACATCTGCCTGCAATGCTGAAGACCCGGGTTCGATCCCTGGGTCGGGAAGAATGAGGATGCTACAGTGAATGGTAGGGGTCGAATCTTAGTTGTATCTTCTACCAGCTGGGATTAGTTTACCTCGTCAGGTCTCATATGTTGCTGTAATTGCTGGTTGTTTTTTCCTCTTAACTAACCTACCTGTTTCACCTCCTTATTTCTTGCTACAGATAGAGGACATGCAGTGGGGTAAAGGAGTCCGGGAGATCCCCGCCTCTGTGTGTACGATGCCCTGCAAGCCCGGGCAAAGAAAGAAGACACAGAAGGGAACTCCTTGCTGCTGGACCTGTGAGCCCTGTGACGGCTACCAGTACCAGTTTGATGAGATGACATGCCAGCATTGCCCCTACGACCAGCGGCCCAATGAAAACCGAACTGGCTGCCAGGATATCCCCATCATCAAACTGGAGTGGCACTCGCCTTGGGCTGTCATCCCCGTCTTTCTTGCCATGTTGGGAATCATCGCCACCATATTCGTCATGGCCACTTTCATCCGCTACAATGACACTCCCATCGTTCGGGCGTCTGGGCGGGAACTGAGCTACGTTCTGTTGACGGGCATCTTTCTCTGCTACATCATCACCTTCCTGATGATAGCCAAACCCGACGTGGCAGTGTGTTCTTTCCGGAGAGTGTTCTTGGGCTTGGGTATGTGCATCAGTTACGCAGCCCTCTTGACCAAAACCAATCGGATTTATCGCATATTTGAACAGGGCAAGAAATCAGTGACAGCCCCCAGACTCATAAGCCCAACGTCACAGCTGGCTATCACTTCCAGTTTAATATCAGTTCAGCTTCTCGGCGTTTTCATATGGTTCGGTGTTGACCCACCTAATATCATCATAGACTATGATGAACATAAGACAATGAACCCCGAGCAGGCCCGGGGGGTTCTCAAGTGTGACATTACGGACCTACAGATCATCTGCTCCTTGGGATATAGCATCCTTCTCATGGTCACGTGCACTGTGTATGCCATCAAGACTCGGGGTGTCCCAGAGAACTTTAATGAAGCCAAGCCCATCGGATTCACCATGTACACGACATGTATAGTTTGGCTTGCCTTCATTCCAATTTTTTTTGGCACCGCTCAATCAGCGGAAAAGGTAAGTGAAAATGCACACCACACCACACGTTTCAAAGACGTGTTTCTTTTTGTAAATATTGAAACCAGATTGAATGTATAGAGCGAGAGGTTTTAGAATGTAGAATGATATTCCCAAGCCTAGACAAATCCTGAATTAGTACAGATGGATGCTGCAGAAGTCTAAAACCTGCATTGAGCTGAGCTACGTTCATTCCACTGGAAACCAACCAAAGGTAAGTCTTTTCAAGTTAATTTATTAGAGTGATTCATTGTAGCAAGAGATTATCCAGCATAAAATAATCTGTCTCAACTAAGCCTTCGTATTCATTCATTACCCACTCCCTCTTCTTTCATACCTATTTCCTCAGGATAAGAGAGGAGGGACATAGTCCATTATTCCCAAGGATGAGGGTGATCGTTGCCAGCTCTCTTTCTTCGTAGCAGCTGTGTAGGCACTCCTTGTGGATTAGGTCATGTATGTGAGCTATACAACATGTATATTTACATGGATCTCTAAATTGGTGGATATAGGAGAACTTTGATGTTGATTCTACTCTAGGCTCCTAACAGCTGGATGTATATTAATTGTCTCAAATGATGGAATTAATGTAGCTGGATTAGCTATATTCAGCCATAAAAGTTCAAAGTTTTCAAAATGATTGGGCTTTACTATATTGGTCCAAGGTATGTTTGGTATACATGCTCCCATCATATAGTTACATGTTTTATATGGGTCAGTAAGTTTAGCAGTTGTAATATGTTGAATCTTAATGCAATCAGTGTGTGTCTATCTGGAGATCTGAATGTGGGCAGATCATGCAGTGCTACAGTGTTGATTCTGAACGTGATTTATATATATCTGAGTTCTGTGCTTACCCCTGTATGGTTGTGGGTATATGCAAATTGGGCAGTCCTAACAGGTTGATCTTAATGAGCTGTCTTGTCCTTTCCTCACTGACGTTGGCTCTGATTGGCTGGTACAGCTGAAACCAGAACTGGGACTAAGCCCTCACTGGCATGCTCTAGAGAGAGAGTGCAAGTGTAGCTTGATGAGAGGTCAGCACATCAGATGTGGAGCCTGATTCCATGCTACTTTGGAGAAGTCTATTAAACATTCAAGGACTTCGTGCCCTAAATGGGGAAAACAAGGACTGAAGTCGAAATGTCTACAAATTTACATATCCTTGCTTCTCAAATTAGTTGAATCTGACTGCTTACATTGTTACTTCTGTTCTCTGTATAATCATAGAAGGGATTAGTGGACTTTGGCTAGTTTTCCAACTGAAAATATGTCTTTCCCCTAAATGGTTTGATTCAGCAGCTAGAAGTTTGGGCTGTCTTTAAAATGAAAATGAAACCACATAGTATTCTAAAACCAAGGACTGTGAATGGTTCCAGATTATGATTTGAGTCATAAAAGGAAGTCCTTAGAGTAAGTTCTTCTAAAATATATGCTCAAGGAGCATAGTATGTGTCAGAAATGTGTTTCAAATTCATAACACATGTGTACTGTGAAACCAACTTGAATATCATTTCATTACTTTATCTATCCTTGGGCCAGAGGAATAGTGACATGCCAGTTGGAGTAGTGAAATGCAGTGTATGCCAGTAAGTTGATAACCATGGACATGTTCATGGGGAATGATGTGCAGCATCAAAGTCTATGGACGTGATAATTATTACCCATGCAACAGCTTAAAAACATGAAATCTTTTTCTTGGAAATTTATGCTTGAGAAATGTGAAAGGCAGGCATCATTGCAATTGTTCTATAGATGAGCCTTGTTTTAATGAATATTTGGCAATATAGGTCTCTACCATTTCATTTATTATTTCTGGTCATGACTTTGAATCTTGTCAGTTAAGATCAGGGGTATAATTTACCCACTTAAAAACTTGAGAAGTATAGCTGTGGTACATATACACAATGGAGTATTACTCAGCCATTAAAAAGAATACATTTGAATCAGTTATAATGAGGTGGATGAAACTGGAGCCTATTATACAGAGTGAAGTAAGCCAGAAAGAAAACACCAATACAGTATACTAACGCATATATATGGAATTTAGAAAGATGGTAACAATAACCCTGTGTACGAGACAGCAAAAGAGACACTGATGTATAGAACAGTCTTATGGGCTCTGTGAGAGAGGGAGAGGGTGGGAAGATTTGGGAGAATGGCATTGAAACATGTAAAATATCATGTATGAAACGAGTGCCAGTCCAGGTTCGATGCACGATACTGCATGCGTGGGGCTGGTGACTGGGACGACCCAGAGCGATGGAATGGGGAGGGAGGAAGGAGGAGGGTTCAGGATGGGGAACACATGTATACCTGTGGCGGATTCATTTTGATATTTGGCAAAACTAATACAGTTATGTAAAGTCTAAAAATAAAATAAAATAAAAAATAAAAATAAAAAAAAAAAAACTTGAGAAGTATAGAAGTTTTCAGGATTTGAATTCACTGATTCTAAGTGTTCTAAAAGACATTGCATTGGGAGAACAGGATTACAGGAATAATTAAGCTGGCTTTAAGCAATGTGCTTTGTACACCAGGGTTTAGAAGGCATATATTTCTATTAGTGTATTCTCAATGGACTATGATGTTTTGCATTGTCGATTCACACAGTTAAAGGTACTCAATTGCCAAATGGAACCAGTGAATTTTGTATGAAAATGTGCATGCCTTTGTGGTAGGCATATGGCTAGAGAAGCATGAGTGATCAATTAAAAATATTTTTCTTCTGTAAATGAAACCATGAAATTTGAGTTGTGGAAGGCAGCACATTGCAAAATGCAAAAAGATATCACACTGAAGGCATTATTGCCAACCTAAAACATACAAAATCACAGTCCTTCCATTTTTGTTTAGATTTAAGAGTTGAAGTATTTCATAGAAGAATAGAAGAATTCCATTGTTATAAGACACACAAAAAAAGACAGATTAAGCAATGAGCTCAGTAATAACTGTTTACTCTTTCAGGAAATTGAATTTGTTTTGATTAACGACATCTTTGTGAAACTTCTCATCAGTTGAGTTCATTAGCACAGCATCAAGTACGAGTACGTACATTAGCACAATATGAGAAGTATTGTCTTGCAAAACATCAGCCCTCATGAATTTGATTTTTGCTTTTGTTAAGGAGGGCACAGAATATGATCATTGTCTTCTCTTATCCTTGCTAACCTTGTGACTTCTAGAATGAGGATCTTGTGACGTGGCCAGGGATGGAAGAGGGAAACTCTAGCCATAAAATAACGTTTCCTTATCTAAGGATTAAATTTATGTGACTGAAATGATTCAAGGAAACACTGTAAATGGTAGAACAATAGCACAGCAAGAGCTAGCTTGTCTAGAGAAGTGCTCTGATATCCTGTTGTTGCACACTGGTACAATCTGTGAGAGCAGTCTCACAGATTCATGGAAAACAGGCTTGGCTTGTGGGCATATCTTTACAAAAACTTGTGTGTGCACCCAGGGACGGAGAATACAGGTTACCCTGCCCAAATCTGGGAAACCCTATAGATGGTGTGTTTATCTGGGGTTTTTAGCCAGTTGTCTGGAGAACTTTCTAGGTAAGCCAATATTTCGTTTCTTACACATGGTCAAGAAGACAAGTTTTGTACCCATTGGCTCTACAAAGGCAATAAGAGAGTCCCTTGGATTGCAAGGAGATCCAGTCAGTCCATCCTAAAGGAAATAAGTCCTGGGTGTTCATTGGAAGGACTGATGTTGAAGCTGAAACTCCAATACTTTGGCCACCTGATGCGAAGAACTGACTCATTTGAAAAGACCCTGATGCTGGGAAAGATTGAGGGCAGGAGGAGAAGAGGACGACAGAGGATGAGATGGCTGAATGGCATCACCGACTCAATGGACATGGGTTTGGGTGAGCTCCGGTGATAGAGAGGGAGGCCTGGCATGCTGCGCTTCATGGGGTTGCAAAGAGTCAGACACGACTGAGCGACTGAACTGAACTAAACAAATGACACTTTCTAAATATGTCCTGATTTCTAATTTAAGCACCTTTGGGAATAAATTAATTATCATGCCAAAGAAATGGGGGTTCCATCAAAGAACCAAAAGGTCAGAAAGATACTATCCATGGTCAGAGACAAAGTATAGAGTCAGAAGGTCTGAGTAAAGCATCAACGTCATAGTTTGGACTGGAGCTCTTAAAAGCTACGCCCAAGGCACTGGCTCTGAACCAGAGATAACAAGAGAGCAGGCAGAGAGGTGTGTTCCCCAGGAGTATTTCCTGAAGGACTGGGACTACACAACAGACCTTCTGATCTTTCATTGATAGCAGATAACACCCCAGAATCTGAACACAAAGCAAGACCAGCCCAGGATCAGAAATATTAGGCAGGGAGGTAATCATCCCCTAATCTATGCCCAAGGCAGACATCACTAATCAATCATGGCACGCTTCCCCTGAAACCCTGGAGTGGTCTTAAAGTCCTTATCGTTACAGTGTTTAGGCAACCACTACCAATGCATCTGAACTGGAAGGAACTTGACATCCATGTGCTATTTCTGACTTAGTGTTGGGTTCCAACGAATGACTGCTGATACCTCTTCCCATCGAGCTGTTTGTTGTTACTGTGCTAAAGACATTGAACAGTTTTCATTAAGATTAATCTGATTAAAGGCAAAGAATAGTCAGGGAAATGGGATGTGCTTTAATTAGTCTTCCTTTTGTCTCTGATCATACATCTCTTTTTTTTTAATTGCCTAGTGCCATGCAGGAAGGAAAAGACCTAGTTCTCTTGGAAAGTAATATATCACTTTATGCTTCAACGCTATTTGAATTGATTAAAAACTTCTCCTGGTCTTTAAGCAATTGAAAGAACTATTATGAAATACCTAGTATGTCCCTAGTGCTCTGTGAAGGTCTCTGATGCAGATGTAAAGACGACACCATCCTTGTAGGATGGGAACGGGAAGCTAGTGGTCCACACAGGCCTCTAAAACACATCACCTAGTGTAGGATAAACTATAGTTATCACACAAAAAGTACAAGATGGACACAGAGAAAGGGACCTCCAGTTACATGTCAGGAAAAATGCAATCAAGAACCAGAAGTTAACAAGCAGAGGAAATGCTAAGACAATCCAGTAAGAAATTATATCCAGTGTGAATAAATAAAAGGAAGCTGCTTTCAACATATGGTCTGTGGAGTGAGGAATTAAGACTGCATTTAGGATATTTTGACTTTGCAAATCTGAGAGGGTGTAATAATAAAATTTAATTAAAACCTCATCATATGGGCAAAGTTTGATGCGATGTGAATCCCATGTTTCCTTCTCATATCAAGCTTTTGGCAAGAATCACATCTTTTGGGTGGGCCAAGTGAATTTTAAATACTATAGCATGTAAACTGAAACCCCCAGTGTTCTTTCTTAGGATGAAATACTCCCTTATGCATATGTTGAGTTAGGCATGGTCTTCCCTGTGATGTGGGGCTTCCCCGGTGGCTCAGATGGTAAAGAATCTGCCTGCAATATAAGAGACCTGCATTCGATCCCTGACTTTGGAAAATCCCCTGAAGAAGGGAATAGCAACCCACTCCAGTATTCTTGCCTGGAGAATTCCATGGACAGAGGAGCCTGGTGGGCTACAGTCCATTGCGTTGCAAAGAGTCAGACATGAATGACTGAGTGACTAACACTTGTTCCCTGTGATGCAACCACCACCTTCTTCTCCAGTTTGGGGGGCCTAAACTCTGAAACAGAGATAATGATGAAGTGGAAGATTCAGAAATCCAAACTGTGAAGGGCCGTGTTTGGACCTTGTCCTTAAAGCTATGGAGATCCATCAAAAGTTTCCAAGTGTGGGAGGAATGTGAGCATAGGATATCTTGGAAAGTAAATCCCAGCAATAGTACTGGAGGATGAACCAAGGTGAGGCGACTAGGTGACTAGGTAAGTAGCTATTGTCATGCATGGATAAAAAGATGGCATTGCCTTGAAGGAAGCCTGAAGGACTAGAAAAGATAGAGCAGGTCTAAAAGCTGTTTTGAATGGTTTGAACATTAAAAGAATATGTAAATAGGCTTTATTTTATCTTTCTTTTTGTGTTATTCTGCTTTATTGCTGAAATAAGAGATATGGACTTTTTTGTGTATGTAGGTTTTTGCAAATAACATTGCCCACTTTTAATCTTTTCAAATAGCAACTAAGTGAGGAAACAAAGGGCTCTTACCATCCAGCCCTCTAGAGACAATCATTGTCAACAGCCTAATGGCTCTACCTCTAGATGTATGAGTACACTCCCCCGCCCACACACACACATTTTAAAATAAAAGTTATTATTTTCCCTTCTGAAATGCTCACTAATACCTTCACCTCACATCCAAACACAGTGGAGGGAACTATCCTAGGGAACAGACAATGCTGAGGCCCTCTCTTCGTCCACCCACACTGTGATGGGCATGGATACTCATGGTCGTGATGTTACTTCTGCCCTTTAGTCTTGTCCATTCAAATCTTTATCAAAAGCTTGTGAAACCATCTCTTCTCTGCTTCCTACTGTGACCTTGGTGGTAGCTGAGCTTCTCTCCTAACAGTCCTCTGAAGCCGGCTGTTTGCACATCTGATAGTACCAACAGCATGGGATAGGACAGTCCTCTTGTCTCCCTTCATGACGCATCAGCTAATTTCAAGAGCAGAAAGGTAGGACACTCGGTGCCTTCACCATCTTCGTCCTTTCCTTTAGCCAGAAAAGGTCATTTGACAGGTAAAACCCAAGAGCCTGTGTAAAACTGAACTGAGCTAGAACTAATAAAGAAATAACTTAGTACATTAAAACAAAGGCCCCAATTGTTGAAGGTTTGAACACAGCGTCCAAACCTTGTTTTACTCAAGAAAAACATTTCTGCTGAAAAGATGACTCAGCAAGAGTCTTGAATCTGCTCCTCCCCATAGTATGCTCCCTAGAGCCTAGTTTCCCCATTAGAAGTCTTTCATTTTGAGACCTCAGCCACTGAAACACTTGGTAACAGAGACCAAGGCCTCATCTTTATAACTAGGATCAAGAGAATCAGACAAATCTCTGTTCTTAGGCAAATCTAAAAATGTCACAGACCACTTACCATTTTTACAAACAACTCTTCTCAAAGCAACTCTTCCAACTCTTTTTTGTTGGAAATCTCAACGAAGCATGGTCTACTCATGAACAGTCAGAGCATTGCCAAATCCAGCCTTGGGGGCCTGAGGTCCCCGTACCGTAGATCATACTACTGGTCCCATTAGGGTTTCTTTCAATTCCCAGTTGCCCTCTGATCCTGAAAGACCGTTCCTCCCTACTCAATCCTCCTGTGGGTCTCTGAATCTAATCATCACACATCTGGAGGTGTGTCATTTAACCTTTCTGGTCCTAGGGTTTATCATCTGCACAATGGGTATAATTATTTCTGCTCCGAGGTTTGTTTAAGACCAAATGAGCAAAACATTCAAAAGGCTGAAGAGACCAGATACTAGTGAGGCTGTGGGGCAGGAACTCTCATACTCTGCTGGTGGGAGTGTCAACAATAGGATAATCACTTTGGGAAACAGTTTGGCGGGTTCTTAAAATGGAAAGCATGCACCAACCATACTCCTAGCCATTTCTCCTGTTTTCACCCATGAGGCATGAATGAATAAGTATACAAAGATGTTCAAGTGAATGGTTTTGTAGATTTATTTTTTATTGTTCAAAATTGAAGACAATTCAAGTAAACATCAGGAGGTGAATTGATAAGCAAATTACTCTCTATCCATAAGATAGAATACTACTCTTCAGTAAAAAGCATTGGGCAGTTGATACATCCAGCACCATGTACAAATCTGAAATAATTATGCCAAGTGAAAGAAGGCAGACTAAAAAAAGAATACATATTCATGATTCCATTTATATCAACTTCTTTTTAATATACAAATGAATCTATAGTAATAACAGATCAGTTGTGGGCTGGGGGTGAGGATGGTACTGAAGAATTACCAGAAGCACGAGGAAACTTGAAGGGTGATGTATGTGTTCATCTCTTGATTATGCTGATGGTTTAGTGTGTGTGTGTGAAAGTTCATAAAATTGCATCCTTAAAATGTGTGCAGTTTATTATGCAACAGTTCATTGTTAACTGGCTCAGTCATGTCCAACTCTTTGCAGCCCTGTGGATTGCAGCACTCCAGGCTTCCCTGTTCTTCACCAACGCCTGCAGCTTGCTCAAACTCATGTCCATTTAGTCAGTGATGCCTTCCAACCATCTCATCCTCTGTTCTCCCCTTCTCCTTCCACCTTCAATCTTTCCCAGCATCAGGGTCTTTTCCAATGAGTCAGTTCTTTGCATCAGGTGGCCCAAGTATTGGAGCTTCAGCTTCAGCATCAGTCCTTCCAGTGGATATTCAGGACTGATTTCCTATAGGAATGACTGGTTTGATCTCCTTGCTGTCCTTATATATCAATAAAGCCTTTAAAAATGCTTTGCACAGAAACCCTTTTCTGCCTCTCCTTTTCCTTCTTTATCTCCAAATGTAATAGTTGTTTTTTTCTTTTTTTATTATTTTAATATAAATTTATTTATTTTAATTGGAGGCTAATTACTTTACAATATTGTAGTGGTTTTTGCCATACATCAACATGAATCCGCTATGGGTGTACATGTGTTCCCCATCCTGAATCCCCCTCCCACCTCCCTCCCCATCCCATCCCTCTGGGTCATCCCAGTGCATCAGCCCTGAGCATCCTGAATCATGCATCGAACCTGGACTGGCGATTCGTCTCACATATGATAATATACATGTTTCAATGCCATTCTCCCAAATCATCCCAGCCTCGCCCTCTCCCACAGAGTCCAAAAAACTATTCTATACATCTGTGTCTCTTTTGCTGTCTCACATACAGGGTTATCATTACCATCTTTCTAAATTCCATATATATGTGTTATTATACTGTATTGGTATTTTTCTTTCTGGCTTACTTCACTCTGTATAATAGGCCAGTTTCATCCACCTCATTAGAACTGATTCAAATGTATTCTTTTTAATGGCTGAGTAATACTCCATTGTGTATATGTACCACTGCTTTCTTATCCATTCATCTGCTGATGAACATCTAGGTTGCTTCCATGTCCTGGCTATTATAAACAGTGCTGCGATGAACACTGGGGTACATGTGTCTCTTTCCCTTCTGGTTTCCTCTGTGTGTATGCCCAGCTGTGAGATTGCTGGGTCATATGGCAGTTCTATTTCCAGTTTTTTAAGGAATCTCCACACTGTTCTCCATAGTGGCTGTACTAGTTTGCATTCCCACCAACAGTGTAAGAGGGTTCCCTTTTCTCCACACCCCCTCCAGCATTTATTGATTGTAGACTTTTGGATTGCAGCCATTCTGACTGGCGTGAAATGGTACCTCATGGTGGTTTTGATTTGCATTTCTCTAATAATGAGTGATGTTGAGCATCTTTTCATGTGTTTGTTAGCCATCTGTATGTCTTCTTTGGAGAAATGTCTGTTTAGTTCTTTGGCCCATTTTTTGATTGGGTCATTTATTTTTCAGGAATTGAGCTGCGGGAGTTGCTTGTATATTTTTGAGATTAGTTGTTTGTCAGTTGCTTCATTTGCTATTATTTTCTCCCATTCTGAAGGCTGTCTTTTCACCTTGCTTAGAGTTTCCTTTGTTGTGCAGAAGATTTTAATGTTAATTAGGTCCCATTTGTTTATTTTTGCTTTTATTTCCAATATTCTGGGAGGTGGGTCATAGAAGATCCTGCTATGATTTATGTCGGAGAGTGTTTTGCCTATGTTCTCCTCTAGGAGTTTTATAGTTTCTGGTCTTACGTTTAGATCTTTAATCCATTCTCAGTTTATTTTTGTGTATGGTGTTAGAAAGTGTTCTGGTTTCATTCTTTTACAAGTGGTTGACCAGTTTTCCCAGTACCACTTGTTAAAGAGATTGTCTTTTCTCCATTGTATATTCTTGCCTCCTTTGTCAAAGATAAGGTGTCCATAGGTGCGTGGGTTTATCTCCAGGCTTTCTATTTTGTTCCATTGATCTATATTTCTGTCTTTGTGCCAGGACCATACTGTCTTGATGACTGTGGCTTTGTAGTAGAGCCTAAAGTCAGGCAGGTTGATTCCTCCAGTTCCATTCTTCTCTCTCAAGATTGCTTTGGCTATTCGAGGTTTTTTGTATTTCCATACTAATTGTGCAATTATTTGCTCTAGCTCTATGACAAATGCCCTTGGTAGCTTGATAGGGATTGCATTGAATCTATAGATTGCTTTGGGTAGTATACTCATTTTCACTGTATTTATTCTTCCGATCCATGAACATGGTATATTTCTTCACCTATTAGTGTCCTCTTTGATTTCTTTCACCAGTGTTTTATAATTTTCTATATATAGGTCTTTTGTTTCTTTAGGTAGATATATTCCTAAGTATTTTATTTTTTTCATTGCAGTGGTGAATGGAATTGTTTCCTTAATTTCTCTTTCTATTTTCTCATTATTAGTGTATAGGAATGCCAGGGATTTCTGTGTGTTGATTTTATATCCTGCAAGTTTACTATATTCATTGATTAGCTCTAGTAAATTTTCTGGTGGAGTCTTTAGGGTTTTCTATGTAGAGGATCATGTCATCTGCAAAAAGTGAGAGTTTTACTTTTTCTTTTCCAATTTGGATTCCTTTTATTTCTTTTTCTGCTCTGATTGCTGTGGCCAAAACTTCCAAAACTATGTTGAATAGTAGTGGTGAGAGTGGGCACCCTTGTCTTGTTCCTGACTTTAGGGGAAATGCTTTCAATTTTTTACCATTGAGAATAATGTTTGCTGTGGGTTTGTCATATATAGCTTTTATTATGTCGAGGTATGTTTCTTCTATTCCTACTTTCTAGAGGGTTTTTATTATAAATGGATGTTGAATTTTGTCAAAGGCTTTCTCTGCATCTATTGAGATAATCATATGGCTTTTATTTTTCAATTTGTTAATGTGCTGTATTACATTGATTGATTTGCGGATATTGAAGAATCCTTGCATCCCTGGGATAAAGCCTACTTGGTTGTGATGTATGATCTTTTTAATGTGTTGTTGGATTCTGTTTGCTAGAATTTTGTTAAGGATTTTTGCATCTATGTTCATCAGTGATATTGGCCTGTAGACCTATTGGCCTTTTTTCCCAGTGCCAACACTAGAAATTGCATTGGAAATAAAACTAGAATTATATAAATAAGAGTATAGAGAGCACTTTAACACTCTATGATAAGTACTCAATAAAGAACAACTGTGTCCTCCCATGCTTGGCTCCCCGTAGCAAAAATTTCTGTTTAAGTCAAGGCAGGAGGGTGAACCTAGGTAAAATAGTCATGTATTTGGGGAAACTGTAAGTAGAGGCCGTTGTGTGGATTAGAGGGAAATCAAGAATTAACTCAGGAGACGTGGGTAGAGCTGAAATCTTAAAGGATCCTATACGCTTGACCTTGTTTTCTAGGGAAGAGGGAGGTGTGCTTCAGTGATTTTTAGGACAGAGCTGTGACCTTGTTGGATTTATATTTTAGAGCGATTACTCATGGCTTGTGAGTAGTAGTTTGCATGATAGTTGTAATATGGTGATTTATAAAATGAAATACATATTTGATCTTCTTTCCATTTATGGCACGTGCCTTGTGCCACACTCAGTCACTTTAGTTGTGTCTGACTCTTTGCAACCCCATGGACTGTAGCCTGCCATGCTCTGCTGTCCATGAAATTTTCCAGGCAAAAATACTGAAGTGGGTTGCAATTCCCTTCTCCAGGGGATCTTCCTGATGTAGGGATCAAACCCGGGCTTTCTCCATTGCAGACATATTCTTTACCAACTGAGCCACCAGGGAAGCCTAATGGTAGCTGATACATATTTCGGGCATTAGTAAGAGTTTATTTTGAAGAGTATCTACATACTAGAAATACTGTCTGCATGTTGCCACTACTCTGTTTTCTTCTGAAGATAATGGTTCTATGGGTTTTGAACAGATTCAGTAAGCAGTGGTTCCTAATGAATAAAGCTGTCCTCAGCTGATTGGCCCTGTGTCTTGAGAATCAGGGTGGAGTTACACACCCTCTGATTGTGCAGCTTATTATCCTATGCCTTTGGTTGCCCCCTCCCCCAGCTCAGCTCTGCACTTGAGTCTCTAGGTCTGACTGGGTTTGGACATAAAACCATTGGGAAGTCAGTGCATCAAGAAGCAAATAGTCTCAAATGACATACCACTTATAGACTTCAAAGAAGCTCATGTGGAATTTCTCACCTCTGATTGAACAAAAGTCACATTTCACCATTTGAGTCTCAGGCAGATACAGGTATTAGAGAAGGGAGGAGGGCCGCAAATAGTCAAAGAGAAATTTGGGGGCAAGGCTGAGAGTATGCTGTGGCAAGGAATTTAAAGGACAAGTACGTGCCTCTCAATTAGCAGTCCCGTGAGGTTTTCAAAAGTCTAAATACACAGGCATAGAGAACAGATCTGGGGTCGTTGTGGGGGAAGGGGAGTGGGGGATGACTTGGGAGATAAGAATTGGCATATATACACTACCATGTGTAAAACAGATAGCTAGTGGGAAACTGCTGTATAGCACAGGGAGCTCAGTTCTCTGTGGTGACCTCGAAGGGTGGGAGGAGGAGGTGGGAGGGAGGTCCATGAGGGAGGGGATGTATGTATAGCTGATTCATTTCATTGTATAGTGGCAACTTACACAAAACTTAAACTTTACCCATTATAAAGCAATTGTACTCCAACAGGGGAAAAAAGAAAAAAAAAAAAAAGCCTTTTTATATGTGAAGGAAGAACCTCAGACACAATAGATCATCAGTAAAAATCATTTGGTGGACAGCTGAATAATGAAACATAAAATCCTATCTTCTTTTCTGTATTCATTCTTCACTGTGAATGTAGACACAGTCATCTAACTTTTCTGATTTCTCTCTTGCAAGAAGCTAAAAACTGTTTCCAAAGAGGCTTGATTTATATATAAGGAGTCAGTTTTTCACAGCTGGGAGATTCTGGCTAACAGACTCAAAGCCCCAAATCAGTTTGTGGTGATTGGGTTTTCACCTCCAAGATCGGATATGTAGGCTAGCTAAATCTACCTTCCAGTTCTATCAATTCTGTTGGGTTTCTCCAGCAACCTTCCCAGTGCCGCGTCAAAGTGACTAGATTGGAGTACCATGGCCAGACTGCTCTGTAGATGTGGTGAGGGCTGCTGCCGGTGCTGACCCTCATGCCAGATGAATGAGTTGCTTAGTTTTAACCCAGTAATCACATAATTATCTCCTTGTTTAACATTCTAGATCTTGAGATTTAGAAGTATGTTGTGCAATTTTTTTCTATTTTAAGAAATTTAACTAGAGGCAAGGAACCACCCACATGTTTTGAGTAGAAAAAAATTAAAAATTTAATTTAGGAGTAGAGATTAGTGTATAGGACTTTGGTATTTTCGTATGTTTTGAAATTGAGACATTACTCAGTTATATTGTAGTGGGACATGGGCTCAAAATCTTCAGATTTTCCATTAGTGAAAATAGGGCACAAGAGCTTATGAAGAAAAAGGGCAGGAATTGAACTGGACACTCTAGGAATACCCATGTAAGAGGAGGAGTCATCACCATCTAATTTCAGGATTATGAGCTGTGCAGAAGATTTGTAAGAAAGCTCGTTCAATTTTCAATCCTAATAAAAAAGCATTGGGGAATGGAAGGGACTATAATTTTGTCATAGAAATCCAGTTTCACACTACAAAAAGAAAATGTAAGAAAATGATTTTTTAATGGTGATGCTGGCAATCGGTCTGCCTGATACAGAAGCATCGGTATCTGTAACGGGTCCTCAGGTACCTAAAATTGAAAATTGTGTCTCTAATGTGTCTGTGCATTCCATTCAGCTGTATGTTCCAGTTGAATGCTTGGCTTGTAACCAACAGTCAGTTTTTGGATGCAATGCCTCCCACTGCACAGGTCTGAAAAAAACAGTTTAGTAGATGTACTGAAACCAGAAAATACGAAAGTTGTTGTTTTGGTGTTGTTTTTCTTTTTTTCCCCCAACAGTGGCACCATTTTTTTTTTCCCTCCATGCCTACTACTTCTGAGCTAGATATTGTAGGAGAGAGAACTTTAAAGTGGTTTCCTTTTCTTTTACAATGTCCCTTGTTACTTAACAATTAATTTAAGTGCCTATAACATGAAAGGCCCAGAGACCTCAACAACTGAGGATCATATACCTCCTTTAAATATATATATATATATATTCAGTGGCTTCTCATTGATAATAATAATAATAATAATTACAGTAATTATTATTACTGCCTCCCTACCACTATCAGAATTAGAATAGTATTTAAGCACTTCCTTAGAGCCTATGAGACTTAAATCAAGGGCCATAAACTATGGCCCATGAGCCAAATCCAACCAGCTGCTTGTTCTTATAAATAAAGTTTTATTGGAACACAACCGTGTTCATTAATTTACATATTCCCTATGACTGCTTTCATGCTGCAAGGGCAGACTTGAGTAGATGTGGCAGAGTTAGTATGTCTGCAAAGCCAAAAATCTTTGTAATCTGATTTATTAACCAAAACATTTTGTGTCTCTGACTTAGATAATCTCGTGCCTTCGTATTTCTCTGATCCTTGTGTCCTACGCGTTTCATGCTCATTGACTTTTTCTTTTTTCGATTGGAGGGTAATTGCTTTACAATGTTGTGTTGCTTTCTGCTGTCCAAAAATGTGAATCAGCCATAATTATATATATGTATCGCCTCCCTCATAAGCCTCCCTCTGCCCTCCAACCCTACCCCTCTAGGTCATCACAGAACACCAGGCTGGGCTCCCTGTGCTATACAGCTGCTTTCCACTAGCTAGTTATTTTACTCACGATACTGTACATATGCCAATGCTACTCTCTTGATTCATTCTGCCCCCTCCTTTCCCCTCTGTGTCCACATGTCTGTTTTCTATGTCTGCATCTCCATTCCTTCCCTGTAAACAGGTTCATCAGTATTATTTTTCTAGATTCCATATATATGTGTGTCAATATACAATACTTGTTTTTCTCTTTCTGACTTACTTCACTCTGTATAACAGGCTCTAGGTTCATCCACCTCACTACAACTGATTCAAATCTGTTCCTTTTTACAGCTCAGTAATACACTATTGTATATGTGTACCACTTTTCTTTATCCATTCATCTGTCGTTGGACATCTAGGCTGCTTCCATGTCTTGGCAGTTGTAAATAGTCCTGCAGTGAACATTGGGGTACACATGTCTTTTAGAATCATGGTTTCCTCAGCTTATATGCCCAGTAGTAGGATTCCTGGGTCATATGGTAGTTTTACTCCTAGGTTTTTTTTTTTTTAAAGGAATACCCGTAGTGGTTTCCAATCCCTTTGGTCTTGCTGATATTATTTCTTCTCCTCAACATTCTGAGACCATTTCCTTCCCAGGACCTTTGCTCAGGTGTTCCCTCTGTCTCAGATGCTGTCACCGGGACCTTCTCACGCTGCCTTTTTAATCACTCATCTCTCAGTTTATAGACATATCAGAGGGGTCTTTCAACTCTCCTCCATCCAAGTTCAAGTCCTCTCTATCCCAGATATATTCTGTTTCTTCCTGGCACTCATCACTACCTGCTGTCGGTTATTGTTTTGTTTATGTGTTTTTCACCCAAATGCTTGGTTTGTCCAGTTTTTCTCTGAATCCCTGGGACCCCAGGCAGTAACTAGCCCTAGTAAGCAATCAGTGAATCTCTGTGTGTTGAATGAATGAATAACCAATCAAAGGAATGAATCTCTTTTGAAGAAAGATACAGTCCTGACCTCAGTAAACTGTTTTAAAGTAGGGAAAGTCATGTAAACTAATGTCTATGAGAAGTGCTAAAATATAAAACCATAGGAAAGTTGGTTTATAGATAGAAATGAGAGAAATCAGCCTCACTGAAGGAATATATGCATGAAGACAAAGCAAATCTTCAAAGATGACCAGGCATTGTTGGACAGAGAAAGGCTTTCTAAGCTGAAGAAATTTTCCATGTACAGATTTTTATGTGCTTGGTAACATTCATCCAAAGGTATTTCTTTATTTTTTTTCTCCCCCAGCAATTATAAATGGATTGTTTTCTTAATGTCTATTTCTGACAGTTTGATGGTGGTGTATAGAAACACAACCAATTTTTTCTATATTGATTTTGTATCTTGTAACTTTACTAAATTAGTTTATTCTAATAGTTTTTATGTTGAAGTCTTTAGAATTTTCTATAATATAATGTCATCTGCATATAGACACAGTTACTTCTTTGTTTCCAAATTGAATTCCTTTTATTCATTGGCCTAAGTGCTTGGCAAGTCTTCCCATACTGTGTTGGATAACAGTGTGGTGAGTGGACATCCTTGTCTTGTTTCTGATCTTAGAGGAAAAACTTGTAGCTTTTTCTCTATGTTAGTTGTGGACTTGTCACTGTGGCCTTTGTTATGTTGAGAGATGTTTTCTCTCACCTAGTTTGGTGAGAGTTTTTATCATAAGTGGATGTCAAATATGGTTTGTCACATACTTTTTCTAACACCTATTGAGATAATAATACAATATTTATTTTTCATTTTGTCTCTGTGGTATATATCACATTGATTGATTTCTGCATCCCAGTTAATCGTGGTATGTGATCCTTTTCACATACTGTTGAATATAGGTTGCTAAAATTTTGTTGAAAATGTTTGCACTTAGGTTCGTCAGGGATATCGGCCTACAATTTCTTTACTTGTTGTGTCCTTGTCTGGCTTTTGCATCAGAGTAATGCTGGCCTTGTAAAATGAGCTTGGAAGTGTTTACTCTTTCAGTTTTTTTGAGGAGTTTGAAAAGGATTTGTATTACTTCTTCTTTAAATGTTAGGTAGAATTCAGCAATGAAGTCATACGGACCTGAAATTTTCTTTGTTGTGATGTTTCTGATTATTGATGTCATATCCTTACCAGTAATCTATCCTTTAAGGTTTTGTATTTCTTCCTGATTTGTTGTTGGTAGGTTGTATGTTTGTAGGCATTTTCCATTTTTTCCAGGCTGTCTAATTTATTGGTATGTACTTGTTCATAGTAGTCTCTTATGATCCTTACCCTGGTTTAATTACTTAACCATTTTCTGTATCAACTCCTTTATTTATAAAATGAGAATGTCAATAATATTTATATTAAAAGATTATCAGGAGGATTGAATTGGTTAACTCATTTTATATGTGTATTTTGTTGTTCAGTCTCTAAGTCATCTTTGACTCTTTGCAATCCCATGGACTTCACCACACGAGGTTTCGCTGTTCTTCTCTATCTTCTGGAGTTTGCTCAAACTCATGTCTGTCATGTCGATGATGCCATCCAACCATCTCATCTTCTATTGCCCCCTTCTCTTCCTGCCCTCAATCTTTCCCAGCATCAGGGTCTTTTCCAATGAGTCAGATCTTCACATCAGGTGGCCAAAGTATTAGAGCTTCATATATGTATGTGTATGTCATATATGCATTCCATATATATGGGATATACATATATATATGTGTGTGTGTGTGTGTATGTATACATATATACACACACATACACACACCAGATATGGTTGTATATGGTGAGGAAATAGCAGGAAACAGAAGAGATTAATTTATCAGTCTACATTCCAATGCATGGAAGAAAGACTTTGAATAAATATAAGAAACATGTAGAAAATGTCAGACTTTGGCAGGTAATATGGAACAAAGTAAAGGGGAAAGTAAGTGCCAGAATCAGGGGAGGGGCAGTATTTGAGATTTTACATAGGTACTCAAAATCAACCCCAAATACTCTTTAGAAAGACTGATACTGAAGCTGAAGCTCCAGTATTTTGGTCACCTGATGGGAACAGCTAATTCATTGGAAAAGTCCCTAATGCTGGGAAAGATTGAGGGTAGAAGGAGAAGAGGGCATCAGGGAATGAGATGGTTGGATGGCATCACAGATGCAATGGACATGAACTTGAGCAAACTCTGGGAGATGGTGAGGGACAGGGAAGCCAGGTGTACTGCAGTCCATAGGGTCACAAAGAGTTGGACATAACTGGGTGACTGGACAACAACAACTCAAAGAAGGCCTTACCAGGAAGATGAACTGGGAGCAGGAAGCAATCTATGAGATCTGGGAGAAGAACATTCCAGGTTGAGGGAGGAACATTGCACAGACCTGAGGCAGAAGGAGGTCAGGAATGTTTGAGAGAACAGGGAGGACAGTAGCTGTAAGGAGGTGAATAGTAGGAGACGTGCACAGAAGGACTGAGAACACAGCACTGACTCCTGTGGGAATCAGGTTGCAAAACAATGGGAAAATCTTAGAGGGTCTTGTATGAGAGCAAATTCATTTCACTTAGATTTTTAAAGGATCAGTCTGACATCCATTTTATTTTCTGTGAAATGCAGTCATGGCCTGGTACATATTAAGTAGATTAAATGCTCCATCAATTCATTTCAGTCACCCAGTCGTGTCCGACTCTTTGTGACCCCATGGACTCCATGCTTCCCTGTCTTTACCAACTCCTGGAGCTTGCTCAAACTCATATCCATCGAGTCGCTGATGCCATCCACCCATCTCATCCTCTGTCATCCCCTTCTCCTCCTGCCTTCAATCTTTCCCAGTATCAGGATCTTTTCCAGTGAGTCAGTTCTGTGCATCAGGTGGCCAAAGTGTTGGAGTTTCAGCTTCAGCATCAATCCTTCCAATTAATATTCAGAAAGATTTCCATTAGGATGGACTGGATGGATCTCCTTGCAGTCCAAGGGACTCTCAAGAGTCTTCTCCAATACCACAGTTCAGAAGCATCAATTCTTCAATGCTCAGCTTTCTTTATAATCCAAGTCTCACATCCATACATGACTACTGGAAAAACCATAGCTTTGACTAGATGGACTTTTTTGGCAAAGTAATGTCTCTGCTTTTTAATATGCTGTCTAGGTTGGCCATAACTTTTCTTCCAAAGAGCAAGCGTCTTTTAATTTCATGGCTGCAGTCACCATCTGCAGTGATTTTGGAGCCCAAAAGAATGAAGTCTGTCACTGTTTCCACTATTTCCCCATCTATTTGCCATGAAGTGATGGGACTGGATGCCATTATCTTAGTTTTCTGAATGTTGAGTTTTAAGCCAGCTTTTTCACTCTCCTCTTTCAGAAACTTTCATCAAGAGGCTCTTTAGTTCTTATTTGCTTTCTTCCATAAGCATGGTGTCATCTGCATATCTGAGGTAATTGATATTTCTCCCTGAAATCTTGATTCCAGCTTGTGCTTCATCCATCCCAGCATTTCTCATGATGTATTTTGCATATAAGTTAAATATACAACTTTTACATACTCCTTTCCCAATTTGGAACCAGTTTGTTGTTCCATATCCAGTTCTAACTGTTGCTTCTTGACCTACATACAGATTTCTCAGGAGGCAGGTAAGGTGGTCTGGTATTCCATCTCTTTAAGAATTTTCCAGTTTGTTGTGATCCACACAGTCAAAGGCTTTGGCATAGTTCATAAAGCAGTACTAGATGTTTTGCTGGAACTTTCTTGCTTTTTCAGTGATCCAGCTGATGTTGGCAATTTGATCTCTTATCCATCTGCCTTTTCTAAATCCAGCTTGAACATCTGGAAGTTCTCAGATCCCACACTGTTGAAGCCTGGCTTGGAGAATTTTGAGCATTACTTTGCTAGCGTGTGAGATGAGTACAATTGTGCAATAGTTTGAGCATTCTTTGGCATTGCCTTTCCTTGGGATTGGAATGAAAACTGACCTTTTCCAGTCCTGTGGCCACTGCTGAGTTTTCAAATTTGCTGGCCTATTGAGTGCAACACTTTCACAGCATCATCTTTTAGGATTTGAAATAGCTCAGCTGGAATTCCATCACCTCCACTAGCTTTGTTCATAGTGATGCTTTCTAAGACCCACTTGACTTCACATTCCAGGATGTCTGGCTCTAGGTGAGTGATCACACCATCGTGCTTATCTGGGTCATAAAGATCTTTTTTGTATAGTTCTTCTGTGTATTCTTGCTACCTCTTCTTAATATGCCCCATAAAATTTAGATATTTTTGTTGAAGAATTAGAGTCATCATCAGCAGCAGCAGCATCTAGCTTGAATACATTTTCTAAAATTTACCAAGAGCCACACACACACACACACACACACACACACACATATACATACACATATACATTTTTATTTTTTAATAAGAAAACCTTCATCTTCCCTTATTCCCTTACACACCTATACTCACACCATGGTCCCACCATGGTGGGTGAAAAGCAAATGTGGGTGGGAAACACAAGACACCGAATTCTTGCACCAGCCCTGCCCAGGAACTCAGCCTAGAAGCAGTTAAACCCAAATGAAGCTGGGCAGACTGGTGACTTCATTCCTAGGACCAGGCACTGGGGCTCCTACGTGTAATCATGCAGTAATTTGAATACAGTGTAACAGCTTGGAGAGTCTTTTTACAACGCATTCATCTCTACAGCTTTGATCTGACAATAAGAATTTGGCATTTCAAATACTGTTTTGATGCAATCATTGCTCTGGCAACTGCCCCACTGTATTTCTCCTTTGGCCTTTTGTTAAGTGTAGCTTCATCAGGTAGCTATAGTGAGAGAATGGTTCCAAATCCACAGCCGTGTTTTCCTGTGATTTTCTGTTTATTCACTCTGCTGCTTTTGACCGTTTCCAGTTTCCAACATTACTCATTCATCCATCCCACACATATTTATTGAATGCCTACTATGTGGCAGGTAACTTTTCCAGGTGTTGGGGGAATAAAACAGAAAACAAGACTATTCTCTGGCCTCATGGAAATTACATTCTGGTGGAATAGTAAGAAAGTCCACAAACAAACAAATGGATGATGATGAGAAGAAAATTGGAGAAACACAGGAGAGGTTGGAATAGACTTTTCAAGAACTCTGTTTTAGGTAGGACTGATCAGGGAGTGCTTCTTGGAGGAGGTACTTTCCAACCTGCATGAAATGAAATAATAGAGGGGACAGCATAGACAGGGTCCCTCAGAGGAGAGGGACTTGGCTTGAAAAATAGAATGGGGGGTTTAGAGGATGAATGTAAGAGGCAGAGTCAGGGAGAGCGCTGGGACTTTAGAATCCATTCAGAGCAGGACGGCTAACAACAGGAGGCCTCAGAGTATGTTGTCTGATGTGTGTTGTAGAAAGACAACTTTTACTGCCTGTAGAGGGGAAAGGAGAGGATCAGAGAGGCCAGACAGAGGTTTCATAATCACCTGCACATTTGATAGAACTTTTGAAATCATACCCTTAACACAATCCATGGAATGAATAAAGACAGTGATCCACCTACAACATAAGCATCACACATTCCTACCTTTGGGGATCCCATTTTTATCAGCACAATCAGGCAGGCAAGGTTCTACAGCTTCCCTCAAGTCGTAAATCCTGTGGGCAGTTTCCCAGGGTTCCTGACCCTAATTGGTCCTCCCTTCTGAAAGGTTGCCAATTCGAGTCCTGTGCTACCCTGGGATTTGTGACCTCCAGAGGAGAGGATTTTGATCTAGGGTCAGAAACCAGGCTTGACCACTGGAGCTTTTTGTATAACAGAATTTTATTAAAGTATAAGAGAGAGAAACCTTCTGATACAGACATCAGAAGGGGGCAGAAAGAATACCCCCTTGCTAGTTTTTAGCAAGATGTTTTATGTCTGTTAGCAAGCTATTAATCAGATAAGAGAGACACCTCAAGGCTGAGGGAGCTTCACCAGGCCCCTCTCCCACAATATGCATTTTTGAGATAAAATGGCAGGAGGTGTGTCATCCCCAGCCTTAAAACAATTGACATGAATACAGGTTTGTTGAGCCATTATCAGCCTAAGGTTTGAGAAAAGAAAACAAGTTAGTCCTAGGAGGAGCCATTTTGAAGAAAGGCAGATTCCAAAGCAAATACATAGGTTCATTAACATAGCTTAAGAGAAACATTTCCACACGAAAAACACATTGGTTAGTTCAAGGCAGAACCAGTTGTGTCAACACAAATAAAAGAAGTCTCTTTTAATTTTGTGTAGAGAAAAAAAAAGAAAAAAAGTCTGCCACTTGCAGTTTATTTCCTCCTGCCACTTGGAGACCTCTGGCCTTCCTACCTGTTACCCTCTCACTTCTCTGAGTCAGAATGGCTGCGATCCAAAAGTCTACAAGTAATAAATGCTGGAGAGGGTGTGGAGAAAAGGGAACCCTCTTACACTGTTGGTGGGAATGCAAACTAGTACAGCCACTATGGAGAACAGTGTGGAGATTCCTTAAAAAACTGGAAATAGACCTGCCTTATGATCCAGCAATCCCACTGCTTGGCATACACACTGAGGAAACCAGAAGGGAAAGAGACACGTGTACCCCAATGTTCATCGCAGCACTGTTTATAATAGCCAGGACATGGAAGCAACCTAGATGTCCATCAGCAGATGAATGGATAAGAAAGCTGTGGTACATATACACAATGGAGTATTATTCAGCCATTAAAAAGAATACATTTGAATCAGTTCTAATGAGGTGGATGAAACTGGAGCCTATTATACAGAGTGAAGTAAGCCAGAAATAAAAACACCAATACAGTATACTAACGCATATATGGAATTTAGAAAGATGGTAACAATAACCCTGTGTAGGAGACAGCAAAAGAGACACTGATGTATAGAACAGTCTTATGGACTCTGTGGGAGAGGGAGAGGGTGGGAAGATTGGGGAGAATGGCATTGAAACATGTAAAATATCATGTATGAAATGAGTTGCCAGTCCAGGTTCGATGCACGATACTGGATGCTTGGGGCTGGTGCACTGGGACGACCCAGAGGGATGGAATGGGGAGGGAGGAGGGAGGAGGGTTCAGGATGGGGAACACACGTATACCTGTGGTGGATTCATTTTGATATTTGGCAAAACTAATACAGTTATGTAAAGTTTAAAAATAAAATAAAATTAAAAAAAAAAAAAAAGATGCAAGTATTGCAGGCCCTCCCACCTGCACAGAGCCACCTGAGATAGTTCCAAGAAAGCAGGGGAGCCTCCCAGGGTTTCCTGCCACGAAGCCGATTCAGCACATTTTCTAGTGCAGCTGCTGGCCATGAATCAGGACCACAAGGAGGGGGCATGTGACTGCCTCCCGCGCATGCCCAGGGCTGCCGTTCACACAGCCTGTGAGGAGGCTTCTGTGGACTTGCACAGTGAGCAGCCTGCCCAGCAGTTCTCCGCGTCCTGCCTCTGTGCTAGGCAGAGAGAACAGAGTTGACCAAAGACATCATCTTTTCTCTTCCTAGGGGTTACACAGTATTGACTTTCTAATGAGTTCACTTATCAACATTTAAAATCTTTTTATTTATTTATTTTTCGCTGTGCTGGCTCTTCGTCGTGGCATGTGAGCTTTCTCTAGTTGCGTTGCGCAAGCTTCTCATTGCAGTGGCTTCTCTTGTTGCAGAGCACAGGCTCTAGGGCACACAGACTTCAGGAGTTGAGGTGCATGGGCTTAGTTGTTCTGCAACATATTTTATCTTCCCGGACCAGGGATCGAACCCATGTCCCCTGCGTTGGCAGGTGGATTCTTACCCACTGGACCACCAGGGAAGTCCCTATAAATGTCTTTTATGTAAATATAGGAGTGGCTGGACTAGCAGCAGGGTGCATTTCCCAAAAAATGAACTCCCCAACCTGTCTCCTAGACAGGCCTGGAAACCCATCATAAGCGTGTCATATCAAAGCAGGTAGCAGAGGTGAGCTTCAGCCTGGCTGATTGGAGATTCCAGACACATCCCTGAGCACCATCTGGGCCTCTGCTGGAGCATCTGCAGTCTCTCCTCAATGCTCAGGGCCCTCCCACCACGAACAAGATGAGATATATGATCTAGGAGAAACCAGCAGATGGCGAGTTGCCTCATCTCTCTCGGGGGTTAAAAGCGTCAACTCAACATCATTGTGGGAGGAGGGGTAAAGTTGCCATCTATTTGTGGACCTTTCTCTGTGTGTGTGTGTGTGTGTGTTTGTGTGTGTATACATGTGTGTTTCTGATGTAGTCCTCATTTTCTCATCTTACGTGCTCTGGTGCCTTTTATTACAAAGAAATGATCTGTTCAGTCAGTTGGTTCATTCATTCATTTATCCATCCCTTCTTTCACTATGTATTTAGGAACGTCACTTTTGTGCCTGGCACTGTCTAGGCTGTGGGAACAGTGATCAAAATTGACAAGGCTCATGTTTTCACAAAACTTACATTCTAGTGAGAGAGAAAGCTTAACATACCATTTCAGAGAGTCTTGGGTATTCTGAAGAAGTAAAACAGATAAAGGGGGAATAGAGAGAGCAGTGCAACTTCAGATTTGATGGCCATGGAAGGCTTCACAGAGGAGCCCTGATATTTAAGATGAATCAGTGATGAGAAGGTCCAGAGGGTAAACATGATCTATTCAGCTTACTCACACTAAGGAACCAAATACTTTCCTTTATCCTTCCCTGCCGCCCACCTCCCCCCCCATACCCTTGTTTCCTTTGTTCACTAAATATTCATTGGGCATCTACTTTATGGCATAAAAGAGTTAAAGAGTTATATTACCTGTTCTCATGGTATTTCAGTTCTAGAGCAGGAGAAACATATTAAATTTAGCAAATGAATATGTAATATAATGCCAGTTGCTTAAATACTGTGATATGATGGGCTTGAGAGAGGAGAGGCCTTGGTGGGGGGGAAGGGTTACATTTGAGCAGAGAAAAAGGCAGGGGAAGAAACTATGAATATTCCTGGATGTGGAGGGCAGAGGATGGAGGTGGGGGAGACGAATGAGCAAATGCAAGCTCAAGAGCTGAGACAGGAGCATCACTTCCTAGAGGAGGAGCAAAGAGGCAGAGAGGGCAGGAAGGGCCCAAGAGGGGCAGGAACCAGATGGTTTAACTGTATGGGCCATGGTGAGAAAGTCTGATTTTATTCTACATGGTGTGGAAGTCACTGGAAAATATTGAGTAAGGACATGATGTGACCTGACTTACATTTTACACAGACCATCTGACTGTTGTAAAGAGAACAGACTCTAGAGGTAAAAGTAGAAGCAGAGAGATGAGGTAGGAAGATGAGGAAGCAATTACTATAATTCAGGTGAGAGATGACAGGAACCTGGTTCTGGAGGAAAACTGGAAGAGCTGACAAAATTTCATTTGATGGGGAGATGTGAAGATGAACCAGACAGAATTTGGTGATTGGTTTTAGGCCTTAGTCACTTGTCCTGCCCGACTCTTTGTGACCCCATGGACTATAACCTGCCAGGCTCCTCTGTCCATGGAATTCTCCAGGCAAGAATACTGGAGTGGGTAGCCATTCCCTTCTCCAGGGGATCTTCCCAACCCAGGGATCAAACCTGGGTCTCCCACATTGCAGGCAGACAGATGCTTTACCATCTGAGCCACCAGGGAAGCCCCTGGTTTTGTATGGGGAATGAGCAAAAGGGAGAAATCCAGATGGCTGTGTGGCTGCCAGTGTGAAGAGCTGGGTAAATGGCAGTGTCACTTTCTAAAATGGAAGCAACTAGGGGAGGGGTGGACGTGGTGAGTGTGGGGTGCCCTTGGACATGTGAGATGCCCACGAAAAATGGTGACAGTGTCAGGAAGGGCGGGATATACGATTCTGAAATCCAGGAGAGATGCTGGGGGTTATCGAATTACCAATGATGCATTAAACCTTGAGACCTCCATGAGATCATTTAGGTGTGAGTCTAGGCAGAAAGGTCAGAGGAATGATCCTGAAGATGTGCTGATATTTACAACTAAGGAAGATGAGGAGGGGGAGGAGGTAGCAGAACAAGAACATCCAGGTAGAGGCGAAGAGAACTGGGTGAGAACCATCTGCCAGAGGCCAAGGGACAGGAAATGATCAGGAAGAGGAGTCAAAGGTCAGATACTGTGGAGAAGTGGAGTAAGATAGAAACCAAGATTCACCCATTGGATTGAACAGTGGGGTCATCGATGGAGACCTCAGAGAGTGGTCTGATGGAGTAGCAGAAATGAAAAGTTAGAGTAGATGCAAGGGAGAATGGGAAGACAGAGTTACATCAGTGAGCGTAGTAAATGCTATGAAAGGGCCTTACTGCAATGATTCCATAGAACATCCAAGGATAGTTGTAAAGACCCAAATGGTGGGTGGAGAATGGGGTAGGCTTGAAGGGGAGGGTGTCTTTGAATGTTTGTGTGGAAAAGACAATGATCTTGCAGAGAGAGAAAACTGAGAAGAACAGAAGAGCGAGGGGACCATTATAAGACTGACATGATTGTTGTCATTTGCTTATTTGTTATTTACAATCTTGTAAACGTGTTTAAAAAATGTTTTTACAGTTTTCAGGTCATACAAAAACAGGCTAGGTGTACAGGTCACATTTGGCCCATGAGCCATGGTTTGCCGACCCCTGCAATCCAGTGGACTAGTGAGTTATCTTCCTTGACTGGAACTAGATACTCTGGTTTTAGCACATTACTTCTATGTGTGGAGGGGTCTTCAAACTCCAAGCCACTGCCGAGTACCTCCTGTCAGATCAGCAGCGGTGTTGGATTAGAAATCTAATATACAATCCCTGGAGAAGGAAATGGCAACCCACTCTGGTATTCTTGCCTGGAAAATCACATGGACAGAGGAGTCTGGTAGGCTGCAGTCCCTGGGGTTGCAAAAAAGTTGAACAGGACTTAGCAACTAAACAACGAAATTAGTGCACAATGAATGTGATGTGCTGGAATCATCCTGAAACCATCTACCTTCACCCCCTTGCCCCCTTCCATGGAAAAATTGTCTTCCCCAAAACCAGTCCCTGGTGCCAAAAAGGCTGGGGACCTCTGCATTAGACAGTGTTCATAGTAAGGCTTCAGATCGCTTTGTTTCTCGATATGGCTCGTTTTTTGTGTTTCCCTGAGGATGAGATTTTTCCACTGTGTTATGTGCTGGAACGATGTCCATCACTAGAAGTTAAAATTGCAGCTGTCAATAAACTGATCCCATAGCGCTGGCCAAAGCCAGGGAAGGAGGACAGCGAGGATGGAAGCAGCACACGCTCTGGTTGCCCAGGACGTTCACAGATAAGGAAAAGGGCAAGTTCTGGGATGGATGACAGAGCCCTTATTGTATCCGAGACAGTAGGGATCTCCCTTCTCTTTCTGCCTCCTACTCTCCCAACAGCTGGCGAGTGAGAGAGAGCTTCATTGTCAGGAAGGCCAGAGGACACAGGCCTCTTGACCATTGACGCCAGGTGTTTTAGCCTCATGAACAGTAAAATCTGCATGCATATCAGGACCTTCTCTAGATCTCAAGATTCTCTTCTACAGTCATCAATATCTAATGTAAAGATGTAAAGACCTAGTCAATCCAGCCTAGGGAATGAAGACCAATCCACACATCCCAGTGGCTGGTGACGAGGTCAGGTTTGATAAAGGTTAGGCAGAGACTCTCTATCCTCTAGGGATGCTTTCTAGAACACGTGACTTCAGAGGTTGCAGTAGCAGGGGAGGGTCATGGCGAGTCTGGGAGGTGCAAGGGAGGACCTGGGAACTGGGCAAGCTGCAGCTCTGCCGCCAGGATGTGCTGTCACCCCCACCTGTCACAGGTACAATTCGGTCATATTCCCCACCCACTTATCCAGCATCCTCAGTGAAGACACAGTGCCCCCAAGCCTTCCAACAGAAGAAAGATACTTTCTTTCAAACATTTTAATGGTACCATCGAAGGAGTCTCTTGCTTATGAACTTTGATTACGGGGTCTTTCTAAATAGGAGTATAATTGCTTAACGATGTGTGTTAGTGTCTGTTGTACAGTGAGGTGAGTCAGCTGTATCTAAACATATATTCCCTCCCTCTTGGACCTCCCTCCCAACCACCCCCCATCCCGCTAATAGGATTTTCAGAAAGTTGAGCAAGAGGTTGTCCTTCAGAAGACACTATACCAACTAGAACTTTTTAATCCTTGGAACAACTGTAAAGTTAATTTTAGAAGTTGTGACCTTTGTTCAAGTTTCTGAAAATTCTGTTGGCGGTTCTGTAGTTAATCAGGCATACTTCAAAGTGATCTGGACACACGTACTTCCTGACAGGGTGGAAGAGTTGCTCCGTGCTGAAAAAAATACGTATTTGCATCAATAGTGAAATAATCAGTAATTGACTTTGGTGTATTAAAAATGGATCAGCGATGACTTGAAATGTGCATTTGATTTTCCAGAAGAACTACCAGTTTGAATATAATGAAGATATCTAGAGTTAATGAAAGCAAAGGACAGGAATGCACGGGCTTTTTTTCTTAAATCTTCATATTTGCGTCTTGGAAAAGAATTCTCACTCACAGGATATTTGAACTGGAAGGAAATATAGATCTAATCCGGTGCAGTTATTTTAGTCTCTACAGATCTGAGGACAGAAACTCAGATTGGAAATGACCTGTCCAAGGGTCCCATCAACATTGGCACCCTTGATTTCATCTAACTGGGGCTCATGTAAATTATCTTTCCCATAATGCACTGAGAACACCTCAATATCTTTACTAATGGCCTTTTTCATCATTTTTAGAAATCATTCTTGATTTTATTTATTATAGAAGTTATGTTTGCCATTTGACCTAAATCAAATCCCTTATAATTATACAGTGGAAGTGAGAAATAGATTTAAAGCACTAGATCTGGTAGACAGAGGCCTGATGAATGATGGACAGAGGTTCCTGACATTGTACAGGAGACAGGGATCAAGACCATCCCCAAGAAAAAGAAATGCAAAAAAGCAAAATGGCTGTCTGAGGAGGCCTTACAAATAGCTGTGAAAAGAAGAGAAGCCAAAAGCAAATGAGAAAAGGAAAGATATACCTATTTGAATGCAAAGTTCCAAAGAAAAGCAAGGAGAGATAAGAAAGCCTTCCTCTTCCATCAATGCAAAGAAATAGAGGAAAACAATTGAAAAGACTAGAGATCTCTTCGAGAAAAGTGGAGATACCAAGGGAACATTTCATGCAAAGATGGGCACAATAAAGGACAGAAATGATATGGACCTAATAGAAGCAGAAAATATTAAGAAGAGGTGGCAGAAGAACTATACAAAAAATAGGATTTCATGACCCATATAATCAGGATGGTGTGATCACTCACCTAGAGCCAGACATCCCTGAATGTGAAGTCAAGTGGACCTTAGGAAGTATCACTGCAAATAAAGCTAGTGGAGGTGATTGAATTCCAGTTGAGCTATTTCAAATCCTAAAAGATGATGCTGTGAAAGTGCTTCACTCAATCTGCCTGCAAATTTCGAAAACTCAGCAGTGGCCACAGGACTGGAAAAGGTCAGTTTTCATTCCAATCCCAAAGAAAGGCAATGCCAAAGAATGCTCAAACTACCACACAATTGCACTCATCTCACACGCTGGTAAAGTAACGCTCAAAATTCTCCAAGCCGGCTTCAGCAATACATGAACCGTGAACTTCCTGATGTTCAAGCTGGTTTTAGAAAAGGCAGAGGAACGAGATATCAAATTGCCAACATTCGCTGGATCATCGAAAAAGCAAGAGAGTTCCAGAAAAACATCTATTTCTGCTTTATTGACTATGCCAAAGCTTTGACTGCGTGGGTCACAATAAACTGTGGAAAATTCTGAAAGAGATGGGAATACCAGACCACCTGACCTGCCTCTTGAGAAATCTGCATGCAGGTCAGGAAGCAACAGTTAGAACTGGACATGGAACAACAGGCTAGTTCCAAATAGGAAAAGGAGTACATCAAGGCTGTATATTGTCACCCTGTTTATTTAACTTATATGCAGAGTATATCATGAGAAACGCTGGGCTGGAAGAAGCACAAGCTGGAATAAAGACTGCTGGGAGAAATATCAATAACCTCAGATATGCAGATGACACCACCCTTATGGCAGAAAGTGAAGAACAATTAAAGAGCCTCTTGATGAAAGTGAAAAAGGAGAGTGAAAAAGTTGGCTTAAAGCTCAACATTCAGAAAACTAAGACCATGGCATCTGGTTCCATCACTTCATGGGAAATAGATGGGGAAACAGTGGAAACAGTGGCTGACTTTACTTTTTTGGGCTCCAGAATCACTGCAAATGGTGATTGCAGCCATGAAATTAAAAGACGCTTACTCCATGGAAGGAAAGTTATGACCAACATAGACAGCATATTAAGAAGCAGAGACATCCCTTTGTTAACAAAGGTCTGTCTAGTCAAGGCTATGGTTTTTCCAGTAGTCATGTATGGAGTAAGAGTTGAACTATAAAGAAAGCTAAGCACCAAAGAATTGATGCTTTTGAACTGTGGTGTTGGATAAGACTCTTGAGAGTTCCTTGGACTGCAAGGAGATCCAACCAGTCCATCCTAAAGGAAATCAGTCCTGGGTGTTCATTAGAAGGACTGATGTTGAAGCTGAAACTCCAGTATTTTGGCCACCTGAGGCAAAGAGCTGACTCATTTGAAAAGACCTGGATGTTGGGAAAGATTGAAGGCAGGAGGAGAAGGGGACAAAAGAGGATGAGATGGTTAGAGGGCATCACCGACTCAATGGACATGAGTTTGGGTAAACTCCAGGAGTTGGTGATGGATGGGGAGGCCTGGTGTGCTTCGGTTCATGGGGTCGCAAAGAGTCGGACACGACTAAGCGACTGAACTGAACTGAATGTTTGCCCTAAAAATTAAACACTGGAAATTCTATAGTCTTTTGTTATTTTTCTTTTTACTGTGAAACCTTAGTACTTTAATGCTGCTGCTAAGTCGCTTCAGTCATGCCCAACTCTGTGCAACCCCATAGATGGCAGCCCACCAGGCTCCCCTGTCCCTGGGATTCTCCAGGCAAGAACACTGGAGTGGGTTGCCGTTTCCTTCTCCAATGCAGGAAAGTGAAAAGTGAAAGTGAAGCCGCTCAGTCGTGTCCGACTCTTAGGGATCCTATAGACTGCAGCCCACCAGGCTCCTCCGTCCATGGGATTTTCCAGGCCAGAGTACTGGAGTGGGGTGCCATCGCCTTCTCTGAGTACTTTAATACATTTATATTAATATAATGTATTAATTAATACCTTATGTAAGGTAATACAAATGTATTAATACAATGTACATGTGTTTTAATAATAATATATTTATTAATACAAATACATGTATTTTAACACATTTACTTCCTACTAGCTATTGTACCTGCCCAGAGTGGTTCAGAGCATCACTTGAGGATGTATTATGGGCATATGTTTACACCTTAGTCCCTGTATCCTGAATGAGTGATGAAAAATCTGGTCCTCGAAAGACTGTCATTCAGTTCTTGCACTGACACCTGGTGTGTGGGTTCTCGTAGTTGGGAGCCTGCTCTTCTCCTCTACACGGTGGCTGGCACAGGGACATCTCTGCTTGCTTCAGTATCAGAAGGAAAATGCAGGCTCAGTGACTAGCGGAGCGCCACATGGAGAAGCAGTCTTTACATGACTGGGAAAGCTGGGAAGGGATTGTCTGAAGGACACATGGGAGCAACTGACAAGGGATCTTGGTGTCTCGAAGTTCCGGTAGATTACTGGCACCTTGAACCTGTGCAGCCCTAGGTAAGGTTCTCACCTACCTGCTATGATTTCAGGGTCACACAGTTGGAGGCTGGGTTTTTAGACCCTGACATATATGATTAGGGATATGTGTTTCTAGTGAGAAGTTAAAGGTTGTTCCGACCCTTTGGAAGTTCCTCCTGGTTTTTTTTGTTTGTTTTTGAATGATAGAGTGGTATATTTCATCCACTGTTTTGCCACCTTAGCAACAGTTCAAGCAAATAGGTCACTTAGCATTGGTCATACAAAATACATATCTGGACAACTCAAGTTTTTACTGAAGCTGATGAACTGCCCAGAAATGTTGCCACCGTAGAGATACAACGGCTGTCTCCAGGAAAGGAATTCGTTCTCATAGTTAAATTGTTCAAAAGGCACACAACGGCACCATGATTTTTATGCTTCTTATTGTTTTTTTCTTCCAATGGATACTTAAAAATCAATTTATTTTTATTCTGGTGTGTACCAAGGGTATAGTGTTGGTTAGGATGAAAAAGCAATTTTAATTTAGTGGGAAATGGATTTTCTTTATCACAGAGCAAAGCGTAGACTAGATGAGAGACACACCAAATAAAACTCTCATTCTCCATCCCAGGGGCTGAGGTGGGGAGATGGACCTGACAGGAGGACGAGTTGAAATTTTGATAATTCTGTTTGAATTTCTCCTTAGAGCTCTTAGTTGTCAATAAAAAGTCTTAGTTAGCAACACAAATGACCTAGTTATTCCTTTCCTGTTGAACTGGGTGTTCAGAAGCAGCAGAATACAATGAATTAAAGGCCCAGGGCCTCGAGCCGGCTCTGCATTGGTCTACCTGTGTCGCCTCCAGCAACTGATCTCTCTTCTCGGGGCATCAGTTTCCCCATTCATTAAATTGATTTTGCCATCATCTTAAGTCTCAGATTCTTAAGTTAATGGAGAAAATGTCTTCTAATTTGCCCATATCATCTCAATCAAGGTTTTTTGACGATAATTGACTATAGATTATAGTGACTCTGGGAAAATTGGTGTTTAACTGAATTGATGAATAGACCCATTCATTTCTAAGGCTGCATCTGCAGTTTCCTTTCTATAATTATTTCGTTGTCATTTCCTGTCCTATTTCAGCCAATTCTTATGCTATTTCCTTATTATAGTTATTTAAGTGTGCATGTGTGCATGACTCTGTGTGTGTGCACGCACACGAGTGTGTGTATGTGAATGAGAGGGACAGAGAGGAGCAACCCATCTTCACTGATGCAACTTCATTTATCACCTTTTGCTGTTTTTCTGTTATCCTGTTACTCCGTCCTCAATCCCCAGTACTCGCCACGTTTCGCCCTGCCACAGGGTCTTTGCACATGTTAAAAACTCACAGACATATTCAGATCACATTATACTCATTACAGCTACCTAAGTGTATCACTGATGTTCATCACTGCTTTGTAATTCTTCTGGCTATTAAACCCTCCACCATGATCTTATTATTCAAGGCATTGATAGGGAAGCATGTATATGATAATATCACAGTTTTAGAAGCACTTTCCTAACTTTAACATATCTTCTTCCTTTGTAATGCCCTGTATCATATCCTATGCATCTAAAATCAGTATTAGGAGAAAAGGTCCACAGGTTTCCCCAGGTTGCCAAAGAGGCCTTTGGGTACCTCAAAGCTGAAGAAAATCTGTATGAGTCCAGAAGTTAGGGAGAGTGGGAGTTGTGTCTGGCTCCATGCATCAAAGTTTTTGGCAGACTACTGGTGCTAAATAATTGCATACTGAGTTAAAAAAAGAAAAAAAAAGAAAAAAAAAAGGCAGAGATAGAAGGTTGGAGAAGAAAAGTATTCAGAGATTTAGTTATTTGATATAACCTCTGAAAGTTGCTCGGTCAAGTCCGACTCTTTGCGATCCCATGGACTATACAGTCCATGGAATTCTCCAGGCCAGAATACTGGAGTGGGTAGCCTTTCCCTTCTCCAGCGGATCTTCCCAACCCAGGGATCAAACCCAGGTCTCCCGCATTGCAGGCAGATTCTTTACCCGCTGAGCCTCAAAGGAAGCCCAAGAATACTGGAGTGGGTAGCCTATCCCTTCTCCAGCGGATCTTCCTGACCCAGGAGTCAGACTGGGATCTCCTGCATTGCAGGTGGATTCTTTATTAGCTGAGCTATCAGGGAAGCCCTGATTTAACTTGCTGAAGTTTAATTCTTGGAGAAAAGGTACATTAAGCCTTTTGTATATTTAAAATGGTTAGGCCACAAAGAACAGAAACCTGACTCAAGCTGCCTAGAAAACCAGAGATGTGTGTTCATGAGTCCAGAGGTGGCCAGGCTTCAGGTAGAATGTGGTCAGTGTCTCCACAGGCCATCGAGAGTGCAGCTTCTGTCCATGTTTGTGTGCTGCTCTCTGCATTCTAGATCACAGGATGCTGCAGGTGACAGCTTCTTTGTTTGTGTCCAGTAGCAAAGAGAGATCCTCATCCCATTTACAGGAAATACATTCTCCCATCAGTCTTGTGAAGCTAATGTAGAATTCATGCCATTCCCTGGACCAACAGTAGCTGCCAGGGGAATGTCACATGTCAGTTGGGTAAGACCACACAGAACCCAGCATGGCAGCCGAGATGGGGAGATTAAGGAAAGAAACAATAGGGCATGTAGGAAGGAGGAAAGGAGACAGGTTGGGTGGGCAACAGGCAGAGTCAGAGACTCATAACTCTTCAGGAAGGCTCATCAGAGAACACATACTAGCAGGCCAAAAACAAAAAAAAAAAAAACCCTGCCATTCTATGTATGTTCAACTCTCATTTTTGTCAAGGACAATACAGGGAGAGCCAGTCTGAAAGGCAGCATGCTCCTCCCCATAATGACCTACAGATTTGCAGGCCTGCCCCCTGAAGGGGAGATGCTGTTTCACATGTGAAGTGACCATTCTCATGTCTCCAGTCTTGTCCCCTGCATCCTGGCATTCAGCATCAGGGAATGACTCATGCATAATTAGCCTTCCATTGATTTCCTGAAATTTCCACTCTTGGAGTAGAAATCTTTATAAAGATGCCATTGTAGGTAATTTGCCTGCTACTGTTTCATAATAAAGAAAGGTACTTCGGGAGACATTATGCTTTTATAGGCTAGAATTCTCTAAGGTAGGCTGGTAGTCAGTGTGAAATTCTTTGAAGCTTGCAAGTTTTGTGCTTTGATATTTTTTTTGGTAGAAAATCGGTATTCTGCTATCGTTGCCAACTATGAGTAATTATTCCAGCCACCTATATACTATTTCCAGAGGCTTGTTGGCAGCCGGGTATGAATGAGTGAGTTAAGCTGGTAAGTTTTAGGTTCTCTGACAAGCAAAGCGTCTACTGTCAAAAGAGGGGTTATCTTGTGAAATTTTTATAGTAGGAAATGAGACATAAAATCACAGGCATCCAATTTCCTTTAAAAAAAGATGCGTACCTCAGAAAGAAACTTTCTGATACAACTACTGTTGAATATGGCAGTAATGCTCAGGTTGCTGTTGTTGTTCAGGCACTAAGTTGTGTCCGCCTCTTTGCCACCCCGTGGACTGTAGCCTGCCAGGCTCCTCTGTCCTTGAGCTTCTCCAGGCAAGAATCCTGGAGTGGGTTGCCATTTCCTTCTCCAGGGGATCTCCTGTGGCTGCTGCACTGGCAGGTAGATCCTGAGCCACCTGGGAATCCCAATGCCGAGATGTGTACCTTTTAATCAAACTTGTCTATTTTCAGTTAATACACAAGAGTTTAAATCTCTTTCCTGAAGACCCAGACATACGCCTTGCTCAAGTGCAAACCTTTACTTATTTAATGGGGTGGGGGTGGGAATCTGTCCAGTCAGATGTTGAATCCACAAGCCTGAAACTGCCTTTTGTAACCTGGGAAAAGGCAGGTCGTTGCTGGTTACTGCGGTGTGCCATTTAATGGAAGTTGTAGTTGTTGCCTATTTGTTTTTCTAGCTGCCCTCTGCTGCCAAATTTATATTATTTTATGATACATGTCGACTTCCCAGGTGACGGGTGAAGAACCCGCCAGCCAAGGCATGAGACTCGGGTTTGATCCCTGGGTAGGAAAGGTCCCCTGGAGGAGGGAAAGGCAACCCACTCCAGTACTCTTGCCTGGGAGATCCCATGGACAGAGGAGCCAGGCAGGCTACAGTCCATGGGGTCACAAAGAGTCGGACATGAATGAGCGACTAAACAACAAGAGAAACATAATACGTGTCACAGAGACCAGGATCCCTAATAGGGCAGAAATAGCACTAGAATGAAAGAGTCATCCTTCTGAATTTTGGTGCCTCCCAGAGAATAAAACTGTGCAGTTGAGTTGTTTCCAGAATAGCAGTTCATGGCAGTGGCATCTTGTATTTTCCTTACGGTACTGTCACATTCAAATGCACTATCGGACTTACATACTTACTTTATTCATTGTTCCTGTCCCTCTTTTAGAGTGTAAGTTATAGTGAAAGGATTTTGTCTATTTTCCACCTGATTATCATATTTGTCATATGTTTTAATCAAGCACGAAGGTGGGATGGAAGTTAATTTGATACTTTTGAAAAAAAGCCCAACTTTGCCAGCAATTTCCAACAAACATTCCTGTGTATGCTTCTTATTTTATTGTATAGCTGCTCCACCCAGATAGCATAAGCAACTGAAAAGAGAAAACCAAAGAAGCACAAATTTGTATGGAGTAAAGACAACTTGATATGAATGTATAAATAGATCCAAAATTGGCTTTTGCTTTAGGGTCGGGGTGAGGGTGGTTGGAAAAAGTCAATTTCACTCCTGGAAATACTGCACAGACTTATCTCCTTGTCTGTAAACAAGAACTATTTTACATTAGTGAGTTAACTATAAGTTATGGAGTGTACGGTACCTGAAAGGCAATGAAAGGCCACACCAGGTGACCAGAAAGGCTTGCTCTAAAAATGCATAGTTTTCCACTACATTTCCATAGTTTGTCATCATTTTGCATAATCTCAGTTTTCTTAGTCTTCTTCCCTTTGGATCACAGAAATCTCAAAATTCATTCTTAAAAAAAAATAGTATAGTTGAATTACAATGTTGTGTTAATTTCTGCTGTATAAGAAAGTGATTCAGGTATACCTATATACGTATGTTATTTTAAAATATTCTTATCCATTATGGTTTATCATACGATACTGACTATAGTTCCCTGCGCTACATAGGAGGACCTTGCCGTTTATCCAATTTTTCTTGACTGCAAATAAGCCTGGGCTCATGAGACTTGGCCTGGTTTTTGACATAGGTGCAGCTAGTGTTAATTTACTGTCTGCAACAGCTTAAGTTTGCTCTGTTGGAAGTCTTTGTAAGGAATCCAAGATTGGACCTTGAAAGGCTCTACCATTCACCATTCTGAGGCCAGAAGGCCAGCTCCGATACTGCAGAGGAAGCCTGCCAGATTTCCCCTTCAGTATTTATAAATTTGGGTAAGCTTATCTCTTCTTGAGTTTCCTGAATTATTCCAGGACTCTTGGCCTGCCAGAAAGTGACATTCCTTATCACTTGCAGTGCTGAGACCCCTAAAGCCAGATACCAAACTCTTTTTCTTGTGAGGGCTCCAGAGAAATGAGAGTGATAGTTGTTCAGTCTTGTCTGACTCTCTGTGACCCCATGGAGTGTCCCCCACCAGGCTCCTCTGTCCATGGGATTCTCCAGGCAAGAATACTGGCTGCTGCTGCTGCTAAGTCGCTTCAGTTGTGTCCGACTCTGTGCGACCCCATAGACGGCAGCCCACCAGGCTCCCCCATCCCTGGGATTTTCCAGGCAAGAACACTGGAGTGGGTTGCCATTTCCTTCTCCAATGCATGAAAATGAAAAGTGAAAGTGAAGTCGCTCAGTCGTGTCCGACTCTTAGCGACCCCATGGACTGCAGCCTACCAGGCTCCTCCATCCATGGGATTTTCCAGGCAAGAGTACTGGAGTAGGGTGCTATTGCCTTCTCCGAAGAATACTGGAGTGGGTTGCCAATTCCTTCTCCAGGGGATCTTCCCTCTGCGTGGTTCAAACCCAGGTCTCCTGCATTGCAGGCAGATTCTTTACTGTCTGAGCTACCAGGGAAGCCCCAGGACTCCAGAAAAGTCAGTGTTATTTCCTTAAATGTGGCTCGCCCTACTCGATTAAACAAGTATTATCCTCAAGTATAATATACTAGGCAAGGTGTTGGTTGCAAAACTAGGATTTCCTATATATTTTGGGGAAAAAAGGGGCACAGACTCTTATTTAATCTATACAAATAATGATACAGTTATGTAAATTCAGTAAGTTTCTGAACTGGGGATGGGAGAGTCAGTAAAGAAGCACAACTCAGAGAGCAGTTCAAATGTTTCATTTCCGTTTACAAAAGCAGAACCTACTGAATCTGTTCTGAGTTACAGATAGCTTAAGGAAGAAGAAAGAGTCACCTTATCTATTCAAAAAGTAGGACTTTAGGCCACATCAAGCAAGTAACAATACAGTTTATCTCATTGGTCCATTCAGTCCTAGATAATTAATTTTTATTCCATTTGGACTGTTGGGTAAGACCTTTAAGAAGCTGCCTCTTTTTTTTTTTTTTTTTTGTAATTGATGAATTCTGGAAATCTTGATAAGGTCTGAAAGTTGTGCTGATGATACTGTCCAGGTCAGATAGAGCCCTTTCCCTCGGGGTTCTGAAAAGGTCTGTAGCTGATTACAAAGCCTTCAGGGAAAAGGCAGAAAGAAATGAAGAGACTTATAGTAGCTGTGGTTAACCTGAAGGTCCACTGAAAGTTCAATCAAAAATAATGCAACTTGCAAGGAAATGTGGTTGTTCCTGTATCATGTAAAGCCAGATGAAAAAGCTAATCCTGGAAAAGTTTTAGACAGGATATCTCTAAGAATCATGGTTAAGGCTACTCCTAAAGAAGAGAATGGCTGCGGTGCCTATCTTTCATATACAATAAATGAAAATAATTTTTACAGAGGAAACAATGTGAATGCATAACATAATAATTTTGAGACCTCATTTACATACGATACCAATGATGTACCAAGAATATGGCAGGGATGGCAACTAATGAGATTCAGTAGTTCTGAAGTAGGTCATAGATGTCTACACTTTTATAAAACTCCTTAGGTAAGGTTACTGTTTATCCCTAATTAAAATCCATTGTTCTAGAAAATGCTAGATTTAAATGAAAGAAGTGATGCTGTGGCCAACTAAGCCTTTTGATTAATAAATGAAATTATGGAAGGTAACACTGTACAAGGAAATTGCACACGTTTTTGGTAGAAGGTCAATTGGTACATCTTTTTGCAGGTGGGGTATAAGTTCTCTGTGGCTGCCGACTACTCAACTTTGCTATAATAGTGCAGAAGCAGCCATAGACAGTATGTCAACAAATGAGCTTGTCTATGTTCCAGTAAGACTTTGTTTATAAAAACAGGCAGTGGGCTATTGTTGACCAGTGTCTGTCCTGTGCTGTTTTTGCCTGCTATAATCAGAGAAAGCTATCATCAGAGAAAGCAAAAGTCTGAAGAAAAGAAACAGACAGAGTGAAGACACTGGTGACTCTCTAGGAAATGCCCACAAACCATGTAATTTCTGATTATTTATATTTGTAACATTGACCTCATACAAATTTCATCTGGGGAAGGCTCATCAGCTTTTCTAAGTTAACTTTCCCCCATGCGACTCATAAATAGTAACACAGCAAATGGATCTGTTTCTAGCTCCTCTCTTTTTACAAGGTGAGAGAGCAAATCTCTGTGATTCTAGATGCTCTGTATGAAGTCTCAGAGATAGTTTTAGGCATAAAAGATAACCTGAGAGCTTTACTCTTTTTCCTACATTAAGAATCTCACTTGTGGAAAATTTTTCTTTTTTTTTTTTGTTAGAGATGATTTGCACTCTTGATGTGACAGTAAAGCACAAGGTAAGCATACAAACTGATACCACTTGTAAAGAAATATAGCGTCTTTATAAAAGCGAGAAAGCTTTGTTTTCTTAATAATCAAGGCATACTAGGGTTTCCCTGGTGGCTCAGACATTAATGAATGTGTCTGCAATACAGGAGACATGGGTTTGATCCCTGAGTCAGGAAGATCCCCTGGAGAAGGGAATGGCAACCCACCTCAGTATTCTTCCTGGAAAATCCCATGGACAGAGGAGCCTGGTGGAGGCTATAATCCATGGAGTCACAAAGAGTCAGACACAACTGAGCAACAAACACTTTCACTTTCTTTCAAAGGCATAATAAGGTCATCAGAAAGCATAGAAAGTCTTGCAAAATGAAATATTTGTTACCTAGGTAGATTAGACAGGAAAAATGTAAGTCTTCATATTGCAGCTTATTGAGTTAATCAGTACATGAAAAAAAAAGTAGTGCACCATAGCTGAAGAAATTTATTAATATTTGAATACATTTATAGCTTTTTAGATTCAGATCTCATAAACAAGGGCAAATACAGTTATCCTCCAAGTAGTGTCAATCATGCTCTTTGTCATTCTGGATAAACCAACACTTCATTTTAGGACAGATCTCAAAAGGTCCATGAGGTCAGAACTAACTGTATATTATCCCTAAGATGTTTTTAATACACAGTGTTGTCATATGTGGTATCATCACCTGAATCATTATATAAGCTTTGTAAAAATGGTTTCCTTTACATTTCCAACATGGCAAATATTGATATTTTCAATCTACAAATAAAACCTCCTTTGAGTCTTCAGTAAGTTTTAAGAATGTAAGAGTAGATGGTGTGTACAGAGTGTAAAGTTTAGAGTCTAAAGGAGACAAAACCAACAACAAAAAAGTGATTTTCCACTTCCCTTGAAAATAGAGTCTCTGAGTAGGAAGCAAACATAATTAAGTTAGCAGTACAGTGTTCTCTATTAGAAATGATCTAGATATCCAAAACTCCAGAGAGGCTGGGAAATGGTATTTTAGGCAGTGAGGGAATTGGCATATATGTATGTGGATGGGGAGATTTAGTGGACAGATGAAAAGTGATGTTGAGGCAGGCTGGGTGGAGGGGGGTAGTGGAAATTGCCAGAAATATTTCCTTGAGTAGGGGAGAGTAGATGAGCCCCGGAGCACCAGTGGAACAATTAACTGAACTGAGGATAGATGGGCCATCCTGTCGCCAGGAGGGAGGCAGTGTCTGTGGGCACAGATGTATATCACTGAGTAAATGTGGACTTGGAAGATGGTGGAAATTTCTTTTTGGTGGCATCTATCATGTCAACCCACTCCAGTATTCTTGCCTGGGGAATCCTATGGACGGAGGAGCCTGAAAGGCTACAGTCCACAGGGTCACAAAGAGGTGGACACGACTGAGCAACTTCACATCCTGTGAACTAGAATGAAAAGTCATCAGATGAGGATGAAGGCTAGGGGTGGAGGTGCTGAGGTCTTAAGGAGAGGGGACAGTATATAAAATGGTCAAGGGAATTGGAACGCCTAGCACCAGCAATACAATCTGATGGTTGGGTCATGTCCAGAACACCGTAGAGTTGTTAGTGTTGAATTTCAAGTAAAAACAGCCAACTTGGGGAATCCACTTGAAGAACACCTCCCTTAAACCAGGAATACTAAATAACTGATGCCAGAAGGAATCACGTTCAGAATATAAGTGGCCCATTTATACCTATGTGTTCACACCACAAGATTCCTAGTCTGTTAACACTGGTCCTCAGTTGACTTTGGTTTTACTTATACAAGATAGACTCGGTACTGCTGTCCTATGCCTGGTGCATATATTTTACCTTTATGAGAAGAGAGGTGATCATCCAGCAAGTGTGACTGGGCATTTCTCTCACTGAATAAAAGGCACTTTGACAAGTTCTTGGCTAACTGCCTTGAGCTTGAATTTTAAGTCTACAATAGCGTAGGATTCTAATGCCTCAAAGTGGTAGTTAGCTCTAGGAATAATTCTTTAAAAATGTGCAAAGTCACTCATGAATTGTCTACTGAATAAAGAATTAACTATAACAAAGACGCTTTTCCAAGTAATTTGAACCCCCTCCATGGGAATGCCAGTTGACATGTCGGTTCATTACCAGGAATTTCCAACAGCCGTGCTGATACTGGTTTAATCTAGTCAAATGAAGCAATTACCTTGCAGATGAAACAATCAGATAGTATGTTTTTAATCTCTCCAATGTCATAAGGCATTTTCTTTTATGTTCTAATTTCTATTAAAATACACAGCAATGGCCATGAAACTAGTACTTAGAATTAAATGATCTGTTCTGTATTTGGGGAATTTTTTTTAGTTTTCAGTGGGTGGTTGGCCTAACCAAAAAGAAGTACACTAGAAAAATGCAAAACAGCTATTGCAAAGGAGACAAAGTGGATGAGGTGTGAGTCCAGAAGAAGCATCTTTAAATTTTGTTTCTTATTTTCATGATTCAGGTCTGGTCTATGCTGTTGTCTTTGTAGAAATTTAAACTTTAGTCTCCCACAACCTCCAGATCCTCCCCAAGGCTACATGTTCTTAGATGTGAAGGATTTTGGGTTTTGTTTTTTGGTTTCTCCTATAGGCATCACATTATTTGGTGTAGTGGAAAATTATAACCAATAGGATATCGTTAGCAGAAACAGTTCTTGGACCATCCTGCTCTGAAAACAATACAAAAAACAAATATCAGTAAAAAGACTTTTTTAAATAAAAATTTATTTATTTTAATTGGAGCTTAATTACTTTACAATATTGTATTGGTTTTGCCATACATCAACATGAATCCGCCACGGGTATACCCGTGTTCCCCATCCTGAACCCCCCTCCCTCCCTGTACCATCCCTCTGGGTCGTCCCAGTGCACAAGCCCCAAGCATCCAGTATCATGCATCGAACCTGGACTGGCGACTCATTTCATATATGATATTATACATGTTTCAATGCCATTCTCCCAAACCATACCCCCTCCCTCTCCCACAGAGTCCAAAAGACTGTTCTATACATCTGTGTCTCTTTTGCTGTCTTGCATACAGGGTTATCATTACCATCTTTCTAAATTCCATATATATGCATTAGTATACTGTATTGGTGTTTTACTTTCTGGCTTACTTCACTCTGTATAATAGGCTCAAGTTTCATCCACCTCATTAGAACTGATTTAAATGTATTCTTTTTAATGGCTGAGTAATACTCCATTGTGTATATGTACCACTGCTTTCTTATCCATTCATCTGCTGATGGACGTCTAGGTTGCTTCCATGTCCTGGCTATTATAAACAGTGCTGCAATGAACATCGGGGTACACATGTCTCTTTCAATTCTGGTTTCCTCAGTGTGTATGCCCAGCAGTGTGATTGCTGGATCATAAGGCAGTTCTATTTCCAGTTTTTTAAGGAATCGCCACACTGTTCTCCATAGTGGCTGTACTAGTTTGCATTCCCACCAACAGTATAAGAAGGTTCCCTTTTCTCCACACCCTCTCCATCATTTATTGCTTGTAGACTTTTGGATTGCAGCCATTCTGACTGGCGTGAAATGGTACCTCATTGTGATTTTGATTTGCATTTCTCTGATAATGAGTGATGTTGAACATCCTTTCATGTGTTTGTTAGCAATCTGTATGTCTTCTTTGGAGAAATATCTGTTTAGTTGTTTGGCCCATTTTTTGAGTGGGTCATTTATTTTTCTGGAATTGAGCTTTAGGAGTTGTTTGTATATTTTTGAGATTAGTTGTTTTTCAGTTGCTTCATTTGCTATTACTTTCTCCCATTCTGAAGGCTGTCTTTTCACCTTGCTTAGAGTTTCCTTTGTTGTGCAGAAGCTTTTAAGTTGATTAGGTCCCATTTGTTTATTTCTGCTTTTATTTCCAATATTCTGGGAGGTGGGTCATAGAGGATCCTGCTATGATTTATGTCGGAGAGTGTTTTGCCTATGTTCTCCTCTAGGAGTTTTATAGTTTCTAGCCTTGGGTTTAGATCTTTAATCCATTTTGAGTTTATTTTTGTGTATGGTGTTAGAAAGTGTTCTAGTTTCATTCTTTTACAAGTGGTTGACCAGTTTTCCCAGCACCACTTGTTAAAGAGATTGTCTTTTCTCCATTGTATATTCTTGCCTCCTTTGTCAAAGATAAGGTGTCCATAGGTGCGTGGATTTATCTCTGGGCTTTCTATTTTGTTCCATTGATCTATATTTCTGTCTTTGTGCTAGGACCATACTGTCTTGATGACTGTGGCTTTGTGGTAGACCCTGAAGTCAGGTAGGTTGATTCCTCCAGTTCCATTCTTCTTTCTCAATAGTGCTTTGGCTATTTGAGGTTTTTTATATTTCCATACAAATTGTGAAATTATTTGTTCTAGCTCTGTGAAAAATACCGTTGGTAGCTTGATAGGGATTGCATTGAATCCATAGATTGCTTTGGGTAGTATACTCATTTTCACTATATTGATTCTTCCAATCCATGAACATGGTATATTTCTCCATCTGTTAGTGTCCTCTTTGATTTCTTTCACCAGTGTTTTATTAAAAAGACTTTTAATATGCAAGGATAGTGTTCTGTTCCCTAGACATAGCTGAGCCAAAGGAGTACTGTCAACTCTCACATATTCAGATAGCATTTGAATGCAAAGCATCCTAGATACTATGTAGAAAGGACTTGTACATTTCCTCATAGGCCACACCCAGTTTAATTCTACAATGTTTATGTTACTTAAGCTTGCTGAACCTTGTATTCCTCATCTATCAAGTAGAGATGCTAATTGTACTTATCTTCTTGGCCTGTTGCTGGGATTAAATGAATCAGTCCACCCAAATTCCTTGAAACAGTGCCTGGCCAATAATGAGTGCTAATAGTAATTACAGGAAACTGTTCCTTTACTGTACCAAGGAGTCTCTTACTTTGTAGAGAAGGGTGGGTGTGAGATCATTGTGCTGTGATATGTAGATGAAAGCCATCTGTGTGATGAGGAGGAAACAGGAAGTTGGGAAGGACCCATGGGGATGCAGAAGGTCCTTTGAGGACAGTGAAATAGCCTCTAATAAAGTCCTTTCTGAAATCTGTGTCTGTAATCCCACTGTTCTTCCTATGTCCACTGCAACCACCTGAATATGCACTGCCATTTCCCCATGACTGATGACACCCTCTGGACTGGGAGCTCCATTTGCATCCTAACATCCTCTCTTCTCCACAAAAGAGTGAGAGAGATTTTTTTTTTTTAATTTAACACAAGAGATTATGTTTTTACCCAGGTACAATTTTCTAATGGCTTCTCAGGCATCCACTATTCTTTGTAGAAAGTCTAGAATTTCAAAGACCAAAAGGACACATGGTATCTCCGTTCTAACCAAGCTCACCCACTGTCTTGTCAAAGCCTTCACTTTCTTCATCCCCAAGCTTTCTCTTTCCATTTCTTGGGACACATGATGCTCATTCCCTATTATACTTTGACTACTTCTGTACCACCTCCTGATAAGTACAGAACCTGCTTTCTTCAGCTGCTGTCATACCTCCAGGCTAAACACGAAGGCCTGCTCCTCAGAGAAGCCCTCCATGGCTGCGCTGTGGAGAATGGCTCTCCTTCTCCCACGGTCAGGGCCTCCCGGGTCCCTGTAGGTCATGGTTGTGTTTAGTCATCTCCACAGGACTCATCAGTGGGTGTAATTAGGCTCACTCGTGTCAGTTGTGGGACCATCTGATTCAATTCCCACCTCTATAATAAGTCCACTCTAATTATCCTAGCTCAGGAGACTGATGTATAAAAACAGAACTAGCAGACTATTAGTTTGCAATGTCAAACAGAATTGTCATGGAAACCAGCACGTCCAGCTCAATATGAAGAGTCCTTTTTCTTATAGTCAAATAATGTGGCAGCAGATGGCTGAATGGTTAAGGGCTTCAGCTGAGTTAACCTAGTAACTCTCTCCTCAGTCCAGATACTCTTGCGGAGAGAACTGGACACACCTGTCAGTACCTGGCTCTTAGATGGTACTGTCTCTAAGTTGACCTGGTGGACCAACCCCCTCACTTATTCCCTAAGGGTCTTTTGGCCTCATGTCATCTTTGGCCTTAGACTTCTAGGCTTGGTCTTCTCTTTCTAAGGTGGCTTTGCATATACTTATCCCTTATGGTGGGCTTAAAGATTGAAGAGAAGCATCTTATTTTGGGGATAGTAGTGAGAGAAGACTCTATATACTTCCATGTAATAATAATAACGGTTACAGTGGGATTGAAAAATGATGCTGGTAAGCTCTAAATAACTTTTGAGAAGGCAGGTTATGTGCTTGAACCTGTAATTTACTTGAGAGTGGTGTCAGTGAGGAGGGGACAGAAACTAGCATCTGTTGAATTTCTACAATGGGTCAAAGTGTAAAAACCACCCATGGGATCCTTTCGGCCACCCAGTGTAGATTAGGGATTACTTGTGTTTATAGAGAAGGCAAACAGGGTTGGGGATGTCCCCATTTCTAAGGCCTTTTTCATCCCTAACACACTTATTGGAATCACACCTAACATACCAAAGAGTCAACCAAAAGAAAAAAAAAAAAAAAAAGGCCAAAGAGAAAGAAGATGTCATAGACTTAGGAAGGCTGGACAGGGTCTTCATGATTCCTGAGGCCCAGCCTCCCAACAGGTGGAAATGGAAATGGAGCCCACAGGACTAGACAGCTGTGTCCTTGCTTATTAAAGTAGACCCATGGACCCAAAGCCTTGGCATCCTCTGAGAACCTGGGAGAAATGAAGAATCTCAGGCCTGGCTCCAGACTTGCTGCATCAGAATCTGCATGTGCCCCTGAAAGGCACAAAAGCACAGTTCTGTGGTCTAGGCCCTGAGAGGTCTAGACATGTGGACCGCTGTTGTTGTTCAGCTGCTCAGTCATGTCCGGCTCTTTGTGACCCCATGGACTGCAGCATGCCAGGCCTCCCTGTCCTTCACACTTCCATGTGAACCGTGGAAGGACACAAATCATTAGCATATGGCTAAGAGAATTTTCTCAAAAAATACTTTTTCTATAGTATGGACATTCTGGTGATTTAATTTTTTTTCTGTGTATGTTTACTTAAAAATATTTTTGCCTTAGTTTCTGCATATAGCACTCTGGTTTCTCTACTATCCTCTCAGTTGTATCATTTCCAACAAGAAATCTGCTATCATGCTTGTCCCTCTCTAGGTAACACTTTGATTTTCTCTTGCTGATTTTAAAGGAACTATTGATAATTTAGGCTTGAAAGTGTCAGACACTCAGTCAAGCCTGACTCCTGACTCTGACCCCATGGACTATAGCCCACCAGGCTCCTCTGTCCATGGGATTCTCTAGGCAAGAATACTGGAGTGGGTTGCTATTCCTTCTCCAGGGGATTGTCCTGACTGAGGGATCAAACCCAGGTCTCCCACATTGCCAGCAGATTCTTTACTATCTGCTCTTTAGGCTTGGAGAATACTCAATCATACATAATAATTTTTAAAAGCAATGGACAATATTTTTCTTAGATATTCACAATTCTCATGAAGACTTTTATAGAAAGAGTTTCAGCCTAAAAGCCTGGAATTTTGATCCTAACTTTTTTTTTTTTACCTTAAAGTCCCTTGACCTCTCTTAGAATCACTCCTTTACCCATGTGGCTTTGCTTGATGCTTTCTAATAGCCTTCTGAAAGACTTGGATTATAATTCTATATTCATGGTACTAAGAGTATAGGATAATAAGATGATTAGAGAGTAGCTTAGCAGCAAAAAGCCTGGACTCCAGAGTCATACCTCAAACACCCTGATACTCGCTTACCACTGTTGGGTTATATGCCCTTACTCAGGTTTCTTTAACCACTTTGTGTCTCAGTATTTTTGTCTGTAAATTGGGTGTGTTAACAACAGTAGCTACTTCCTAGAATCTGTTTTCAGAATTAAATTAGTGTTTACTAAGCATTTAAAACCATTGAAATACATGTGTTTCACATGCCAGGTCCTGAGCTAAGTTAAGGTGATCAGAAGTGAAGAGAAGCCCCTGCTTTTGAGCAGGAAACTCCAAGCTGAAACTCCTTGGGTAGGTTGGACTCAGGTTAAGGCTGGGTTAAAGTGAATGACCGAGTTTAAGAGGATCACTGAAAAACTAAGCTCTAACTCAGGGAGGAAATAGGATATATTTAACTCAGCCAAAGAGACATAATAGCTTTCTTAAAATAGACAGCGGGTTTTCAGGGAGCAGAGGCTCAGATTTGTCCCTGTGGCATCAAAGTGCAGAATGAAGATAAAAGGTGGAAGCAGTTGTGGATGGGTGACTATGAAAGATCTGGGAAATAGCTGTTCAGATTTGTTAATACCTGGGAAGGCTTAGATTTAGAGGAGAGAATGCTATTTTATTTGGGCACCAAGGAAGAATCTTGAAGACAACTTCAGTAAAACTGCATGAATTTGAATGAGTTCGTGGAGAGGACCAATGAGATTCAGTAAAAGATCCATTGCTTATCTTCAAGGAAGAAGAATTTCATTTCTTTTCAAATATGCACAGTAACTTGAACCAATTACTCTTTCAGAGCAAATTAATGAGCTGCTTTAATGAACAGATAATATGAACATATAATTATCAGCAATATGAATATATAATTACTGCTTCAAAGTCTTTTCTCACATATTTATGTGATGTAAAGACCTTATAAACAATCTCCCAATGTATTTACCCTTTCAGTTTGCCTGGAGAATACTTTTTATCAGCGGTGTTGAATTCTGCCAGTTTTGCTTCGTCAGAATGAATGTGGATTTGAAATCGAGGGCTACAGGATGCGAGAGAGTCTGCTTAGACAGTGAAGGCGTTTGGTTAACTTGACCATGAAAGACCTGCCCTGACTCTTGTCCTTCACCTTCTGGAGAGCATTCAGCCTATGCAGTCATTGTCCTGAGCAGAGAGCATCCACATGTCAGGCATATTTCAATAGGATTCAATTATAGCTGACAAAACATTTGTAAAGGCAGCTAAAATTCAGCCCAGATGGTGACTGGGCATTTGATGAACACTCCCAATATGTGGCATTATTCATCCCTGACACTCAGAAAATAAACATAAGGCCAGCATTTCTCCCGGGGCAGGGAAGCAGAGAAGAAAAAGGTCCTCCTCTTCCAAATGTACAGAGTTGCTGTTTTTCTCTAGGAGTTGCAGAATGATTTTGGCTTTTTAATTAAAGAGTTTAGTTCAGTTCAGTTGCTTATTCATGTCCAACTTTTTGTGACCCCATGGACTACAGCACGCCAGCCTTCCCTGTCCATCACCAACTCCCAGGGGTTGCTCAAACTCATGTCCATTGAGTCGGTGATGACATCCAACCATCTCAACCTCTGTCATCCCCTTCTCCTCCTGCCTTCAGTCTTGCCTAGCATCAGGATCTTTTCCAATTGGTCAGTTCTTCACATCAAGTGGCCAAAGTATTGGAGTTTCAGCTTCAGCATCAGTCCTTCCAATGAACACCCAGGACTGATCTCCTTGAGGATGGACTGGTTGGATCTCCTTGCAGTCCAAGGGACTCTTGAGAGTCTTCTCCAACACTACAGTTCAAAAGCATCAATTTTTTGGCACTCAGCATTTTTTATAGAAACTTTAACAAGGGAGGACATTCTTAAATGTTTTCCCCAGGATGTGTGATTTGTGACTGGGGAAGTAAATGACCCACCCTGGGTTTCTTCTCTATGGCTCCTTCTCAGAAGAAATGGAGTGGCCATCATGGTCAACAAAAGAGTCCGAAATGCAGTACTTGGATGCAATCTCAAAAACGGCAGAATGATCTCTGTTTGTTTCCAAGGCAAACCATTCAATATCACAGTAATCTAAGTCTATGCCCCAACCAGTAACGCTGAGGAAGCTGAAGTTGAACGGTTCTATGAAGACCTACAAGATCTTTTAGAACTAACACCAAAAAAGATGTCCTTTTCACTATAGGGGACTGGAATGCAAACGTAGGAAGTCAAGAAACACCTGGAGTAACAGGCAAATTTGGCCTTGGAATACGGAATGAAGCAGGGCAAAGACTAATAGAGTTTTGCCAAGAAAATGCACTGGTCATAACAAACACCCTCTTCCAACAACACAAGAGAAGACTCTATACATGGACATCACCAGATGATCAGCACCGAAATCAGATTGATTATATTCTTTGCAGCCAAAGATGGAGAAGCTCTATACAGTCAGCAAAAACAAGACCAGGAGCTGACTGTGGCTCAGACCATGAACTCTTTATTGCCAAATTCAGGCTGAAATTGAAGAAAGTAGGGAAAACCACTAGACCATTCAGGTATGACCTAAATTAAATCCCTTATGATTAGACAGTGGAAGTGAGAAATAGATTTAAGGGCCTAGATCTAATAGATAGAGTGCCTGATGAGCTATGGAATGAGGTTCGTGACATTGTACAGAAGACGGGGATCAAGATCATCCCCATGAAAAAGAAATGCAAAAAAGCAAAATGGCTGTCTGGGGAGGCCTTACAAATAGCTGTGAAAAGAAGAGAAGTGAAAAGCAAAGGAGAAAAGGAAAGATATAAACATCTGAATGCAGAGTTCCAAAGAATAGCAAGAAGAGATAAGAAAGCCTTCTTTAGCGATCAATGCAAAGAAATAGAGGAAAACAACAGAATGGGAAAGACTAGGGATCTCTTCAAGAAAATCAGAGATACCAAAGGAACATTTCATGCAAAGATGAGCTCGATAAAGGACAGAAATGGTATGGACCTAACAGAAGCAGAAGATATTAAGAGATGGCAAGAATACACAGAAAAACTGTACAAAAAAGATCTTCATGACCCAGATAATCATGATGGTGTGATGACTGACCTAGAGCCAGACATCCTGGAATGTGAAGTCAAGTGGGCCTTAGAAAACATCACTACGAACAAAGCTAGTGGAGGTGATGGAATTCCAGTTGAACTATTCCAAATCCTGAAAGATGATGCTGTGAAAGTGCTGCACTCAATATGCCAGCAAATTTGGAAAACTCAGCAGTGGCCACAGGACTGGAAAAGGTCAGTTTTCATTCCAATCCCAAAGAAAGGCAATGCCAAAGAATGCTCAAACTACCGCACAATTGCACTCATCTTACATGCTAGTAAAGTAATGCTCATAATTTTCCAAGCCAGGCTTCAGCAATATGCGAACTGTGAACTTCCTGATGTTCAAGCTGGTTTTAGAAAAGGCAGAGGAACCAGAGATCAAATTGCCAACATCCGCTGGATCATGGAAAAAGCAAGAGAGTTCCAGAAAAACATCTATTTCTGTTTTATTGACTATGCCAAAGCCTTTGACTGTGTGGATCACAATAAACTGTGGAAAATTCTGAAAGAGATGGGAATACCAGACCACCTGATCTGCCTCTTGAGAAATTTGTATGCAGGTCAGGAAGCAACAGTTAGAACTGGACATGGAACAACAGACTGGTTCCAAATAGGAAAAGGAGTTCATCAAGGCTGTATATTGTCACCCTGTTTATTTAACTTATATGCAGAGTACATCATGAGAAACGCTGGGCTGGAAGAAGCACAAGCTGGAATCAAGATTGCAGGGAGAAATATCAATAACCTCAGACATGCAGATGACACCACCCTTATGGCAGAAAGTGAAGAGGAACTCAAAAGCCTCTTGATGAAAGTGAAAGTGGAGAGTGAAAAAGTTGGCTTAAAGCTCAACATTCAGAAAACGAAGATCATGGCATCTGGTCCCACCACTTCATGGGAAATAGATGGGGAAACAGTGGAAACAGTGTCAGACTTTATTTTTCTGGGCTCCAAAATCACCACAGATGGTGACTGCAGCCGTGAAATTAAAAGACGCTTACTCCTTGGAAGGAAAATTATGACCAACCTAGATAGCATATTGAAAAGCAGAGACATTACTTTGCCAACAAAGGTTCGTCTAGTCAAGGCTATGGTTTTTCCTGTGGTCATGTATGGATGTGAGAGTTGGATTGTGAAGAAGGCTGAGCACCAAAGAATTGATGCATTTGAACTGTGGTGTTGGAGAAGACTCTTGAGAGTCCCTTGGACTGCAAGGAGATCCAACCAGTCCTTTCTGAAGGAGATCAGCCCTGGGATTTCTTTGGAAGGAATGATACTAAAGTTGAAACTCCAGTACTTTGGCCACCTCATGCGAAGAGTTGACTCATTGGAACAGACTCTGATGCTGGGAGGCATTGTGGGCAGGAGGAGAAGGGAACGACAGAGGATGAGATGGCAGGATGGCATCACCGACTTGATGGACGTGAGTCTCAGTTAACTCCGGAAGTTGGTGATGGACAGGGTGGCCTGGCGTGCTGCAATTCATGGGGTTGCAAAGAGTCGGACATGACTGAGCAACTGATCTGATCTGAAACAGCATGAACAGCAGAAGATGGTTATATTCAGTCTTAACTTGTGACATGAATATCCCGTGTTGGAATTTTGATTAATCTACACACCCTACATAGGTTCTAGTACAGGAAAAGTCTGGGAAAAATTTTTTTAGTATTAGAAGTTCTGATAAGATTATTTAACTTGTGGAAAGCCCTAATTAAAAAAAGAAAATCAACAAGCTGATTAAAGAAAGTGCCTGAACCATATAGGGACATCTCAAAGAATGTTCATGAAATGAGTACTTACAGATAACCCTGGCCCAAATAGGTAATCAGATTAATTATCAGCATTTAAAAATCCCTTTTGTCCCCCCCTTTCTGTCACTCACTCCTTAGTAGACGTAGTGATGGCAGAAACTGAAGAAGCTGGTGGAAGGTAAAAACCCAGAATCCCCAATCTTAGCCCCTTCTCAGGGGGCTTAGAGTAAATGGCCAAGTTCAAGAGGAATATCTCTTCTCCCCTTTTACTTTCAACTTTCTGTCCTCTTGCATTTAAAGTATCAGTGTATCACTGGATTTTATTTTATTACTTAATCTAGCAGGCTTGATCTTTTACTCTGTCACGCTTGATTAATCCAGAGGAAAGCAAGAAAGGAACATAAAACAGATGTATACTTTTTTCATCACCCTCTCCTGCATTAATCTGTTATGCAGGTTTTCAGTGACCGCTAAAAGTACAACAGGCAATCTTGAGTCAAATTCTAATAGAAATAATTACCTTTACCATTTTTTTTTCTCATACTGCTGTGTCTTGGACTAGTTACATGAACTAATTACATAAACTCCTGTCCTTATTTATAGGTCACTGTTGTCATGCATTTTATACCACAAAAGTCAATATTGTTGTATACTAGATTTAAGATTCATTTATACCTTCCAATTTATGTATTCTTTCTGGCATTTCTTTTCTTCTTAAATCTCTGAATGATGATCTGAACTCATTCTTCCTTTTGTCTGTGTCATACTATTGGACAGTTCAGTTTTTGTTGAGAAATTTAATTCCACTTTATTTTTTTTTAATTCTACGGAAATACACATGACTTACTATGTTATCCATTATACCTCTATTCTTTTTCAGATTCTTTTCCCATATAGAGTATTACAGAGTATTGTGTACCATTCCCTGTGCTATGGGTCTCAAGGTCCCTGTATAATAGTGTGTATATGTTAATCCCAAACCCCTAATTTATCCCTCCCCCTTTTCCCCTTTGGTAACCATAAGATTGTTTTCTATGTCTGTGAGTTTGTTTCTGTTTTGTAAATAAGTTCATTTGTACCATTTTTATTTTTTAGGTTCTACATGTAAATGACATCCTATGATATTTATTAGTTCCACTTTAAAGATAGTGTTTTATGATATATAAATTATATTGTTTTTGTTGAGAAGTCAGCCATAGTTTCTCCTTTTTGAAAGTAATATGCATTAATTTTTTTCTGTTTTTAAGATGTCCTCTTTGGCTTTCATCGATTGTGTGTTGTGTGTGCGTGCAGCATGTGTGTGGGTATGTGTTGCCATCCTGCCATAGAGTTCTGCAGCACTTTTTAAATCTGTGTATCACTTGTCTCCATCATGTTATCAGTTTTGTACATTCTGACCCATTATCTAATTACGTATTATGTCTTCCCCATGCTCATTTTTAATTAATACTGAAATTCTAAGTAACTTAGAATGATTTAATGCAACCATTCTTTTTCATAATTTTCTGCTTTTGGTTATTTTCTTCTGACAAATCTTCTAAGTCTGTTTTCTCTTGAGCTCTGTTCTAATGCACTAAATTCCGAAAAAGCTCTAAAATTGTTGTCATCCCTTTTCAATCCCGTTACCTTGACCTTGGATACCTAATAATCAATGCCTGCCTGCTGACACTGTATGGAAGAAATTGTATAGATAGGTTGACATAGTAGATACTAATACTTTATCCAGAGAACACTGACTTTTGCTTTTAAGCACTGCTAAGCTGATTCCCTAGGCATCCTTATGACACTAAGAGGTCTCAAACTAAAGCCTGGATGTACCGGAGGATTTTCCAGAATAAGCATACCCTTGTTGAGAAAAAGCAAAATAGAAAGGGGAGAAAGGCAGCCCCAATACCACGATTGCTTCACTATGATTTTTTTTTTTTCTGGCTTCAAATAATCCACCTGGGATTCTTATCTGCCTTGTTAGCTCTTCAGTGCTTAAAACTGACTAGATAATATATTTAGATATATCTTAGAGAGATAGACGGGTAAAAATATATTTAATTTTTTCATTTTTTTCTGTGTCCTCAGTGGAAGGGTTGCTCTGAAGTAGGTTGTAAGCCATTAGCAGAAATGTCCCAAAATTAAATTTTTAATGGTATTCTACTTGGATATTATTTTAATTTATGATAAAATTTTAGAAGTTTACTTTCTATGTAGAAAATGTAATATCTTGCACTAACAGACTTTACCACTGGCAACAATTTGCACACATTTTTTTAAATTTCTAAAGTGAAAAGCACAGAGCTCTTTGAACTCTAAAGACCACCCCCACCAAAAAAAAAAAGTTTTCTTCATGACTTAGAGTATTTTCAAGTATAGAAATCTGTGTATTGTATGCTTGTTACACACAACATACACCATCCTTCCCGAAACCTTAAAGCCTGGGATGCTAAACCAGAGTTCCCTGTGCATGTGGGAGCTAATGCCTTGACGGCACAGGCTGCTCCAGATTTGCAGCAGGTCTGTAAGGACTGAGCTCCTTTCCCCACCTCTGCCAAGTCCCACTGGGACTCCAGCCACACTGAACTCACCTCACACAACAGGCCAGCACTCGTGAACTCCTGCATCCTGCAGCTTCTTCTTGTATGTTTCTATTTTCTTAGAAAATACGTACATCTGGTTTCTCCTACGTATGTGTAATAAAATTCTTAAGGAATAGATAGGACACACAAGAGAACCTCAAAAATGTTTTGATCATCACAATGGGAAGCCTAAAATTACTAATTAAAGGCACTGATTAGCTCAGAAACCCTGCCTTAGACAATATTTATGTTCTGTTTTATTGCTATAATGAATGACTTCAGGAGGGGAAACTTAAAAAGATGCCTTATGAATCGAGAGAGAAGCTTTTGGAGGGAAAGCAGAACTGATTATTCGTTCCAAATTCACCTATAGATTCAATGTAATTCTGATGATAATTGTAAATGAATTAGGTAAACTGATTTAAAGACAATCTGGAAAAAAATAAGAAAGATAATTTTGGAAAAATGAGTGTTAGTGACTTACATATCACATGTCAGGGTATACATCCAAGCAGATGTAATTAAACTGTTGTGGTATTATTGTAAGAGTGATAAATAGTTCACATGAACATAATAGAGAGCCCAGAAAGAGACTCATGTTTATGGGAAAATCTGTTTTATAATAAAAGTGTCATTGCATATCATGAAGTTAGGATATTCTGCTCAGTACAAACTGTGAAGTGAGCTAAAATATCCATTATGAAAGGGAAAATATTTCAACCCATATTTCATGTCTTATACAAAAAAGAAACTCTAGATAAATAAAGCAGCTAAAATTTAAAAGAAAAAATTTATAAATATAATAAATTTGAGAAATATTTGAAGGCAGTAACTTTATCAGAAAAGCAATAATCAAGAAGCTGTACGTAGATATACACACACATACATACATCTACATAAACCATATATATGTAAGTAAGGAAAAAACATAAATCAAGGAGAGGAAAAAAATGAAACATAAAACAACTCTGAGACAGAGCAGACAGGCTCAGTAAAGTCAGAAGAACAAAATGACGGAAGATCAGTAAGATACAAACTTACTGGAAATCGAGATCTTGGAGAGATTTGAGGGGAAATCTTCTGGGCAAACAATTTCAGATATTCACCCTTTATTAAAGGATATGGATTTTTAAAAGTAAATCAAAAGCATTTCAATTCAGTAACAAATACCCCAGTAGGTGGGGGCACAGTGGTGGCAGGACAGGGGAGGGGGTCCAAGTGTTGGTGTTAAGAGTGCTGGTCCTACCCTGCTGTGCTGGATGCAGAATTAGACCCTGGGCAATCCCTGAACGCCCACTGGGCCCCACTAGGTGCACAGTGGAGGGGGCGGGGGGAACACTTGTAGCGCAGGATGCTTATCTTGGTGACAGGCACACAGTGCGTGCATTGTAATTGTTGGCTGATATGGTTATTACCTTTCCTTTGTTTAATTTTATATACTGCCAAAAATCAAGCCCCATCTCTGCCTGAAAGAAGTAGAAATAATTTAGAGTGAATCGTTTACCTTTCTGGCCTCAGTTCCTTCATCTGTAAAATGGAGAAACTGGTATCTGTTTGCATAAGTAGGGTTCCATGATCATTAAATAATACTTAGAATCCTGGGTGTTCTTTGGAAAGAATGATGCTAAAGCTGAAACTCCAGTACTTTGGCCACCTCATGCGAAGAGTTGACTCATTGGAAAAGACCCTGATCCTGGGAGGGATTGGGGGCAGGAGGAGAAGGGGATGACAGAGGATGAGATGGCTGGATGGCATCACCCACTCGATGGACATGAGTTTGAGTGAACTCCGTGAGTTGGTGATGGACAGGGAGGCCTGGTGTGCTGCGATTCATGGGGTCGCCAAGAGTTGGATACGACTGAGTGACTGAACTGAACTGAACTGAGAAAGCACTTTCGTTTTGGAACTGCCATAGCATTCCTTAGATCCTATTTAAGTTTTTTTTTGTTGTTTGTTTTATTAGAGTGTAATTGCTTTACAATGTTGCATTAGGAACATTCTGTTGTACAAGGAAGTGAATCAGCTGTAAGTATATATACATGCCCTCCCTCTATGACCTCCCTTCCACGCCCCTCATGCCTGTAGGACATCCCTGAGCACTGAGCTGAGCTCCCTGTGTTACACAGCAGCTTCCCACTAGCTGTTTCACGCACGGTAGTGTACATATGTGAGTGCTATTCTCCCAGTTCATCCTACCCTTCCCTTCCCACTCTGTGCCCATATATCTGCTCTGTGTATCTGCCTTTTGTTCAAAGAAAAATGCTGGCTCTAGCTAGCCAAAAATAACTGTAGCAAAGGCTGTGTGGTTAAATGTCAAAGGGAACAGTTAGGAAATTTAACACTTAGTTACCATTTTCAAAGTAGTAGGGACAGGGGAGCAAGGCTTTTGTTTTTTGATTTTATTGTTGTTAGTAGGTCCAAGTAGGTTCTTTTCTTTTTAATTTTTATATTGGAATATAGTCGATTTAAAATATTGTGTTAGCAGGCTTAGAAAACAAACTTACGGCTGTTGATGGGGAGGTGATAGTTAGAGACTTTGGGATAGTCATGTACACATATTTAAAATTGATAGGCAGCAAGGACCTACTGAGTAGCACATGGAACTCTTCAGTGTTATGTGGCAGCCTGGATGGGGAGCGGTGTTGGGGGAGAATGAATACATGCATATGTATGGCTGAGTCCCTTCGCTGTTCACCTCAAACTACCACAACATTGTTAATCAGTTATACCCCCAATACAAAATAAAAAGTTTAAAGTTGGGGAAAAATAAAATATTGTATTAGCTTCAGGTGTACAACAAAGTGATTCAGCTATATATCATAATACCCATTCTTTTTCAGATTCTTTTCCCATACAGGTTATTACAGAATGTTGAGTAGAATTCCCTATGCTATACAGTAGGTCCTTCTTGATGATCTATTTTGTATACAGTAGAGTGTATATATTAATACCAAACTCCTAATTTATCCCTCTCCCATTTTCCCCTTTAGTAACGAGAAGTTTGTTTTCTACACCTGTGAGTCTATTTCTGCTTTATAAATAAGTTCATTTGTATCATTTTCTATATTCCACATGTAATATCATATGATATTTGTCTTTTTCTGACAAGCTCACTGAGTGTGATAATCTCTAAGCTCTTCTGTTTCCAAAGTGACTTAATGAGCCCAGTTAAATATTGCATATAGAGTAAGAGTAGACTGTTGAATCAGGATGAACATTATTTTCCAGAGTCTATTTTGATTGTAACCTAGAATCCCTTGCATAACTCACCAACACAGATCCTCACACCTTTCAAGGGAGCTGTCAGCAACTGCTCCATCCACTCACTTTTGTAGACCAACACACCTTGACGGGTGTCAGTCACAGTGGGACAGGCATGTCCACAGCTCCTTCATGATATTAACATAGAAAAGCCATTGGAAGGTTCGGTCCTCCTGACCATGGGCAACAATCTACAAGAAGAAATTGCCCACGTTCAGCTGGAGAATGCAAACCTATAATGAATGGTGCTTGGTAAAAAGTTCATCTCTGGCGGTCCAGAGACCGTATTTTCAGAAATTGGTCATGTATCAGACTGGAGAGTATGTGGATGATTTTTCCTTGAACCCTAATGCTAGTGAGGACAAGGTGACAAAGCAGAGGCACGAGAAAGCCCAGGATGTTCAGGAAATGAGATGCACTAGCTTAGTCTGCCTACTTTGGAAACACGTGCCATGCAATGCTATTACGCATAATGAAGGTAATTAAACATAATTTGAAGGCAAATATTTTTCCTCTTGAGTGCTGTGATGCAGCTCCTGCTAACAGTTTAGGTTATTGACCTAATGTGAAGGCTAAATTGGCCCTAACGGTTAAATTGAGGAGTCAGAATGACACTCAAATGTCAGATCAGTTCAGTTCAGTCACTCAGTCATGTCCGACTCTTTGCAACCCCATGAATCACAGCACGCCAGGCCTCCCTGTCCATCACCAACTCCCGAAGTTCACTCAAACCCATGTCCATCAAGTCGGTGATGCCATCCAGCCATCTCAACTTCTGTCGTCCTCTTCTCCTCCTGCCCCCAATCCCTCCCAGCATCAGGGTCTTTACCAATGAGTCAACTCTTCGCATGAGGTGGCCAAAGTACTGGAGTTTCAGCTTCACCATCAGTCCTTCCAATGAACACCCAGCACTGATCTCCTTAGAATGGACTGGTTGGATCTACTTGCAGTCCAAGGGACTCTCAAGAGTCTTCTCCAACACCACAGTTCAAATGCATCAATTCTTCGGCACTCAGCTTTCTTCACAGTCCAACTCTCACATCCATACATGACCACTGGAAAAACCATAGCCTTGACTAGACAGACCTTTGTTGGCAAAGTAATATCTTTGTTTTTGAATATGCTATCTAGGTTGGTCATAACTTTCCTTTCAAGGAGTAAGCGTCTTTTAATTTCATGGCTGCAATCACCATCTGCAGTGATTTTGGAGCCCCGAAAAATAAAGTCTGACACTGTTTGCAGTGTTTCCCCATATATCTGCCATGGAGTGATGGGACCAGATGCCATGATCTTCATTTTCTGATGTTGAGCTTTAAGCCAACTTTTTCACTCTCCTCTTTCACTTTCATCAAGAGGCTTTTCAGTTCCTCTTCACTTTCTGCCATAAGGGTGGTGTCATCTGCATATCTGAGATTACTGATATTCCTCCTGGCAATCTTGATTCCAGCTTGTGCTTCTTCCAGCCCAGCGTTTCTCATGATGTACTCTGCATAGAAGTTAAATAAGCAGGGTGACAATATACAGCCTTGACGTACTCCTTTTCCTATTTGGAACCAGTCTGTTGTTCCATGTCCAATTCTAACTGTTGCTTCCTGACCTGCATATAGGTTTCTCAAGAGGCAGGTCAGGTGGTCTGGTATTCCCATCTCTTTCAGAATTTTCCACAGTTTACTGTGATCCACACAGTCAAAGGCTTTGGCATAGTCAATAAAGCAGAAATAGATGTTTTTCTAGAACTCTCTTGATTTTCCATGATCCAGCGGATGTTGGCAATTTGATCTCTGGTTCCTCTGCCTTTTATAAAACCAGCTTGAACGTCTGGAATTTCACGGTTCATGTACTGCTGAAGCCTGGCTTGCAGAATTTAGAGCATTTCTTTACTAGCAAGTGAGATGAGTGCAATTGTGCGGTAGTTTGAGCATTCTTTGGCATTGCCTTTCTTTGGGATTAGAATGAAAACTGACCTTTTCCAGTCCCATGGCCACTGCTGAGTTTTCCAAATTTGCTGGCATATTGAGTGCAGCACTTTCATAACATCATCTTTCAGGATTTGGAATAGTTCAACTGGAATTCCATCACCTCCACTAGCTTTGTTCGTAGTGATGCTTTCTAAGGCCCACTTGACTTCACATTCCAGGATGTCTGGCTCTAGGTGAGCGATCACACCATCATGATTATCTTGGTCATGAAGATCTTTTTTGTACAGTTTTTCTGTGTATTCCTGCCAACTCTTCTTAATATCTTCTGCTTCTATTAGGTCCATATCATTTCTGTCCTTTATGGAGCCCATCTTTGCATGAAATGTTCTCTTGGTATCTCTAGTTTTCTTGAAGAGATCTCTAGTCTTTCCCATTCTGTTGTTTTCCTATATTTCTTTGCATTGATAGCTGAGGAAGGCTTTCTTATCTCTCCTTGCTATTCTTTGGAACTCTGCATTCAGATGCTTATATCTTTCTTTTTCTCCTTTGTTTTTCACTTCTCTTCTTTTCACAGCTATTTGTAAGGCCTCCTCAGACAGCCATTTTGCTTTTTTGCATTTCTTTTCCATGGGGATGATCTTGATCCCTGTCTCCTGTACAATGTCATAAACCTCCATCCATAGTTCATCAGGCACTCTATCAGATTAGTCCCTTAAATCTATTTCTCACTTCCACTGTATAATCATAAGGGATTTGATTTAGGTCATACCTGAATGGTCTAGTGGTTTTCCCCACTTTCTTCAATTTAGGTCTGAATTTGGCAATAAGAAGTTCATGATCTGAACCACAGTCAGCTCCCAGTCTTGTTTTTTTGCTGACTATATAGAGCTTCTCCATCTTTGGCTGCAAAGAATATCATCAATCTGATTTTGGTGTTGACCATCTGGTGATGTCCCCATGTAGAGTCATCTCTTGTGTTGTTGGAAGAGGGTGTTTGCTATGACCAGTGCATTCTCTTGACAAAACTCTATTAGCCTTTGCCCTGCTTCATTCCGTACTCCAAGGCCAAATTTGCCTGTTACTCCAGGTAGCTCTTGACTTCCTACTTTTGCATTCCAGTCCTCTATAATGAAAAGGACATCTTTTTTTGGGTGTTAGTTCTAAACCGTCTTGTAGGTCTTCATAGAACCATTCAACTTCAGCTTCTTCAGCATTACTGGTTGGACATAGGCTTGGATTACCGTGATATTGAATGGTTTGCCTTGGAAATGAACAGAGATCATTCTGTCATTTTTGAGATTGCATCCAAGTACTGCATTTCAGACTCTTTTGTTGACCATGATGGCTACTCCATTTCTTCTAAGGGATCCCTGCCCACAGTAGTAGATATAATGGTCATCTGAGTTAAATTCACCCATTCCAGTCCGTCTTAGTTCGCTGATTACTAGAATGTCGATGTTCACTCTTGCCATCTCCTGTTTGACCACTTCCAATTTGCCTTAATTCATGGACCTGACATTCCAGGTTCCTATGCAATATTGCTCTTTACAGCATTGGACCTTGCTTCTATCACCAGTCACATCCACAACTGGGTATTGTTTTTGCTTTGGCTCCATCCCTTCATTCTTTCTGGAGTTATTTCTCCACTGATCTCCAGTAGATCTACCGAGCCGGGAAGTTCCTCTTTCAGTATCCTATCATTTTGCCTTTTCATACTGTTCATGGGTTTTCAAGGCAAGAAAACTGAAGTGGTTTGCCATTGCTTTCTCCAGTGGACCATATTCTGTCAGACCTGTCCACCATGACCCTCCCGTCTTGGGTGGCCCCACACGGCATGGCTTACTTTCATTGAGTTAGACAAGGCTGTGGTCCATGTGATCAGATTGGCTAGTTTTCTGTGATTATGGTTTCAGTGCGTCTGCTGTCTGATGCCCTCTCGCAACGCCTACCATCTTACTTGGGTTTCTCTTACCTTGGACGTGGGGTATCTCTTCACGGCTGCTCCAGCAAAGTGCAGCCGCTGCTCCTTACCTTGGATGAGGGGTATCTCCTCACAGCCGCCCCCTCCTGACCTTGAACATGGAGTAGCTCCTCTCGGCCCTCCTTTGCCTGCACAACCACTGATCCTTGGACGTGTGGAGTCCTCTCAGCTGCTGCCCCTGACCTCGGACATAGGGTAGCTCCTCTCTGCTACCACCCCTGACCTTGGACGTGGGGTAGCTCCTCTCAGCCGCTCCTGTGCTGTCGCAGCCTGGCGCTCTCGGTCACCAAATGTCAGGTGTCAGTAAATGTCTGAATTAGACTGTGCAACACCGTGGCAGAGTCTGCCTGTGGGCACTTACATGGAAGGGAGAAAGGGGTGGATTTCAGAAAACATTGGCCTTTGCATGGAAAGAGCCACCTGGTTTCAGGATGTCGGATGAAGAAGACAAAAAGCAAGATATCAAGGGTCTACGTGTCACCCAGTGTGACTTAGTAGAGTAAAGGGGGTTGGTTTTAGAACAGAGCGAGAGTGTGAGGTGTGACTCCAGAAGCCACTCCAGAGGGACCCATCCAGCAGGGGTTCATTGTCAGCCACTGTGCTGGCCATGTCTTCTGAGCCAAAGCACTGAAACATGGATGTTATCCAGGGATTGATGTTTAAGACACCGTTCTAGCTGTAGATGATGTGCCTACGTAGGCAGCACTGAGTGTGTGGAGGGCTTCCTCAAGACGGATGTCTGTATCAGAGCAGGCAGCGTACTGTCACATGGGCCCAGCACCAGTATTATAAATGCTCCCCATCCCCGTATGTATGTGACGTTGGTCCTAAAATGACTTTTATATGCTGGTGGAGGCATGTGGCCTGTTACTTTTCTCTTCATTCTGATATCCAGTTATTGAGCACAGAAATTGCTTTAAAATGACCCAAAAGGTAAAAACTCCCATTTAGCAATTCCTGTTCAGGAAACAGATTCCATCTTCTTGCCAGTTGCGTTACAGCAGCCTTTCCAGAATTCAAATAGTGTGCCTGTGTTTCCAGCAGTGGAGCAGACTCTGGTGGTAAAATGACCAAAATGAATATTCTTGCCTCACAGGAATAAGGAGAACAACCCATCTCAAGGAAGCAGGTGAATAATTAATTTCCTGGTTGTCACAGCGCTAGCCTAACACATTTTTATCTTCTCCTTGTTAGACCATAGAATAGGGATTCATTTCACCATCCCCATGGTGAATTCAGATCTATTTTTATGAACTTCAATATCTCTCTAATTGAACATAAATAGGAAGGACCTGGAAATGATTAGAACTTGGCAAACCTGAGTGAAATGAAAGACTCCTTTTAATGACATGTGTCAGAAATGAGGAGCTTCCCGTTTCATTTGAAAATGACCAAATCCCCATTTAGCAATAACCATAAACACATGCTGTGCAGAGTTGTGTGCTTGATGGGCTCCAAAATAAAGCCATCCTCGTTTTAAGAATTATGATGGAGCCAATGGTTTCCATGGCTACCGTTTGCTCTAATTGTGATACATGAGTAGAAACAAGGATTGGATGGCTCAAGTCATTTAGTTAATTAAACACAGGACGTGGACTCTGCCAGAATTATGGATGAAATTCATGTCCACCTGCATGTACCTGTAAAATGTGTATCACATTAGTCCTGGCAGCTGAGGGTGAGAGGGAGGGGATGTACTTGGATATTCAAAACATGCCTTTCTTACCCATATGCCGTCACAGGACTCTCTTCATCATTTAGTTTTATAATGCCTTCTCAAATGAAAGACAACAGCTCATATCAATGAAACATGGTTTCTTGGTTGTGGCTGCTCAGACCAAGGAAATATGTGAGATTTCATTCACGTGTTGGAAGGTGACAGCTCACAGCAATTACAGAAAATGATGAAGCCAGAGAGTCTCCACTAGCACACTGAGCTCCTGAAAACAGGAGTTTATAATGGAAAAAGCTGACGGAGGCCTAACTGTGGCAGCCTGCTATGTGCTGACATCAGGGGAAGCCCAGTGGACTTTTCACCAAGAGAAGCCGGGACATGATAGTTGAATTCAAGATAAAGGGGTGTGCTGCTGCTACTGCTAAGTCGCTTCAGTCGTGTCCGACTCTGTGTGACCCCATAGACGGCAGCAGAGGGGGTTAAATTCTGCTGATGAGTCAGGGGGAGAGCCTAGAATGGCAGCCCTCTCTCCTCATCAGACTTTGTAAGTTTATGTCTGGATCCATTATGTCACTTAATATGTGCAGTTCTAGAAAAAAGGTATGATAACCTCCATTTATTTGTTTTATTGGAGTATAATTGCTTTACAACGCTGTGTACAGTTTCTACTCTACTGCAGATGAATCAGCTACATGTACATATATCCCCTCCCTCTGGAGCCTCCCTTCACCCCACTATTCCACCCCTCTGGGTCAGCCCAGAGCCCCAAGCTGAGCAGCCTGTGCTGAGCAGGTTCCCACTAGCTATCCGTTTTACATACGATAGTGGATATATGTCAGTCCTAATCTCCCTATTTGCCCCACCCTCCCCTCCTCCCTGTTCTCACCTCTGTTCTCTACATGTGTTTCTATTCCTACCCTGCAAATAGGTGCATCTGTACCATTTTTCTATATTCCATGTATATGTGATAGTATACACTACTTGTTTTTCTCTTTCTGACTTCTCTCTGTATGACACTCAAGGTCCATCCACATCACTACAAATAACCCCTTTTTGCTCCTTTTTATTGCTGAGTAGCATTCCATTGTAAAAAAAAAAATGTACCACATCTCCTTTACCCATTTAGGTAATATCCATTTTTCAGACAAAAGAGCTGAAGCCTGGAAAGGAGTAACCCCAAATCAGACACCAGAATCATTCCTGTCCTGAAAACTGCAAAGCAGAGAATCATAAATAGCTCAGGGATGGATTTTAGGGCGTCAGCTTGTTCAGTCATTCAGTGATCATATTCATTAAGCACCTGCTCTGTGGTAGGCACATGGGGTAGAAAGCTGAGCAAAATCTAGGCATGAAACGTGCCCACCCACATCATCCTGCCTGTGCCATGCCACCCTTTCTTTCAAAGTGCAGGAGGGCACCTTGGCTTTGTACATGTGCTTTCTCACTCGTACTTTCCACAAATATCCATTGAATGCACACCCTGAGGAAGGGTCCCGCTGTGAGCAAAATGGACATGGCCCTTGTTGTCAGGAACTGTGGGAAGGTAGAGGACGCAGAGGTTCTTTTTGTCATCCCACAAATAAGTGGAAAATTACAGTGATGATAAATGCTATGGCGATGGATGTGATGTTCTGGGGCACAAAGCAGGGTGCAACTGACCCAGTTTGAGCAAGGATGGAGGTGAAATCTGAAAGCAAACTAGTGCAGGCTCAGCAAGAGCGGCAGAACCACTAGGGGCTGTGGGAGCTGGCGAAGCAGTGTCAGTAAGACAGGAACTTGATGCTGAAAACCCAAAGCCCCCAGGACAGGCACAAACCCCTCTGAGTTGCAGCCCTTTATAAGGAGATGTAATCAAGTCCAATAAACAAGACTCTGAGAATTAGATACAGCAACACACCAAACTCATCAGAGTTCACATTTGACAAAAATGCAAAAAGTGAGCTGACGGCGATTGCTGTGAGGAAGAGTAAAGCAGGTGAGAGATCAGAGCGGAGGGTTGCTGTTTCACACGTGGGCTGAGGACTGCCGCTCTGAGTCATGCCATGTGAGGGTCAGCGACTTGGGGTGTGAAGTAGGACCTGCACAGAAAACCGTAATTGTGCCTACACACTCAGCAACTGCAAAACTGCAGATCTCTCATGTCTGGCTTTGGAATAACAATGCCGTTACACTTGGTTGTGATAACCCTAGTATCCTGTAAGAACTGCTAAGAACACGGGCAAAACCTACAAGTGGAGTTCAGTTTACAGAATGCTTTTTCGCACATTATAAAATTTTAATGTACAACTATGGCTGACTCATGTTGATGTTTGGCAGAACACAACACAATATTGTAGAGCAATTATCCTTCAATTAAAAATAAATTTAATTATTAAAAAAATTAATGTCTAGAAAGTGCTTTATAGTAGCTTGCAGGTTTTCCACTTAAGCTATTAGCAATTTATCTGTAGAGACCTGGGTTCGATCCCTGGGTTGACAAGATCCCCTGGGGAAAGGAAAGGCTACCCACTCCAGTATTCTGGCCTGGAGAAGTCCATGGACTGTTTAGCCCATGGGGTCGCAAAGAGTTGAACACAGCTGAGTGACTTTTACTTCACTTCGCTTCGCTTCACTTCACTTCACTTCAACAGTGATGTAACCTACTATTTTCGAATTGTCATGAGGTTTTAATGAAATCATGTATGGAGAGCACCTAACTCAGGGTCTGAAAAGTTTGGGGGCCTCAGTGAACATGAGTGTATCTTAAATTTTTTTTTTCTTACTGCAGATAGGTTGAGTTATAACCTTCCGACTGTTCTTCTTTGTCTTTTCAAAGTCTGTATTTCCCCTGGCTAACAACCCTGGGAAGATTGGAGCAGGAAGGGAAAGTCGGGCTTTAGGAAGGCCTATTTAGACACATCAGTGCGGACAGTGGCAGTGGGAACACTTCCAGGACAGGAGGACTCTTTCCAATCCTCTAGTAGCCACCCATTGTGCTGAGGGCGGGCTCTGAAGTGGCGCCTTGGGAATGCTGAGTCACGTCCATGCAAGGGACCTTTCAAAGAACGAACAAGATTTGTTGGAGAAAGTAGGAATGAGAAGAATCCCAAATTCCACATCTGGAGGGCCAGAGAAAATGATGAAATTCTAGCATAAAACAGGGCAACAAGTACAGGGGTTAGATAGATATAGATATTTTCTACCTGTTGGCATCAAGGCACTTCACGAACAATATCAGCAAAGGGGAGAGGAGAGAAAAGGTGAGCAAAGACAGAGTTAAAAGAGAACAAGAAGGCAGAGGATGTGCAGGTTATATATTGTTAGAGCCCAAAGAAGGGTCATTTCAAGGGGCACGTGCTGTTGGTCATCGTAGAGCTGTTCTCTGGGGAGAAGGGGAGCTATTTTAGGAGAGCAAGAGATCCAGAGATCTTGTCACAGGAGAGGAAGGAGGCCCATTTCAGAGGCCAGTTTCTCTGGCAGCTCTCTCTTCTGGGACTCCTCTAGTATCACCCTGGGCCCCTCGCTTCCAGGCCTTACCTGACATGTGGCTCCCTAATTGTACTGGGTGGAAGCAAGCCATCCTGTTTGGTAGCAAAAAGTAGTTCTGTGAGGTAAGTGGACAGACTGGATCCTCCAGGATGAAATGTCCAGAAGGCAGACCCCCTCTATCAGTTCTAACACCATTATCTGAGGATCCTTGGTATGAGGACTGTATCATTTGCAAGGACACTGAATCAAAGGAGCACAGACTAGGTGGCTTAAACCACAGAAGTGTGCTGCGTCACAGCCCAGAGGCGGGGGGCCCACAGTGTGGGCGGGGCTGGGTCCTCTGAGCTCCAGGGCAGGCACTGCTCATTGCCGCTCCCCCAGCTTCCGAGATTTTGCTGACAGTCTTTGGTGTTCTTTGTAGAAGCAACACTCTACCCTCTGCCTCCTCTTCACCTGGCATCCTGTCTGTATGCGTGACTGTGTGCAGATGCCCCCTTGGCATGAGGGCACTTGTGCACATGGCTAAGTCTTGTCTGATTCTTTGAGACCCGTGGACTGTATCCCATCAGGCTCCTCTGTCCATGGAATTCTCCAGGCAAGAATATGGGAGTGGGTTGCCATTTCCTTCTCCAGGGGACCTTCCCGACCCAGGGATTGTGTGACCCCATAGATGGCAGCCCACCAGGCTCCCCCGTCCCCGGGATTCTCCAGGCAAGAACACTGGAGTGGGTTGCCATTTCCTTCTCCAGTGCATGCAAGTGAAAAGTGAAAGTGAAGTCGCTCAGTCGTGCCCGACTCTCAGCGACCCCATGGACTGCAGCCTACCAGGCTCCTCCGTCCCTGGGATTTTCCAGGCGAGAGCACTGGAGTGGGGTGCCATTGCACTAGTCCTACTGAATTACAGGCCCACCCACTCCAGGATGACTGCATCATAACTAATTACATCCACAATGGTCCTCTTTCTAAAGAAGATCACATTCTGAGGCATCAGAGGGTTCAGACTTCAGTGTGTGGATTGGGGTGCATGCAGTTCAGTCCATAAGAACAATCAAATAGTTGGTCATATCAGGATCTAACCTTACTAATGTCTTACAGTAACCAAGTCCAAGGGCCTAAGCAAGAAGTTCTTCTAGTTTGCCTTTTCTAGACACTCTGAAGTAATAACTCTGTTGCCTGCCGTTGGCTGGTTTAAAAGGGTCAGTGGTTGAGTGGGAGAGAAGCATCATTGGACTACTCTTCTATCTCAGCTGTTACCAGGCTCTTCAGTTTTGAGTAACCTTTTGAGCCTCAGCGTTCTTGTCTATAAATTGGAAATTCATCCTTCCAAGTCTGAGTGTTGTGGTTCAGATCAAATCAAGTGCACAGATTGGAAAAGCGATAAAGCATACTCCATGTTATTTTTGGCACTTACAGTTAATGCATACAAAACCAAGATGAAATCTGGTCTTTTCAATTTTTTCTCACATTGGTCAAAGTATGTTTGAAGTCACGCACACACCTAAGGTGGCAAGTTCATCTCAAAAACGTTACCTGGAATACAAATGAATGCTCTGGCTTTCAGAGGATGTGGATCAGGGATCATGTCCTCTGTTTCAAATGGTTAGTTCCTTAAAGTTAGATATCTTAGGAAATAATTGTTCTTTATTGGAAGAGTAGCAGCTCATAGTCAAGACAGTGAGAAATGTTCCTTTTGAGGTGAGAAAGGTCAGCATGATAGATCTACACACAGTGTTAAAACCACAAGATCTCAACTAGTCGGAGGCAGAAGCTTGTTGAGGTAACTTGCTGGAAACACTTGTGTCTCAAGTTATGGGTGGGGTGGGGCTTCATCATCAGAAATGCATCGTCTCACAGACCTGGATGCTGGAGATCGGAAAGGAAGGTGTGGGGTTGGTTCCTTCTGAGGTCTCTCTCCTTGGCTGGCAGAAGGCCATCTTCTCCCTTTATCTTCACATGGTCTTCTCTCTTTTTATGTGTATGTCTGTCCCCAGATTTCCTCCACTTAAGGAGACCCATCATATTGGATGAGGGCCACTCTACTGACCTCGTTGTAACTTAATTAGTTCTCTAATAACCTTTTTTCCAAATACAGTCACTTTTTGGATCTATTGTGGGTTGGGATTTCAGCATGTAAATTTGGGGGAGTACAATTCAGGCAATAACACTCAGCCCTCTGTCCCCTCCAAATTCATGTCCTCCTCTCAGGCAGAATATATCTGCCATTTTACTTTAGAACCCCAAAGCACACCTCCCAAGATTTTTTTTTTTTTAAATGAATGGAGGCAACTTTTCCTCGAAATATCAAGGGTTGCTGTTCCTTCCTCTTAAAAATAGGTGGGGTATACATCCATTATTGGAGAAGGAAATGGCAACCGGCTCCAGTATTTTTGCCTGGAGGATCCTATAGACAAAGGAGCCTGGTGGGCTACAGTCCATGGGGTCACAAAGAGTCAGACACGACTGAAGCGACTTAGCACATACATCCATTATAGTATAGGTATGAGCTGAAGTAGCCAACACACTTTTCCTGAAGGCCTACTGTGTACCAGCAACTTCAAATCTAGTCCTTACTCCAATTGCCTCCGGGGTGTTTCACAACTTGCTGAGGCCATGATTTTACAAAGAACTGGACCTATTTCTTCTCCCTCTCCCTATCCTCGGTGCTTGGCACTCAGTACTTATCACCAACTGGCTCTTCTCCTTTCAGGTACATATTAAAATTATTCCGGGTGTAAATATTTTAATGTGCAGAGGTAAAGTGTGGACTGGGAGTCCCGGTCCTGTGAACTCATTCACCTTACATTTTTCAGCTGTACAATAATGTCATTTGGATCAGAAATCTCTAAGTGCACGTGCAACTCAATAATCCTATGTTTATCTCAAGTGTGTAGAATCGAGTCTTGGAGGAGGAGGCGCTCGTGATCCACCCCCACATGTTAGCGCGAGTTGGTTGTGGGGCACTCTGTGCGGTGGCAGGATCAGGAGTGACAGTGGTCCCAGTGAGCTCCTAGAGCTTGACCCACCACCCCACCTTGCTGGTATTTGAGCCCAAGTCAGGAAGATTCCCTGGAGGAGGAAATGGCACCCCACTCCAGTACTCCTGCCTGGAGAATCCCATGGATGGAGGAGCCTGGCGGGCTACAGTCCGTGGAGTCGCAGAGAGTCAGACGCAGCCAAGCACACAAGCACAGGAGACACTTCTAGCTGTCACACATGGGGCAGGATTGCCCACCCAGGGAGGAGAAGCCGGGGATGCTGCGAAACGTCCCACACTGACCGCAGTGAAGTGAGAATTCATGAGGAGGGAAGGGTACGACACGGGGCTTCCCTGGTCGCGCAGCAGTAGAGAAGCCACCTGCCAGTGCAAGAGATGTGGGTTCCGTCCCTGGGCCGGGAAGATCCCCTGAAGAAGGAAATGGCAACCCACTACAGTATTTTTGCCTGAGAAATCCCATGGACAGAGGAGCCTGGTGGGCTACAGTGCAGGGGGTCCCTAACAGTGAGACACGACTGAGCCACTAAAGATCACTGCTCACCTCTAGAAAGAGGCAGAGGCGTCATTCCAGCTATACACTGACCACTTGGTTGTGCATCTCCACTGATTCGTTCGATTACCGGCCTTTACTTAGTGTTTTGTGTGTGTGTGTTTACCCTCAACTGCTGTCCTGTTTCGAGTAGACACGAGGATGTATAGTCTGCATCTCCAGCAACCCTATACCTAGAAATAGCAACAATCTAGAAAAAACAGTGATTCTAGTAGGCTAATAGATAATGTTACTTATGAAGTCTCTGTTATGGAGGAAAGAGACTTGACTCTAACAGCTTAAAATATGTGGATTTGGGGATGACTGTTTTCATTATTTAATCCTGTAAATGAGATTTCACTGCCCTATATGGTGCAGTGCTTATCTGATCAAACCAGAGAAGTAGGTTGTTGTTCAGTCACTCAGTCACATCCGACTCTTTGCGACCCCATGGACTGGAGCACACCAGGCTTCCCTGTCCTTCACCATCTCCTGGAGCTTGCTCAAACTCATGTCCATCGAGTCGGTGATGCCATCCAACCATCTCGTCCTCTGTCGTCCCCTTCTCCTCCTGCCTTCAATCTTTCCCAGCATCTTTCTAATGAGTCGGCTCGTCACATCAGGCAGCCAGAGTATTGCAGCTTCAGCTTCAGATCAGTCCTTCCAATGAATATTCAGAACTGATTTCCTTTAGGATTGACTGGTTTGATCTCCTTGCAGTCCAAAGGAGTCTCCTCAAGAGTCTTCTCCAATACCACACACAGTTCAAAAGCATCAATTCTTTGGCTCTCTACTTTCTTTATAGTCCAACTCTCACATTCATATGTGACTACTGGAAAAACCATGGCTTTGACTAGAGAGACCTTTGTTGGCAAAGTAGTGTCTCTTCTGTTTAATATAAGAGAAATTGGTAGAGTTGTGTATAATATGCTCAAGCTGTCAGGACAAAATACCGGAAGAGTGGCTTAAACAACAGACATGTATTTTCTCACAGTTCTGGGAGCTAGGATTCTGAGCTCAGGATTCCAGCAGGGATAACTTCCAATGGGTTCTCTTTTCTTGCTGTGTTTTCACGTGGCCTTTCCTCTGCTCATCAAGAGAGAGTTGTGTGCCCTCTCCTCCTTTCCCTATAAGGGCACCATCCCTATCTGATTAGGACCCACCTTTATGACTTCATTTATCTTTAACTACCCCTTAAAGGCTCTATCGCCAAATCCAGTCACAGTGCAGGGGGGCGGAGGGTGGCAGTTAGATCTTCAGCCTATGAATTTTTGGAGTATGTGTCCACTTCAGTCCAAAGAAAACTGATAGAGCTGTAAGCATCTGCCTTGTGTTAAGTACCATATGGACCAGGTAACCAGAGCGCATCATCTAAAGTCTAAAATAGTCTCTCAGAAGCCAATTTTGAAAAGATAACCAAGTTTCTTAATTCTCTCTCAAAGATGAGAAAATTATTCTACATTCCATCCACCCCACCCCCACCCCCTGCCTCTCTCTCAGCCTGGTGCATTTTAAAATAGATCTGAAACCCAGGAAATTAACACCTTCAATTTATTCCCAGAGCAGAAAGCTAATAAGTAGGGAAAATTAAAATTTTCAGCCAGCTCACTTTCGTGTTTTATAACACATACCACTTTGGCTTTGGAGTAGTTTAATTTGAATTAATCATTAGACTCTCTTCAGAGTTAGAAATGAAGTGGTATTTAAAGTAAGTTATATTGTTAGTATAATCTGACATGGAACGTGTAGCCTGAGGTGCGCAGTCATACATAAGCCTGATAGTCTGCCTAATTTTTGTCCCCCAAATTTTAGATGACAAGGATGATTTCCAAGCTCAAGGTTAATAATTTGAGGGTGAGGGGAGACACATGAACAGGCCCCTCAGGAACACAGACGACAGAGTGGAGGGTTTTCCACCTCTTCTTCAAGCTAAGGAATCCTCCCGGGATGTTTGCTCAGCCACAAGGAGGTGTGACAATAGAATGGGCTGGTCTGCCGCAGCATTTTCAGCATCTGACCAAATCCACACCAGTTTACAAAGACTGCTGACCGTCCAGCCATACTTCAGTGATGACCTGCATCTCGGGTGAACCTCCCCTCACACTGCCAGAACTAGCTACACATCCTCCTGACCAGAGCGCAGAAGCTGGGGGAACAGGGGCTGCTCCTTTGACAACAATGTCCTCTCTTTCATTTTGCTGATGATGTTTACAAATCACTTGGAACTGGGAAGGCAAATGTGCCTTGTCCCTTAGAATATAGTAGATGGTGGGCCCATCCTAACTCTCCAGTTTGGGAAGCTGACCTCTGCGTCCTTTGAGAATTGTTGACATTATCATGAAAGCCAAGTGATCTCCTTATAGAAAGGAGAGCAGGACACTTTCTAAGAAGAGTTAAGTACATGTCCCCTTTCTGAATTTCATAGACTTGCAAGTTTGGGTGAATCCTGTTGACCCTGAGGGGGCACCTCACATTCACTGTTACTTGGCAGCCAGGGGTATGTGATGTATGTCATTTCCTTTTTAATCTCTGTCCTGTCATCTATGTTGCCACCAAATGCACAGTCCAGGAGGTGAAGGAGGAGGGTTTGCTTCTAATTGAGGTTTTTTTAGTTTAATTTTCACTGGAGGATAGTTTGACTTACAATATTAGTTTCAAGTGTACAGCAAAGTGAATTAGTTACACATATACATATATCTATTCCATCTCATATTCTTTTCCCATATAGGTTATAGCAGTGTTCTGCAGTGTTCCCTGTGCTCTGCAGTAGATCCTTAATGATGATCTATTTTATATGTGTTAGACTGTATATAGTACTCCCAAACTCCTAATTTATCCCTTCCTCCTACATTTCCCTTTTGATAACTGTTAATATAAGTTTTCTAGGTCTGTGATTCTTTTCTGTTTTGTAGATAAGTTCATCTGTGTGTGTGTGTGTGTATATATATATATATATATATACACACACATACATTTTTCTTTTTAGATTACACATATAAGTGTTATCATATGATATTTGTCTGATTTGCTTCATATGGCATCATATGGTAATTCTACTTTTATTTTAAGGAACCGCCATACTATTCTCCTTAGTGTCTTGCACAAATTTACATTCCCAAAACAGTGTAGAGGGGTTCCCCTTTCTCCACCTTCTCCAGCATGTATTGTTTGTTAGACTGTTTGATATTGGCCATTCTGACCTGTGTGAGGTGATACTGCACTGTATTTTTGATTTTTCTAGTAATTAGTGATGTTGAGCATCTTTTTGTGTGCGTTTTGGCCATCTGTATGTCTTCTTGGGAGAAATGTCTATTTAGATCTTCTGCCCAGTTTGTGTTGGGTTGTTTATCTTTGATATTGAGCTGCATGAGTTGTTTGTATATTTTGGAGATTAATCTCTTGTTCATAGTTTCATTGGCAAATGTGTTCTTCCATTTTGTAGGTTGTCTTTTCGTGTTGTTTATGGTTTCTTTTGCTGTGCATTTAAGTTTACTTAGGTCCTGTTTATTTTCGCTTTTATTTGTATTATTCTGGGTGTTGGATCCAAAAAAAAAATCTTGCTGCCATTTTTGTCAAAGAGTTTTCTGCCTATGTTTTCCCCTAAGAACTTTATAGTCTCTGGCCTTCAGGTCTTTAATCCATTTTGAGTTTATTTTTGTGTACTGTGTTAGGGAGTGTTCTAATTTCATTCTTTAATATGTAGCTAGCCAGTTTTCCCAGCATCATTTTTGAACAGACTGTCTTGCCTCTTTTGGTAGATTAAGGGACCCATAGGTGCATGGATTTGTCTCTGGGTTTCCTATCCTGTTCTTTTGCTCTATATTTCTGTTCTTGTTGGGCCAATACTATAGCTTTGTAGTATAGACTGAAATCACGGAGCCTGCTTCCTCCAGATCCATTTTTCTTTATCAGGATTGCATTGGCTATCCAGGATCATTTGTGTTTTCATAAAAATTTTTTAAACTTTTGTTCTAGAGGAATTTTGTTTTTTAATGATGTGATTTCTGCAGAAATGCCATATATAATCGCCACTGAAATCCTGAGATAGTACAGAAGGGGAAATGACTGTGAAGCTCTCATCTGGGTCACCTCTGGATCCATAGTCTGTTTCATAGGCGAATGCTGGCGGCTAAGTCAGAGATGTTTCGTGTTTTCAGCTGTGGGGGCCAGGCAGTATGAATACAATTGGCCCCTCCGGTGACACAGTGCTGCACTGCTGCATCGGACCACTAGGGGGCAGTCAGCAGGCTGGTACCCACCGTGCTTTGTGCCCGACAGTCCTCACCTTTGGCTAAGTCTGTTTTTGCTGTAGGTCTCTAGTTTTGTACATGACAAGGATTCCAACAGAGGAATACTTGGTGCTTCAGGTATAAGTATACTTCAAAGGGGAGAACTGGAGAATCTAGGGCAAGGATGCTTATTTTGACGGAGCCCATCCCAACAGAATGGGATTCCAGGTAAAATGTGAGGTCTCTGTGTTCGGATAGTTTCTGCTCTGAGGGACTTCATTTACCTTTTTCTCCTTGATATTATCCATTCATGCATCCAAGCGGGTATTTTCTAGGTTCTGGGACCACAGATAAATAAGCTAGGGAAGGCACTGCCTTCATGAAGCATTTCAATACAGTGGTAAAACTAGACCAAGGTTTCTCAGCTTTTGCAATATTGACATTTTATGTTGGATAATACTTTTATAGGTTTGTGAGGGGGAGAGGTGTCCTGTGCATTACAGGATATGTAGAAACATCCCTGGCTTGTACCCAGTATTTGCCATTAGCATCCCCCTTTACCTGGTCATACCAACCAAAACTGTCTCCGGACATGGCCAAATACCATCCCATGTCCCCTGAATCCAGTTGTGGGTAGGTATAACTAGGCTAAAATATAAAAAATAAATAATTATATATACACATGTTTTATATGTATATTTTAAGTGATAATTAGTACCACAAAGGAAACAAAGTGGCACTAGTTGATAGAGAAATGCAAAGAATGGGCTTTGATGCTGTTTAGCTGGTTAGGGACCACATCTTTAAGGAAATAATATTTAAGGGAAGACCTTCAGGAAGGTAACGGTGAATAACATTGGTGTGTTCCAGAGAAAGAACAGTGGGGAAACCCTGCAGAGGACAGAGCCCGATCTGTTCAGGGAACCAGAGCAGGTGGGTGCACATGGAGATTCTAGAGGGAGCCACAGGGGCCGTGTGGACCACGGTGGGAACTTGTCTTTTATTGTAAGTGTAGTGGGAAGGCTTTGGAGAATTTTGAGCAAGGGAGAGAGATGACGGAACTTATAAGCGATGGTTTTCTTCTGTGATGTCATATATATCTGGCAGGGATGAAGTAGGATAGAGGGTAAGTCACCATCGTCATTCTCATTCTATTGTGTGAAGTTTCTCTTAAGTTTGGTGCTTGTGGGTGGAGAGCGTAAAGGAATAGGACCAGGAACAATCTGGAAGAACCTCATCAATAAGGGACAGAGATTACACATGTACCAGTGAAGACTGAGGTCAGTCAAGCTTTATTCCAGTGACAGAAGGGAATCCCTCAAATGGCAGTTAATAACAGTAATTGAAGTAATTATGCCCATGAGAACAATTTAACATTAATCCTGTTTAAAATTTATCCCAGTGAATTTTAAGATCTTACTGGTTTTATTCAGTGATTCTGAATCATGCAGCATCCAGTCTAATAAGATGGGAAGGAACTGTGAGGAGCTGTACACGGTGACTTTTTCAGTGACAGAGAGTCAGTGTACAATGTTGGGGTGGTTAGTCTCAGGGGTACAGCAAAGTGACTCAGTTATTCACCCATATACATAATTGTTATATTCTTTTCCATTGTGGTTTATTGCAGGATATTTAATATAGCTCCCTGCGCTGTATACAGCAGGACCTGGTTGCTTATCCATCCTGAATGTAATAGTTTGTATCTGCTAACCCCAAACTCCCAGCCCCTCCCTCTTGGTAACCACAAGTTCTTTGTCTGTGATTCCATTTCTGTTTCAGAGATGGGTTCATTTGTGCCATATTTTAGATTCCATACATAAGTGATACCCTATGGCATTTGTCTTTCTCTTTCAACTTACTTCACTTAGTATGATCCTCTCTAGGTCCAGCCATGTTGCTACAAGTGGCATTATTTCCTTCTTTTTTATGGCTGAGTAATAATTCCATTGTATATATGTACCACTCTTCTTTATTCATTCATCTATCAATCTGCATTTAGGTCATTTATATAGCTTGGCTGTTGTAAATAGTGCTACTAGGAATGCATGGGTGTGTGTATTTTTTTTTAGTTGTGGTTTTCTCTGGATATATGCCCAAGAGTGGTACTGCAGGATCAGTTGGTAAGTCTATGTTTAGTTTTTTTTTAAAGAACCTTTATGCTGTTCTCCTCCATAGTGGCTGCAACAACTTACATCCCCCACCTCTCCACACTCTCTGCAGCAGTTATTTGTAGACTTTTTGATGATGACCATTCTGACTGGTGTGAGGTGATACTTCATTGTAGTTTTATGTGTATCTATACGTACACATCTCATCATCTTCATCCATCCGTTGATGGACATTTGGGTTGTTTCTATGCCTTGGCTGTTGTGAATAGTGCTGCTGTGAACACATCTTTTTGAATTACAGTTATTGCAAATCAAAACTATAATTAGGCACCATCTCGCACTGGTCAGAGTGGCCATTATTAAAAGGTCTGTAACAAATGCTAGAGAAGATGTGGAAAAAAGGGAAGCCTCCTACACTGTGGCTGGGAATGTGGAGCCACTATGGAAAACAGCATGAAGGGTTCCTCAGAAAAGTAAGAATAGAATGAAAGATGTTATAGGTGGAAGGGCGTGGGAAGAAGGCAGTTTACACTAGGCAAAAAAGTGGGTTCATTATTGCGGGGTTCCTTTCCTCTAGAGGTTGGCAGGGGTCAGTCAGGCAGATGACCTAACTAGTGGATCCAGCAATTCCTGATGGACTTGTTGAAGAAGATTCATTTCTAGGAGAGTCAAAACCTTCCTTAGGTTAGGTCTTGGTTTGCTGAAGTGGAACTTAGCGTAAGAAACTCCACTGTGTGCCTGTTTTCTTGTATTTAACTACTTCCCCCTTTGAAATCAGACTCTCAGTCTGAGAGATGTGATAAAAATTTAAGGTTTCAGCACTCCCCCCCACCCCCACCAGTGATGGCTCTTACAGTGTTTTGCTGAATCTCCGTGGCATTCGGAGGTCACAAGGTCAGATCCGCATTCTTGATGTTGCTCAGGCTCTTCGATCCTTTCCTCATGTTCCAGTCTCAGGGTGATCATTTGTGTGGTGGTTATCAGCTGTGAACATGCATGTAAAAGCTTTTGAGAGTACATCTCACTAGGGAGACCACTGTGACTATCAGCAGAATACCCAGTGTCTATGCACTGCAGAGACATGCTCCCCAAGTCCCAAACCTATCAGAGAAAGCCAAAGACAGACCCCAGTTATGGAGCTGAGTCGCAACTTCCTCAAAGTGTCAATTCACCAATAGCAAGCGGTGTTCATGTCCCATGGCATGGACACCTTGGTTAGTTAAGAAGTAATGAAAGGCTGTCTCATTATCAAGAACAACTTTGAGCAGAGAAATCTGGGAATTTCTGTCAGGCAGCTCTTGCTTTAGCAGCAGATTCTGTCATCTCTCCAAGAGCAAGGAACAGTTTCTGATCATAGCCTCATTTGCAGTAAAGGTAAGCATACTAGTCTGTTTAGTAGGAATCTGCTGAAGGAAGTCAAGTTGGATTCATGAAGGCATCCTGGTCATTCCCATTTGAGTCTGTGGCTCTGGACTGGAAAGATGACAGCCATGGAGGCCAGTGAAGCATAAGGGTCTGTGAAACGGCAGGTGGATTTATTGTGCTTCTCCTTGCCTCGTGTCCCTTTCTTTGTACAGAGCCTAGATGCAAAGTTCTCCAGGCTTGGGAGTCTAACATGAAAGATAAAGAGGGTGAGTTTGTTTCTTTGAGAAACCTGAGGCTTTGACGGAATTACAGAAGTACCAGAATCCTGGCAAATCCGGCAGTTGTTTGAAGGCTGGATTAATATCCTCTTCACCCTAGTAATGGGCTGAGATACAGGACCAATGGCATTATCTTTCCAGGCCAGAGCCAGGCAATAAAAGTAGACAAAAGAATCGTAAAGACCTTCATAATGTAAGATGTAGGAAAAGGATGATCAGAGGAGGAAGGAGAAATTAAACATTCTTGATCTGACTTCTTACCTCTATGTCAGCTAATTCTCTTTCTTCTCACTGTGATTTTTGAGGTCTCCATGTTGGCACAGGACCAGATGTCAGGTAGAGCCTACATCACCTGTGAAAATGCACCCAAGTTTCAATAGCTAGTAATTTGGCAAGTGGTGTCAGTGATCAAGAGTACACGGTAGGATCCTTTTCATGAAGTTGACTTTTGCAAACACAGAGTGAAATGAAAATAGACTTAAAAATGTCCATGGTTGCATTGCATGCATCCTAAGTCACTTCAATCATGTCTGATTCTTTGTGACCCCATGGTCTGTAGCCCTCCAGGCTCCTCTGTCTGTGGGATTTTCCAGGCAAGAACACTGGGCTGGGTTGCTGTGCCCTCCTCCAGGGGATCTTCCCAACCCAGGGATCGAACCTACATCTCTTATGTCTCTTATCACTGGGCTAGCAAGGAAGCCCTTACCGGGAAATGCACATGGGCTGTGGTGGTGAAAGTGCCAAATCCTAACCACTAGACCACCAGGGAAGATATAAAAATGTCCATGGTTAATCAAGATAATTGCTGGGAAAATATGATAACATTATTATATAAGAACACATCAAATTTCTAGGACATTACACAGTTTCAGGACATTAATATCAACAGCATCAGTTCAATTCAGTTCAGTCGCTCAATCGTGTCTGACTTTTTGCAACCCCATGAACCACAGCATGCCAGGCCTCCCGGGCCATCACCAGCTCCCAGAGTCCACCCAAACCCATGTCCATTGAGTCGGTGATGCCATCCAACCATCTCATCCTCTGTCGTCCCCTTCTCCTGCATGCACCCATACAAATATAACCTAAGAAGGTTTAGCATCACTTCTTATTTGATAATGCTTCCTGCATAATTTAACATACCAAATAAACCTAATTTATTTTAACATCTTACCATAGGAGAAACAAATCCCTTGGCATTTCCCAGGAATCCTCTGGGAAATATCAAAGTTAGTTTGAGGTCAAAAAGACTGTACATAAAATTTGATTTGGGGAAAATATCAGAAAGTTTGAACATTTGATTAAATAGGATCACAGATCATTATTAGATAATGCTTTAGTCATTATCTACTTAGCTGAAGTTACAATAAAAGATGGTAAAGGTAAAAACAATTATGTAGTTATAAGCAAAACCCTCCTCTTTTAATATTAAGAAGGTTGAGTTTTCTTAAGGAATTCAAGACCTAATAGAGATAACATGAAGCACAGTCAGTTAATTTGGTCAAATATAAAACTTTTCAGTCCAGGCAGATTACTTTTAAAAGGTAAATTTTCATAGTCTTTATAAAAAGAAGACCAAGAGTACAACACTTTGCTATTTTAATGGAGAGGAAACCAAATTCTGATTTTTCTACAGTGAACTTAATCCATTCCAAACTAGCTTGACCACACATAAAATTCCTTTCCCAAGAGTTCTTTTCTGCAAACCTTCTACAGTTTTTCTTGTGTTCATTCAAATTGTGTCCTATTTTTTTTTCAGTTGGGAACAACCAGTTTTTTCCTTTCATACTTATTATTACTAAGTCATTATAATTCCATATAGTGATTAGAAGTCTTATCCTTTAGAATCCTTCCTTCCTGGTATAAACTAAGAAGTGAGCAATTGTAGACTGTCAAACAAGCATTATGGGGATTGGTGTAACATTTCATAATTTCCCGAAGTATATTTATCATAATACATTTTTCAATGTGGTGTTTACTACTAGATCCAAATATCTTTAGTTCCTCAGTAAAAGGAAGCCAAAAATAAGTTTGATAAACTTATGTTCAGTAATAGTTTCAGTATTTTATGGTATTTGAAAATAATCTAGATATTAAATAAATATCCATCATTTGACTTATTTCAATACAACTTTAGGGTTCCAAGTTATCAGAAAAGACCTTGGAAAAGACCATAAAGCATAGTTACTGTTGAAAAGTGTATTTATAAATTTCTGTTTAATTACATTTAGATACTGATGAAAAGTTCATGAGACATTAAACAGCTAACTATCACCTTAAGTTACCTTTCTTGCAAAAAAAATTCCATAATACATTACATGAGCTTATTGGACTTTTAGTAAGCCTAGGTAGAATAAAAGTATTATATTTAATACTGGTAACTGTAAAGCATGCTTGTTTTAATTAAATCAACAAGCTTAAACTAGCTTGTTTATTGAAGATTATCCTAGATCACATGATCTTGGAAAGTGTTTGTGTGAGTTTTTATATTTCTGGAAGTATATTTGATTAATAGAATGTGTGTTTGTCTTTAGGCCAATTCAGCAGAGCTCTTTACATATTAACATTGGTAATACCATCTGCATGTAGGAAAATATCACACATCTATAGCATACATGGGCTTTCCTGGTGGCTCAGAGAGTAAAGAACCCACCTGCAATGCAGGAGACCTGGCTTCAATCCCTGGGTTGGGAAGATGGCAAGTGGAGAAACCCATGGACAGAGGAGCCTGGTGGGCTACAGTCCATGGGGTCGCACAGAGTCAGACACGACTGAGCACATAACATACACACACAGATGGATGCAGACAGAAAACTTAATAGATTTTGTTTTACAATTTTAGCCATGAGGCAGGTATGATCATTCAAAAGTCACTAGTTTATAAAAAAACAATTAGATACAAATTCTGGATTTAGCAGATGGAGTAAAGTAAGGTTATGTACTCAGATGATAAAGCCTTTTCACTAATCAAAGATTTTCTACCAGGCCTAGGTTTCAAATAGCTCTTGTTCTACTATTATTTCTTCGAGTTGTTTTTTTTTTTTCTTTTTTCTTTCTGATGAGAAGTATCTTCCTTCCTAGAGAAGACCAGGTAAAACATCCGCATCTCAGAAGGCACAGGGAAAGGACGTAAGTCCCCCTGAGAAGGCCTGGCTCCTAAGTCCAGATCTTTTACAGTCTCCACAGGCCTTCTGGCTCTGTGCATCCCCATGGCTAGGGGAGGTTTGGGGATTGGTAAGGAGGATGGGTGGCCCTTGAAGTGCTTTTAGAACTGCATTTCTGTTGTTGTAAAGACTTAAGAACAGTCGTTTTTTAATTCTTCATAGACCTGGGATTGCAGCCTGAATGACATCCTAGGCTGACCCACCCACCCAACTACATTATCTTCAAATCACCTCTGAGTATCCTGGAGAAGACCTTCAACTAAGAAGGAAAAACAAAGCAAACAAACAAGCAAAAAAAAAAAAAAAAAACACTTGTATTCTAGACTTAGAGCTGCTTGTTTTTGGAATGATTTCTTTCCCTCGAGGTACTTAGGTTCATTCTGGCTTAGGGGAGAGGGCCTAAAAAGCATTTTCCTCTGACTCTGGTGTGTGTGTGTGTGTATATGTTTAGTCACTCAGTCATGTCCGACTCTCTGTGACCCCATGGACTGCAGCCTGCCAGGCTCCTCTGTCCATGGGGATTCTGCAGGCAAGAATACTAACTCTGATACCAGCTTCCAATTTGGCAACTTCTGATCAAAGAAGCTGCTTAAAAATAGAAACCTTTCAAATATGTTTGTCAGGTTTCAGCTGGGACAAACAGTAGGTATCCCCGGCAGTACTGATCCCACCCCGAGGACATGAGGGGTGTCCCCCAGAAGTGTTCAGAAGACACCACCCTCCCAAGACCCAGTGCTGTGTGCTAAGTCACTTCAGTCATGTCTGACTCTCTGCAACCCCACGGATTGTAGCCTGCCAAGTTCCTCTGTCCATGGGATTCTCCAGGCAAGAATACCACAGTGGGTTGCCATTTCCTTCTCCAGGGGATCTTCTTGACCCAGGGATTGAACCCATGTCTCTAATGTCTCCTGCATTGCCAGGCAGGTTCTGTACCACTAGCGCCACCTGGGAAGCCCACCAGGGTCTAGAACTTTGGTTTCAGAGCCACTCCCATAGATAACCAAAGAAAAGCAAGACTGAGTTCCCCTGAGGGCTGGCAATGATGAGTAGGCCCCGACCAAAAATGGAGCACAACCCATATTTTGTCTGATCTTACTTTCCAGGGCTCCAACCTGACAGTTGCCATGTTCTCAGGACAGGAAATTAGACAAACAAGAGGGAAGATATGTATCCAACTGTTTTTTTATAAACTAATGAATTTTACAGTATCACACCTACCTCATGGCTAAAACTGTACAACAAAATCTACTAAGATCTTGGTTTGCATTGTGTGTTTATGTATATAGATGTGATAACCAAGATTTAGAGAGAAAGGGACAGGTGAAATTTCTCCTTGCTCCCTCAACTGGCCACTGCACACATTCAGGAGAGAAGACCCTAGTAAGGATGCTTGGCTTCTGTCAGTTTTCCTAGGCCCCTATCTGTAGCTCCAGATGACTGAGATTTAAAGCAGAGAGCATAGCCCCAATATCTACCAGAATTTTACAAGATTGTCCACTAATGTTAGTTTTCCATTAGGTTTTTAAAGGTGCAATTGGTAGCGGTTTACTTGAGAATCCCTCAGAGTCCCATCACCCCTGGAAGGGACCCTCCTTCCAGGGTTGATGTGGGGATGTCCATGCGGCCACTTACTTGGAGGACTTTGGTTTCAGTCTTGGAGCCTCTTCAGAGTGGAAAGTCAGTCCAGGTGGAAGATGAGCAGATTGCGAACGCTCAGGTAAGGAGCCTAGAGAGGAAAGCAGGAGTCATGTTAGTCTTCCCGCCCTTTGTTCTAGGTACTCTTGCATCTTTGATTTCTCACTAGTCTTCTGGAGACCTCTGCAAGACAATCAAAACAAGTACCCCATCCTGCCTGACTTACTTGGGAGTCTTTGCTTTCAGGAGCACTTAAGTGAATGGTGGTGTTGACCCGGAACATTCATCAGCATGGCCACTGTAATTCTAGGTTGTGTCAGGAAGGTTTTACCATCTTTGTAGATACTCACAACTTCTAGGACCTCAGTTCTTAGATGTAAAATAATAAGCCGTTGTGCCCAAAGGGGGTGCACTCAATTATTTGAAATGTGTGGATCTCACTTCTTTGCCTAAGCCTGGGTTCTACTAGAGCCAAATTAATACCCAATTAATGCTCCTGTGTTTGGGATTATAAAGGGTATGATGTTTTAAATGTTCATCAACAGAAGAAAGGATAAAGAAGATATATACTATATACGATGGAGTATTAGTCATAAAAAGAACAAAATTAGATCACTTGTGGAGATATGGATGGACCTAGATTCTGTCACAGAGTGAAGTAAGTCAGAAACATTGAAACAAATATTGTATATTAACACATATATGTGGAGTGTGGAAAACGATGTGTGTGGGGGCTTCCCTAGTGACTCAGATGGTAAAGAATCTGCCTGCAATGTGAGAGACTCAGGTTCGATCCCTGGGTCAGGAAGGTTTCCTGGAGAAGGGAATGGCAACTCACTCCAGTATTTTTGCCTGGAGAATCCCATGGGCAGAGGAGCCTGGTGGGTTACAGTCCATGGAGACACACACAACTGAGTGACTAACACACACACACACATTCCTGCATTGCAGGTGGATTCTTTACCATCGGACCCACCAGGAAAGCCAGAAACACCATCGACTATCTTATTTGAAAAAGAGAAATGAGAGACATACATAGAGAATGAATGTGTGGATACCAAGAGGGGAAGGCAGCTGGGATAAATAAAGTGTACCTGGTCGCATGAAAGTCTCTTTGAAGTTAGGGTGATGTATCGTCACTCTAAGTCATTCTGTGAACACCTGACCCTAGGATGCGAGTCCGAGTTGGGTGGCAAGCACTCTAATGGCTTTTTAGTGCTCAATCCATGCCCACTGGTTTTGCAGCTCTGCCTTCTAAGATTCCCATTAGCAGGAGGACTATTCCCTTCCTGCATGTACACATTAACAAAATCCAGTAGTAGCTGAGGAAATTCAAGTGTGGATACCAGCAGTCACCAGTGAGGTGGTCCTGGGGACTGGCCAAGAGTAGGCCTGAGGTGTGCACCAACATCGGCTGCCAAGTATAACTGGGAACTGATGTGACTGTGGACTGACAAGGGCTGAGGACTAGCACTCTGCTACAGCCTGTCCAGACTGACCCAGGACTGGAAGGCCAGTTGCATAAGGAGCTCAGACCTCAGGGGAACTCACACAGTGCACTTAGGAATGATGAGAAGCCAGCGAAGTTGAAAGGTTCATGGGGACAGACGTCTGTGCCTCCCATTGTCCTCAGAGCCATTGGTAGTCTTCTTCAGATTCAACCACTGCCATCAAACTGTAAACAAACAAAATTCAACTAGGTAAACTTTACAGCTCTTATTGGCTTTATTCAATAATTCAAGAATCAGGCAGCATCTAGTCTAGAAGATAAAAGGATCTCCAAGGAGCTATAGAAAATGAAAGACTTCTGAAGGCAGAAAGGAGCAAGAACAAAGACGTTATACTAGGCAGAAAAGTAGGCCAGCTATTGCGAGGTTGCTCTCCTTTAGGGGATGGCAGGGGTCTGTCTGGCAGCTGACCTAACTAGTGCTGGTCCAGAGATGCCCAATTCTCTGGTATAAAATTCTGTTTCTGGGAGGGCTAAAACTAACACAGTTAAGTGTGGAGCTTAATGGGACTGTTTTTGTTTTTTTTAAACAACTTCTTACAAGTGAATATTGTATTTCCTACATATTTCTCAAATTCATCTGCTCTATTGACCACCATCTTTCCCTTCCTCAACCTGGACTTAATCATGGAAGTTTGCATGAAACACATTTTAAACTTTTTTTTAAAGAGACTACATAGTAAGTTGTATATATATATATATATATATATATATATATATATATAAATAAAAGAAAACCCTGCAGCAGAACAATCTGGCTTCTCAATATCATAGCATTGATACCCAGTCTTGAGTTTTACAGATGAACCTAATTACACCCCCACGTAGAAAAGGGCATTATACTTTGACAGAAACAGAATCAGGACCAAACTGTGTCCTGATGGATCACCCAGGGAACCAAGCAGTCATTCATCCACAAAGCTGGACTGATGGCTACTCTGAAGGGGCTACTTGCCAGATCTTGGGGTAAGATGGGCATCGATGTCTAGAATGGTCCAGACCAGTACAAAAGTGCAGGAGGCACATGTATACATAATGATCACCAGGATTCAAAGTACTGCCAGGCTTTCCTGATGAGGACATATACAAATACAGCACTTACTGTGTGCCTAAGAATAGTCATAATTATGCTCTTATTCATGTAATACTCATAAGAACCTGATGGAGTAGGTATCAGTTTATAGAAGAGGAAACTGATGACTTCGAAAGATTTAGTCATGTGTCCAAAGCTACACAGTGAATCAGGACTGAAAATTAAGAAGTTTCTTTCAGAGTCAGTATCTTAATATCATAACCATTATAATACACTGCTGCAGAGATAAACCCACATACCTTTGGTCACCTAATCTATGACAAAGCAGGCAAGAACGTACAATGGAAAAAAGACAGTCTCTTCAATATGTGGTGCAGGGGAACCTGAACAGCTACTTGTGAGAGCGTGAAAGGACAGTCCCTAACACCATACACAAAAACACACTCAAAATGCAGAAAAGACCTACATGTAGGGGCAGACACTATAAAACTCTTAGACAAAAATATAGGCAGAACACTTTAACATAAGTGGCAGCAGGATATTTCTTGCCCTACCTAATGAAAAGCAAAACTAAACAAGAGAGACCTAATTAAACTTAAAAGTTTCTGCACAGCCAAGGAAACCATAAACAAGATGGAAAGACAACCCTCAGGATTAGTCTCCAAAATATACAAAGAGCTCATGTAGCTCAATATCCAAAAAACAAAGAACCCAATCAAAAAATGGGTGGAAGACATAAATAGACATTTCTTCAAAGAAGACATGCAGATGGCCAACTAACACATGAAAAGATGCTGAACATGACTAAATACTAAACTACAATGAGACATCACCTCACTCCAGTCAGAATGACCATCATTTAAAAAATCTACAGACGATAAATAGTTGAGACTGTGTATGGAGAAAAGGGAACCCTCCTACCCTGTGGGTGGGAATGTAAATTGATACAGCCACTATGGAGTGCAGTATGGAGTTTCCTTTAAAAAACTAAAAATAGAAACGGCCATATGCCCAGAAATCCCACCACTAGTTACATACTCTTAGAAAACCATAATTCAAAAAGACACACACACCCCAATGCCTGTCACAGAACTGCTTAAATACAATAGCCAGGACATGGAAATAACCTAAATGCACATCTGCAGACGAATAAATACAGAAGATATGGTACAAGATACAGTGGAATAGTACTCAGCCATAAAAAGAAATGGAATTGGTTCATTTGTAGAGATGTGGATGGACCTAGAGTCTATCATACAGAGTGAAAAAGAAAGAGAAAAACAAATATCATATGTTAATGCATATATGTGGAATCTAGCAAAATGGTACAGATGATCTTATTTGCAAAAAGAAATAGAGATAGAGACATAGAGAACAAAGACATAGAGAACAAATGTATGGACACCAAGGGGGGAAAGAGTGGGAGTGGGATGGACTGGGGCACTGGGATTGACATATATACACCACTGATACCATGTACAAAATAGAATCTATTGTATACCTCAGGGAAATCTGTTCTGTGCTCCGTGGTGACCTAAATGGGAAGGAAATCCCAAGAGGGGATATATGTGTACATACCAGCTGATTCACTTTGCTGTACTGCAGAAACTAACACAACATAGCAAAGCAACTATACTCCAAGAAAACCAATGTAAAATTAGACAACTAACAAGGACCTACTGCATAACACAGGGAACTCTACTAAGTAACCTATATGAGAAGAGAAGCTGAAAGAGACTGAGTAAATAAATAGGAGTATGTATATCTGATTCACTTTGCATAAGACTTGAAACTAACACAACATAAATCAGCTATACTCAAACAAAAAATAATTAGAAATATATATATATATATATATATACACACACACATCTGCAAATTAGGAAAACAGGTGAGAGAGAAACATACACTGGGCCTGAAGACCTAGTCAATTTAGTGCTTAGGGGGAGGGAAGGCTACAACCAGAATTGCTGGTGCCCCAGATACTGAAGCCCCTTCTGCTTCTCCACTGCTTAGTTTCTGAAAGCAAGACAGAACTAGTTCCATTCTAAGCACAGTAGCCTATTAGCAAATGCTAACAAAAAATTCCAAAATGATGCTTGATGCACTTTTCCCCACAAGGCATCATTCTTTCTTTCTTTTTTTCTATGGATCCCCAAGGTTTACCAACAAGACCCTTTTGGGCTGACCTTTTCTTCTTCATTTTTTTTCTTCTTCTTTCATTACAGCTCATTCTCACCAACTCAATTACACCTCAATAAGTAGGGCTCTTTCTTAATTAGCTTTGTCCTCCTCCTTGACCTTGGGGTATATGCATAACAATAGATATTGCCAGCAGCCTAAGAAAAAAATATCCCAGTTCATCTTATGCTTCCTTTTCATTCACAAAGATGCTGCTGTTAATTTAGTGTTCAAAAAGCCTTGTAAACTTCATTTCATCTGGAATAAAATCATATATTGGAAACTCCAACATTGTGTTTAGCATATATGGTATCATACTCAGAGGTCCGTTTCCCTTTGAGTGTAGAGTGACATTTGGATGACTTGGTCAATAATGTAATAGTAATCTTAAGAAAACATTAGGTTTCAGCTCAGAACTGTTTAATCTTATTCTACACCAGGTAGTTTATCAAAATTTTTTTTTCACCAACAACTGCTTATAATATACTAAATTGTCACATATCAACTTATTCTTCCCTAGGTCAGTTGGGAACCTGTGTCCTCAACAACAGCAAAGAAAATATTGACACTCCAGTCTTTTTGCCATTGCAGAGTGAAAGAATATGCTATTAAAACATACTGTCAGATTTTCATGAAGGGTGAGAATTGTTGGGATCCAATGTTGTACTTCCCCCCTGCCCCAGAATCTGCTATCTGGCAAGGTAACTGGTGAATTGTCCAGGCGTTTGAATATACTAGCCACGAAAATCAATATAGATGATCTCTTGAAGTGCATAACATACTTCACTTATGATATGGGTAGGTGGGATTCCCAAGTGGCTCAGTGGTAAAGAATCTGCCTGCCAATGCAGGAGACATGGGTTCGATGCCTGGGTTGGGAAGATCCCTTGAAGAAGGAAATGGCAACCCACTTCCATATTCTTGCCTGGAGGAGCCTGGTAAGCTACAGTCCATGGGGTTGCAAAGAGCTGGACAACTGAGCTGGACTGAGCAACTGAGCATACAAGCATGAAGATGGAAATTTTCTACAAATGAATTGTCCAGTATGGTAGCCATAGACTCAAATGCCTATTGAGCACTTAGAATGTGATCGGTGGAATAAAATACTGAATTTTTAAGCTTAAACAGCACATCTGTGTAGTGGCTACCATATAGGACTGCCCAGCTATAGATAGTTTCTTGGAATAAAAGTGAAAGGAAGAAGCCAGGAATTCGTAAATCCTAAAACAACTGGCAACGAGTAATGGGACTTGGAAAGCCTGAGAAATTACTTCGGCAGATATACATAGATTCAGTCTCTGAAATTACTAAAGAAAACTTTGGCTGGAGTCAAGCAGAACTTACTTGACAAATGTTAGGCACTGTGTCTGTTTCATCAAGAACTTTGAGGCATGGGGCCATCACACTTTAATGAAATGGCATCTTCAGTTAACTCTCCCAGATGATACTGTCATTAGTGTTTAGGATGAGATTCCTTATTTCTCAGCTGAAACCTATAGATTTCCTAGCTGCCTTTCGATGGAGCATCTTTAGAAGATAATTACTCAGATCCTTTTTGGGAGTTGTTCATGCGGATTGATCTAAGGCCCAGAAGAATCCTCTAACAGCGTCCTGATCCAAGGCCAGTGGTGCTACAGATATGTATGAGCTAATTCACTCTGCCACAAAGTACATCTGACAACTTTATCATTCTGAATATATACTACACTATCACACCCAGAAAATTTTAACTATAGGTTCATCTTGATGCATGTTTAACTTGTGCTTGAAATGCCCTTCCTTATCGTGTCCACTTGGCTAATTCCTATCCATCCTTCAGTATTTAACTTGAGCCTCACTTATTTAGTATCATCTTTTCTTGCCTCACTCCCCAGTTCCTAGACTTTTTCTCAATCATGATGAGATGGCAGGGATGCAGGGGTTACATTTTTTGTCACTGTACTTCAACTACATGAAGCCAAGGTCTCTGTCATATTTATCTTTGTTTTCCTTATAACCCAGTGGTGCTTGGGCACAATAAACACACTCTAAATGTATGGCAGATTAATACACATTTACTCTAAAAGTTACATAAACAATTGCTTGAGAAAAATGCCATGAGAAATGATAGAACAATTTCAAGGGTCAGGTCTCAGTCAAGATGATAAGTAGACATCTGCTTGTCTATATATCAAAGTCATCAACTGGAAAGATAGACCAGGCAGGTTTTTATAAATGGTCTTGAGGAGCTTTGCCTTTAAAAAATATGCAGTAGACCCTTGGCATTCAAGATAGATTCTGGATGCCTTTTTTAAATTAATTAATTTATTTTAATTGGAGGCTAATTACTTTACAATATTGTAGTGGTTTTTTTCCTAAAACCAATGTTTTCTAGAAGATACAATAATTTCCTTAAAGAGCATACTCTGAAATGCTCCTTTGCCTTGATATGGAAACAGCCTTTAAGTTGGTGGTCACAGCACAATATTCCAGATGAATTGAGGCACACCAAATTTTTGATCCCTTGTTTTTCAAATAGCTACTACAAAAGAATGGTGAGCAGAAATCCATGTGTAAAGGGGCTACAGAGATTATGAATAAAGTATCTGCGCCCCCCCCCCAAAAACAAAACAAAAAAACAAGAAGACCTAATCTCCTAAAAGAGATGTATTAGAAAGGTTCTTGATAGGATATCCTGTAAAAAAATGATCATACACCACCAGCCACTTGGTCAAGGAATGTCTGGTTTCCTTTGTTGCGCAGCTGTCCCTGAGAATAGCAACTCTAAAGTGCCAGGCACCACAAGCAATATTTTTTTAAATATAAAAAAAAAATCAATCCAAAAAAAGCAATGCACATTGGCTTCAAGTGCACAGGGAACATTCTCTAGGATATATCACATGCTAGGCCAAACTAAGCCTTAACAACTGAAGATGACAGAAATGATATTAAGCAGGTTTTCTAACCACAGTAATATGAAAGTAACATTCAATTACAGAAAGGAAAAATGGAAAGAGAACAAATACGAAAAGACTAAACAATGTGCTACTAAAAACCCAATGGGTTGATGAAGAAATCAATAAGGAAGTCAGAAAATACCTCAAGAAAAATGGAAATACTACAGTCTAAAATCTGTGGGATGCAGCAAAGCAGTTCTAAGAGAAAAGTTTATAGCAGTAGAGCCCTTCTTCAAGAAACAAGAAGAATCTCAAACAATTTAACCTACCACCTAAAGGGATTTGAAAAAGAAGAGCATAAAAATCCCAAAGTCAGCAGAAGGAAATAATAGAACAGAGCAAAGAAACCAAGAGCCGGTAGAGTAAAAAGATAACTACAGGTGATCAAACTGTAGCCAGGCTCACCAAGAAGAAAAGAGAGAGGCTCCAAAAAAACAAATTAAGAAATGAAAGGAGAGAAGTAACTGATACCACAGAGTTACAAAAAATTTTAAAAGAATACTAATTTTAGTTATATGCCAAACAACCTAAAAGACAGCCAACAAATTGGACAGCCTAGAAGAAATGGACAGATTTCTAGAAATATACCACCTGCTGAGACTGAAGTAGCACTAGACAATTGGAACATACCAATCACTAGTAACAACTTGAATTTGGTGTACACACACACACACACACACCTCCCAGCAAACAAAAGTACAGGTGTGGATAGCTTCACAGGGTAATTCTACGAAACATATGAAAAAGGAATGAACACTTGTCCTTCTCAAATCAATCCAAAAATGTAAATAGGCTAGAATACTTCCAAATCCATTCTATGCTGCCACCATTACACTGACATCAAAACCACACAAAGATGCTACCAAAAAAATTACAGGTCAAATCTATGATGAATACATATGCAAAAGTCCTAAATATTAGCAAACTAAATTCAATAATACATAAAAGAGTCATATACCTGAATCAATTGGGATGTATTCCAGGGGTGCAGGGCGTTTCAAAATCAATTGGTTCAAATCAATGAATGTAATACACCACATTAATAGAAGTATAAAAACCACATTATCATCTCAATAGACTCAGTGAAAGCATTTGACAAAATACAACATCCATTCATGATAAAAACTTATTAAAATTGATATAGAGGGTACATGCCTATGTAAAAGCCGTGTATGACAGACCCACAGCTAACATCATATTAAACAGTGAAAAAGCTGAATGTCTTTCCTTTAAACTCTGAATTAAGACAAGGAGGTACACTTTTGCTACTTCTATTTAACATCATATTGAGAGTCCTAGCCCCAGCAATCAGACAAGAAAAGAAGGTGACATGCTATTATACATAGAAAACCCTAAAGTTCCCAGTAGCAAACTATCAGAACTAATAAATGAATTTAGCAAATGGGCAAGATACATGATTACTATACAGAACTTTGTTGCTCTTCTATACACTAATAATAAACTATCAGAACAAGAAAGTAAAAATAAAATTCAGTTTAAAATAACATCATCATAAAATACCAGGAATAAACTTAACCAAGGAGGGGGAAAGACTTATACTCTGAAAAGCATGTTAACACTGATAAAGGAAATTGAAAATGACAGAAAGAAATGGAAAGTTAAATCATGCTCTTGGATTAGAAGAATATTGTTAACAATGGATACACCATGCAAAGTTATCTAGATATTTAATGTGATCCCTATCAAAATACCCAATATGTTTCCCACAGATCAAGAACAAATAATCCTAAAATCATACAGAACTCCAAATACCCCAAAGTGCCAAAAAAAAAAAAAAAATTGAGAAAAAGGAACAAAGCTGGAGGTATGACCCTCCTAGATTTCAAATTATGCAACATTACTATAGTAATCAAAACAACCATACTAACACACACAAAAATCATAGTCTAGAAATAAGCCCACACACTTATGGTCAATTAATCTACAACAAAGGAGGCAAGACTATACAGTGGAGAAAACACAGTCTCTCCAGTAATTAAGTGGTGGTAAAAAAGCTAGACAGTTCCATACAGAACAACCCAACAAGCATTTCCTCACACCATCTACAAAAATAAATTCAAAATATATCAAAGACCTATATGAAAGATCTAAAACCCATGAAACTCATGGAACAGAACATAGGCAGACCACTCTTTTGACAAATTGTACCAATACATTTTGGATGTCTCCTAAAGGCCAAAAAAATAAAAGCAAAAATAAAGAAATGGGACCTAATTAAACTTAAAAGTTTTGCACAGCAAAGGAAACCATTTAAAACATGAAAAGATAGCCTACAGAATGGGAGAAAATGTTTGCAAATGGCGTGTCCAACAAGAGGTTGATATGTTGTTGGACATATAAACAAATATATATAAAGAGCTCATATAACTCTGTTAATATAAAAAAACTCAAAAATAATTATTTAAAAAATTTTGTTGTTTACAATGGGCAGAAGATGTGAAAAGACATTTTTCAAAAGTAGACATACAGATGAATAGCAGGCACATGAAAAGATGCTGAGCATCACTAATTGCTGCTGTTGTTGCTGCTAAGTCACTTCAGTGACTTAGTCACATGACTAAGTCATGTCCGACTCTGTGCAACCCCGTAGACGGCAGCCCACCAGGCTCCCCTGTCCCTGGGATTCTCCAGGCAAGAACACTGGAGTGGGTCACCATTTCCTTCTCCAATGCAGGAAAGTGAAAAGTGAAAGTGAAGTCGCTCAGTCATGTCCGACCCTTCATGACCGCTTGGACTGCAGCCGACCAGGCTCCTCTGGCCATGGGATTTTCCAGGCAAGAGTACTGGAGTGGGGTGCCATTGCCTTCTCCGAAGGTAAAACAGGAAAGTGAAAAAGCTGGCTTAGCACTCGACATTCTAAAAACTAAGATCATGGCATCCAGTCCCTGCCTTCACGGCAAACAGAAACAGAAAAGTGGAAGTAGTGACAGAGTTTCTTTTCTTGGGCTCCAAAATCACTTCAGATGGTGGTTGCAGCCATGAAATTAAAAGACACTTGCTCCTTGGAATAAAAGTTATGACAAACACAAACAGCATGTTAAAAAGCAGAGACATTGCTTTGACAGCAAAGGTCTGTGTAGTCAAAGCTATGGATTGTCCAGTAGTCATGTATGGATATGAGAGTTGGACCCTAAAGAAGGCTGAGCATCAAAGAATTGACACTTTCCAACTGTAGTGTTGGAGAAGACTCTTGAGAGTCCCTTGGGAAGCAAGGAGAGCAAACCAGTCAATCCTAAAGGAAATCAACCCTGAATATTCATTGGAAGGACTAATGCTAAAGCTGAAGCTCCAATAGTTATGGCCACCTGATGTGAAGAGCTGACTCACTGGAAAAGACTCTGATGCTGGGAAAGATTGAGGGCAGGGGGAGAAGGGGACAACAGAGGCTGAGATGCTTGGATGGCATCACCAACTCAATGGACGTGAGTTTGATCAAACTCCAGGAAATAGTGAAGGGCAGGGAAGCCTGGCGTGCTGTAGTCCTTGGGGTCACAAAGAATCAGACATGACTTAGTGACTGAACAACACCAGCAGATGTTTATAGCAGCATTATATATGATAGTCAATACATGGAAGCAACCCAGATGTCCATCAGCAGATGAATGGATAAAGAAGATGTGGTATACACACACAAAAATAAACTTACAATGCATTAAGACTTAAATGGAAGGTTGGATAGTGTAATGCTTAGAGGAAAACACAGGCTGAACATTCTCTGACATAAATTGTAACAATATGTTTTTGGATCCACCTCCTCCAGTAATTAAAAGCAAAAATAAATGAAATCTAATTAAACTTAAAAGCTTTTGCATAGCGAAGGAAACCATAAACAATATGAAAAGACAACCCACAAAATGAGACAAAATATTTTTAAATGATGCAACTGACAAGGGATTAATCTCTAGAATAGACAGACAGCGCATGCAGCTCAATATCAAAAACAAACAAACAAACAACCCAGTCAGAAACTGGGCAGAAGATCTAAACAGACATTTCTCCAGAGAAGACATACAGATGGCCAAGAAGCACATGAAAAGATGTTCAACCTCACTAATTATTAGAGAAATGCAAATAGAAACTACCATGAGGTTATCATTTCACACTGGTCAGAATAACCATCATCAAAAAGACAATCCAGAGGGATAGGGTGGGGAAGGAGGTGGGAGGGGGTTTCAGGATGGGGGGCAGGACACATGTATACCTGTGGCTGATTCATTTTTGTATGGCAAAAACCATCACAATATTGTACAGTAATTATCCTCCAATTAAAATAATTTGTAAAAGAAAAAAAAGTCTACAAACAATGCTAGAGAGGATGTGGAGAAAAGGGAACCCTCTTGCACTGTTGGTAAGAATATAAACTGACACAGCTGCTGTGGAGAACAGTATGGAGGGTCCTTAAAAAACTAGAAATAAAACTACCATATGACTCGGCAATCCCAGTACTGCGCATATACCCTGAGAAAACCGTAATTCAACAAGACCCAGTGCTCACTGCAGCACTCTTAAATAAAGCTAGAATGGAAGCAACCTAGATGTGCAGCAACAGATGGCTAAAGAAGCTGTGGTACATATATACAGTGCAATTATTCAGTTCAGTTCAGTGCAGTCGCTCAGTCATGTCTGACTCTTTGCAACCCCGTGAATCGCATCATGCCAGGCCTCCCTGTCCATCACCAACTCCCAGAGTTCACTCAGACTCACGTCCATCGAGTCAGTGATGCCATCCAGCCATCTCATCCTCTGTCGTCCTCTTCTCCTGCCCCCAATCCCTCCCAGCATCAGAGTCTTTTCCAATTATTATTCAGCCATAAAAAGAAATGAATTTGAATTGGTTCTAGTGGAGTGGATGAAGCTACAGCCTGTTATACAGAGTGAAGTAAATCAGAAAAACAAGTATTGTATATTAATGCATGGAGTGAAGTAAAAGTCACTCAGTTGTGTCTGGCTTTTTGCGACCCCATGGATTATATAGTCCATGGAATTTTCCAGGCCAGAGTACTGGATTGGGTAGCCTATCTCTTCTCCAGGAGTTCTTCCCAACCCAGGGATTGAACTGTGGTCTCCTGCATTGCAGGTGGATTCTTTACCAACTGAGCTGTAAGGATAGCTATAAGTTATCCATATTATATCCATATTAATGCAGGTATATGGAATTTAGGAAAGTGGTTCTGAGGAACCTTTTTGCAGGGCAGGAATAGAGACGCAGACAGGGAGAATAGACTGTGGACACAGTGGGGTAAGGAGAGGGTGGGATGAACTGAGAGAGTAGTATTGAAACATTACCATATATAAAACAGATAGCCAGTAGGGATTTTCTGTATGATGCAGAGTGTGCGACCTTGTGCTCTGTGATGACCTAGAGTGGTAGGATGGGGTGGGGGTGGGAGGTTCATGAGGGACGGGACATATGTATACCTATAGCTGACTCATGCTGATGTATGACAGAAACCATCACAATATCGTAAAGGAATTCTACTCCAATTAATTTTTTTTTAATCATGTAAAAAAGTAGACTCGAGGTTAAAATTTACACTGTATAAAGAAAAGGTCAGAAGAAGAAACAGCATTAAATGAAATATGAAGCATAAAAAAAAGTCTACAAACAATAAATGCTGGAAAGGGCATGGAGAAAGGGGAACCCTTCTACACTGTTGGTGGAAATGTAAATTAGTACAGTCACTGTAGAGAACATTATGGAGATTACTTAAAAAACTAAAAATAGAACTACTATATGATGCAGCAATCCCACTCCTGGGCATATGTCCAGAGAAATCCATAATTCAAGATGACACACGCACCCCACTGTTCACTGTAGTACTATTTACAATATTCACGACATGGAAATAGCTGAACTGTCCATTCAAAGGATGAATGGATGAATGGATAAAGAAGATGTGGTACATGTATACCATGAAATTATTACTCTGTCATAAAAAAGAATGAAATAATGCTATTTACAACAACATGGATGGACTGAAAGATGGTCATACTAAGGGAACTGAGATACGATATCACTTATGCCAAAGCCATTGACTGTGTGGATCACAATAAACTGGAAAATTCTGAAAGAGATGAGAATACCAGACCACCTGATCTGCCTCTTGAGAAACCTATATGCAGGTCAGGAAGCAACAGTTAGAACTGGATGTGAAACAACAAACTGGTTCCAAATAGGAAAAGGAGTCCATCAAGGCTGTATATTGTCATCCTGCTTATTTAACTTATATGCAGAGTATATCATGAGAAACGCTGGGCTGGAAGAAGCACAAACTGGAATCAAGATTGCCTGGAGAAATATCAATAACCTCAGATATGTAGATGACACCACCCTTATGGCAGAAAGCAAAGAAGAACTAAAGAGCCTCTTGATGAAAGTGAAAGAGGAGAGTGAAAAAGTTGGCTTAAAGCTCAACATTCAGAAAACGAAGATCATGGCATCCAGTCCCATCACTTCATGGGAAATAGATGGGGAAACAGTGGAAACAATGTCAGACTTTATTTTGGGGGGCTCCAAAATCACTATAGATGGTGATTGCAGCCATGAAATTAAGAGATGCTTATTCCTTGGAAGGAAAGTTATGACCAACCTAGATAGCATATTCAAAAGCAGAGACATTACTTTGCCAACAAAGGTCCATCAAGTCAAGGCTATGGTTTTTCCAGTGGTCATGTATGGATGTGAGAGTTGGACTGTCAAGAAGGCTGAGCGCCGAAGAATTGATGCTTTGGAACTGTGGTGTTGGAGAAGACTCTTGAGAGTCCCTTGGACTGCAAGGAGATCCAACCAGTCCATTCTGAAGGAGATCAGTCCCGGATGTTCATTGGAAGGACTGATGCTGAGGCTGAAATTCCAATACTTTGGTCCCTCATGCGAAGAGTTGACTCATTGGAAAAGACTCTGATGCTGGGAGGGATTGGGGGCAGGAGGAGAAGGAGACGACAGAGGATAAGATGGCTGGATGGCATCACCAACTCAATGGACATGAATTTGGGTGAACTCTGGGAATTGGTGATGGACAGGGAGGCCTGGCGTGTTGAGATTCATGGGGTCGCAAAGAGTCGGAGATGACTGAGAGACTGAACTGAACTGAACTGAATGTGGAATCTAATAAAAACGATACAAATGAATTTATTTACCAAACAGACTCACAGATCTCAAAATCAAACTTATGGTCACCAAAGGGGAAAACTTTTGGGAAGGCTAAATTAGGAGATTGGGATTAACATATACACACCACTCCAGATAAAATAGATAACTAATAAGCACTACTGGATAGCACAGGGAACTCTACCAAATATTCTGTAATAAACTATATGGGAAGACAATCTGCAAAAGAATGGATATATGTATAACTGATTCCCTGAGCTGTACACCTGAAGCTACTGCAACATTTTAAGTCAGCCATATTCCAGTGAAAGTAAAAGTAACTCAGTCATGTCCGACTCTTTGCGACCCCATGGACTATACAGTCTGTGGAATTCTCTAGGCCAGAGTACTGGAGTGGCTACCCTTTCTCTTCTCCAGGGGATCTTTCCAACCCAGGGATCGAACCCAGATCTTCCACATTGCAGGCAGATTCTTTACCAGCTGAGCCACCAGGGAAGCCCAAGAATACTGGAGTGGGTGGCCTATCCCTTCTGCAGTGTATCTTCCCAACCCAGGAATGGAACCGGGATCTCCTGCATTGCAGGCGGATTCTTTACTAGCTGAGCTACCAGGGAAGCCCTATAGATGACTATACTTTAATAAAAAAGCAAATAAGTTAGACATGATGCCTCTCTCAAATTCCAAAGAAAACCCACAAAGACAGAACTCAGTTCACGGAAATTGTCTCTGGTATGGTTTTGCCTTGGCTTTTCAAACATGCCTGGAAGTTCATTGACATAAATACACCTAAAGGGGTGGGGACGCCCTCCGTGGCCCGCTTGCTGAGGCGACAGGGTTGGCCAGCCTGAGCAGCAGTGTTGCCCTGTCACTGCGGCATGTGAACCTGAAGTCCTAGTGACAGCAAACAGCTACTACAAGACCGGCAGTGACACTCAAAGGCACAGACTGACGGGCTGCGTTTCTGAGTAGCTTCTCCCCCGGGGAACTGCTTTCAGGGCAGTCTTTATTCACAGAACCTGATCTGACAATTCTGACATCAACTTCATCAGACTTGTAAAGCTGTGTTTGCCCCTGACAGCGCTGCAGTGTACAGCTGCTGAATGTCCCCCTGAGCAAAGCCCGATGACTTCTCCCAGGAAAATCTCAAAGAACTCAGCCACAGTATAAGAAGCCCAGAGAAAGAAACCCCCACCCCCAAAGTGTATCTGATTATGAGTTCAACAGTTATCCACTTCTCTCCCACTCATTTCCACACTTCCTCACTCTACTAAGGCCCTTTCGGTGGAAGGTGAGGTCAAGTTCCAGATTCACAAATTTCATCTTGGCAAAAGACTAACCTGCCTTGTTGTCCTGGGAACCCACTCAGTGATAGAGGAAGTAGCGGCACCACAAAATACAAGGACTTAGTCATGATGAAACAGGATAGCAAGTATTCAACCTCTTCCATGGTTTGGGGTTTATAATGCATTTTGACACTAATTAGATGATACTCAAAATAACTCTTTAAGGTGGACATTGTTATCTCTGTCAGAAGAGGAAGCTAAAGCCCAGATGGAAAGATTTTCCTAAGATCACAATCTGACGATGATAAAGATCAGTGGCCTCGATTCTTGAAGTTCCTCCCACACAACTCCCCCACTCCCATCAAAACACCCCTCCCCCGGCCTCAAAACAGTGAGGCTTCCCAGGAAGTGAAGCCCCTTTTTTTTTCTGGTGAAGGATGAACCCGGTGTTTGGGTGTCTCAAGTTTTTGAGATCATCATGCCATCATCACTGAGTTGGGACTGCCTTCATCATCAAGGTGGAGGCCCGTTTCAGGGGATGATCTTTGAAGGAACATTCATATCACCCAGAAGAGTTTAAAAGCTGAGTCCTCAGGATATCAGAAGGAGCGCAGCACAGAAAGATAATGTTGAAACAACAGATGCAGCTGTATTTGCTTCTTAGATCAGTTGTATCCAAGGGCTCAGTGAAGGAATTTAAGTCCAAAGAATTCCAAGGAACAAGAGAGCAAAATATGTGGCAGAATCTCCTAGGAGCCTCTGGTCTGAGCTGCTCAACTTTGCTGACAACTGACTGTGTATTCAAAACATGCTTACTAATACTGAAGTACACAGTGGAAAGTTGATAAGAGAGTCCATCTTAGAAGTTCTATTCATAAGGGAAAAAAAAAACACAGCAACCAGTAGACTGATGTTAGTTAGACTTGCTGTGGTGAGCCTTTCACAGGGCACACAGCTATCCAGTCACTATGTTGAACACCTGAAACTAACAATATTCAATGAGAATTATCCATCTTTTTTTTTTAATGTAATTATTCATCAGCCCTGGCTTTTCTCTTACTTAAGATGCCCAGCAGTTCCTCTCTGACCTCTTTTTCTTCCTGTGTTACTCATTTGCTGATGCCTCCTTCCAGCGACTTGTAAACCTTTGACCTGTCTCCCTGACCTCCCACAATCAGACAACTCAGAGACAGCCCCTATGCCAGCATATTACACTTGTTCCTTCTCTCCGTGCAGTTAGTTCTCATTAAACAGGTGCAGCACTAACCTTTGCTTATTCAGAAACTCTAGCAGCCTCTTCACTCATTTTTATCAACCTCCTCACCCTCCTCCCAGCCGTGGGACACCCTGGGGCCTGACTCATCATGCCCAAGCGCAGATAGAGTCACATCTCTCTGCTGCCTGCAAAGAGGTAACGGCACTCCGTTGACCTGACAGACAGCTCCCACAACTCGACTGCAAATATTACTTTAACAACCGCCCTGTGCTCACAAGACTCACTGAACTGCTGAGGCTTCCATGGACACTCCCTGAGTGGTTCTCTGCGTCATCCCATGGAAGTGATCTTCTTAAACGCTATTCCTTTTCTGGCCCATCTCAGTGTCACTGCCTCCTAAGTCTTTGCAAGTTTACCACTTCTCCTGCCTTCAAACTGCTATAGCGCTGTTTTTAAAGGAATGATTATACACATAAACACACACACCAAAGTGAAATACACAAGTTTTAAGTGTATTGGGGATGAATTTTCATATATGCCAAAGCCTTTGACTGTGTGGTTCACAACAAACTGTGGAAAACTCTTCAAGAGTTGGGAATACCAGACCACCTGACCTGCTTCTTGAGAAACCTGTATGCAGGTCAGGAAGCAACAGTTAGAACTGGACATGGAACAACAGACTGGTTCCAAATAGGAAAAGGAGTACGTCAAGGCTGTATCTTGTCACCCTGCTTATTTAACTTATATGCAGAGTACATCATGAGAAACGCTGGGCTGGAGGAAGCACAAGCTGCAATCAAGACTGCTGGGAGAAATATCAATAACCTTAGATATGGAGTCAATACCACTCTTATGGCAGAAAGCAAAGAAGAACTAAAGAGCCTCTTGATGAAAGTAAAAGAGGAGCGTGAAAAAGTTGGCTTTAAGCTCAACATTCAGAAAACTAAGGTCATGGCATCTGGTCCCATCACTTCATGGCAAATAGATGGGGAAACACTGAAAACAGCGAGAGACTTAATTTGGGGGGCTCCAAAATCACTGCAGATGGTGATTGCAGCCATGAAATTAAAAGACGCTTGCTCCTTGGAAGAAAAGTTATGACCAACCTAGAAAGCATATTAAAAAGCAGAGACACTACTTTGCCAACAAAAGACCATCTAGTCAATGCTATGGTTTTTCCAGTGGTCATGTATAGATGTGAGAGTTGGACTGTGAAGAAAGTTGAGCTCCGAAGAATTGATGCTTTTGAACTGTGGTGTTGGAGAAGCCTCTTGCAAGTCCCTTGGACTGCAAGGAGATCCAACCAGTCCATCCTAAAGGAGACCAGTCCTGGGTGTTCTTTGGAAGAACTGATGCTGAAGCTGGGACTCCAATACTTTGGCCACCTGATGCAAAGAGCTGACTCATTTGACAAGACCCTGACGCTGGGAAAGACTGAGGGTGAGAGGAGAAGGGGATGAGATGGCTGGATGGCATCACCAACTCAGTGGACATGAGCATGAGTAAACTCTAGGAGTTGGTGATGGACAGGGAAGCCTGGCGTGCTGCAGTCCATGCGGTTGCAGAGAGTCAGACACGACTGAGCAACTGCACTGAACTGAACTTCACATATGTGGACACTCATTCACAGCAAGCTAGAGACTTTAGAACCAAGAAAATCCCTTTGTCTCTTTGCAGTTATTTTGCAGTTTCACTGTGTTAGTCACTCAGTTGTGTCCAGTGCTTTGTGACCCCATGGGCTGTAGGCCACAGGCCACCAGACTCCTCTGTCCATGGAATTCTTCTGTTAAGAATACTGAAGTGGGTAGCCATTCCCTTCTCCAGCGGGAGCTCCCCAACCCAAAGATTGAATCCATGTCTCCTGCATTGCAGGCAGATTCTTTACCATCTGAGCCACCAGGGAAGCCCTCTTTCTAGTTAGCACCCTACCTAAATAACTAGTATTCTGACTTACATATTCATTCTGCATATTTTTGAACATACAAATGCAATTATACCATACGTACTCTTTGATGTCTAGTCTCTCTTAACCCCCCAGAATTTTTTTTTTTTTTTTTTTTGAGATTTCATCTTGTCGTTGTTTATGTATCTGGGTCTGAACTCCTAGGGCACCTTGCTGCCACATCTTCTAAGAAACCCTCACCTTCCTTCATCCTTTTTGTCCCATTGCTAACAAATTACCCCTTTATAGGCAGTGTTTTCAACCAGTTTATCTTTTGTCTCCCACAATACCCACACTGGGTTCTGAGGTATATTGGATGCCCAATACATATTTCTTGAATGAAACTGAGTAAATGATCAATTCCTTTATTGGGTTGCCAGATCACTTCAGCAGAAAGGATCACATCTAAGCAGAATAGCATGTCCTATTGTGAAACAATAAACCACTGGAGAGCTATTTTATAGAGATGATGGGTTTACTAAGCATGATGTGAAGACGGAGGCGAAGCAATATCTGAAGCACTTTATCACATTCGGTCAGAACTGAGAGCAAAGCCTCAACACCTCATGCAATGAAATTCTGTGTTGTGACATGACCGTATGCCTGAGAGAAGTTACCATGCCCTGGATTCTGTGGGTATTGTATGCTAAGTTGCTTCAGTTGTGTCTGACTCATAGCGACCCCATGGACTGTAGCCCAGCAGGCTCCTCTGTCCATGGAATTTTCCAGGCAAGAATACTGCAGTGGGTTGCCATTTCCTTTTCCAAGGGATCTTCCCAACCCAGGGATCAAATCCAGGACTCCCACATCATAGGCAGATTATTTACTGTCTGAGCCACCAGGGAAGTTCTATATTACAATCACAAATTTGAAACTAAAATGTCCAAAATTCTCCTTATTCTCAAATAGTAGAATATGATGAAGTTCAAGAATTTAAAGTCTGAATGCCACTCAAACAAATATTCAGAAAGGAAATATATTGTTTGCCCTTTTAGTCTGTGTAGACAGTGAACCTAAAGGGAGGCAGAGGTATTATTTATAGCAATAGCTAGAGCCTGGGATTTCAAGCTACTCAAGTCTTAGGAGGGAGTGGCAATGTAATGGGACAAAGAAAACAAGAGAACTTTTGCAAAGGCTTAAAAGCCTTCTGCAGTGACGCCATCTGCTTTCATGGACAAAGGGCATATTACTTTGTCTCCAAGCTGAAGTCAGGACTCCATAATGCACGGTCAAGACGTCTGCCTCTCAAGTAGAGCATGACAATGGCTACACGAGATGCCTCCGCTGGTGATAGCCCCTCTGTCCATTCATAAACCACCTTAGACTCAGGAGAGGAATCAGTTATAGAGCAAATGTTCAAGAATAGATTCTTAGAGGCTCTGGAGAGAAGGACATTACCTCTGGGCCATTTGGGTGATTATTATCAAGACTGTCATTGAGTCTCTCTAAACTGAGTAATTTACTCGGTTATATTCACCAGTTTAGTCAGTGAAAAGCTAAGTTTCCAACAGTGCCTGTTTGCAAATGAAGCAGTAAATGCAGTTCTAAATCCAATTCTTCCTGCTTCCTCCTCAAACTGTGAGGCCAGAATATATTACTTCTCTGGTGTTACTTTCTGACCCTTAATGACTACAGTGAAAAGTCATCTTGAGTTTGCCTGTGAGACCAAATTATCTATTGGAATTAAAAGGAAAAAAAATAGAAGAGAAAGGTGAGCTGAGAGTATTATTCAAAGAGTTCAAATATATCCTGGTTTGACCCCAAGATTGTATCATAAACTAAAGAAACAGATATAGAATAAAACCATGAAACAGTTAGAAGCTCATATGGGTGAATGTGAATGTCATCTGATCTTGCTACAGGGAAGGCCTTTCTGAAGCAGTAGTACTCAACTCTGATGTCACAGTCGAATCACCCAGGGAGCTTTTGAAAACCCTGATGCCTTTGTAGGACACCAGACTAATCAAATCAGGGTACCTGTGGGTAGAGAAAAGGGGGAAACTCAAGCATCAGTAGTTTTCGAGGCTTTCCAGGTGATTCCCAAGTGTAATCAAAGTTGAGGATCACTGTTCACTGCTCTCAGCATAATCAGAACATAAAGAAAATAATAATCAACAACTTGACTACATAAAAACAAGAAGATTTTTATAAACAGTACAAAAACCAGGGAAATACTGACAGCACATGTAAAAGACAAAGTGTTAACGTCCTTACTGCATAAAGAATCGGCAGAAGACAACATGTTTTGCATTTTTAAAAACTTTTATACGTGCCCACACTCTACCACTTCCCCACTGTGTTTATTTTAAATCAAGATGGGGGAAAATGTCATTAAAAACACCAACATTTTCCAAGCAGGCCATCGTGTAGATATCCCAAATACTTTATATTCCCTACTTCCAAGCTCATTTGCATCTGAAGATCCTTATGATATAAACCCATAAACCAAATCAGACACATCTTGGGACATGCCCTCCATCACCAACCCCATTTTGAGATGTAACAGACATAACAGTTTGTAAGCTGAAGTTGTACAGTGTGACAACTTAAGTACATATATGGAAATGATGACCACAAGAAGGTTCACTGGGACTGGTAACACAAAATCTTACTCAGGGCTTTTCAGACATCCATGTGCGTGGAAGTAACCTGGGGATCTTGTTGAGTGTAGCTTTGAGCCTGAGAAACTATATTATGAGCAAACACCTTGAAAGTACTGACTGATACACTTGGTCCTGGGACCACATTTTGAGTATCTAGTACTTAGTTATCTTTAAAAAATTTTACAGAGTGCTAGAGTTTATGTATACCTTTTGTTTCCCTAAGGATTTCAAATAAATAGGGGCAGTATACATACAAGCTAACTTGGGTTTCCTAGGTGGCTCACTGGTAAAGAACTCGCCTGCCAATGCAGGAGACATAATTAAGAGATGTGGGTTCGATCCCTGCATCGGGAAGATTCCCTGGAGGAGGGCATGGCAACCAGTATTTTTGCCTGGGAAATCCCATGGACAGAAGAGCCTGGCGGGCTACAGTCCATGGGGCTGCAAAGACACATGACTGAGCAACTGAGCACGTACATACAACCTAACTTAGGTACATGCATCTTTATACTCTAGAGACTAAGGCAAGCATTACAGTCCTTGTGGTTTAACATCATCAAAACAAACAACCCAATCAAAAACTGGGCAGAAGACCTAAATATACATTTCTCCAAAGAGGATATACAGACGGCCAAGAGGCACATGAAAAGATGTTCAATGTCGCTAATTATTAGACAAATGCAAATCAAAACTACAATGTGGTATCACCTCACACCAATCAGAATGGCCATCATCTACAAATACACAAATAATAAATGCTGGAGAGGGTGAGGAAAGAATGGAACCCTCTTCCTCTGTTGGAGGGAATGTAAATTGATGCAGCCATTATGAAGAAGAGTTTGGAGGTTCTTTAAAAAACTACAAATAAAGCTACCATATGACCCTTCAATCCCACTCCTGTGCTTATATCCAGAGGAAAACATGGTTCAAAAGGACACACACACCTCAGCGTTCATAGCAGCACTGTTACAGCTAAGTCATGGAGGCAACCTAAATGTCCACTGACAGATGAATGGATAAAGAAGATGTGATGCATATATATAATGGAATATTACTCAGCCATTAGAAAGAAGAATATATATAATGGAATATTACTCAGCCATTTGCAGCACCATGGATAGATCTAGACATTGTCATACTGAGTGAAGTCAGTCAAAGGAGGAGAAATATTGTATGATGTCCCTAATATGCAGAATCTAAAAAAAAATACACAAATGAACTTATTTACCAAGCAGAAACAGACTCACAGACAGTGAATGAACTTAACAGTTGCCAAGGGAGAAGGATGGGGGAAGGGATATTTAGGGACTCTGGGATTGACATGTGCACACTGCTATATTAAAAATGGATAACCAACAAGGTCCTACTGCATACCACAGGGAACTCTGGTCAAGTTTATGTGCCAGCCTGGATGGGAGGGGAGTTTGGGGGAGAATGGATGCGTGTTTGTGTATGGCTGGGTCCCTTTGCTGTTCACCTGGAACTATCACAACACTGTTAATTGGCTATGTGAAGGGAAGTGAAAGTTGTTTAGTTATGTCCAACTCTTTGCAACCCCACGGAATATACAGTCCATGGAATTCTCTAGGCCAGAATACTGGAATGGGTAGTCTTTCCCTTCTCCAGGGGATCTTCCCAACCAAGGGAAAGAACCCAGGTCTCCTGCATTGCAGGCAGATTCTTTACCAGCTGAGCCACAAGGGAAGCCCAGGAATATTGGAGTGGGTAGCCTATCCCTTCTCCAGAGGATCTTCCTGACCCAGGAATTGAACCGAGTCTCCTGCATTGCAGGCAGATTCTTTACCAACTGAGCTATCAGGGAAGGCCAATCAGCTATATTCCAATACAAAATACAAAATTTAAAAAAGAATAAATGTTTGATGAATAAATAAACAGGGTATTTTTCACAGTACCCAAGTGGCATAGAGAATATAATGATCATCAACCATTTCACAGAGAGTGAATGAAGCTAGGGTCCCCAAAATGTTACCCCACCCAGAGTCAGAAAGCAGAGTGCTTTCTGTGTGACTGAGACTTGAGGGTTCAATAACAGAGAGGCAGACTAGTTTAATCAAAGGACCAAGGGGACCCTAGGTCTCAGACTCCTTCGACAGGGCCCTGGGTATTTTCAAACAGTCTAGTGTTTGAGTCACATTGCAACCTGGGTCATTGTTCAAAAGGCAGATTTTCAGACCTCATACGTAGAATTCTTAGATTCCAGGTCATTCTGAGACCTACTCCATAGGGACAGAAGTAGAGATGGACTTGGTACCAGAGTTCTGATTTCAATTTTCACTTCTACCATTAATTGGCCATTTGATCTTAAGTAGATGTGTTGTCCTTCTAGAGAACTGGTGACAAACTCTAGTGATCACAGGAATTGGGCACAGAGCTTAAGAAAGGGTGGGGTACAGTGGGGCTGTGATAAGCTAGCACACACGTGCCCTGCTTAGAAGAAGTCACCCTTACCTAGCTCCAGAGAAGTGGTGGCTTGGCCTTGAATTTTTTAAGGAGAGATTGGAAATCCAGAGCTTTACACGAAAATGAGACTTTTAAATGTTTGTAATTCATTCACAACTCTTCAGCACACTGCATGCAGCTCTCTGGGTCAGGATCTGTCCGCTGGCTTACGTACTCTCTCTTAAAGCTTTGCTCTTTTGTCTATCTTTTTAACTGTCAAAAAAGGCTAATAACACCATGAAGGATTGTGTGGCAGGGGTCAGATAATGTGAGTGGGAAGCACTTTAAACTGCATAAAGCATAAAAGTAAGAAGCTATTAATATCAGTATCATCATGACCATCATTGCACCTCCATGTCTAAGTCTTTTACACATTGAGGAGGAGAGAGAGTGAGATTTCTTTTTCAAGACCATCTACCCACTGAGAACAGGTGCTGTATATCCCTCCCCTTATCAGCTTCTTCCTGTGTAAGGAGTGACTGGATAGTCATCTAATGGGCAGTGCCATTCCTTGGTCTTGGTGATTCAGAATCTGGCCTTGGAGAGAAATTTTTCCTACATACACACACACACATATATATAATGTATAGATACATATATACATGACCCTCATCATGGCTGTAAGTACAGTTAAGTATATGTCATGACTGAGATAGCAATAGAAGACAGAAAGAATGAGGATACAGCAATAGACATGCCTGAACATGTTTCCATGACTACAGATCCACTGACACTATAATCTGCAGAAATGGTCTTAATAGCACAGACTCAATCCCTCCCTTATCTCCCGGTCACCATTTGATATATATTATGTCAAAGAGTAACATGATTTTTCTTAATTCTTTTTGTCAAGCTAGCTAAATAATTGAATTGCCTTCCAGACTTGTTCCCAGAATATTAACAGACATGGAAACTGAGGAACATTCTTTACTCCTAAGTCTTTATCCCTCCCGATGCTGTACAATCTAAAATGACACTTCACCGCACACTCTCTGAAAGGACAGTCATTAGAACGCCAGCAGGAGACGGTGACAGTGTGAACCACATCATCATCATTTACCATAGAAATTCCCTTGCTCTCAATGATCTGGATTTCTCCAGGTAAATCTTTAGTCCCATGTTATCTGGGAAATTGCCCTAACACTTTGCCAGTCCCCAAGTGGTCTATATAATTTTGTTGGTTTACGAGAAAATGGTTTCTTGTTTCCCCCAGAGGAAATGGCTTGGCTTCCACTCTCCTGCAGCCACAAAATTAAAAGATGCTTGCTGCTTGGAAGGAAAGCTGTAACAAACCTAGACAGTGTATTAAAAAGCAGAGACATCACTTTGCTGACAAAGGTCCATCTAGTCAAAGCTATGGTTTTTCCAATAGTCATGCACAGATGTGAGAGCTGGACCCTATAGAAGGCTAAGCATCGAAGAATTGATGCTTTTGAATTGTGGTACTGGATAAGACTCTTGAGAGTCCCTTGGACATCAAGGAGATCAACCCAGTCAATCTTAAAGGAAATCAACCTTGAATATTTATTTGAAGAACTGATGCTGAAGCGCCAATACTCTGGTCACCTGGTGTGAAAAGCTGACTCATTGGAAAAGACCCTGATGCTGAGAAAGATAGAAGGCAGGAGGAGAAGGGGACAAGAGAGGATGAGATGGTTGGATGGCATCACTAACTCATTGGACATGAGTTTCAGCAAACTCTGGGAGACAGTGAAGGACGGAGAAGCCCAATGTGCTGCAGGCCATGGGGTTGCAAAGAGTCAGACACAACTGAGTGACTGAACTACTCCCTCTGGGTCGGGTCCAGAGGGAAGAAACATCTGCTTAGTCTTGGCCAAGTTCCATACATGTCCACCTCCTGCCTGGATTTCTAGCCAGACTCCAGTCTAAGTCCCCTCAGCATCATTCTCATCAGGCATGCCTTTCTGCAGAAGCCTCATTCTGCATGTTGATTCAGCCTGGAACTGGGGTACGAAAGGGAGGGAGATTCCATCCCCCGAAGGCTGAGCTCCTCACACTAAGTCCAGCTCTCTCTCCCCTAAATGACCCTTGCGTCCTGTTAGGCAGAAGGAATAACTGAGGCATGGCCTTGGGAACCACTGACTGCTTCCCTGTGCCTCACACTTTCCTGACCTGAGGAATAGGAATCAAAGCTAATTCCAAAGAAATTGGATCCCCTGCTGTCAGCCCCCAGAAAAATGAAATAAAATTGACCAGTCTACATTCTCTGTCTTCTAGACCCTGGAAACCCAATGGACAAGCCGATCTCTACAAGGCAGGGTTGTAAGACATGCAGTCTTAACTTGGCTCTCAGAGTGCCATGTTGGAAGCAGCCCCTGTGGTGGTGTGTGCTGCTGGGAGACAGCCCTGAACTTGAACCCTCCTGGACTCCTTGATGAGCTCAGTAGCTCTATGGGTGGTCATCCTCCCCAGTTTGACCTCAATTTTCCTTTCAGTGTCCAAAGCCTCCTGCTATTCAGGAGGACATTGAGGCAGATTTTAACAACCTCAGTTCCTGCCTAAGGAAGCTTTTCTTTTTTTTTGCCAATGTCTGGGAAGTATCTAACTGGTTGTTCTAAATCCTAGGGTTTTTTTGCTAAAGTCCTTATAAACCCTGTTAAAGAGCTATCAGAATATTACATCTTCATTTTTCTTTCTTGCTTTTGGACTTAAATCTAATGAGCAGGTTCCAATCTAATGAGAAAAGAGAAGTCTTTGTAGCGATGCAGGGTCCCTGAGCCCCAGCTCTCACACTGGTTGCTTTTCCTGTCTCCACATGTGTTTGCTTGGGTGGGCCACAGTCCATTTTCAAGGCATCACCTGGCAGTTAGCCCTGTCAGATCCAATATCCAGTTTCTTGACAGGCCCTGTTAGTGCCATGCAGGACACTTGGGGCCAAACACATGGTAGTAATTTTCCGTCAACCTCTTCTGCCTTATTTCCCAAGCCCAACAAAGCCGCGTGCAGAGTTCTCTCTGCTTCAGAATGATTTTTTTTTTTTTTGGTGGGGGAGATGAGTCTGTGTGTATGTGTATCTATCAGAAGAAGGGGGGTCTCAGAATCTCTAATGACAGTAAATAGCTGTGGATTGAAACCCCGTTTCTGGTCAGAAGGACACTTTCTTAGGCTACAGTCATATAATTGCACAGCCAAACTGTTTCATTAATCAGAGTGGGGTTTCCTTGGGGAGCCATGGGAAGTCTATATTCCAGAGTTCATTTTAAGGGGTGAGGCAGGAAAAGAGCCCGTGTCCCTGCATTCTTAGCTGATGCTTGTAGAGGTGAGCTGGGTTTCCAGCCCAAGTGCTCTTCCTCTGCCTCTTTCTTTTGTCTCACTGTTTCCTTGCTATTTCACTTCATCCACCCATAGTCACTGCCTTATGAGAGTTGGCCACACACATGGACAGATGACTACATAGACGGAAAGAAAGAAGAACCTAAATCTGTGTGATGAGGTGGGTGTGGACATGGGTCCCCTCAGAACAGCCGGGCAAACCTCTTCTTTTTCCTCCTGCTCCTAGATCATGGGGTCCCTGACTGACCTTGGCCTCCTACTCAGTCAGTTCTGGAAAAGCCCCATCCTTGACCTTAGGGAGAGTGGGTGCATACCCCTCCCTTTGCTTCCCTCCCATTATTCAGAAAGCGGTTTTCTACTGCTGCTAACCTTGCCCACTGACACAGCACATCCACCTGAGCCTCCCTGTCCAACTAACTCAACCAGAGAAGAGAAGGACTCTTTAGGGACACAAACATGGAGGACAGTGTGTTGAGACACGCAGGCAAAGAGAAGGAAGGGGCCAGGCTGCATGATGCAGACCCTACTGAGGTCTCTGGAATTTAACTCAATCACAATGGAAAGGTGAAGGATTTTAAGTGTAAGGGTTACATAATTTAATAATAATAATAAACAACCTCCCCCTGCATCATAGAGGAAGCAAGAATGAAGATGGAAACCCCTCAGGAGTCTTCCAGGATATGATGGTGGCAAGTGGAGACAGAATTAAGTGGACAGAGATATGGGTCTGGAATCACAGAACAAGCTGCTGGATGGTGAAGGGGGTGAGGAAAGAGAAGGGAAGATGGACGGACCATGACTGGCTTTAACAGATGATCTCGCTGTTGAAGGAGAAGTGGCAGACTAAGGAAGAAATGGGTCTGGGAGCGGGGACAGATTGGAAGTCTCCAAATCTATTTGGGATTTTAATCATTTATGTTATTCATATAATGTGTATTCCTATTATCTATGTAGCCCTGCAAATAGAGGATTTCAGCAAGAGGGGAGTTCTCTGGCTTTTGAGGCTCACTAGGCCTAACCTCCATTTTATAAGTTTATGAGCTTGGCTCACCAGCCAGCTGAGAAATAAAATAGGACACGACTTATTTATATGGCAGGAAATCCAAAGCCATGTGTAATCTTTCTCTATCCTTTGAGTCTAAGTGTGTTTAGAGCTCCCAGAGGAGGTTCTGACAAAGAAAAGAAAGAGAAAACCCTTTAACTTATTTTTAGTGTGACTATAAGTGTAAATTATTAACTATGTGTAGCTTTACTTCTGATGCCTGTACCAGAAAAGAGAGTTGTTTTGGTGGGGAGGGATAGAAAAGAGGGGGGAAAAAAACTTAATAGAGAAAAGAAAGGCAGAGAGATCCAGGACACAATAAGGATCAAGAAGAGGCTGTTTCCCTTCACAGTCGGGGCACAGAAGTTTCCTCCTGTGAAGATATCAAAAAGGTTTTCAGATTCAGCTCAGCTAAGCTGTGCACAAAGCATGCTTTCTTCCAAGGTGACAGGCTTAGAGACACCACAAAAACTAGGTCTCCTGGGAGATGTGCATGCCAGAGTGTGGTGTCCACAGACAAGTGGATTGCCGTGGGTTTTGCTCATTCTTGTCCCAGGGTTTTGAGAACTGAAGCCAGAGGGGCCTGGGTCTCTGGTTAATTTCCTTTCACCCCAACCACTCAGGATCATGTGTCTGTCTGACAGCGCCAGGCTCCATCTACAGAGAAGGTAACCTTCTTGAAGAAATCAAGATGCTCTTCAGCTTACCCTGCCTTTCATTAGACTATCGTGGGAAAATCAACCTTTCTTGTAAAGTTTTCAGTAGACACAAAATGCCTGCCTTCTTGTGGAGGACGCTTGTTGTTAAGAGGTTCAGAGGGGCAGAGAAATACCAACGCAGTGAGTGTGTGCGCACTGCAGTATTACCCCACACACACCGGCCCCTTGCTTAGCTGCATGAAATGACTATTTTACACCATCACGTTTTTCATACAGTCAGTTTGCCCTTCTATGGGGAAATAAGCAGCATTGCTATTTAGGTAAAAAATAACTATTGATATATCTATATATCTATATCATACATACATATACATGATATGTATATACATATAATATCACTTTTCTGTATATACGAAACTATCACAACTTTGCAAATCAATTCTACTTCAATTAAACAAAAAAGACTGCAGACATTCTTCCTGCCCCAAACTATCGCTAATCATATAATATGGCCTATGTAATTTTCCGCACAACTTTATTTCTTCTACTGGTTAAAAAAAATAAAGGGGGAGTGGGGATGAGGGAGCGCTACCTTAACAAGGAGAGATGTTCCAAGCCAAGATGAATTCTGTTATCGCCACTGATTTCATAGTGGTGCTAATAGATTGTTATTTTTATAATAATTACAGCACATCATTATCCAGGCTTCAGCCAGAAAATGTGAGGAGAGTTATTTGTTGTTATGTTTGCTCCTACATTATTTTGATTTGAATGCTTACGTCTGCATATCCTGCTTATTCAATAAGGAGAGGAACCTTTTACCCTGCATAAGGAAAATATGGCAGTTTGAAAAATGTTTTCATATTTTGAAGCCAGTGACCCTAAGCAACTATCAGTGTTTCTCAGGACCTCCCTTGCACGCAGGCTATGGAGTGAAGACTCCCATGTGGCTCTGGGTCTGCCACTCCTTGGCTACAGGCCCTTCCATTAGGATCTGACTTCTCTGAGCCTCCCTCTCTCCTCTGACCTCTGGTGGTACTAACAGGCCCCAGCTGCCCATCTCCCAAGCGGTGCAGAGTTTAAGTGTGACACAGTGCACACCACACTGAGCCTGTTGGTTATTACACAAGAAAGCTGACAGTTCTTCACATCAGACCATAGGCGACGTCACCATAATTCTTTGTGCCAACAAAGAAAATACCTCTTTCACCCTGCAGAAGGTGTTCGCCTGGTCACCTGCTGAGGCCCTGGCCTTAATTTGGTTTCAAACATGTAACAATATTAACGACTATAGCGCTGCTGGTGATGTGTGGCACTCATTTCCATTTCACAGAGACTGAGCAGAAGCCACTTTCTAAGAACAGACTGAGAAAATGCAAAGTCCGTATTAATATTCATCATGAAAACAAAGTTGGGGGGTCCTTAAAATATTGTAGCAGGGATGCCAAAAAATTGAAAGCCAGGGTCTTCTGATCTCACCCCAACTCCAGCTGGAGTTCCTATTTTTTGAAAGAAAACTGGGAAGGAAAAAAAGTAGCTTCTTTTTCATTCAACACACGAAGTTCAAATAGCACAGGGTGTTCCTACAGCTCAGGTCTACTCTGGATAAATGACAGGATCCCACAGCGGAGAGACCCAGAGGGTTTCCTTCTCTCTAATGGAGTTTACCTTCAAGTACATGAAAAAGAGAAATCTAGCCATGGATCTTGTGCTGGGAAAGGAATTACAGCCACAACAAGAAGGAAGGTGGGGAGTGAGGCAGGAATCCTTTGAATCCTCCAAAAATAAAAAAGAAAGAAAGAAAGAAAGAAATTAAATACTTCCTTTGCTTCCCAAGGCATCATGCAAGCTACATCCTTCAATATTCATTTGCATTGTCTATGAACTGCCAGTTTATATGCTTGTAACAGCAGCTTCTCTGCTATTATGGACACGTGGGAATAAGATGATTATTTATAGGCTTCTTACTGTTTGTCTTACTGGACTGGAGAGGTGGATTTCTAGAAACTGGGAGAACTGGCAAGGCTCCCATTGCATAATTGAGGCCAGTGCCAGAGAGGGTGGGTGGGGGAGAATTATTTACATACATTTCATTAGACCTCCTCAGGAAAGAATATCCAGTCCTGGCTCTGGCTCTGTGTGAAGAATGCTTACTTGCTTCCACAGAGGGAATTTCAACCAAGCACATTTGGTCCAAAGAGGTGTCCATTCCATGGGCTGCCACTGTGAACATGTGGGAGGCTGAGATAACAGAGCTTAACCCTTCACTTCAAAGAAGAAATAGCAACTCAGACGGAGGAGATGATCACGTGGCAAGTTCATCTCCAGCCCACACGAGTGGGACTCGGGGTTGAGAGAGGACTCTTTCCTCTGAGCAGCACACTCGCCCAGCATATTCCTCAACCGGTGAGCCCCGGCCTGCACTGGTAAATATTTGGCATAGCCTGTCTGCCTCTGCCTGCCTCACGTCCCTTTGGAATTGGACAAGATCTTAATAGCACACTTTGATCAACATTTGGGGGGGGGGATAATAAGCCTTAAATCTTCCTGACGTGACATCACTCCTGGCTTCCCTCATTCTCTTCTGTGCCCAGAAACTCAGAATTGTGCTCTAACGCTCATCGCTTGTGCCTATCCTTCCTTAGGCTTCTTTTCTGTCTCTCTTTTTGTTGTTTCTATGAAGAACGGGAGTGTGTGAGGTGTTCAAGGATGAGATACAAACAAAGGCAAAAGGAAAGAAGATAAAGAAACAATAGAGAAAAACAAGGGGAAAGATGATGGTGAGATGATTCTAGGTGTGTCCAGTGATGGTGCCCAAAGACCCAGCGGTGTGTGCACACCAGCCTTGGGAATATGCACATGTGGCACTGTGTGTGGTTGGCTTGCACACAAATAAAGTTACTTCTGCAAATTCATGGCTGCCGCACTTTTATCACATTTTATATTCCCAAAACAGCAAAACAGAGACATGGTGATGAATCCTTTTTCAAAACAGTGTCTTCTCAACTTGGCATTCTTGGGGATCACACGCATCATCTCCCCCATCTTGTAGCCTCAGTGCTGATACAGCACACACCCTCCCCGGGCTCAGCTCAAGGAGCGGGGCTGATGAGAACCCAGATCATTTCACAATAGCTTCTGAAATCTACATGTTTTAAAAATAACATAAATAGTACCAAAATGTTACAAATAATATAGCAAAAATAGAGCTAAATAATAGTTACATTTTAAGCCACTACTTCCCATGGCCCTTTGGATAGGTGGTGTCACCAATATTTCTCCAACAATTCACAACTTTACCTCCATTTGACTTTGGTTCCTTCTCACCATCTCCTCCCATTCTCTATTTTGATGTGTTCTGGGCTTTTCCCTCTAAGGTTACATAGTTTTATGGTAAGCCCCTGAAAAATATCTTTGAAAAAGACCTTTGTGGAAATAGAGGGAACGCATAAATAAGTTGCAAGATAATTAATACTATAAGACTGCCACAGGACAGACTTGGGTCTGTCCTTTCAACAAACTTGCCTCCTCGACACAAGAATGACAAAGGACGGTGGAACCAGCTCCATCCATCACTCCCACAGCTGCTGCAGTTATGTTGCGTCCTTGTGCAATCTCTGTAATTACAGCATCACCAACGCCAATCATTATTTCTCTCTTCTGTCTTTACCTTATGAATGAATGGCCCCAGAAACCTTTTTTTTTTTTAAATTAATAAGGTGTCTATTGGAGGGAACCAGAAGGTTTTTGTTTGTTTGTTTGTTTGTTTGTTTGTGGATGAGTTACAGGTATGACACTGTTTTTTCTCATTTTGGTTTGCCTCCAAGTAAAGAGGCTGAAAGGGCTTTGGAAATGGAGAGCTTGGCTTGGTCCCCCTACTGAGTTTATAGGTCTCAATATAGGAATGGGGATCAAACATCTGAGGCTGATTTGCTGGTACTGAAATGAGCTAATATATACATTATTATACACTATGCAGAGCACAGCCCTGTAAGTGCTCAAATATTATAGCCACAAACTATTTGTTGTTCCTATGAAATATTGTCCATTACTTTATTCCTGATTCAGTAGTAGAAAATAATCCCACCGGACTGCCTTCATTTATGTTCATTGTGATCTTCTCTACTGATTGAGAAGACCAGAAATGTACTTCCTTTCCCCACTTTTGTCGCTCTCGTTTCTTCTTACAGCGTAGATGGAAGTCAATGGGCTTAAATAGGGACATTCTTATCCACTGCTTCAGTTGTTCCTACTTCTGTTTCTGTGAATGAACCTATTTAAGTAAAATGAAATGGCTAAAGACCCAGCTTAAGCCAAGTTTGGACCCTTCTCATCCCAAGAACATACAGGGTAGGTTCTTTCAAAGTAATGTAGAAAAACCAGTAGATGGATGCTAAAATTTCACACATACACAAAAATAAATATATTGTGTGTGTGTGTGTGTGTGTGTGTGTGTGTTTGTGTGTGTAGGAGGTTCATTGTTGTCAAAAACCTGAATGAGATATATAGTTAACTTTGATGCAGAAGAGCAGGAAATTTTCATCAACATCTTCCAAACTGGAAAGACCATGCCTGTTTCTTGAACTTCTCTAATGAACCACCACCCTGTTGGCTGACAGCTGAACTACCAAAGAGTAAATTTCACAGACGTGGGCCTGCAGCATTAGCAGGCAAGCTTGGTTTCCTCCCCTCTGAACTCCCAAAGCTGTGGTATTTTGCAGACTCCATTGAGTCTTCTCTTTTGTCTGTGTATAGTCCATGCAGCGGGGGCAGGAGGAAAAGAGGGGAAGGAAGCAGGAACAGCTAAGGGAAGAGAGAGATCACCCTTCCCTCAAATAATAACAACAAGATCCCCTGTATGTGAACCATTTTCTAAATGCCAACTGATGTATTCACCCACCCATCATATGCATCACTTCAATCATGTCTTATTTCACACACAACAATCCTAGCAGAGTTACCATCACCCCCATTTTATGAAAATGAGGCTCAGAGGAATTAAGTCACATGGCCAAGGCCCAACAGCAGCAGAGTGGTGGAGCTCAGTGAAAGGCATGTTGTCATGCTTAACGGAAATTGGAGAGCTGGACTCCAAAGACACAGCAGCCTCGCACTTTATGCATACTGTGGGGCTGGTTTCCTGGGGATGGCTGCCCTGATCCAAGAGCAGGAATGATTTTCTCACACTGATTTCTCATCAATGATATCTGTCAGCCTATATTTAGTAGACACCTATTATTGACAAACTGAGGAAAGTCTGCATACCAGATCAAGATCATTTAATGTTCTTCACAGAATATCAAAGTTAGAATAAGCTTGAGAGGATTTAGGCAAGCTTCTTTCAAAATACAGCCAAAGGGCCATCAGCCTAGATATTACAGGAACTGTTAAAATTCCAGACCCGCCAGACTAAAGGGACAAATGAAAACATATGTCCACACAAAATTACACGTAGACGGTCATAGCAGATTTATGTAAAATCACCAAAATCTAAATATCCCAAATGTTCACCAATTGGTGGATGAATAGACAAATGGTGGTCTACCCCTACAATGGAATACTAATCTGCCATAAAAGTAACTATTGATCCATACAAGCAAATGGATGAATCTCAAAGGCATTATGCTGAACCAAAGGAGCCAGACACCAAAACCAGCAGGCTACGTGATCCTGTTTATATGAAATCAGAGCATAGACAAAACTGCAGAGATAAAAAAGCAAATTGACATTTCCCAGGGTGTAGGGAGAGAGAGAGAACTGACTTCAGTCAGGCACAGAGGAACTTTCTGGGATGATGAAAATATTGGTTGTAGTGGGAGTACATGGCTGCATGCACACGTGAAAACCCATCCAATTATACAGTTGAAATTGGTGATTTTTACTGTATATAATTATATCTCAATGGAGTTGACCCAAAGATGAAAAATGAAGGATGTAGGAAGGAAAATGAGTTTGGAGTATCTGTGCTTTCTCCCAAAATTTACATGTTGAAGCCCTGACCCCCAGTGTCATGGTATTTAGAAATGAGGGCCTTTGGGGTAGGTGACTTCTCAAGAGCGGGGCCATCATGATGGGATTACAGAAGACAGCTTGCTCTCGCTCCCTACCTGCACAGAGAACAGGGGACCTGAACTCCCACGTGAGCCAAGACAAAAGGTCTAAGAATGAAACCTATATGCCAGCACCTCAATTTGGATGCCAGCACCTTTTCAGCCTTCAAACTCTGATAAATACATTTCTTTTGTTTAAGCCACCCAATTGGTGGTATTGTTATGGCAAAGAAAAAAGAAGGAGAGGGAAGAGAAAATAAAGGAAAGGGAAAGGCACCAAGAAGGAGGAGGAAGAGAAATCTGTCCCAGGGCCATGGTGTCCATGGAGACCCTTGTGGTTTGCATAAGTCCCCAGGTCAGCTGTGTTAGTTTCCTAGCATGGTTGTATGTACACTCAGTTGTGTCCAATTCTTTGCAACCCCATGGACTATAGCCCACCAGGCTCCTCTGTCCAAGCTTCTCCAGGCAAGAATACTGGAGTGGATTGCCATGCTCTCCTCCAGGGGATCTTCCCAACCCAGGGATTGAACCCAGGTCTCCCACGCTGCAGGCAGATTCTTTATGGTCTGAGCCACCAGGGAAGTCTGAAATGAAGGAGCTGCCACCAAATTATCAGGAATTTGGTGGCTTAATAGAAACAGCAATGTACTCTCCCACAGTTGGGAGGCCAGATGTTCTAAATCAAGGTGCTGGCAGGGCTGGTTCCTTTTAGAAGCTCAAGGAAGGGTCTGTTTCTGACCCCTCCCCAGCTTCTGAAGGCCACCAGCCCTCTTTGAATCCAAGACTTGTAGACATATCACCCCAATCTCTGCTTTCATATTAACAGAATCCCTGTGTATTCTCTTCTAAGAACACTCGCCATTGGATTTAGGGTCCACATCTTGAGATCCTTGATGTTAACATGGGCAAAGACCTTTTTTCCAAATCAGGTTAACATTCATTAAATGATCATTAATGATCATTTCCAAATCAGGTGAACATTAAAGTTTCAAGTACATCCTTATTTGGGGGTAGGACACAATTCAGTCCACTGGCCTGGCCACTTCCAACTGACTTTTTGGTTGGTTACAGAGTGCACATTTCTGCCTTCAGCCTCACTAAGACAGGGCAGTACCAATGGGGTAGGATTTAGGGGTAAGACTTCCCTCCTGTTTCCACCTCAGTTTAGGTTTGCCAGTTGCCCTGACTATCAGATACTAAGGATTTTGTAACAGGAAAGAGTCTAGGAATGAACTTCTGCTTTTCCAAAGCACCATATGAATTCTAACCAGAGGGACAACTTTTCACCCTCAACAGAAGTACACTCACCTTTGCCCTTTCCAGAACATCTGGACATGTGCAGAGGTCCAAAACTAAATGCATCCATTTGCATGGTTTCCTTATAAAGGAACGATGGGCAACACAGATCTGGGTTATATATACATACTATCTGACCATACCTGTGTTACATCAAGAACCTCAACTTATAATCCATAGTATGAGAATAATACCATGTTTGAAGGCAAAGTAAATTTTTTCTTGAAAAAGTGAAGCATAAAAAATAATGGTCTAGAAGAGGTTCTAGAAACACAAAATAATTGGGGGCCTTCAGACTCTACCCTAAAATATCAGGATGGCAACTGAAGTAACAGATGCTCTAAAATGGGCATAATTCTCTAGTGATTGAGCTGATAAATGAATGTGCATTGACTAATGCATTTGAACACTTGTGGTTGTGAAAACATAGTAAGTATTTACTTTGGGTGAAGTACAAGGTTATTTTGAAATTGACAGAGGAAGATCTACAGTGTTTTTATGGGAACGAATGTACTTAACCAGGTAATGGCTGCCCAGCAAGAGCTATGTCTGTGTTTAGGGAAGTAAACCCATTTTCCATGCTTCCTGCTGTGTTAACAGAATGTGTTATTTACAAATCAAAGTCCCCTTGCAGGGGTAGTGTTATTCTGGAATTGCCCCATTCTACTATCACTAGACTCCCACACATGAGAAATACATGTTCTGAAAGTAGAAAGGAAAATAGAAAGAATTGGGGCAAATATGGTGTTCCCAAAAAAGTGACTATTTGGGTCATGCCTTTGTGATATCAGAATACCTTGAGCAGAAACCAACGTGCATGACAAATCTCCCATCACGTGTAAACGTAGGTATAACCCATGGGCAGGGTCATCCTTGAGCAGAAACCAACGGGCATGACAAATCTCCCATCACGTGTAAACGTAGGTATAACCCATGGGCAGGGTCACTAGTGATGTCATATGTTGCTCTGTACTCAGTTGATAGCAAAAGAAATTTTTCAAGTAGCTGGAACATGCTCTTGGAAGAGGAAAAGGGGTTTCACTCAATGTAATTTCTATTGAGGAAGGGTGGAGTTGTGAAATATCAAGGCAAAGAAAAAGATAAGAATTTCCTCCATTTTTTTTCAAATAAATACATAGTATCCACTACCTTGCTAGTCACTAATGTAAAGGGATAAATTTCAGAATGAAGATTTCATGCTTCAGAAAGCCTTGAAGTCCAGGGTGGTGGTGGAGGGGAGGAGAGACCAAGACATCAACTGCTCCGTCCAGTAACTACAGGAGAGGTAACACCTTACTCTGTGGGACAGTTGGAAAATCTTGACATTATCTGGTCCTTGAGGACACCCTGACCACTAAGAGCCTGGCCTCAATACACAGGCCAGGTCGGCAGTTACAGCAGACTCTTTCTCCAGGCATCTCTCCAGCTCAACAGCTAAGGGAGACTTGGGGAAAGCATGCTGCTCCTCATCCACCTGCGAGATTTCCGAGGACTTTAACCACAGAATGATGACTGAGCCAGAGATGCTCAGGCCAAATAACACTCCTGATGTTTCTCTGCCATTCTCAAGCCCATGTGCATCAAAGGCATTCCTCATCACTGCATGAAATAAGAATGGGCAGGTGTGCACCATCCGTATCAGAGCTGACTCACTGGAAAAGACCTGATGCTGGGAGGAATTGGGGGCAGGAGGAACAGGGGACGACAGAGGATGGATGGTTGGATGGCATCACCATCGATGGACATGAGTTTGGGTAAACTCCAGGAGTTGGCGATGGACAGGGAGGCCTGGCGTGCTGCAGTCCATGGGGTCGCAAAAAGTTGGACACAACTGAGTGACTGAACTGAAGTGAACTGAACTGAACCTTTAAGTGAATCTCTGGAGTGTTACGTCTTGCTTGGTCTCAGAGTGTGAAACTAGTCAATTCCTAATGAATTTAGACAGCATGGTATTAAGGACCCCACCCCCCAATAAATGCTCACTATATATCTTTTATGGGTTTTCCAGGTAGCTCAGAGGTACAGAATCCGCCTACTAATGCAGGAGACCAGGTTGATCCCTCGGTTGGGAAGGTCCCCTAGCGTAGGAAATGGCACCCCACTCCAGTGTTCTTGCCTGAGGATCCCTCAGACAGAGGAGCCTGACTGGCTACAGTCCAGAGAGTCACAGTCAGACATGACTGAGCACGCGTGCACACATACATCTTTTAAGTAGACAATATTCTAAAGAGTAGGAGAGGAAAACACTTGATTGTAAGACCCCAGGACTCTTCACTTTTAGGAAATGAAAGATTGCCTCCATGCCATTATGTGGTAGCCTTTTGCCCGGATAGAAGTTGGCAATAATTTTGGTTTGCTTCATCTTATCTTGTCAACTTATTCAATCTGTGACATTCAATAAAAAACCTAGCCACAGTGAGAGTTCCCAGCAGTAGGAATGTATGAAATCCAGTGAAACTGACTCACAGTCAATTTTTGGAGAGAGAGCTAATATAAAGAAAGTTAATGATATCTTCTGTGGTACATGCTGCCTAAACAATTTAAGAGTATTATGGGGTGAAAAAGGAGTCTGTAAACAGTTTTAACATATCTTAGGAAAATCCATATCATTGTTTATCATATAGTCCACAGAATGGCAAACACCAAAAAATAAACTGAAATCATCAGTTACTATAAAATATGTGACCTAGATCTATTTGAGTCTTTCAATTCTTCCAGCACTACCATCTATTTTCTATTTACATTCATTTTAGCTTTTTCCTAGTGCTGTTTATTAATTCATGAAAAGATAATAAGGCATGCAAGTTTTTAAAAAGTTTTTACAAACATTCACACTCACATTGTCTATAAATATAACATTGGTGTATACTTGATAGCAAAGATTTTTAAATTTCTACGAACTGAAATTTTTAAATAGTCAAAGGAATTTCTATTCATCAATCCAGTAACTGAATTCCTCTCTCTTGTCTGAATTGTTCATAATTCTGTCTAGCTGTCGCCCTTCAAGACCTGCTCTGATTCAAGTCAAATGAGGTGAACAATAGCCGTCACTTGCTGAATCTTGGCAATTTTCCCCATGAGCAAAAAATAAATATTACAGCTTCCCCACAATTTTCAGTACAGCTGTTGACTCAGGTCTTCATGGATGAAAAGGATGAAATGCTGTGTGCTGGGAACACTGTGTAGCATGCAGTTTGAGAACAGACTAGCTGCAGAAATGGACTTTTCAGCCATGGGGCATGATGTCCGAGGAGCGAGGAAGATGGGTCCAATGTCCAGTCAAAGAATTCCTCTGTGACTTCAGCAACAGCCAGTTTGTGACTGGTTTTTTTTTCTTTCTTTTTTTTTTAATTTTTAAAGACAATCACATATGTAATGTCCCACAGCACAAAACCTGGCGAAGAGTACCAGACATGAGTTCCCCACAGATCTCAGAGAGTGTAAATTTCATCCTGTCTGGAGAGAAACTGATCACCTATTGGAAGCCCTATCTACTCACAGACAGTCCCCAGCATTTAATGAGGACTGGGGGCCAATAAAACAGATTAGGTCACAGCTCACAAACCTATAAAACTAAGCAACAGCCAACTCCATAACAATGCCATCTTCCTGAGATCAGAACTGAACATATATTGTATTTTGAGGGGCAGTTCAAAAAGAGTGAAAGTTTCCATTTCCTGTATCCTGATGTCCTGAGGGCTCACCCCAGGTTTCCTCCAGACTAACCCACACCCCTAATCAATCACATAGTGTTTGCTACTAGAGTGAGGGTAACATTTCCTAGCGGTGGAGTTATCCTAGTGGTGTATCATCTTAGGGAATAAAGGTAAGGGAACTATTAGCATCTTCTTTCTAATCTAAAGAGAATATTGGAATTCTGGTTCACCAAGAAACAATACAGATAAAACATCACATCAGAGCCAAAGTATTAAATACAATATAAAATGTCTGTCCTTCATGGTGCTGCCATGAGATGCAGAGGGTTGACTGTACGATGCCACTTTACCTAAGAAATTTGATCATCCATAGGTTTTGGTATCTGTGGGAGTCCTGAAAACAACTTTCTGCAGATACTGAGGGATGAGTATAAAACTTTATGGTTGAGCTTTTTTGAAAAACTACCCACTCCAGTGTTCTTGCCTGGAGAATCCCTGGGACAGGGGAGCCTGGTGGGGTGCCGTCTATGGGGTCGCACAGAGTCAGACACAACTGAAGTGACTTAGCATAGCATAGCAAACATCTGTCCCAGTGTACACTCCTAGACAGTTTTCCAGTTACAGAGGTCAACTGCACTTGTATAATGGTGATACCAGGTGTCTGAACTGTGGGATCAGACATCATCACCAGTGGCAGGACAGCCTGACAACAGGGACCCCCTGAGCAGGCGCACTCCCTTGCCTACAGCACCAGCTTGAAGTATTCCTTGCGGCTACATCTGACCTGAACTTGGTTAAAGAAAAATAAACCAAAACATGGGGTGTTTTATAAAATGTCGGGGTGGGCTTTCCCAAAAGTCATTGTCTTGAAAAACAACAACGTATGACTGGCCTGTATATTGAAAACTACAAAATATTCCTGAGAGAAATTAAAGGAGACTGAAATAATTGGGAAATATACATTGTTGATGGGACAGAAGATTCAATATTGTCAAGATGTCAGTTCTCCCTGAATTATGCTATAAATTCAATGCAACTCTACTCAGACTTTCAAGAGACTTCTTATAGACATTGGCAGGTTGATTCTAAAATCCATATGGGAGTGCAAAGACTCTAGAACACCTAAAACTCTGAAAGAGAACAAACTTGGAGAGGTAGCTCCATCTGATTTTAAAAATTGTTGTAAAACTAAAGGGTGATATTGGTGTAAAGACAGATCAATAGAACCAAACAGAGAGTCCATGAATAAATCCACACATGTATGGACAACTGATTTTTACACAAGTATGAAGGTAAGGCAGCAGAGAAATGAGAGCCATTTGAACAAACTACGCTAGCATGACAGTCATATCCAAAAAGAAAAAATAATGCAAACTAAATTATAGGCATAAACATAAAATTGAAAACTATAAAACTTCTAAAATACATAGGAGAAAATATCTGTGGCCTTAGCCTAGAAACATATTTCTTAAATACCACATAAAAGCACAATCTATAAATGAACCAAATAACAATTTGGACTTCACCATCATTAAAAACTTCTATTCAAAAGACAGCATCAGGAGAATGAAAAGCCATAGAGCAGTAGAAAACTCTTTGAAAAGTATGTGTGTGGTAAAGGTCTTAGATTTAGATTTCAAAGCTTTCAAGTATTAGCAACAGGAAAACAAGACAATAATAAAATGGGTAAAAGATATGAACAGATGTCACCAAGGAAGATATACAAATGAAAAATTACCCATGAATCTGTGTCACTAGTTATTAGCAAATTACAAATGAAAAGTACAATGAGATTTTACTACACACCTATTCAGTTCAGTTCAGTTCAGTCGCTCAGTCATGTCTGACTCTTTGCGACTCCATGAATCGCAGCACACCAGGCCTCCCTGTCCATCACCAACCCCTGGAGTTCACTCAAACTCATGTCCATCGAGTCGGTGATGCCATCCAGCCATCTCATCCTCTGTCGTCCCCTTCTCCTCCTGCCCCCAATCCCTCCCAGCATCAGAGTCTTTTCCATCAACTCTTCACATGAGGTGGCCAAAGTACTGGAGTTTCAGCTTTAGCATCATTCCTCCCAAAGAACACCCAGGACTGATCTCCTTTAGAATGGACTGGGTGGATCTCCTTGCAGTCCAAGGGACTCTCAAGAGTCTTCTCCAACACCACAGTTCAAAAGCATCAATTCTTCGGCACTCAGCTTTCTTGACAGTCCAACTCTTACATCCATACATGACCACTGGAAAAACCATAGCCTTGACTAGACGGACCTTTGTTGGCAAAGTAATGTCTCTGCTTGTGAATATGCTATCTAGGTTGGTCATAACTTTCCTTCCAAGGAGTAAGCGTCTTTTAATTTCATGGCTACAATCACCATCTGCAGTGATTTTGGAATCCCAAAAATAAAGTCTGACACTGTTTCCACTGTTTCCCCATCTATTTCCCATCAAGTGATGGGACCAGAGGCCATGATCTTCGTTTTCTGAATGTTGAGCTCTAAGCCAACTTTTTAACTCTCCTCTTTCACTTTCATCAAGAGGCTTTGGAGTTCCTCTTCACTTTCTGCCATAAGGGTGGTGTCATCTGCATATCTGAGGTTATTGATATTTCTCCTGGCAATCTTGATTCTAGCTTGTGCTTCTTCCAGCCCAGCGTTTCTCATGATGTACTCTGCATAGAAGTTAAATAAGCAGGGTGACAATATACAGCCTTGATGTACTCCTTTTCCTATTTGCAACCAGTCTGTTGTTCCATGTCCAGTTTTAACTGTTGCTTCTTGACCTACGTACAGATTTCTCAAGAGGCAGATCAGGTGGTCTGGTATTCCCATCTCTTTCAGAATTGTCCACAGTTTATTGTGATCCACACAGTCAAAGGCTTTGGCATAGTCAATACAGCAGAAATAGATGTTTTTCTGGAACTCTCTTGCTTTTTCTATGATCCAGCAGGTGTTGGCAATTTGATCTCTGGTTCCTCTGCCTTTCCTAAAACCAGCTAGAACATCTGGAAGTTCACAGTTCCTGTACTGCTGAAGCCTGGCTTGGAGAATTTTGAGCATTACTTTGGTAGCGTGTGAGATGAGTGCAATTGTGTGATAGTTTGAACATTCTTTGGCATTGCCTTTCTTTGGGATTGGAATGAAAACTGACCTTTTCCAGTCCTGTGGCCACTGCTGAGTTTTCCAAATTTGCTGGCATATTGAGTGCAGCACTTTCATAGCATCATCTTTCAGGATTTGGAATAGCTCAACTGGAATTCCATCACCTCCACTAGCTTTGTTCATAGTGATGCTTCCTAAGGCCCGCTTGACTTCACATTCCAGGATGTCTGGCTCTAGGTGAGTGATCACACCATCGTGATTATCTTGGTCATGAAGATCTTTTTTGTACAGTTCTTCTGTGTATTCTTGCCACCTCTTCTTAATATCTTCTGCTTCTGTTAGGTGCATACCATTTCTGTCCTTTATGTATTATAAAGGCTAAAATTTAAGAAGACTGACTATACCAAGTGTCAGAGAAGGTCTAAAGGAACTGAAAGTCTCATTGTCTGCTAAGAATCTAAAACGATACTGCCACTTGAGAATATACTTTGGAAGTTTCTTAAAGAGTTAATTTTATACCTACTATATGGTCCAGCCCCTTCTCTCCTAGGGGGTGTGTGTGTGTGTGTGCACACGCGCGTGCGTGCAGTCACGTCTGAGTTTGCGACCACATGGACTGCAGCCCACCAGCCTCCTCTGTCCATGGGATTTTCCAGGCAAGAATACTGGAGTGGCTTGCTGTTTCCTTCTCCAGGGGATCTTCCTGACCTAGGGATTGAACCCGAGTCCCTCACGTCTCCTGCACTGATAAACAGATTCTTTACCACTAGTGCCACCTGAGAAGCCCTTCTCCTAGGTGTTCATGCAAAATCAAATGAACGTATGCCCTTATGAAGTCTTATGTATGATGTTCATAAGGGCCTTATTTATAGTAGCCCCACACTGAAAACAACCCAAGTGTCCATGGACAAATGAATTGTTAAATAAATGCAGTACTTCCATACAGTGGATACAACTCAGGATTAAAAAGCACTAGACTTCAACTTTCAACAATATGGTTGAATCTCAATGATGCTGAATTAAAGAAGCTCAACATACCAGAGTACATATTATGATGCTCTTTATATGAAGTTCTAGAAAATACAATTAATTCACAGTGACTAAACAACAGATCGGTGGTAGTTTGAAGATGGGGCTGGGTGTGGAGGGGTTAAGAGGACAGATTAAACATCGGCAACAAGGAAGCTTTTGGAGATCATGTGTGTGTTCATTATCTTGATCATAGCAATGATTTCACTGGCTGTATGTATCTGAACATCAAATTTTGCTCTTTAAATATGTGAAGTTTATTATTTACATCAATAAAGCTATTTAAAGACTAAAAGGATGAGGACCACTCTGGAAAAATCTAACAAAATATAACCCACTGTACTGCATGAGCCTAGGTTGAATTTTCAACTGGAGAAAAATCATATGAAACATTTTTTTTTAATTGGGGAACTTGACTTTTGTGTATTTGATAACACTATGGAATTACTTTCAGATTTCTTAAGTGTGGTAACAGTATTGTAGTTATACAGTAAAATACCCAATTTTTGGTGATTCGCCGAGTCAGACACGACTGAGCAACTGAACTGAACAGAAATAAAAAAGAGAAAAAATACAATGTATATGGCTTTGAAATTGTTTAGCAGAGAGAGAGAAAGTAAAAAACACTGTGGTGGGATCTCAGTGGGGACTGTACAGATGTTCTTCATTCTTGTCCTAGTTTCTGAACATTTGTAAGTTTTTAAAATTGGGGGGAAATATGTGTAGTGTATGTGCTTACATTGTATCTGGATGAGAAAGAGGGAAAAGTTTCAGTCAATAGATAGTCCAAAAAGATATTACTCAGCCATAAAAAAGAATGAAATTGGGTCATTTGTAGAGCTGTGGATGGACCTAGAATCTATTATACGAGTGAAGTAAGTCAGAAAAGCAATAATCATATATTAATGCATAGATGTGAAACCTAGGAAAATAGTACAGATGAACCTGTTTACAGGTCATGACAAGAGGGGTTGCACAGTGGGGAGGTTAAAGAGGGAGAGGATATATGTATACATATAACTGATTCAGTTGGTTGTACGTCAGAAACTAACACAGCATTGTAAAGCAGTTATACTAAATTAAAAAAAAAAAAAGAAAAGAAAGAAAAAGTCAACAGAGAATCTGGAGAAACTGCTCTGGGGAGAGAGTTGGGTCTTGTGTGAGATAGTATGTACTATGAATGTTGTAGGGTTCTCAGTGGGTCTTTGAGGGTGTATGCTGCAAAAGGAATTACAGACTGAGTTGCATTACAAATGTTCTTGATTGCATCAGAACTGAGATGCGTTTTTACAGTTCTAAGTGATACACCGAGTCTCAGCTTGGCCTCTTAGGAGCACAGGTGCAAGTTTATTCAGGAGTATCAACACCAACCAGCAGAAGGAAAGAGGTCCGGGCCAAGGGAGAGGTGGTGCTGTGATGCAGACTCAACAGGGTCTCAGTTGAAGGAGAAGGGGGTGAGCCTTAGGCAGCAGGAGTCTCCTCAGACAAGGCAATTCCCACTGAGGGCCACCAGCTGAGAGCAGAATCCCCAGCATCTGGGGGAATAAATCCAGATTCCCACTGATCCTGAAAGGGGATCCTGCTACAGGACAGTGTGACATCCCTAACACCCTGCCCCCACCCCCAGCTCTTGTATCTGTTGTTCATACTTGTACAAGTTGCACAGGACTGGATGTTCACAATGCTTGTGAACTGATGAATAATTATCCAACCACTTCTATACGTTGTGGTATACTGATTTCAAAATTTAAATTTTATTCAAGTCATGTCTTAACTTTCCTCAATTCATGTCATAAAATGGAGAATATAGGTTTTATTTTCCTTACCTGTTGTTAGCTGGAGAAAGTAGGCACTTTCTGGGGTTCAAGGGTAAAGACTGCAATACATTGTCACAAATGTCTTTACAAATGGCCTTGCCCAAATTCCACAACCATGAAGTGGAAGAGAAAAATGAAAATTCGGGTTTCTGGATACCTGAGTCCAGTGACCTCATCGCTACACAATTAATGTCTGTCTTAGTCCTAATAGTGACACAGACAGCATCACATTTCCGACCACAAGGGAAGCTTGTCCTGAAACATCACTGCTGGGTGGGTATTAGCTCCACACTGAGGCTTTCTAGTGGAGGAACAAGTGGAATAGTCTGCCCTGTAACACCCTGTAAGCCAAGCCTCCCAGAGTCCAGGAAGATGTATAACTGCTCAGTTCCTTATGGTTACAGCTATTTTCCAAGTCTGAACAGAGTCTCCTCTCCCCTGGCCAGCTAATCCCCCCAGCTCCTTGACGGGCAGAGGTGTTTGCATATGAAGCCACCCCCAAGGCTGTCTCTCTCTCGTGGTCACTGGAGAATGAACCCCCTTTGGTCCTCTTCCTTGACTTGGATCACCTTCCACAGGGTGCTAGTTCTGGGCCTCATCCCCTAGTCTGTGAGGTCCGCATTTTCCATCTGTTCTGATCATCCAAAAAAGGATTAGACCTTTCCCACTGCAAGGATGGATCTCCTTTCAGCCTGTCTCTTTATGGGTATTATGCACAAAGAGTCTCTTCCTGGAGAGGAATTGCCAAGTGTCCTTTATCATCCCATGTTCTGTATTAGCTAAACAGCTAGAAGGTGGATGGAGGGAGACAGAGTACTGTCTCACCACACAAAGAAAAGGACACCGGGGTAGTCGATGTTTACTGGCAAATCACAGAATCTCAATGTACCTTCCCAGTGAGGCTTAATCCCCCCTCCTCCCCTACACCTAGTATCTTTGGTCTACCCTTGACTTTCTCCAGTCAGTCAGTAATCATCTCATAAACACTTTGACAGAACCATCAGACACTGCAACCCGTTCATGCTTCAGACAATATCTACATTCCATCTATGTATTACTTATTTTTGTCCTTTTTTTTCTGCCTGCTCAAGCACACTTTTATTATTGGGGCATCTGCCTTGGTGTAAGTCTGTGTACCTTTGGGGAAAAGATAGCAACACTGAATCCTCTTGACAAGCAGCTGGATTTGGCAAGTAAATTGGACACAGTTTCAATCGTGTGCAGAGGGTGTTTGCTCATTATTCTTAGTAGGGAATATAGACTTAAATAGAAAACATACTTACACAAATATGCAATCTGTGGTCAAGAAAGGGAATTTTCTGTCAGTTCCCTTTAGAAATAGTTAGAGCTGTTTGTTTTTCTAAGCATTGGCAATTAAAGCCTCGGAGAATGAAAAATTAAACAGTTGTGTGATTTGCTCTTTTATTAGATAGGCTTTTTAGTTGAATGTGAAAATCAGTGTAGTAAAATAAGCTGCAGAATCAAAAGGATTCAACTTACATCTTAGCTTTGTTCCTGATTACTGTGACCCTGCACAAGTCATGTGAGCGCTCTGCTAACTCAGGATTTCAACTTAACATTCTCTGAATGTACTCACTCTAAGAACCAACTTCTACTCAAAATGTATTTATGGCTCAGAAAGAGAGTTTTACTCATTGGGATGCTTCTATTTGTACATCACTTTAAAATTACTTTCTGGACTGTTACCCTTATTAGTTAAAATAATATTTTTGAGGTCATTTGTTACAGGTCTATTCCTGCCATCATAACCTTAAATTCCTGTAGGAGAGAAACTGTTGAGATAAATGAATCCATGATTATGTTGCTGATCACTGATTGTAACATGCACTATGAATAATAATAATAATAATAAACAGGCTGCTATGTGAGAGAATCATGGAAGGAGAAAATTGAAATTGGTGGAGCAGTGGTGTGGCCATAGAAAGTCTGTTCAAGAAAATACATGAAGTTAACCTCAAAGATGGGACAGGAGTCATTTGGATGAAGAACTCAGGCAAAATACCCTTGTGGGCAGACAGACTGGTATGTATGGTGTGTGCTAAGTCCCTTTGTTGGAAATAAACTTAAAGCACCCAAGAAGCCAGCACAGATAAATCTTAGTCAAGAGACTAACCAAGAGGCTAGAATTGCAGCTGGTCCAGAGACTATAGGGCAGTGGGAAATCTTTGAAAGACTGTTTAGAGGGGACCAGGTTGTCTGATTTTTCAGTTTTTATAGAGATCATCTTGGTTACTCTGAAGAGTCCTGCTTAGAGGGAGGCAAGAAATGGAAGAAATGAAACCAGATGGGATGCCACAATAGCACCCTAGGAACAGTGTCCAAGTGCATCATTATCTTCACCATCACCGTCATCTTCATCAACCATGAACAGCTCCCACCTGAGAACTTACAAATAGTACCCTCTGTCCTCTGTGCTTAAGTGTGTTAACTGGTTAATCATACTTAAGACAAGGGCTGGGGCAGTGGGAAGAGAATAGATTCCATAAGTATTTTACAGATAATACTAGCTAATGGAGTAATAGACTACATATAAAGGGAAAATGTGAAGGAACAGCAGGTTTTTAAAAACGACCCTTAAAAGTTCCAATCTGTGCAACCAAGTAGATGGAAGTCACAATCCTGAGATAAAGAATATTAGTATTATTTATGTACATATTTATATCTATCTACCTACCTGTATACATACATACACAACAAGGGAATACTACTCAGCTATAAAAGAGAGTGAAATAATGTCATTTACAGCAACATGGATGTACCTAGAGATTATCATACTAAGTGAAGTAAGCCAGAAAAAAACAAATACCATATGGTATCACTTACACGTGGAATCTAAAATACAACACAAATGAGCTTATCTGCAAAGCAGAAACAGACTCACAGACATCAGAGAGCAGACTTGTGGTTACAGGGAGGGGAAAAATGGGGACGGGATGGACCAGGAGTTTGGGATTAGCAGACGTAAACTACTCTATATATAATGGATAAACAGCAAGGTTCTACTGTTGAGCACAAGGAACTACATTCAGTATCCTGCAATGAACCATAATGGAAAAGAACATTAAAGAATCATTTGTTGTATAGCAGAAATTTGTACAACACTGTAAATCAATGACACTTCAGTAAATTTAAAAAAGAGTATAAGTACAAAGCCAGGTTTTGCAAGAAAATCTCCACTTTCAACATGGTTTGAGATGCTGATTTGATTGTGGCAGCAGCCCTATGAAGTTGATGAAGATGATAAGCCTTGCATTAAAGATGATAATTATGTACCTGCACATAACTGAGAATAACCTTTATAGAAACTTCTTAAGGGCACTCTGCTCTGTGGGCCTGGACTCTATGTAGATAGTACTCCCACACCATGAAGACCTTTCATGCTTTATCTTTTTCCCATAAATAATGTATGGTGATTTCATAAGTCAAGATGGAATAGAAAATTTGCCATTAAAATTATTTTTTAAGACTCATTCATGCATTTTTCTTAGTTTATATCAAAGTTTGACATGGTTTCAAGAGTCAGATGAAACAATAGACCTCTTTTTTTCATAAGTTATAATGGTTCGATACATGAGCCTGGGCAGTTTCTGTTGAGAGAATCTACTTGCATGCCTGCCATTTAATCATTTTGTGGATCTCTTTAGCACTTTCTAGAGAAAGTAGGCTTATTTTCTTAAGAAGGGAAGGTTGAGAATTCCAAGTAGGAATAAATGCAGGGTTGAAGCTTGGAAAGAGACTCTTAACCATAGATGTAAATTATGGTGAAGGATTAGCTTTGGGTGATTGGGATTAGATTAGGATATGAGCTCATGAAGGTTGGAGGAGATGAAGCTGGCATAAATTTCTGGTGCCTTGCACTCCACAAGAGTAGCAGGATTGAACTGTGCTGATATCAATTGAAAGCCTTTGCAAATATTTGTAGTCAGGTCACCCTTGCTTGGAAAAGGGAGACCACATTTATTTTTTTAAAAGAGCTCAAACCTGCTCTGGGTTTGCATAAAATGAGGTAGAATATTAAGAAAGTGAGTCCTTGGTTTTCCCCTTACTTTTCTTTCTTCCCAGTCCAGTCCATCCACATGTTCTTTTATTTTTTTCTCTCAACGTAGCTCTCATTTGTCTCCTTCAGCCCCCCTGATCACTATTATCCTAATCTGAGCCATTCCACTTTCTAAAGGTTAATTTTTAAAGTGATGCTTATTGATGATTCAGAAAAGCTCCAGGAGGGATCTGAATTGAACAAACAAAATGCATATACATTAGTAGTTAAGTCAAAGTCAGCATTTTTTGGTCAAAAGAAAAAAAGCAAAACTCAATGCTTGAACACTTCATTGGGTTGTCATGGCAACCATTTCATTTTTTTTTTTTTTTTTCTATTGTGAGGAGACAATTGGGTGCTGACCTAAGCATTAGCCTATGCTTTTTGAAAAAAAAAGCTCCCATCCTTCCAGAAGGGCAGGGTTGTTGATTTTTAGTGTTGCTTCAGGCTCTAAAAGGGTCACTCTTGATAGTTACACTTTCTTGTCTAGTGAATACATGATGGGAGTAAAGAGGTTAAGTACCAGCGCCCCAGGACAACACAGTCCATCCTTCCCCTTGGCCAAATGAGAAGAACCCCCTTTACAGGGAATCCACAGGAACATTGCACATTTACTTCTTTCTGTCAGGTACCCTTCTGAGTCTGTTCTCTGGGATCACCCAGAGACAAAGCCAAAGACCACAAATATAACCTCTTATCGTTGTGTCCCCCATATTTCCTTCCTTACCAGTATCAATGATGCCCCTTGAATTTGCCACCCACAGTGCTAGGTACTGGGGATACGACAGTGAGCTAAGCAGATGCTTCCTGGTGGCAGAAATAGATGCTAATCACACATACAAACACACACACACACACACACACACACACACACACACACACACACACGTGTTTAGATGTGAATTACTGAGATTGCTTTGGGAGCCTGTAACAGGATGGAAAGACCTGGTCCTGGATAGAAGAGTCTTGGATAAGAAACTGATGCTGGAGTGGCGAGCTGAAGAATGAACAGATGAGGGAGGCAGTGTGGGAAACACTGCAGGGAAAGGGATCCATACATGCAAAGGCCCTGTTGCAGGAGATGGGCCTCCCTGTTGACCCAGTGGTGAAGAATCCTCCTTCAGGGGAGGAGACCTGGGTTCAATTCCTGGGTCAGGACGATGCTCTAGAGGAGGAAATGGCAACCCACTCTAGTATCTTTGCCTGGGAAATCCCACAGGCAGAGGAGCCTGGTGGGCTCCAGTCCATGGGGTGGCAGGGTCGGACATGACTGAGCAACGGACACTCACACACTCTGGCAGGAGAGAGCAGGGCAGATTCAGAGAAGTGAAAGAGGCCAGTGTGGCTGGGGGCATATGATGAACTGTGACATGGAGACGGGTGTCCATGACATTGATTTGGGCTTGGATTTGGCAAATGAGTGAAGACCATCTCATTCATCATATATGCAACTTGTTCCCTGTACCAGGCATGAGGATGCCAAGATAAATTAAAACATAGTCCCCTGCCCTCAATTGCTCACTTCTGAATGCTCTCTCCCTCCCTGACATGCACAAAGTATTCTGGTTCTGTTCCTAGCGTAGGGGACAACTTATCTCTGTGCTTTACATCTTCTGTTTATTAGCTTTGAATGCTTTGACTGGATCAGAGGATGCCTCTAGTTATAGGACTGGGGAAGACAGGAAGCTAATGCAACTGCTAGAGGAAAAATTATCTGGAAAGATGGGAAGAAAGGCAGCTGTTTGGAAGCAAACAGCCTCTGGATGTGGGTACACCATCCAGTGCACATAAACTGTACCGGGGTGGCATTTAGACCATGGGTTCAGGGTTTAAGAGGTAGGCCCACTTATAAGTCATCTCCTCTGCCACCGCTCTGGGAAGTGAGCCCATCATGACCTCATGGGGCATCACTATCCACACTTGCAAATGCTACGTGAGCTACTTGAGAAACTGCGGGAGTTAGTAAGTGGCAGATCCTGCCTCCAGACCCAGAACTTTTGACTCCAGTGTGAGTGCACTTGTCCTATGTCTCACTGCTCTTGGCTGCACAGTGTATATGTCCTAGATTGTATTCACTCATCTGTCCAGCTGCTATGAACTGAGTACTTCTAAGTTCCAGGAGCTCTGTAGAGTAGGTCAAAATATATGGTCTGTGCTATCATGAGGATAGTCTATTGAGGGGATACTTATTTATTAAATAGACACTCAAGTGAATAATCCTAATTTGTGATTGATGTGATGAAGGGCGATAGTATGTTCTATGAGCAGGCAGAAGAGGAAGGACATAGTTTCCATTTGAGGGTCAGAGAAGCCCTCTTCAAGGAAGTGAGACTGAGACCCAAAAGGCAGATAGGAGGGAGCCAGGAAAAGATGAGAGGGAACAGCATGTGAAGCAGAGGGAACAGCATGTGAAAAAATCTTGCAGATGGACAGTGCACTGGAAGCACTTAGATAAGGTGAGGGAAGGTGGAAGGAGGACCCTGCAGAGTTCCTGGGGCCAGAAGCACTGTCTCTTCATCCAAAGTGTCATGGAGGGTTGAGTTAATGCAGTAAGACAGCTGGAGCCCCCAACACTATAGGCCTCAGCATTGAGTTTTAAAGAGGAATGAGGCCTTTAAAAATCCCTCTTAGCTCTGCTAAGAAGTGTGGGCAGGTTCAGAGGGCAGATTCAGGAGGTAGAGACGGAGGCAAGACTCTAGGCCCTCAGGAGTTAGTGGGTAAGAAACTATACTTTTGAGATCCATGATCCAGGACCTCAGAAACAACAAGAAAGGAACATGGATCTGGTGACAGTAAGATCAAAGCATGAACCAGTGGGCCACTCCTCTTCAGCCTTCCTCACTCCCTCTTGTTCTGTTTCTTCCTACAGGATGAGTGTTATTTCTCTGCCCCCATCTCAGAGCCCTCACCATTTCAATAAAGGGCACAGGCTGAGCAACTTTTTATCTACAATTTTCTGAGCAGCTGGATTGTAGTTATTTTCTCCTGTTGGATTTAAACTAAACCTCAGCTGAGGTCCTCGCTGAGGAGTTCAGAGCACAAGTTACCGCTGGGTGGGCAATTCTGGCCCTGAGGTCTAGCTGTTGGCCGCTCTGCCCATCAGCCATGGCCACTGTTGGCTGAATGGGTCCCACAGCACACAGTGGGGCCCACTGAGTCAGGAGAGAAGTTGAGGAGCCTGTGCCTGTCCACACCCACAGTGCTGCACCAGGGACAGTGGAAAAGCAGGGAAGCAAAAATGATACATAAAAAAGTATGAGCTAATGCAAGGGGAAGGGCGAATCTGAAGGGAAGGAAGGGAGCTGCCACAGGTCAGCAGTAAGATGGGGAAGGTACAGTCCAGAGCGGACAGAGGAAGACAGACAAAATTAACAGCTAGAACTAAGAGGAGGAAAGACAGCTGCTGGATGATGATCAAAACCTGCCAAAGTTCATCAGAAAGTCATTGCCAATGTCTCTGAAAACTGAGAGAAGACCCCTCTTTTTATAAGGATCCGACACTGTCTTCTTGTCAGTGACACTCCAGGCCGGTCTCAATGAACACTTTACAAGCCCAATTTAAAACACGTGAACTATTCCCAAGAGATGCCAAAACTGTCTCTCTCTCTCAGCCATTAATTCAGCATCAGTATTTTCATTGGATTCCTGTCTTTTTTATGTTCACAAGAACCCGAAAGATGACTTTAAAAGTTGGCAAGATGAGACAGCTTTGCACTTCTATAAGTGGAATATTTCAAATGACAGCTTTAGAAGTGGAATATATTAAGTTCAGATGTTTCTTTTTAATGCCCTGGTTTACTTGCAGAGTGATACAGAACATCATCCTATGTTACCTAATGTGTTCCCCAGTGAGGTACATGTCAGTACTTTCTTATTATAAGACAGGATCCGACACTGCCTCCTACAAAATGCTGCTAGGTTCAGTCTTGAAGAATACGGCCAAGGGTTCCTGGAGAGCCAGGGAATCTGGCAGAAATGTGTCTCTGCAGGCTGACAGCAGGGTGGGGGAGGGTGAAGGGGTTCACCTTTGTATGTTAAATCACAACAAGGCGGGGACCTAACATTTGTGGGGCTCTTGAACCAGCAGGAATGGTAAATAACCTTCTAGATAACACAACAGAGCAGACAGAGCCAGTGTTGGCTATATAAGAGTGAAACTCCTGCCTTGTAGCTGGAGGAGGAAAAAAGCTTGAAATCAAAATTGAGGGATTGCAGGGCCAGTGAGGGGGGAAAAATCCTGTGTATCAGTGTGTGTAGGCTGTGCTCATAGGTGCCCAGCAAAATCAGAAGTGACTGCCTGGAAGAATTAGCTATGAGGACGACCCACAGCTCGTTAGGATGACATGGGGAGTGAAACCCCGGTCTTCCCAAGGATGTGGTCAACTGGAATAACAGCATCTCTCTGATGATGTGACACAGGAATAGACAAAGCATCAGGCTTTTGATCAGGAGAGCAGAGAACTGAGATGTAGGTGATTTCAAGCATGACATAATCACTTATTTCATGCTCCAGGAATTGATTTGCATTCACCTGGAGTGTGTGTCCTTATGTCCCTCCAAAAAAATATTGTGATTGTGTGTCGACTTATCATGTCTGCCTGGAGATACTAAATGAGAAAAACAAAACAGTCAAATGAGGTCTTGTCCAATAATCATCCAGTTCAGTTCAGTTCAGTTCAGTCAGTCGTGTCCAACTCTTTGCAACCCCATGAATTGTAGCACGCCAGGCCTCCCTGTCCATCACCAACTCCCGGAGTTCACTCAAACTCACGTCCATCGAGTCGGTGATGCCATCCAGCCATCTCATCCTCTGTCGTCCCCTTCTCCTCCTGCCCCCAATCCCTCCCAGCATCAGAGTCTTTTCCAATGGGTCAACTCTTCGCATGAGGTGGCCAAAGTACTGGAGTTTCAGCTTTAGCATCATTCCTTCCAAAGAACACCCAGGACCGATCTCCTTTAGAATGGACTGGTTGGATCTCCTTGCAGTCCAAAGGACTCTCAAGAGTCTTCTCCAACACCACAGTTCAGAAGCATCAATTCTTCAGTGGTCAGCCTTCTTCACAGTCCAACTCTCACATCCATACATGACCACTGGAAAAACCATAGCCTTGACTAAATGGACCTTTCTTGGCAAAGTAATGTCTCTGCTTTGCAATATGCTATCTAGGTTGGTCATAACTTTCCTTCCAAGGAGTAAGCATCTTTTAATTTCATGGCTGCAGTCACCATCTACAGTGATTTGGGAGCCCAAAAGAATGAAGTCTGTCACTGTTTCCACTGTTTCCCCATCTATTTCCCATGAAGTGATGGGACCAGATGCCATGATCTTCGTTTTCTGAATAACCATCCAGTTGCTTCCATTATTTATAATTTCACGCCATACACCCGTCCACAGAGTGTGTCCCAAAATATTTGGAATGTGTGTCTGTATTCTTTTATAGATATTGTCTGTTACTCTTTACAAATTGCCTATTCAAAGATAACAGGTTTGAATGGAACAGCATGAAAATCATCTGCCAAAGATGGGGCCATGTGCTCTAATAAAGACTTTTCCATTTTTTGTGCATGCCACCAGGCAGTATACTATCTTTTAATATTCCAAATGGTCAGAAGGTCTCTATGGTCATGGTAGAATGAGAGTTTTTATATCAGACACTCTGGTAACAAATTTCTTTGGTTTGAATTTTGACTGGTTTGTCAGAGGTGAAGTAGTTTGCCCACAGTCACAAACCAATAATCCAAGGCCGAGTTTGAAATCACTTCTAACAAGAAAGATCTTGTTTTCCCATTACACCATCCCTCCAGAAGATGCAAGTATTTTTCCTCATCATTATACTGAATTCTTTTATCATCAGGCATTATTTCATTACTGTGCAAAAGCCTTCAGCATGTTGACCCTCTGGACAACTGAGGAAGTCTTACTGGAAACACCCTGTCTCATTTCCAGCCATGTGTCATTATTATTTCTCACAAATACGGTGACTCTGATTAGGAACCAAGGGGTCCAGGTGGCAAGGATCAAGAACACTGGTCTTAACTGCTAAGAACTTGCATTTAAATTTAGACACATGGGTGTTCCAGACATTTGTCAGATAATAATGCATGCTTTATCTCTACTCTGCTTACATCAGACACAGTTTTCACTTTTGTTGTACAGACTTTGGGATGTCATGAGAACTGTGAAACTTCTCCCATCCTACCAAAGACCCTATGAAAGCCTCCTTGTCCCAGTTTTCAGTGGTCACCTGGGAATGTATTTAATTGGTTATTTCTCATAATAGTCAATGACAGGATAGGGGTTTGAACAGACTTTCAAACAAAATAGAAGCAAACTTAATGAGATGTTTTTCCCTAAAATAGGTTGTCATTCAGTGGATTCCATAAGAAAGATGGTCATTTCAAAGTGTATTAATACTAAAATGATATGAAAGAGAACAACATAGAAAACAAGTCATTTTATGTTATAGCTAATAAATCAATCACCGATACTGACAGCCTTGGTTGAGTGGTTCCTACATGCTAGGCACCCTCCTATGTATTTCACAATGGCCCACCAATTCGATCCCAACAACCTTATAAGACAGCTAGCATTACGGCCTCAACTCTAGAAATAAAGAGCTAGAGACCCACTGCTGCTAAGTCACTTCAGTCATGTCTGACTCTGTGCAACCCCAGAGATGGCAGCCCACCAGGCTCCCCCGTCCCAGGGATTCTTCAGGCAAGAACACTGGAGTGGGTTGCCATTTCCTTCTCCAATGCATGAAAGTGAAAAATGAAAGTGAAGTCGCTCAGTCGTGTCCGACTCCTAGTGACCCCATGGACTGCAGCCTACCAGGCTCCTCCATCCATGGGATTTTCCAGGCAAGAGTACTGGAGTGGGGTGCCATTGCCTTCTCCGTAGAGACCCGCACGTAATAGCAAAACAACGACGACGATGATGATGATTAACAGACTACAGATAATCGCTTTCCTTAGAACAATCCTCCATGAATGCCAAGGCTATTTCTAATATCCAACACTTGCTTCAAGTGTAGAACTTACTGTGCAACCAGAATTTAGTGAAGTGCAGGCAGTGAGTTTATTATCCAATCAGCTCTGCTATAATATGACTTATGCATTCTTAGACGTCATCATGCTATGCAAAATTGCACAATGAAAGTACTAGATTTATGGGGGAAACTGGGTTATAGGGACGCTTTAAGTACAAGGAGACTTTGGACTGAACATCAAATGCAAAACAGGGAATCAGAGGTGAAACAGGTGAACAAAGGACATGCCCAGGGGACAAGCAGGCAGGCCGAGTACACACTGTGGGAAAAAGGACTGGTGAGCAGTGTCGACACCTTGCATATTTGATTCTAGGCTGTGTTCCTTCTGCCACTGGAATGTGGCTCCCTGACTGCAGAAAGAATGCTCCGCCACTGTCACAGCGCTCTGTGTGGCTACTTGGTAGTGGCCTAGCGCTATTCACCACTGTGGATACCTCTGTATCTATGGGTTTCACATCCATGGATTCAGCAAACTGCAGGTGAGAAATATTTGGGAAAAAAATTTTCCAGAAAGCTCCAAAAAGCAAACTTTGAATTTTCAGCATGTTGGCAACTATTTACATAGCATTTACATGGTATTTCAACCCACTCCAGTACTCTTGCCTGGAAAATCCCATGGGTAGAGGAGCCTGGTAGGCTGCAGTCCATGGGATCGCTAAGAGTTGGACACGACTGAGCGACTTCACTTTTACTTTTCACTTTCGTGCATTGGAGAAGGAAATGGCAACCCACTCCAGTGTTCTTGCCTGGAGAATCCTAGGGATTCTGCAGTCTATGGGGTTGCACAGAGTCCGACACAACTGACGTGACTTAGCAGCAGCAGCAACATAGTATTTATGAGTATTTACATAGCATTTGGGCTTCCCAGGTGGGACAGTGGTAAAGAATCCACCTCAATGGAGGAGATGCAAGAGATACAGGTTCTTTCTCTGGGTCAGGAAGATCTCCTGGAGAAGAAAAGGGCAACCCACTCCAGTATTCTTGCCTAGAAAACCCCATGGGCAGAGGAGCCTACTGGGCTACAATCTATGGGATTGCAAAGAGTTGGACATGACTGAGCAGCAGGTGTGGCATGGCATTTACACTGCATCAGGTATTATAATTAATCTAGAGACGATTTACAGTATATGAGAGTAACACATATGTAAATACTGCATCATTTTATATAAGGGACCTGGGCATCCTTAGATTTTCATATCCTCAGGAGGTCTGGGTATCAATCCCTCATGGATGCCGAGGGTGACTAATCTCACTGAAAATGCCAGTGCTAAGTGGATGATGTACCAACACTGGAAAAGAAAAGTCTCTCTCACATAGCCTATCGGGAAAATACAGCTACCGGTGTATTTATGGCATGTGGTCATTAACAACTTGCCCTGGAATCTCTCAAAACCATCTTCAATTAAACTGATTCTGAAACTTTGATGCAAGAGTTGGCAACTTTCAAAATTTGTTCAGGAGCAATCTAGACTTTTTGAATTTCTTAGTATTTTAGCAATCAATACTTACAGAAGGAGAACTCCAATAACCCTTAGTGCCACATCTATTTATAAAGCAACAATGACATCTCTTGGGGCTTTGCAGTCACATTTATGTGACAATGAACTTTTAGACCAAGATGAGAAAATGCACGGGGCAGATTTAGCTGGGCTTTGCCTGGCCCTGAACTCAGCACAAAGCTGTGTCTCTAATGGTATACTTGCTGGCACATGTCAATCAGACCAGACATGAATAGGCCTGGCTTTTTAGACCCTATATTCTAGTTAATTACTAAGACGTACATTAAAAGTTTAAAATATATGACAGCAAATACTAAGAAGACTTATCTTAGGTCTACATACCAGTATCCTGCTATAAATATTCAGCAGAATATAAATATTAGCAGCTCATATTTCACATATACGTGTTTCCCAGGCATTGTACTAAGCACTTTCCATATATAAAATTAATTAGGTCATCAGAGTCAGCATTTGAACCCTAAACTATTGTTATCTTCAGGTTGCAAATAAGGAAACTGAGAGCCAGAGGTTCTGTTTATCAGACTTGAAGAAAACTGCTTGGTAGAGTAATGCGCAAACCACCACCTGACTTGGAACCCTTTGCCCACATTTTCCTTAGTTGTACAAGCTGGGTTACACATGATGCTTGGGAGGAAAGCCACATTCAACCAAGGGAAAGAAACTGAATTCTGGAAATGTATTGAAGTTGATAATAAAATTCAGGCTTAAGTATCCCAACATTGCAAGGCAGGGAGCATCTTTCCCACCAGCTCAGGCCATCAAGGATGGACCATGGTGAGGCAATGAGCCTCAGACAGCAAGATGGGACAAGGGCAGTCTGGGACAGAGTCGGGGGGAGGAGCTGACCCCAGTAAAGCTGTATGTGCCAGACCCCTATGTGCTGGTAAGAGAGACCAAAATCAACCACTAACACCTTTACATCTCTCAAGAAATTATAAAGGAAGATAAAATGATATAAAATATCCAAAATCAAACAGGGTAATTCTACAATCCACATTGCTCATTTGACAATAAGCATTGGATAAAACAGGAATAGCCTTGAGACTAAAAAATAAATATGTTGTAATCCGCCACAGATTACCACGCTGGGCTCCCTGCCTCATACAGCAACTTTTCACTAGCTACCTGTTTTACATACAGTCATGTTTATGTCTCACTGCTGATCTTTCAATTCATCTCACCTTCTCCTTCCCCACAAGTCTGTTCTCCATGTCTGCGTCTCTGTTCCTGCCCTGCAAATAGGCTCACCAGTACCATCTTTCTAGATTCCATAAATACATATTAATATATGATATTTGTTTTTCTTTTTCTGACTAACTTCACTCTGTATAAGAGACTCTAGATTCATCCACCTCACTCAAGTGGGGAGTGAGGGGCAGGGGGAGGTTCAAGAGAGGGGACATATATGTACTTATGACTGATTCACATAGTTGTTTGGCAGAAGCCAACACAACATATTGTAAAGCAATTATCCTCTAATCAAAAATAAATTAACTGTTGGAATTTGCTAAAAAAAAATATTGTACTAAAAGGGCTGCTAGGGTGAAAACTCAGAGTCAAAAAGCAAGCATCCCACCAAAGGCCAAGAAGAGAGCAACTGAGTTCCCTTCCTGGGGCTGAGCTGGGTTGTATCCCCATGAACAAGTACCTCTGGGTTCTCTGCAGACTGGGGTCTTCCTGTCTTTCTACGTATGTAACTTATTTAAAAATCCTTTCATAATACTTACTACATGCTAGGTCCTATCCTACTTTACAAATACTCATTTAATCATCACAACAACATCATGAGGTAGGGGGGCTCATGTTATCATCCCCATTTATAGATGTGGAAGCTAAGGCAGACAGAGGCAAAATAATTTGTCTCAGGTCACAAAGCTAGTAAACAGGAACTGAACTCAGATTAGCTCTGGAGTCTTCATTCCTAACCACTCTGCAACATAAAGGATTAAGGGACAGAAATTTGTCCCTTAATGGTCAATGATGTTCCTGTTGGTTTTCACAGATTCCTGAAATGTCCCCCAAAATTACAAAAATGTCAAAACAAGTATCAAAGTCTTGATAGATTCTAGCTTGACAAGAACAAAATTACAGACTCCATAAAATAAGCAACTTTGCTACTAGAGTCCTAAATGACTAAGTTGTCTTTCTTGAGAAAAAGCATGTATGTATACACAGACCAGCACAAATATTTACATATGCACAAAGTATACAAAGTATGTATATAAATCATAAACTCAATAAACTACAGATGGTTTCTTCAACTGCAAAATTTGCTTTTGAGTGGAGAAATAGAAGGAAAGCTTAAGATCCCATGGGTCAGTTTAGATCCCTTTCTTTCTTGGACTGGCTAATCCATGGTTGGCAAAGCCCTCATTAGCAGGATGATGGCAGTGACCATGGAGGACAAAATGACAGCGTCTAAGTTCATAAACCTTGGCTTCAGGCTAAGACTTTCTTGGACAGGGTGGGCAGCAAGGTAGAATGGAGATGAAAGTCTAAAGGTATTCTAATAGGAAAAGATGAGCTTTAAACATATGGTCTAGTTCACAACCAAAAGGATCATTAATTCAATATTGTTTTGTCTTTATATTTTACATACATTTATTATGCATTATACAGTTAGCGGCTGCCAGCTCCTGTAAAGCATTCAGAAACACGCACATTCAAATTAATGTTTGCTGGAAAACAGTATTCCTTCCAGATGAAAAGCAAAGTCTCTTTTAATTTCTTCTCCAGAGACCCAGATTGAAGAACTAAAGTCAGAAATGGCCAGGCAGCTAATAGATCTGATGGCAGTCCCTGTATATTTAGAGAAAGGCTGTCTGACCACTGAGTCATCAGGAGGAAGAAGGTGCCCCTTATCCAAACACATGAGCTCATCCACTCTGTGCTTCTTAAGTGCCTACTGTCCGTCAGCACCGCAGACACAGTGACACCAGTACACAACATCACTGCCTTCACTGAACTTGTGGCTGGGAGATGGGTGTTCAGACGATCAGGTTAGTGGGTAGAGGATTACAAACAGGCAGCCATGACCTAAAAACAACAGTGTTTTGAGGGCCTGTATGTAGAAGAGGGCAGCAGAGGACAAGATGGTTAGGTAGCATCACCGACTCAATGGACATGAACTTGCGTAAACCCCAAGAGATAGTGAAGGACCAGGAAGCCTGGCGTGCTGCAGTCCATGGGGTCACAAAGAGTTGGAAATGACTTAGTGACTGAACAACAAATGTCGTTAAAGAAGCTGGCTGAGAGTTAAGGTCGTGGGGGAGGCAGGCTGGAATGGATGTTCTAAAATGTAGAGGAACATTCCACACAGAAGGAAACAATAATAAATAAAAGTCACACACCTGCCTGTAGAAAAGTCTGTGGTTGAATAAGCATAGCATCTTCAAGAACTTAAGGAGGGCCATGTGGATGAAATCCTAGGGAGAGAGGAAGGAGAGAGGTGAGGAGTGTGGTGGACAATTAGTCTGAGAAACCAGACAAGGGGAAAGACCACGTGGGCCCTTGTAAAACCCATTAAAGATGGGGATTTTATCCTCAAACACATAGGAAGACATCATTGTGGAAAACCATGATCAAATGCATTGTCAAGAGGCTAGGTTTTTCACTGATGTAAAAGGCTATAGGAACTGGTCACTTGAACTTTTCTTTTTAAATGTACTTGAAATGTACTAATTTATTTACCTACCTATTTTTTACCTGTTTATTTATTTATTCATTTATGTTCAGCTTTACTGAGGTTATCACTGATTAATACAAATTGCATATATTTAGGTTATATAACATTTTTTAAGAGGTACACTGTGATGATGTAATATACATATGTAGATATTGTGACATAATTTCCACAATCAAGTTAAGGAACACACCCATCACCTCACAGTGAGTCTAGGCTTTAGAAGTCATGAAAACCACAGACATATCTAAGTGAATGGTGGGCTATGAATCATGACAAGGCACTTCATAAATGCAAACGGACCAAGTCAAGCTGTCTGTAGCTTTCCCCTTACTGATCTTACTCTTCCTCACGGGCTTCAACCCTCATCTTTTCCACTTTAGGCAAGACAATGCTTTAACACAGTGAAGAATGAGTGAATGGGTGGCTCTGCTGATTTCTTAAGATGCAAAAGGACACATGGACAGCTGTGAGCACCATCTGAACTACACATAACACATGTCAGGGCAAGGTTTTGTAGCCCCTTAGCAACTGTATAAGCCAACATCACTAGGTCTTGGTCTCTTGCCCATTGATGCTTTGTAAACCAGAATGAAGCAAGAAGGGCTTACTTTCCAAGGAAACTCAGCTCACTACTCTGTAGGCATGATGAAGGTGAATCCTTTCAAAAAAAAAAAAAATACAGAAAGATACATGTGTTGACATAATGACTTTTTCAAATAAGGTCCCAGGGTATCTGTGCAGTAAGAGATCATGTAATGTTCATTGTTTTGTGAATGTATGGGGGGTAGGAAAAAACTACCCTTTACTCGAGATTGCAAATATGACCTTCCTGGTTTCATATCCAGTTGCCATTCTGAATAAAGGTACTTCAGATCTGATGCAAGGTTGATGCTGAACCTCTATGAAGCAGACTTTCCAGGATAGATCTGCACTCAGAGCTACCCTATGACTTTAAGTCAATGATATTTATGTGTAAACTCACCAAGAAATGTGCAGAGCCATTCTGTCTCCCCAGGGTTTATGCTTCCTCTCCCTGTCATGGTCGTGCTTGGCATCATGTTAGGTGTTCGGCCTCCCTCTGCAGTCATTTTATTTGTAATAGTGTCTTGTGTGTTATGTCTCCTAGCTCTACATACAAACCACCACGCTTACAATCTCCATGAACCTAAGTGCATCAGTGGCCCTGGGGATGCTATACATGCCGAAAGTGTACATCATCATTTTCCACCCTGAACTCAATGTCCAGAAACGGAAGCGAAGTTTCAAGGCAGTGGTCACGGCAGCCACCATGTCATCACGGCTGTCGCACAAGCCCAGTGACAGACCCAACGGTGAGGCCAAGACAGAGCTTTGTGAAAACGTAGACCCAAACAGTAAGTACCTCTCCTTTCCTTCCGTCTCCTCATCCTGCATCTGGAAGCTCTGGCAGATGTGGTGTATGCTTGCCTTTCTTTGGAGAAAGGCCGTGCGCGCTCTTGTCTTCTGGGCTGGGTTGCCTTGGTGAATGCTGCCGTTTGCTCCTAAGAGTGTGCTCACCACCTCCTTTTTGCTCCCTGTCGGGAAGCAGCTTTCAGAGGCTCTGCTTCAGATGTGTGAAATCTCCCCCATCCCTGGCTTCTTATCCTTTGGTCCCAAGCCCTCCAGCTGATATCAGCACAGCTGTTGAGCCACCTTCCTTGTTCCTTTCCTCTTAGGGGATCAACTTCTTGCTAGGGAACCCTGGACACCCCATGGAACTGTAGCAATAGAGATGAAGTTGAAATATTCAAGAACTATGGAAGCATAACTTCTTTCCACTGGAGCATGAATGTGGAGAAACTTAGGATTCTTTACTAAGGAAGCCTTTTAGAAACAAAAAGCACATCAGATATTTAATAGAACAGGCAAACTTCCATCCAGGTACACAGGCCCAGACACCACCATGCTAATGGCCTCCCCATGTGGAAAAGCATCTACCAGATCACTGCAGAGGAATTTTAGCCCATGAAAAATAAAGTATTAGAGGTGAGATTAAGGATGAAATGCCAGATTTGATCTTTGTGGCCTGTCTGCAAATCCTGCATGGCCTTTAGCCATTCCTACAAAGACTGCAAAGAAGATGGACATAAAGACACTAGTTTGTTTAAAAAAAAAAGAAAAGAAAAAAGAAAGACAATTTTAGCCGGATTTAAATGCTTAAAATTCCCAGTTGCTAACTTTACTAGTACTATGGTGGTAAGATTGAATTGCAGATTAAACATACCACTTCCAGGATTTGTTTTCCAAGACAACACTTCATAGGGCTGCAAAGAGTTGGACACAGCTGAACCAACTTAGTGCGTATAGAATGAAGCAGATTGGTATGTTCATGATGTTTCCTGTTTTATGTAGAGGAGGATTCGGGCTAGCCATTAAGCCATTCAAGACTCACTGTCCAGTTATGACCTGATTTTGTTGTACCCAAAGATTTACTGCCAAGCAGAAAGCAATTCCTGTTCTGGATACTCTGAAGTACTCCTTGATGCTCTACAACTGAGATCTTTAAAAACCAGCAAACAACTGAGTTTGGCCCTGATAGCTTTTGACAATAGCTGTTCAAAGATCCATGATCTAAGCCCAATCCATTTCTCAAGAGTTAGCTGAATAAATACAGTGAATGCTTGAGAGTCTGTAGACAAGGAAACAAAGGCCCATTACCAACATGGGCTTCACTTAGATGTTTCAATATAAGAGATTTGGGGACAAGTGAGAGGAGGGAGAAACCATGGAGGTACAGGCTCTGTTCTTATGTGTGCAGAACAAATGGTCAGTTCCAGGAAGGGGGATAGAGAGAGAATCACCGTGACAATCACTGTGGTATAGGAAGACTTCAGATTGAGACAGAACTCAGTTCAAAGCCCAGCCACTCCACTCACCAGCTGTGTGGCTTTGACAATCACTGAGTTTTCCTCAAGCTCAGCATGCTCATGTATTAAATGGAGATAATACTATCTAGGTCATATGCATATCATCATGTCTCAGGCATCTAGAGATATGTATGTCAATTGCATGTTAATTTTCTTCCACTTCTGAACAGGTAAAAAGGTTAAAGGCATACCAAACACCACAAGGTAGATGAAACTGGCCAATAAACATACTTCTGTGAACATATTTATGCATCTATTTATATGTATTGTTAAATATACTACATGGTTATACGTCTATAGCATTTGATTCTAGGACCCCTTGCAGGATTTGCATTGTACAAAACCCTTACCCTGAAGATGTTCTAATAGCAGTGTTACATTTATATTTGTGCAGACATACACATTTAACAACATATGGCCAATACCGATAAAAAGAAAACATGATCAAAAGTCTATATGTATTGAAAATTAATGATCAAATTAGCAACTTTGAATTGAGATAATTAATCTAATACTGCGCTACTTAAAAATAACTAGCTTTCAAACAACATTTCTACTGTTTCTAGCTTTAATGATGAGGGTCTACCCTTGTTGAGGCTGTGTGGAGTATGCTACTGGCTGTTAAAATGTTTATATTCACATGACCCTGATAATAACAAAAACACATCTGCTATCCTTTGAGATAGACATTAAATAGAATGCTCTGGGTGGGAGATCTCTCTTACTCTTCCTGATAACTCTGTAGGCCAGTGACCATTGTTGTCCTTTTACTGAAGAACCCTAGGCTCAGGAAGATCAGGGACTATCACCAAAGTCCTACACCACATAGCAGGGCAGCTTGGTCTGAAACCCAGGTCTGATCCCAAACCCATGCTTGCTGCTCTCTGCCGCTCTGTTTCCCACAACATGATTGATATGTGATAATCCTAACGCAGAAATTCCTCTTTGGGCTTCTCTGTTTGGTACTCCAGCTTGCATATACAGAATATAATGATGTCTGGTGGCCAACTCTGGTGAAATGTGCTGTGACATGCATCGCTGTTTGCTGTGTTGTCTGCAAAGACAGGAGCTCAAAGAAGGCTGCCTGGGTAGAGGCCTCATCTGACAACTCAAAAATCCAAGTATCGTAATTACCTGTGTCAGTCACGACAATCGTTCTATTTGGGATTCATCTGATGCCTTCCCCTTGAAAAAGTTTTGTTGGGTTTTGTCATTGTTGATATTTTGGTGTCTACACAGAACAAAGATAAATAGTTCAAGGAGGGGAAAAAAAAAGAGATGAAATCCAAAAGAGCCTTTGTCTCACAATAAATCCAAAAGATGTTTTAAAACTTATTTTAGTTATTTTGGCTTTGTGTAGACACTCCCTGAAAGTAACCATCAATAATGTGCCCAGATATCATCTGAATTATAGGAGGAGATTCATGTACCTCCAAACATTGGGGTTTCTGATCACCCAGCTCTCAAAGGTCCCTAAGAAAAGTCAGAAGACCTTTTCTGCACAAAATCTGTCCATTAGAGTTTTCTGCAATGATGGAAATGTTCTCTATCTGTGTTGTCCACTGTAGAAACCACTGGTCACATGTGGTGATTCAGAACTTGAAATATGGCTACTTAACTGATGAAATACACTTGAAATTTTTACTTCATTTTAAATAAATTTAAATAGCTATCCATGACTCCGAGGACTCCATCGGAGAGCAGAGCCAGAGATCATAAAAGCAAGGATTTCACCCTGGGACACTCAGTTTGAGCCCATTCTGGAAATACCTCCCAAGGTTTTAGCAATGATGCTGAACTGGGACAAAGTCAACTTAACAGAATGAAATATGTGAGGTAAGACAAAAATGCAAACCTATAGTTATTTTAAATGAGCCCTAAGGAGCCACTAAGATGGAAATGGTGACATTATAGATAGCCATTATATCCGGAAAACCAGTCCCTAGTAATAGAAAAATGAGTATATATAGAGAAAGAAGAGTAGTGAAAATTCAATCAATGAAAACAGACAAGGCTGTTTTGATGAGAGAGAATATTATTATTGCATTACTTAATACAATATGTAGCTCCAAGTCATGTCAAACTTCTGAACTTTGGTAACAGAGACAAATAAATTACTGGCTGAAAGGAAACTTTCTGGTTAAAAAGAAACAAGTAAAAGCACAGACCATGGGCCTGAAGAAGGACTCTCTCCAAAGGGAGAGTTCTGCCTCCTGTTCTCAGAGGGAATGTGTCTGGAAGGATGTTGAATTTATAGGATGAGCTACCTTCTTGTTTCCCTAAACACTTAGTCTCAGTGTATTTCAGTCTCCACTGTTTTCATTTTTAATCATTGCAGTGTATCATCTGGTGCATGCTCACTTCTAATCATCCAACTCCATACAGCAAGCATACATCCATATAAAAATGAATTTGTTGGCATAATATGGGCAGAAATTAAAGCTGCCCCCTGCACTGCTTGATTTTTTTCCCCAAGAAGTTTGGTTTTCCTCTTAGGTTGCCTCTTCAGTTCAAATTTCATTGCTTGAAAGAAAAAGTTATTTCTGCATGGATTCAACAAAAAGTAAATCTCAAAAATGGTCATGCATCTCTGTATTGCTGCCATATTGAATATCCAGAAATGGGTCGATGCTGGTTGGTTTCTGAGCTCAGATGAAAAACAGCAGGGGGTCTAAGGGTGTAGCTCTGCCACTTACTGTATTTTGATTTATACAAACCATAGTTCTGCTGCTAGAGGACCACAAGTGCCTGACCTAATGTGGGGAGCTTTAGATCTGGCCACCTTGAAGACTTCTCCACACTCCTTCTCTACAAAGAAGGGCACCTCAACCACTGGTTCTCGCACCTGCGTCCTGAGTTAGGCTCGTTTCTCCCAATCTCTTGTTGACTGGGCAGATGTATGTTCATGGCAAACTTGAAGATGCTGATCAACTGGAAGACTTGGCTCTTGGCTTATCTATGGCCACCAAGACCTTTTTCCAGTTGGATGAATAATATGAACCGAGGCAGCATGGCTTTCTTGAGATGGTGGGTAGGAACTGCTACCTTCCTCGCCTGGCATGGTCAGAACCAGAAGATGCTCTGTGAATTATCCTCTGATCAGATGCTTTCCTTGTAAAGGATTGCAGTGAATAGAATGAGCAGCCCTAAGCTACCTGGTTCTAAACAACCATCCATTTTCTAAGCCAGTGCCCCAGCCAGCGCAGAGAAGCTGCTCAAGTACCCGGACTGGTTACAAATAGTTTACTCTGGACCTTCCTAGCGATTAGAGATGGCAGGAATGTGGACAGCTGGAGCACACCGCCTTTTTGGACATGGGGCAATATGACTGATAAACTGGCTTGGAGAGAGGAGCTGGACACACACTGTGCAAAAGACTAGTTTAAGACAGTGAGCATATTGTGATGAAGCACATTTTAGAAGAATGGCCTTTTACCACCAAAACAGAAAATCAATAATAAGATTTTAAATATAAGTTTGTATTCTGGTCCTTTGTTGAAAATTACCATTTTGCATATACTTAAGGAAAATATATAAATAAAAACTTGTGCTGCTCAATAAATCCCTCAACTGCTAGAAAATGGATGAGGGGACCACAATCTTCCCAAGTAACAATGCCAAGAAAATTCTGGAACATGTTCCTGTGCTGTGTCAATTAGTGATGGCTTTTGTTTTGTTTTGCTTGTTCATTTGTCTGGATCCCTGACATTCTCTACATTATGTTACTTGTCTCATTCTTCTGGACTAATCATGCAGGTCAGCATGAAAGGTCTAGGCTGAGTCAAAAATAGGATATCAACAAGAAGAAAAATAACCTTCTGAGCAGGTAGATACATTATTTTGGAGCTGGTTCCCTCACCTGCTTCACTTCAAATAAAGTCCAAATGCTTTAAACCATAAGACACCCATACTCCCATGTTCAGAGGTACCTGAATTGTGGTCAACTGGTCTACCAAAAGCTACTGAACCCACTGAGAGAGTGGGCATAATGTCTGTGGTCTCTATCGCAGCCTCTTCTCCAAAAGGAGAGAAAAAAGAATAAAAATGAATATTGTGTGCACATTTATTTTATACATACCTATATATTTACTTTTCCTGTAGACTGTATACCACCAGTAAGAAAGAGTGTACAAAAGTCTGTTACTTGGTACACTATTCCACCAACAGTATAGCTTTTGCCTGCTTTCCAAAAGGTAAGAAACAATCTACTTTTTGTTTATTTGTGTGTTCTTGTCTCCACTGAGAATTAGAAATGTTTCCATGAAAACTGTGCATGATGACCTCAAAATCTATGTACACAAAGAAATACATTTTCAAAGATGATGTTTGCTAAGTTTAGTGTAGATGGCTGCTGTGGGTCACGTGCCTGGTTTATTTTCTGGAGAACAGGTGATTGGGTGTGTGCATATGTGTCTTTCCTGAACCAGATTCAGTAATGGCAGATTTGGTGCTGGTCACTCTACTTTAAAAGTCTCAATGGTGAGAGCTTATTTTTATATGTATTTGTTCATACTCTGGTTTGAGAAGACAATATGGAAAACTTGGATGAGAAGGTAAAGCTTAGTAAAAATGTTTGTCCTGGTTTACTTTTTTATTAAATATATACTGAGAAATATCAATGAATGACTCTACCATCTCAAACCCAAAATGGTCATGGTACCTTTTTTGCAACAAAGAAATAGAAAAGATTGGCTGGCTGGGCTTGATGATGAATTAAAGAGGATATGGGACTCATAATTCTGCCTAAGAGAAACAAGGAACCACCTTCACTTATCTGAGAAAGCAGGGAGAGGTTCAGTGAAAGACCTAAAGAGTCTAAAGATAAATTTCAACATTAGTCAAATGCAAGAAATACCAATAAATACCTCAGGTATTCAAACTTATACCCTAGAACAAATGGTCAATTGTGTGATGTGTGAACAGGAATGGGAATGGTCTGCTCTGAGAGTTGTTACTGACTCACCACTGATGATTATGTTGGGTTGGCCAAAAAGTTCATTCTGGCTTTTCTGTAACATCTTATGGAAAACACTTGAACAAACTTTTTGCCCAGACCAATGTATCACTTTGAGCCCTTACTAAAGTATATATGCTATGAAATAGTAGAAGTAGTAGTAATAGTACCTCCCTGTTTCAACCTAAGCAATATGATAGAATAGTGAAAAGTAACACTTGCTTTGGCAAGCATCCTTGTCCAACTGGTCAGGGCAATTCATACTGAAGGAAAACAAATAGAAAACATGGAATAGTGTCATTAAATTCAGGGGGTGGCTGTGAATAAAAGGCCCCCTTTTGTTTTCCTCTAAACCTCCTACTATACTTATAAAATCAACAGAAGCACTTCTCTCTAGAGATATCAAGTAAGAGAGCAGACACAGGAGGGGGAAATATTGCGTCATAATGTGGGCTAGTCTTCCTCTTTCCTAACGAGGACCATTTTGTCAGATCATTGCTATGCTTCTTTCCATCTTTGTTTTTATAATGGTATTCTGAGTACAAATAATATTTTTTTTCCTTTTAATCCATTTAGAACTGTAAGACAGGACAAGAGTACTTTCAAAGTGTAATTACATTTACTGTTGATTTAGATGGATGCCAGCAACTCAGTCTTTAATTTGAGATGTATTGTTCACATAGCTATTCCCTTTTTCCATATCAACACGGTCTGTCCTAGTTTTTAAATAGGGCATTCTTTTGTCCCAGTGAATTTATAACTGTATTCCAGTGAGATTTCAAGTTTTCCAGTACAAGGGCTTGTCAAAACACTGCAGCTCATCACTTTAATAGTCCTCTTACATGAAACTGCCTGAGCATAAACGGGAAGAAAGTTTCCCTGGGTAAAAATGATAGATTTAATCCAAATCCATTAAAAATTCTCCCTAGCTCCATTCTCAGTTGATGCCTTTTGGTTTAAAGGGTGCAAGATGAAAATGTTTTAAGTCAACCTTCCGGTTAAAAAGTACTTTTAGGATCTGCTGCTTAGAAACAAACTTTTTTCTAGGATTTTCTTGTTTCAAAGAGTTTGATTAGGTGCTCACCTTTTCTGCCAATTTAAAAGTGTATAAACCTTAATTAGGTTGAATTGGTTAACAGTGCTTTTCAGGTCTACTACATCCTTCTACTTTTCTATCTATTCATTCTATTAATTTTTGAGACCTTGATACTAAAACTCCAACCAAAAATATTCATCTACTTTAAAATAACTGTAATACATAGTAGAACTATATGTAACTTTGTTCTGTATTTTCCAAATCTTCTGTAAATGTGTTATCATAGTTTCATAATTTAAAAACTAAAAAAGAAAGAATATTAAAAGATTATAGAAGTGGCTTCATAAATTAATGATAAACATCTTACACAGTTACTTAAAAATAATTGAGAACGGAAGTTGGTCTAAGTTACAGGTATTCAAAGAGGGGAGTATATGACCACGTTCAAGTTCCAGTGAGATTGGACAGCTTGGGCAAAGAGTGAAAGAAGGCCTGTCATGTTGCTCCTTCAAATCCATCTCTGTGCCTATTTTCGGGGCCACAAAACAGTAAAGAAAAACCTATCAATTCTAGAGTGTAATTCTGTAAAACTTCAGTGTAGGCCACCATGCCCCAACAAAGGCAGATGATACTGAGCAAATCAAACATCTGCTTTTGGGGAATTTAGAGGAAGCAGGTTCAAATTAAGACAGAACAGAATAACCCGATTTGAAACCACTTTCCCTGAAACCCACTCTCCTTTGACAGATACAGTAGATTAGATATCACCTGATTCAGCACTGCCTCCATCTCTTGTCTGAATGGTGTTAAATTTTGAAATTCTGCAGTGTTATCAATCCAGTGATATTTATTTTAAACTTCATTGAAGCAAAAAACAAACAAAAACTGATCACATATAAATAAAAATCCTCCATTAATCTGGCATCATCACCAGATCAGGAAACAGGTTGTTGTGTTAGGAGGTGTATTTTCATACCACAGGATGGTTTTTCTGATTGGAAAACTTTGAGTTGAATTCAGCCTTGCAAATATGGACAGTCCCAAGTCTGATTTTACAGTCTGCTTAAACAGTACTGAATCCTGTTTTGTCCAGGTATTTGTCCAGGTTCTGAGCAAGTACATTGGTTATAATATTATGGACAGTTCACTAATGTATTATATGGTATTGTACATCATTTATGTTTTTTATAATTTCTTGTCTATCATTTCTGCATTGGGGTTGTTTCACATTTTTCAGCTTTTCAGAAGTGTGCAATCTCAGTTTTTGTAATGTGTTGAGATGCCCCCTTCCTCTTTGACATTCAAGGCAGTAACCCTGAGTTAACTGAAGATGCCTTCAACTGAAATTCCATTTAAGAACACTCTATAAGTACAGCTTAGCAAGGAATATATGTTTCCTGGCCTTTGACATAGAACCACCTTAGAAATAAATGCAGCTATAAATCTTGCCAGCATATTTCTTTCTGCCTAAGTGCTCTGTGAAGTACCCCTGTTTCTCTCATCAGGGTTTGATCTCGGCATCCTCAAAAACCAATTAATATCTGCCCTCCCCATTCTGTAACTTTGGTTGGACTTAAAGAATGAAATGAAAAGTCCACATGGCCAGGATGTCTACTAGTTCATGACATCAAAGGAACATATACGTCATTCCCCCGAGTCCTGAAAACTATGTCAACTTTTACATTGAAATCTGGCACCACACCGTCTGGCCAGAGTCTGTGAAACAGAAGAGTGTTTTTAAGTTGGGTCAGTCAGAAAAGTGTTTGTCAAGCACCGGTCCCCTGAGTCAGCCTAAACTGACTAGGAATGGGGGAGAGAAGCAGACAGTACCCTCAGGGACCTCAGATCTAACAAGACTTGCAGGTAAGCATTTTCAATTCAGGGTGATGGGGGATCTTAGGAGAAAGTAGCAGGAGGGAGTGTGGAGAGCATCACCCAGGGGGGTTTGTTTGAGCTGCTCTTAGATGAAGGCCTCCAGGCAGCCATAAAGAAAAGGCTGGAGGCAGGAAACAAGGAAGCACAAACAAGCTGAGATACAAAGAACGTGCTGGGTCATGGGGTGGTATCACAGTTCTGCGAGACTGCGCTACTACTGTGTCCTGAGGCAGAGGGTTTTGAGGATGACAGAAGCTGTGTAGAGAGGGACTGAAACTTGTTTATCTCTGTGCTGTGAATACGGTGCCTGCAAACACTGAGGCCTCAGAAAATGTCTGTGGCATGAATGGAGTGTAATATATATCACATATCAAAGGCTCCCAGCCTCACCCAGGATGCAATAGGCAACAGTAAATACCTACCAAGTGGCACTTCCCTTGTAGCTCAGCTGATAAAGAATCTACCTGCAATGCAGGAGACCCCAGTTCAATTCCTAGGTCAGGAAGATCCCCTGGAGAAGGGGCACTCCAGTATTCTTAGACTTCCCTGGTGGCTCAGATGGTAAAGAATCTGCCTGCAATGTGGGAGACCTGGGTTCAATCTCTGGGCCGGGAAGATCCCTTGGAGGAAGGCATGGCAACCCTTATTCTTGCCTAGAGAATCCCCATGGACAGAGGAGCCTGGCAAGCTACAGTCCATAGGGTCGCAAAGAGTCAGCCCTGACTGAGAACAGCATAAAGGAGTTATTAACAATAAGAAAGCACCAAGTCTACAGCTTCAGCAAGCAGAGGTGTAGTCTTCCAGATAAAATTTCTAAAGTCACAGAAGGTAGTATTTGACCTTGTTGTCACAGGTCTCAAAACACTGTTTTTATTGATAACCCTTAAAACTGATGGTCAGCGCTATACCCACACTTGCATAAATACCGTTCCTACTGATGAGCTACCCTGTGGATGAAACCAGCCAAGTTTTATGCCCATTTGTTTCCTTGTATGGACTGCGGAGACCAGTTTTCATTGGAAGGGAACATCAACTTCAAAATAAATTTATATTTAAAAAATAATAATAAAAATAAAATAAACAGAAAACAAAGTTATCTCTGGAAATGAATCCTAAAGTGCTTGAGTTAAATGGTTATAGCTTCTAATTTGGTAAAAACAGAAACATGATCAATGTAATTTTTTTTTTTCTTCTAAATATTCAGTGCATTTTCTTAGAGACTGGCATTCAGGACAGAGTTTGTGTTTTAGACCCCCCCATTTAATTTGCATTTGAAAAGAAAACAGCATGTCCTAAACCAAGGTCAGTTAATCTCTACAATCTTTCTTCCTTCCAATTACTGTGAATGAGCATCTTCTCAGGACACAAGCTGATGGTGACTCTGGTTTCTGCTACTAAAGACATGTCTCAGCTCCGCAGATTTTTTTTTTTTTTTTTTTTTTGGCTGTACAATGGAATTCGGATGCATTTTAAATTAACTTTCTCTAGGAATCAAAGGTAATCATTATTTCTTTTTATGATCCACATGAATATTATCATTGTCTTTTTTTTTTTCCTTTTCAAATATAAGATTATTTTTCAGTTCCTTTTATATCTCTGTGCTCTTTCAGAGTAACCTCTGGAGACCCCAGCTTGCTCAAAGAGGATTGAGAAGATCACTCCAAAGCCTCTTCTTGTTGAGCTGATCCAAGCATTTAGAGGACATAACAGGAGTCAGCCATCCCATTCTCTGTAAGTTGTGGTCCTGATATCACTTATGACCTTGTGTGTGCTGTTTCTTTTCTGTGGCTAAGAATAAGGAAACCTGCACACCAGGGTCCTAACCATGGCCCTGATACTCTGAGTGGCATAAGCTTCATCACCTCATGGACCCCTGTGACCTTGAATAAGTCATGTCCTTTATCACCTTCAGTCTCCTCTTCTGTGAAACAGGAGGAAGCTTTCCCTGCTGAGACACTATGGAGATGGCATGGAACCATGTACATGAAAACCTTCCTTTATGAAGGGCTGTGCATGTATAAGGCAGCATTTTTGGTCTGTGATCATCTCTCTGTGTCACCGTAATTGGCTTTTCTTTCCCCTCTTCTTTCATAGTTACATTTTTTTTTTTTTTTTTTTTTTTGGTCTGCTGTGAACCATCAGAGTTGGAAGGAATGACATCTAGATTACTATGAAGTCAGGAACCTTTTCTCTAAGTACCATAAGCTCTGTTTTTGAGATGGGTCACGGTGGTCTCTGATGGGTTATTAATAGTCTTTGGGTTAGGTGAAATTGACAGAGAAGGCGATCAGTCACTCAGCAAGACTGCTGTGGGACAGCTGGGCTCATACCACCTGATATAAGAACCACTCTACGTGATTAACTCTGACAGGTCACTCCAGGCCGACTGGCAAGCTGAAGTGCATTTTAAGTACAAACAATACTTCTGGGTATGTCTTGAGTGATAGACTAATGGCTGAGTGGAACAGAATCACTCAGTCTTCACTTGTGAAACACATCTGGTTTCCTTTCTAGGCTGAGATATTACAACAACATCAATTAATAAGATCTCTAGGATCTCCATTGATACTTTGGTATTTATCAAGCTTACATCAAATACAAAACTGACCCAAAGGGCCAGGCTCATTCATCTCATTATCAAAGGGCCTAGAATTGTGCTTCAAAGCAATAACAATAATATCCATTCTGATGGTTGCTATAACTGCACCATGTTATGCCTATAGACTTACAAAGTGCTCGGTGATCCAGTGAGACAGGTCTTACTGTCCCCACTTAACATGGGGAGCCTCAAATGAGGAAACTGAGACTCAGAACCATAAAGCAATTTCAAGTGACTCACACACCATGAATATGTGCCTGAACTTGGCTTTCCTGGCCAGAATTCTTTTTCATAAAGTTTTCTAAAATTGAGTGGAGTAGGACAGAATGTTTCAGTCTACCATAATCTATCAAATGAGCATGTATTGTTCTCATTAGTTGATTCTAGAAGTCTTCAACTTCCTGAAGATGAGAGAGGCCCTTCAGGGCAGATATCATAATCTGTTTCCAGGGCCATTTTAGAATAAGATGTGTTTTGTTTTGGTTTGTTTTTTTCCTTAATGGTACTTTGAATAATAAGGCTTCTTGATGTCATGTCTCCTACTACTGAATTCTTCTGGTGGTCTGAAAAAAAGTTAAAGACTATTATTTCTGCCTCAAAGAACATGGCCTTCTGGAGTTAGAAATGTCTAACTCTTAAGACTGCATCAAACTCCACAGAATAACATACTTGGGCAGGACGCAGTCTGTTCAGAGTAAAAATCACAGGTCATGTATTTTGATGACTATAAGCAGACTCTACCTCTGTATCAGGTGATCGAGTTTGGCATGGGAACCTAAGTGAAGGAAATTAAACTCAGAAAAGGATTTGCTAGCATTAAAAAAATGGCACTTTCCTGGCTCACAAAGGTGTAGAGCTAATTCCCTCCCCAGCTTCATCACCTGCTCCTTCTCTCTTCTGCTTCTGCCACCACAAAGCTCTACAAAGAAGTGGGCCACCAGGGTCATTACCGTCCGTGTTAGCTGAAAATCTGATTAAGCTGGCTTCCTAGGGTTAGCATGAGAAATGTTAGATTTTCATGCTCGAAGCTTAATTCTTCTTTCCCTTGATTCTGTCATGTTTGCAAACTTCATTTGCATTTTAATTTCCCGTGGTTTGCCAAAGTCCAGACTGAGACTTGAGCTGTTGTTTCTGTTCAGGTGAAAAGTCTGACCACAGTGGAGCATCTGCAGTGGCACTCAGTCAGGCAACTGGCCAAGGCAAGTATTTGCTGCCTACTTCTGAGGGTCCCCAGGGAGCTTCGCCACCTAGCCCGCCAATGCATTTAATGAGTGGAAGAGACTCTGTCCAGTTTCCAGAACCATCTTGGTCCTGGGTGGTCCTCACTACATACTAACCAGTCCTCTTGACATTCCCAAATAAGGGGAAATTATCATAAATGGAAGTTGGGATCTTGGCCTACTAGGATCACATCATGGGGCTTTATTTAGGGGAGACATCAGTGCCATTAAGTAGGAAAGATCCCTACCGTGAGTTACTGTTATCAATTACCAAGGAAGCCAGTCTCCTCCTGGGGGCTGGATGCTCTGCCTTCTGTGTTCTAGAAGCAGGGATGGTAGTGTCAGTGGGGCATCATCCCAACTCCCGGAGGAGGCAAGATAAATGACAAAAGGGAGGCATTTATGCCAAGCAGGCAAAGATGATCTTCGGAAAAGGTTATCTCTGCCTCCGTTTTGTCATTGTAACATACGCCTGCATACGACAGTCGGTCTGGTTTAGTCGCTCAGTCATGTCCAACTCTTTTTGACCCCGTGGCCTGTAGCCCACCGGGCTCCTGTGTCCACGGGATTAACCAGGCAAGAATACTGGAGTGGGTTGCCATCTCCTTCTCCAGGGGCTCTTCTCAACCCGGGGATCAAACCCGCCGTCTCCGGCATTGGCAGATGCACTCTTTACCACTGAACCACCAGGGGAGCCCTCATAGATAGTAAAGCACTGAGAACAGCGTTGGCACCATGGTCAGCTCTGTTGGAAAGTTAGCCATGAGTGTTATTACATTACCTACAATTAACTGAACTTTTCTCTGTGTCTTCCCTCTAGGAAAGAACTTGGAGATTTCAATCTGATCCTCTCCCCTGTGATCTCTTGTACCCCTCTCCCTCTGTACACCAACACAATAAAATTCAAGACCGTCAAATAATCCACGTGTGTCTGATGTTTATTTGGAAAAACCTGCCAGATTTTCCGACTGCGCTATCAAGCCACATCTTCTCTTGTCATATTTAGTATTGACTGTTTAATGAGCAACTGTGCCTTAAAGCCAAAATTTCACTGCACTATCAGAGACCAGAGGAGCTACCTGGGAATGGACATTCAAACACACTTAGTTTCATTTCATTTCATAACAGAGAAACTACTTCCCAACTTTTGGCATAAATGCATTCAACACGGTCACCATTGCAGCGGTGTTTACATTGATAATACCACCTGTTAATACTCAGATAGATATTTAAGAAAATACCAGGGACCAATTTAAATATCTAGTGTATAACAGAAAATCTGCCGTTAAGAGATCTGAAATGCATTTTAGTTTATGCTTCCAATTTAAATCTTTTCTTCCCTAACCTGGTGCTCATCAAATGTCACCTGTATTTAAAAGTCCTCCCCGGGGACTCTGATACACATTCAGGTTTGGGAACTCTCCTTTTTTAATCCCTTCTTATAATCAACATGTGCAATGTGGCGCTGGTGCCATGGTGACACTTACAGAGCGGAGTGTTTTCCAGAATATTAAAAAGACTAATTAAAAACATATATATATATATATATATACACACACACACACATATATTCAGGTTTATCACACCAGCAGCATCCACCACGTGCGTTCCCAGGAGTCATCTCTAGCCGTCTGCTAGCACAGTGAGAAGCTATTTCAAGGTCTTCTCTCAAGAGACTCTTCCAGACTGGTACCACAGACTAAATAAAGATGAAGCTAATTGCTGAGCTCTATTATTGGAGCAGAAAACATAGCACCATCTTTGTTTAAGGCTGAGTCTCCATGACAACAGCAGATAAGAAGCTGGGTTAACAGTCATCTTTCCTGCACTTAATGAGACACAGGTCATGCCCTTCATGGGCAAAATGAATTGATACATCCTTATGCAATCCTTTCAAACTGCTCAGCAGGGCAACTCTGATTTTGTGTAGCTGGGAGGTCCTCAAAGAGATAAACTATTTTCAAACTTTTCTTGATGTTTTTCATGCCTTCTTACCCGATCAGGAAGTGAAAACTGTCAGAATAACCACTGTTACAATGGCCATTGCTGTTAAAAATGCACCGTGATTTTATGGAGTGGCAGCCTAGATGCTAAACCCTACTTTGCCCTGTTCTAGATTGCTTAACTCTCTGTGCATCAGTTTTCTCATCTTCAAAATGGGTATAATATTATTAACTACCTCATACATGTAGGGTTGTTATTAGGATTAAATTAGTTCCTATGTTTAACACAATGTTTGGTATATAATGGCCAAATAATTAGTTGATATTCTTATTATGAGCATCACCAATGAAACAATAACTGCTCAGTTTATACAGTAGCCATTGGCTACCTGTGGCTAATGAATTAACTTGAAGTAAATAAGTTGAAAAACTTGTTCTTCAGTTGCAATGGCACATTCTAAGTGCTCAGTGAGTACCTGTGACCTAGTGTCTACTCTGCTGGAGAGCAAAGATGCGGTACACTGAAATCATCACAGAAGTCTACTGGACAGCTGAGCCATAGCTCAGGAAAAATAGAGGAGAAGATCTTCCTTTACAGGAGAGAGATATGTTGTTCTCAGCAGTCTCTGTTGACTGTGCAGTCTTCAGACTCTCTGGGAGCAGTGGGGCTGATTTTTTTGTAGCATCTAGTCAAGAGTGGTTTCCAGTGTGAAATATGCAATCATCATTGTCAGTTTAAAAAAAAAAAAAAAGTTTACTTAAAACGGTTCTCTCTCAGTTGGCACAGTTCCCCAGTCCTTTCATACACTCTTTTAATTGCTGTATCTGTTAATTCTACAGTTGCACATACTTCTCGAAAAGCAGGTCAGGTGGCAACTTCATGGCCATTGCATGTCTTGCAGTAGAACCCCGTGGCTACTGGAGAGGATGATTTTCTTCACCACCACTCAGAGGGGACTGATGGGAATGTTTACCTGTCAGGTCAGTGCTGCTCGGAAAGAGAAGCAAAGCTAAATATTTAGAGATGGAGACACAGGCCTTCGCTCCCATCTCAGGAAGCAAGTTTCATTGGTGAATGGTCAATTGTGGATTCTAATGTTGGCTGGAAAATGCTTGGTCCTTTTCCTTAGAGTCAAACTGCCATGTCTTGTTTGTCCTATGTCTGGTTAGGCCCTGATATCATTGCCTGGAAGGTGCTTTGTGAATGTTTGAGAGTGAGAGAAAAACATAGGCAAAGCAAAAGATGTCCAACATTTCTAACAAGTAAAAGTTTTATGTGCATCATGGACAGTTAGTGATGTTATACATGACCCAGAGGAGTCTTTGCTGCCGGTTTATATTTTGGGAGAACTTCTACTATAAAACTAGCTTGGGAAGTTAGGAACAATAGCCAGTGAAATGTCCTTAATCTCAGGCCAGTTCTATCAAACTGGTTGAATACACTACAGCTCTACTGCAGAGAAACGTGTCCCAGTATTTCCAATGCTCTTCCAGACCTCAAGATATAAAAGGGCGGCATAGGGAGAGGGAAAGCAAAATCTTTCCCTTCCTATTTTTGAATTTTCTAAATTGCATTGGCCAAAAAGTTCATTCAGATTTCCTGTAACATCATACAAAAACCCAAATGAGCTTTTTAGCCAATCCAATAAAGCAAAACAAAATAAAATTGATACTACGGGTAACTAAATACTCTCAATAGAAGAGTATCAATGCGTCTATGTTTCAGAAAAAGATTTTTTAAAATCCACACAATTGAAATCACATCAACAACTAATGCTTACATTCAGCTCATGCTTATATGACATTTCAGCATTTCATAGTTGGGTTTTAACATGCGCTTACACAGACAGCATCTTATTTCATTATCCAGGCGGCACAATGCAGCAGGTGGCCTCACCCTCACGTACAGGTGCATAAACAACGGGTCCGGGGGTTACAAAACTTGGCCAAGGTGTTACTGATGGAAGAGGCGTTAGAAGCCATTCTGACCCCATAACACCCCTGCATCCTTTCATTAAAGAAGTGCAATACCTTAGGACTGACAAGTTCATCTTTAAGCAAAAGAGAGAGAGAGAGAAATCCCTCATTATAGAAGATTTAGATTATAGTGCAATCTGGAAAAAAAATTTGTTTTTCCTGTAGATAATCACCAGCTCTGAGTAGCCATTGGGTCACCTTATCTACAAAAAGGTATATAGCTCAGCCAGGATGGAGAATAAAGATGGATGGCTATAGGAGGAGGAGAGAATTATTAACACCAGATAAAAATGCAGGTCGTTTATCTCTCCAAGGCCAGGAGGCTGGAACGGCTGGAGATGCGTGTACTGTGTGTGATGGGAGGAAACAGGGTTCTGTTGGCACTATTTTAGCTGGTACCTTTCGATGCAGTTACTACATGGGTGATAAAGACACCGCAGAAGCCCAATTTAAATCCAAGGGTCTTATATTTAATCAAATAGCCTTGTGAGGCTGATTAAAGAGATTAAATTAAGTCTGAAAAGAAAGGGAGACATTTCCACTTTTTGGCATCGACTAATCTTGATTCTAATGGAGCCTGACTGAATCCACCCCACATGATTTATGGAGTGCTTACTGCTGTCAGGGTCTGGGTGCATATAGTGGAGACACAGCAAGCTGCCACTCCTCCAGGAATTTATATCGTCCACAGGAGAAGGGAGAACAGCTAGCCTTATTAAACACGATACACAGATGCATGATAGAAGTGTGTGAAAAGGGCTAGGGACTTCTCCAGTGGTCCAGGGGCTAAGAGTCCAGGTTCCCAAGGCAGGACCTGGGTTCAATTCCTGGTCAGTGAACTGAAGGCTGTGAACTAGACCCCACATGCCCCAAGTAAAGATCCTGTGTGCTGCAACCAAGACCTGCAGCCAAATAAATAAATATTAAAAGAGGGCTCAAAGTGGCCCTTGGCTTTCATGAGGGGGACAGGAGGACATTTTCCCTGTGGCTTAAAGAATGGGGCAGTATGGGAGAGGGTGTTCCAGACAGAGGGAGGGGAAATGGAAATGACAGACAAGTGATGAAATGGTAGCAGTATTATCAGCAGTGCTGTGGTAACAGACCTTGAATGTTTTCCATGGACCCACCAATGTTCCAAATACTTAACATCTATTAGCTCATTTAATCGTAAGAACCTCCTCAGATAGGCATCACTAGGCCTGTTTTACAGATCAGGGAAGTAAGGCACAGACATGTTAAGTAACTTCCCCAAAGCCACCAGGAAGTAGAGAATTCGGTTACAAGCTCAGCCGTCTGGGCCCCGGGGCTATGATTCTGACCAATGCGGTGCCTTCCAGGGATAGGTATGTGGTGTGTTTGAGGAAGATCCATTTTCCAGTTCAGTTAGATTGCAGAGCTTCTCAACCCTGGCACCAGTGACATTTGGGATTGGACAGCTCTTTGTGGCGGGGGGCTGTCTGTCAGGGGCGATGTTCGTAGAAGGTTTAGCAGCATCCCTGGCCTTTGTCCACTAGACAAAGATGCCTGTGGCATCTCCATCCTGCAGTTGTGCACATCAGCGATACCTCCAGACACTGCCCAGTGTTCTCAGGGGCACAGCTGCCCCAGTTAAGAATCACTGGACAGACGTATGATGTGTGAGATCCGAGAGAGGCAGGAAAACGTTATCAGAGCCCCACTGTGAATATCCTCCAGGTCTATGCTGAAGGCTGTGCGAATGCAGACTACAGAAGGAAAGGTGCCACCTGGGGTATAGTAAGTGAGGAGCTACAGAAAAGATAGAACTTGCAAAGCATCAGGGCAGGAGGTCCTGTGGGAGTCAATACAGACTTCTGACTTCTCAGGTTAGGAGCAGGATGTGTTCTCAGGCTTTATAAATTATATGTTCAAAAATCCTAAAGCTAAAGATAGCAAAGGATAATATACAAGAACAGAGGACAAGTCCAGACAGTCATTTCACCCACTGGTCCCTGGAATGCAGCCAATCTCTGACCCGAAACCTCAGAACTCCAAGTTTCATTTTAGGTAAGAAAGCTCCTGGATCTGGGAGGAAAAAGAAAAACTAACCACTCAGTTTTCCTAAGAGGCTGCAATGTCAGATCCCATGGCACTATATAAGTGTGAACACAGTTGTGGTTCTGTCAGATTCAGAGAGTACATTTTTGCATAAATATTTACTGGACACTTGGCCACCATGGGAAAAAAAATGGAAACATTTTCTCCCCAAGTTTCTATGTGTGCTAAACCATTTCAGTCATGTCGGACTCTTTGAGGTCCCATGGACTATAGCCCGCCAGGCTCCTCTGTCCATGGGATTCTCCAGGCAAGACTACTGGAGTGAGTTACCATTTCCTTCTCCAGGGGATCTTCCCAACCTAGGGATTGAACATATGTCTCTTATGTCTCCTGCACTGATAGGCGGGTTTCTTTACCACTAGCGCCACACAATTGCAAACCAAGGATTTTTATGATCAGAACAGCAATTTTATAAACAGGAATAAAAGGTATGAACCTTCTAAATATTCTACAATAAACATACTACTTTTGTAAAGCCAAAGATGGTTTTAAAATGATCTAACTCAGAATTGTACTTCATGATAAACACCCACCTAATTAAACAATTACATCCATTCCTCAAGCCTCCTTCTTTTCTATTACCTGTTTTGATTTCTAGTGAGTTCTTTTTCATGTCATTGGGAAGGATTATACAGAAGTATTTTCTTAGCCCTCTTTACAAAGCTGCAATGACCGTTTTGAACCTAGTATAGTTGCAGGCTTCTGGCTTACTTCATAGTTTTGAAGATGGAATTCTCTTGGGGAAAAAATAACTTGATTGCCTAAAGAAAAGTAACCCAATCTCTAAGACAGCCAACAGCACATCTCTGACAGAAAGCCATCCGAGGGTCAGGGCCCAGGGCTTTGGAATCAGACATGGCATAACTTTGAGGCTAACATCTTCCCATCTCAGCTGTCTTATCTGGCAATGCAGGGATGTGAATAACTTCATTAATCAGGTTCTTTCAAGTCTGCATGAGGTGGCTGGCCTGAACTATATGATCAGGAGTACAGCTAACGTTCAGTCCTAGGTATCCCTTCTGATCCAGAACTTATAAGAGAATCATTTAGGACTTTGGGAGATCACACCAACCTTGCAATCTCTTGGAGATGTTTCTTGTGTTTCTTGGAGATAAGGAAATGACCTACCTTCTATAAGAGCACATCCCAGTTACTTTGTGAACCTCTCACAGGTTAAGGCATAAAACTGCCCCCACAACCCATCTCACTTTGGTCCCAGTGAGATGCTGGAATTGTGAGATCCAAGCCTCTCTCTCAATACCAGTGCTCCCAGGAATAATCTCAGACTCCTGGCTTGCACTATAGTGGAAAAAGATGTAATAGAGAATGCTATCTCTTCAACAGCTTTGTTTAAAAAAAAAAAAAAAAAAAAAAGATTCTCAGGTAGAATGGTGAAGTCAAGTTCAGGCATTAGACTAATACTTTGAAATTTTAAATTTCAAGCTTTACAGTTTGTCTTTGAGTAAAAATGCTAAGCTTTTAGATTCTTCATAAGTATTAAATAGGTTTAATCATAAATACCCTGCAATATGTGCTTTGTTCCTTTTATTTGGAGTCAAATTGAAATTTCCAATTAAACAGGATAAATTACTACACAGCAGCCATTGTAACGGAAAAACAGTTACCAAGAAGTTTAGCTTCTGTACTGATGAAAGGCATGTAAAGACATCAAAACTCAAACATCTGCAAGGCCCTGTTGGGAAAGGCGACACTGTGTGATGCCTCGTGACATTTTAAGGGCAGCAGATAGCTGGTGTGAGTGTAAGCAGTTTTAAGATGTCAGGAAGAAATTCAGATCACAGGATTAGGGGATCAGCCCTCATTTCATAGGTGACTTCTTCCTTTGCTTCAAAAATGAAAACACTTTCTTCTTCTCTAAGACAGATGTTAACAGAACAGAAGGCAAGCTGCCAGAAAGAGCAATGGATAAACTCCCGAGAGGGCAGTAAAAATGAGGCTCCCCAACCCCATCTCCTCCAGAGAAACAGGAGCGTGAAATTGTTCAGACCATCTGGGGACTCGGTTGCTGGGTGTGGGGTGGGGCTTGCGTGCTTAGGGCTGTGCAGTAGTGAGGGGCTTAGGCAGAGCACAGTTGCGACATTTGTTGGCATGCTGCCCAGCCTTGCCCTGAAGATGCTTTTCCTTCTCAACACCAAGGCTCCTCCTTGGCCTAGGAGCTCACACAGAAGATACATGACATATGTTTGTCTCTATTTCACATCATCCCTTCTGGTCTCAATAACAGTTAGAGGAGGAGTATAATCCAACCAGTGGTATGAACTTCATTCAGCAAGCTGCCTCTTAGCCTGAAGAGTGAATGGTCAGTGAACAGGGATCCCTAAAGGAAGATGCTTTTCACTAGAATTGTTCAGAAATCAAACCCTAGGTTGAAAAGAGAACAGTTCAGTTCAGTCGCTCAGTCATGTCCGACTCTTTGTGACCCCATGAACCGCAGCACACCAGGCCTCCTTGTGCATCAGAAATCAAACCCTAGGTTGAACAGAGCACAGAACGATTCATGAAAACCCAGTCTGCTAATTACCATCTCTGGTTAAAGAGTTCCAGATGCTGAGCTTTATGGTGATAGGAGCTCTTCTCTTCCTTCTTGTTGCTGCATGTTCCCCGCTGAGCACTGTCTCTGGCAGGTGGTAGCTGGGCTGTCCACTTTTAGAACTAATATATAAAACACACCAGGCGTGGTGACGCGAGTACTTTCAACTAACATTAACACCACCCCGTGGATTCTGTAGAAGCAGAGGGTAAGAGCAGAAGAGGAAGAGAAGGAAAAAACTTTTTTCTTGTTCTTCCTATTTAACTGGGAGCCAAGCTTCTGCTCTGAGGGGAAAGTGAAGCCTCAGCAAAAATGCAAAGAGAATCCAAGTAACTCATTCTGGACACTTCTGCTTGTGCAGTCCCAGGTCCTAGCAGTTAAGGAATAATGGAAGAGCTTCTCAAACTCTAATGTCTATGCGATCACCCAAGGATACTGTGAAGTTGCAGCTACAGAGATGCATCAGCTCAGCACGTGTCTAACAAGCTCCTGGGCGGTACCCTCAGTGAAGGTCTTTGGACTGCATTTGGGATTGCGTGGGCTGAAGGGATGCTGAAGGAAAATGCCGATCATGCCCAAATTTCCCCAAACATGCTGACTTTAAAGCCTAACTCTTATGAAAGATGTGAGTCCACTAGACACCAGCATTTAATCTAGCCTCATGGAGTCACCTTATAATTAAATTAAATAGTGAATGTGAAAACTTGGTGTCATTCAACTGGCTATTGTTACGTGAAAGTGTTTCTGTCTCTCTCAGCAGAAAACATAAAAATATGGCAAGTTGTAATTTCACTTACAAGGTGTTTGAGGTTAATCTCTCATGGATAATGGCACTTGCAGCTAAAGTAATAAAAAGATAAATAATAGCATATTCAAGACCCATCTGTACTGTCTTATATACTGATCTTAATTACAGACTGCACATTTTCTAATTGCTAATAGTAAGTCAGCTCTGGAATAATTAGGAAGAGGAAGACTTATCATCGTTGGAGCAGAGTATGAAAACACTTTTGTTTTTTTCAAATGTCACTATGACATTAAAAAAAATTCAGCAGAGAAAGACAGTAATAACAATGTGAATGCAAATATTAGTCCAAGATCAAAGTCGAGGAAAGGGGGCTCAGATGATCCCTGGCTGAAATACAGATGTTCTGACGCTTTGGTTCTTAGCACTGGCTGTCCCCTGGAAGCACCTGGAGACCTTTTAACCTACACCCATGCCTGGACCCCACCACCCCGGGTTCTAGGTTGTTGCATTAGGATGTGGTGCAGGCAGCTAGAGTTAAACATCTCCCCCAATGAGTCTACTGGCAGCCGGGGCAGAGACCCTTGCTCTCTTGTAGAATGTCTCCATTGTGGTCCCCAACCAGCAAGATCCGCATCACCTGGGGATGCAGGCCAAGTGCACATTCTTGGCCTCACCCTGGACCTGCCGCAGCAGAGGTCCTAGGCTTGGGGCCCATCCATCTGCACTCCGACCTGTTCTTAGGGTGAGTCTGGTGCATGCTCCTGGAAGTTTCTCCCTGAGAATTCTGAGGGCCCTGTGCTTCTCACCCAGAGATTCTTATGTGGGGCCGCTGAAGTATCTCACATAGAGACCTCCCTGCTGGATAGCTTACAGCCTGGGCTCTGGTGTTAATTCCAGAGAGGGTACCACCACCCCCAGTCTGGGAGTCTCAGTAAAGGAAGGAAACCTAAAGTCACTTAATTAAAGATTTAATGGCTACTATCTGACTCAATGGACGTGAGTCTCAGTGAACTCCAGGAGTTGGTGATGGACAGGGAGGCCTGGCATGCTGCAATGCATGGGGTCGTAAAGAGTCAGACACAACTGAGCGACTGATCTGATCTGATGTTACCCCTAAAATATGATCTTGTATAACAGGCTTGAATACTTTTATGATAAGAAACTTGCCAGCATCCAGTCTACTCCTATTCATCTTCTGATGCTCACGAGGTACACACTCTCTACTTAACGTATTTACAAAGATGACTCATTTACACTTGGCCATGGTCTCTCACGATGAATGCTGTAATCTGAATTTGACCCCTGTACGAGATGCATTTCAGGGAGGTTTTGAGATATGCGAGGGTCATGTGGTTTCTTACAAAACAGACACCAAATTCTTTGTCTTGAGAACACATAGAAAGTTCATTTTTCAGCCCCAATAACTTAAAAGCTGCTGTTAGAAAATCAAACCGATGCTTTCCATTCTCTTGTCTCCAAAATAAATATCCTTTGCTGGTGGTGGTTTAGTCGCTAAGTCGTGTCTGACTCTTGTGACCCCATGGACTGTACGTAGCCAGCCAGTCTCCTCTGTCCATGGGATTCTCTAGGCGAGAAAATTGGAGTGGACTGCCATTTCCTTCTCCAGAGGATCTTCCCGACCCAGGAATCGAACCCAGGTCTCTTGCATTTCAGGCAGGTCCTTTGCTCGTCATACCCTGTATCTAGGACTCTTATCCCTGCTGGGTTCAATTGATCAGCACACAAAACAGCAAGACTATTAGTAGACTATTCACACATTCCATGTATACATTAGAATGATACTTGTCCATGTCTTGTTGGCACATGTAAAAAAAGATAATATTCATAAGGCATATTTGGTAAACTGAAGAAGATTTGGGGGAATCTGTATAAAACTTATTTAAAAATCCATATTATTTATAAGTATATTATTCAACAATCAAAAGCTTTAAAGAAGAGGTTAAATACTGAATTTATATCAAATTTGAAAACCCAACATTTTCCATTTTTTAAATGAAATTTGGGGCTTCCTTTCATGAAAAGATAGTTCCTAGCAACTTAAATACACAAAATGGCTATGAACAATTCCCAGTTAAGACTTTGATGATGATCTCTTCAAATTCTTAATAGAGAATATAAATGAAAAACTTTGTATAAGGAGATGATAGAAAGTTTGAAAGCATTTTTTTTACAAGAATTCAGAATTGTGTAACAGTCAAATCTATATTTAAAGACTACAATTGCTTCTTAATTTAAAAAAAGTAATACTAAAATGTCTTGTGAACACAATAATGTGTTCACATTTTGTGAACACATTATTTGCAAACAATACTGTGAACACATTTTGAATTCAGTTCACGCGTTTTTCCTCTCACGTGTTTTAAATAATCATGATGTTTTAATTCTTTGATGCACTTGTATGGTTAGAGCAGTTACCACGTAGGCATGCCTCCAAACATGTGCATCAGTCACAAATGGACGGAAGTATTGATGCATGTGTGAATGCAAATAAAGGGGTCGAATATACGGATGTGGACCTACAAGGAGGCCCACCAACCATGGTGCTCGGTCGATCCCAATGCATGGTTCCCTGGGCACATCAACAGTGACCCCCTCTCGGAGCTCTATGGGCTCCTGCCCTCCCCAGGAAGTGGCACATGATACAGTGAACCTTATATCCAGGTAGGGGAGCACCCTGGCCAAGCCTCCTGGAAGAATGGGGAGCACTGTTACTCATTTACTTCACGCTTCACCTTTGGGAACCTGAGACAAGTCACATTTCCTTCTCTGTTCAGAAAGCCTTAAAGGACACCCCTGACTCCCAGACAGGTTTCCTGTCCTTGGCTTGATACACTTTACTGGTTATCCCAGGCCTCAGCTAGCTGCTGCAAAAGGGAGTATTGCATCATGACACTGCATTTCTGGAGCCCAAGATGGCAACACCTTGGTCAGCTGTCCTACCCATGTCATCCTTGGACATCAAGCGCATTTTACTGAAAGGAATGACTCAGGAAAAATCCACTAGGAGGAGAACACATGAAAGCACCTGCCAGGTGCAAACCATGATCTCGGATGGCTATGTTATTATACCATCAACTCTTGCCGACTAATATTTGTCCCCAAAGGACTGCTGCAAGCATCCTGCCTCACCATCACTATCTGAATAAAGCTCGGTCTGAAGCCCACCTGCCTCAAAGTGACCTGAAGCTCTTCCTAAAAGTTCAGACCCATAGGTACACCCAAATTCAAATTACCCAGTCTAGCTGGGGATGCAGATGATCAACTTATGGCTAATAGATATGAAACTACAACTATGAGAATACTTTGCTAACATGAAGTACAGGGAACTAAGGAAGATCAAGGAGTACTAGCTACACAGATCAACAGTAGCTTTTTTTTCTCATTTAAATTATTTATTTTAATTGGAGGCTAATTACAATATTGTGGTGGTTTTTGCCATGTATGTATTATGTGTGTTAGTTGCTCAGTCATGTCCAACTCTTTGTGACCCCATGGACTGTAGCCCACCAGGCTTCTCTGTCCATGGAATTCTCCAGGCAAGAATACTGGAGTGGATTTCCATTCCCTTCTCCAGAGGAACTTCACAATCCAGGATCGAACCCTGGTCTCCTGTGTCACAGGCAGATCTTTACCGTTTGAGCTACAGGGAAGTCTGTGGGTTTTGCCATACATTGACATGAATCAGCCACGGGTGTACATGTGTCCCCTGCTCCCGAACCCCCTCCTACCTCCCTCCCCATCCCATGCCTCTGAGTTGTCCCAGTGCACCAGCTTTGAGCACCATGTTTCATGCACAGAACTTCAACTGCTGATCTATTTCACATATGGTAATATACATGTTTCAATGCTATTCTCACAAATCATCCCACCCTCACCTTCTCCCACAGAGTCCAAAAGTCTGTTCTTTATATCTGTGTCTCTTTTGCTGTCTTGCATTTAGGGTCATCATTACCTTCTTTCTAAATTCCATATATATGCATTAATATACTACAGTGGTGTTTTTCTTTCTGACTTACTTCACTCTGTATAATAGGCTCCAGTTTCATCCACCTCATTAGAACTGATTCAAATGCATTCTTTTACATAGTTGAGTAATGTTCCATTATGTATATGTACCACAACTTTCTTACAGTAGCTTTTTTAAGGCTTGGTTAAGGGATGTGTGGACTTCCCAGGTGGCTCAGTGGTAAAGTATCCACCTGCCAATGCAAGAGATGCAGGAGATATGGGTCAGGAAGATCCCCTGGAGGAGGAAGTGGCAACCCACTCCAGTATTCTTGCCTGGGAAATGCTATGGACAAAGGAGCCTCATGGGCTACAGTCCATGGGGTCACAGAAGAGTCAGCCTCCTGAGCACACATGTGCACATGAAGGATGTGTAGGCATTGGTAACACAAAGTGATGGGAAAGGCCTCCAGGCAAAGAGAAGAACATGTGCAAAGGCCCTGTGGTAGAAGCATGGCAAATACAAAAGACTGAACCAAGGTCAGTGTGACTAGAAGGAAAAGATCAAGGGCAAATGTAGTTCTTGATAAAGATCCTTGAATAATTGTCAAGTCACACAGAAATGTGTAGAACAAATTAGAAACATCAGTCTTCGGTCTAAAATTGCTGCAGAATCCTTGAAAAGTTTTAAGCAAAGGAAGTGAGAATACAAAGAGCAGATAATGCAGTTTATCTTTTTTTTTTTTTTAATTTTATTTTTAAACTTTACATAACTGTATTAGTTTTGCCAAATATCAAAATGAATCCGCCACAGGTATACATGTGTTCCCCATCCTGAACCCTCCTCCCTCCTCCCTCCCCATTCCATCCCTCTGGGTCGTCCCAGTGCACCAGCCCCAAGCATCCAGTATCGTGCATCGAACCTGGACTGGCAACTCATTTCATACATGATATTTTACATGTTTCAATGCCATTCTCCCAAATCTTCCCACCCTCTCCCTCTCCCACAGAGTCCATAAGACTGTTCTATACATCAGTGTCTCTTTTGCTGTCTCGTACACAGGGTTATTGTTACCATCTTTCTAAATTCCATGTATATGCGTTAGTATACTGTATTGGTGTTTTTCTTTCTGGCTTACTTCACTCTGTATAGTAGGCTCCAGTTTCATCCACCTCATTAGAACTGATTCAAATGTATTCTTTTTAATGGCTGAATAATACTCCATTGTGTATATGTACCACAGCTTTCTTATCCATTCATCTGCTGATGGACATCTAGGTTGCTTCCATGTCCTGGCTATTATAAACAGTGCTGTGATAAACATTGGGGTACTCGTGTCTCTTTCCCTTCTGGTTTCCTCAGTGTGTATGCCCAGCAGTGGGATTGCTGGATCATAAGGCAGGTCTATTTCCAGTTTTTTAAGGAATCTGCACACTGTTCTCCATAGTGGCTGTACTAGTTTGCATTCCCACCAACAGTGTAAGAGGGTTCCCTTTTCTCCACACCCTCTCCAGCATTTATTACTTGTAGACTTAAAAGACTAAAAAGATTATATCTTTTTAATATAAATCACTTCAGTAAGTGTGTGAAGTAATAGGTACATGTAGACATCTAGAATTTGGTTTGGAGATAATTTCATTGATTGAGGTGATGATGTTAGCTTTGATTATAGAGGTGGTGATGGAGATTAAAGTAATGGGAGATAATGCTTCAAAAGTGAAAGCAACAAGACTTGAAGATTAGTTGGCTTTCAACTCCACTTCTTCGCCTGTAAGAAATTCCACTGACTTGCACTCCAGTGCTAACTCACACACTGACTGCTGCAGCCCCGGACATGCGTCCACAAAGTGGGCTGGTGCCATATTCACAGAACGCAGTGCCTGGATTCAGTTGGTTGGATTTGTTATCACTTAACTGTGCTTTGAAGTGGAGGGTAATCTCCCCAATTCATAAGGCCAGTTGTTTCAAGAACTTTATGAAAATATCTTTATGTTTGCCTCTGTATATTATATGCATGACTCTATGCACTACTTTATATTTGTGAAGAGTTTAGGTCAGTTACAATGTTTAGGGGGAGCAGTCCTCAAAACTGCTCCTGCTCTTACACAAAATGCAATCCTGGAGTATCCCCAAACCACCCTGAGACTTGTTAATTTGCTAGAAAGCCTTGCTGAAAGCTGTTAGACTCACAGTTATGGTTTATTACGTGAAAAGGACACAGGTTAAAATCAGGCAAGAGAAGAAGTGCATAGCACAGAGTCCAGGAGACAAGCCACACAGGAAGCTTTCACTGTCCTCTCCCTGATGGAGTCAAGATGCATGAATGTACCACAATCACAACAAAAGATGTTCACTCCAGCCTCAGAGTTTCAGTTAGGGCTCCCTTCTATCTGAATGACTGTGACTGACTGTAGGGTTGAACTCAGTCTCCAGGTCAACTAATATGACCCAAGGTTCCCTAAATCACATTGTTACTATCTGGATAGCCTGAGGCATCCAGGCAAATAAAGGTTTCATCCCAGGATCCAATAACAAAAGGTCAGACCTCTCTTTTTGGAAAGGCTTAATTGTTTATCACATGTGAATAACATCTAAAGCTAATGATTTACGCCACTAGCAGTAGAAAAGTAGTTCAAGTTAATATTGCATTGAAATGAGAGGATAAACTTGTAGAAATATGCTCTTTTTCTTATAAAAAGTAGACTACACAAACCAAGGTTAGATCCCACGTTACCCAGAATGAGTTTTGTTATCTGTTAGAAAGCTTCCCATAAGAATTTCTCTGTTTTTCTTTACTGACCTCAAAATCCTACTTCCTGTGGCCAACTAGGGAAAGTGCAGTTTTTTAAATCGCTGAAAAGGGAAGTCCATTTTAGCATTTTTATCTTATTTCTCCAAATTCTGAGTTTCTTGATTTAGTCATTTCTTGCTTATTGTATCGGTTAATGGGCCAGATTCTAAGGTCTTTCCTTCAATGGCTGAGGAAAAACCACAGGGAAACAGAGAGACAGGATGGTTTCCTATTTAGAAGGACTACTGCAGACACTTTGCCACTAAGTAACATCCAACAGTTTCCACAGTAAGTTGGCACAGTCACTGATACTCGATCTCATTTGTTTAATTGACATCATCAATTTTAAAGAAGGATGAAAATGTTATTTACAAGATACCAGCAGATGGTGGAACCATTATGGCCACCAGAAGTTTCCAGAACCATTTAGGCCAGATGCCTCCAGAGCATGCCTTGTAAGTACTCTGACACTTGCTATCTCTTAACATGGAATGTGAAGTCCACAAATCAAGGTAAACTGGAAGTGGTCAAACAGGAGATGGCAAGAGTAAACATCAACATCTTAGCAGTCAGTGAACTAAAATGGAGAGAAATGGGCAAATTTAATTCAAATGACCATTGTATCTACTACTGTGGTCAAGAATCCCTTAGAAGAAATGGAGTAGCCCTCCATAGTTAACAAGAGAGTCTGAAATGCAGTACTTGGGTGCAGTCTCAAAAATGACAGAATGATCTTGGTTCATTTCCAAGGCATCCATTCAACATCACCGTAATCCAAGTCTATGCCCCAACCAATAGTGCTGAAGAAGCTGAAGTTGAACTGATCTATGAAGAACTGGTCATAGCAAACTGGTCACAGACAGCAAGCTGTCTGTGGTCATAGCAAACACCCTTGTCGAACTACACAAGAGAGGACTGGACATCCCCAGATGGTCAATACCAAAATCAGATTGGTTATATTCTTTGCAGGGGAAGATGGAGAAGCTCTATACAGTTGGCAAAAATAAGACCTAGAGTTGACTTTGGTTCAGATCATGAGCTGCTTATTGAAAAACTCAGGCTTAAATTGAAGTAAGTAGGGAAAACCACTAGGCCATTTATGTATGACCTTATGATTATACAGTGGACGTGACAAAAGGATTCAAGGGATTAGATCTAGTATACAGGGTGCCTGAAGAACTATGGATGGAGGTTCGTAACATTGTACAGGATGTCGTGACCTAAACCATCCCCAAGAAAAAGAAATGCAAGAAGGCAAAATGGTTGTCTGAGGAGGCTTATAAATAGCTGAGGAAAGAAGAGAAGGTAAAATCAAGGGAGAAAGGGAACAATACATACAACTAAATGCAGAGTTCTGGAGAATAACTAGTAGAGATAAGAAGGCCTTCTTAAGTGAAGAATGCAAAGAAGCAGAGGAAACAATAGAATGGGAAGGACTAGAGAACTCCAAGGAAATTGGAGAGATCAAGGGAACATTGCACGTAAGGATGGGTACAATAAAGGACAGAAACAGTAAAGACCTAACTAAGAAGCAGAAGAGATTAAAAAGAGGTGGCAAGAATACACAGAGCAACTATACGAAAAAGATCTTAATGACCCAGAAAGCCACGATGGTGTGGTCAAGTGAGCCTTAGGGAGCATTACTATGAACAAAGCTAGTGGAGGTGATGGACTACCAAGTGAGCTATTTCAAATTCTAAAAGACAATGCTGTGAAAGTGCTATGCTCCATATGTCAGCAAATTTGGAAAACTCAGCAGTGGCCACAGGACTGGAAAAGGTCAGTGTTCACTCCAATCCCAAAGAAGGGCAATGCCAAAGAATGTTCAGACTACTGTGCAGTTGCACTCGTTTCACATGCTAATAAGGTAACGCTCAAAATTCTTGAAGCTGGTCTTCAGCAGTATGGGAACAGAGAACTTCCAGATGCACAAGCTAGATCTAGAAAAGGCAAAGGAACCAGAGATTAAATTACCAACATTTGTTGGGTCATAGAGAAAGCAAGGGAATTACAGAAAAAAAACATCTACTTCTGCTTTGTTGACTACACTAAAGCCTTTGACAGTGTTGATCACAACAAACTCGGGAAAATTCTAAAGAGCTGGGAATACCAGACCACCTTACCTATCTCCTTAGAAACCTACATATGCAGGTCATGAAACAACAGTTAGAACCCGACAGGGAACAATGGACTGGTTCCAAATTGGGAAAGGAGTATGTCAAGGATGTATATTGTCACTCTGCTTATTTAACTTCTATGAAGAATACATCATGCGAAATGCCAGGATGGAGGAATCACAAGCTGGAATCAAGACTGCCAAGAGAAATATCAACAACCTCAGATATGGAGAATGATACCACTCTAATGGCAGAAAGTGAATATAAACTAAAGAGCCTCTTGATTAGAGTGAAAGAGGAGAATGAAAAAGCTGGCTTAAAACTCAGTATTAAAAAAACTAAGATTATGGCATCCATCCCATCAATTCATGGCAAATAGATGGGGAAAAAGTGGAAACAGTGACAGACTTTATTTTCTTGGGCTCCAAAATCACTGCAGATGGTGACTGCTGCCACGAGATTAAAAGACACTTGTTCCTTGAAGGAAAGGAGTCCACCTAGAGGGTTAACTGGGATGAAGGCTTTGAGGTCAGTAGTAATGGTTGGAAAACATTCATCTACGTGACATCTGATGTCCTATGGTTGGACAATATTCCCCAGCTTATTCAGCAACCTCCAGTGGACCTAAGAAGGGTACCTGGGACCAGGTGTGCCTAGCACAGGGTACATCGGGTTGAGCTTTCTTTCTCAAGGAAAACATTACATATAATTTATATTGTCTATTATTTATGTATTTTATGATATATATAAAAAACATCTAATTTTAACATTGCAAATCATGTTTTAAACATGGCCTTGGGTCATCAGGAAGTAGCCAGAGAGTAAGGCAGTGGGGGGTGGAGATTGCTGCATGGGCCCCTCTCCCTCTGTATCAACCAGAGCAACTTCTCCATCTTCTGATATACATATGTGTGTGTGTGTGTGTGTGTATACATATTTGTTGTCATTGTTTGTTTTTGGCTTCCCAGGTAGGATTCATTTGAGTTAGGATTCTAAACAAGTTTGAAAGCTTGTGATTTCAATAAGCAGCTCAGTGTTTCTCAAACTCCCTGCATTGGTTTAGAGACACTTATTTGAGGGGTTCTGGGATTCCCAGGTGGCGCTAGTGGAACTTGCCTGTCAATGTAGGAGACATAGAGATGCAGGTTCGATCCCTGGGTGGGAAGATCCCCTAGAGAAGGGCATGGGAACCACTCCAGTATTCTTGCCTGGAGAATTCCATGGACAGAGGAGCTTGGTGGGCTACAGTCCATGGGGTCACAAAGAGTCGGACATGACTGAAGTGACTGAGCAGGCACTCACCCTATAATTTCTGAACCCCTTTTCCCCATAAGAGGGAGCTGGTGTCCACAGAGGGCGGTAAATAGGTCAGTGCAGATGGACCACTGGACTATTCTGGGTTCTACTCTCACTCTCCATATTTCAGCCTTGGGATGCACATTAGCTACTCCCTTCTGCCTGCCCCAAGCTCCTTTTTTCTGTCACCTGTGGTTGTTCTAAGAATCCAGACAAACCGTAGGATGGGACCCCTGGATTCTAAATGCTGACCAGCTGCACTGAAGTATAAGAATCATATTATTGCATTCATTTCTAACTTAGGCATACATTTTTCAAAGAGGTTCAGTGTACCTCCTTATGAAGTACATTTAAATAACCATAATTAGCCTCATTATCTGGGCAAAACAATGCCTAATGGCACAGATCTGAGCTATTTTCATTAAAAAAAAAAAAAAAAAAAAAGACTCTCTGACTTGAGAACTTCCCAGGATGCATTTTGCTGCAGTGAAAGGTTTTGCACCCAGTACAACCCTGACACTCACCAACACAGCAATCGCTGGAGATTACACGTCATTTTCATTAAAGGTAATTTCAGGGTGCTGCATTTCACCTGGTCACTCATGTTCCTGGGTCCTTGCCAGATGGCACCACAAGGAATAATTCAGGATGCCAGTCAGAGCCCCAGACCCAAAGGATAAACCTGGATATTCCAGAGCAGACAACATCTCCCTAAATGACAGGGTGGAATCTGGGGTGTTGGTCCTACAAGACAAGCAACGCTTAGTAGAAGATTCTGGGCTCTTTCTTTCCCCGACTCAGGCTTCTTCTCCACTGAGTAAGATATGTTTGTCCAGCCTCATCAGCTTGGGATGGCAAAATCCTTGTAAGATATCAGCCTGTCTCATCTCTCCCAACTCCCCATGTGAATGAAGTCGGAAAGCAGCACAAAGCATCTTAGAACCTGAGCCCTGCAGAAAACTTGGACTCATCCTGAATGCTGTACCAAACCAAGGAGACTTGGGGATGGGATGATGGCACAGCTTCTCTTTAAACATATGAAGCAAAGAATAGAGAATTGTGGCAACCATTTTGGTACCTCAAACTTAAGACTGAAATCTGACCTGGGTCCCATGTCTGATCTACCAACTTTTATGAATTGCACAGTCTGGTGTGAAAGGCAAGTTCTCCTTTTAATTACATGTGCCATCAAGGTCAAGCCTGATAAACAGAACTTGACAGGGCTGTACATTTCCAGAAATGTCTGGTGGTGGGCCAACAACAGCAGCATCACCTCAGGCTTGCTAGAAACGCATACACTGAGGCTGCATCCCACGTTAACTAGGCTGGAATCTGCAGTCTAACAAGATCTCCACGGGGTTCACAGGCACAATACAATATGAAAAGTGCTCTCTGACACCAGTCTGCTTGCCCAGTCCGCCTCATGCTCATGTACATGTGTGTGTGTATTTGTTTGTTTATCTAACCTGCAGCCTGGCTGCATCAACCGAGGGCCACCAACACATCCTTCCCTCTGTGCAGAAACTCCCCTGGTGAAGAGCTGCTTGGATCCTGAAAGGCTATAACTGAGTCCATTCATTCCCAAGTCCAGAGAGACCCCATCACCAGTCAGAGCCAACACTGTCCAGCAGAGGTAACGGTGCTGCCTGGCTTAGCTCCCACCGATGAGACGTGCAGGTGGAAAAACACTACATCAGTCTTGGTTCCAAGCCAAGAGCAGAGGAACAGCTACCCAGCTGGTGGCTTCTGTTTCTGGCCAAAGCACCGGCTGAAAACAGGCTTCTCCTTGCCAAAATCATGGGCATTCCAGGCTCTCACAGGACCACAAACATGCCTCTCCATTTCAGAGAGAAATGACCCACTCCTCGCACCTGCTGCTGCTGTGGGTTTTGAAGAGACCATCGCTGAACGTCCCAACCAGGAATTTTGTCACCCTCGCTGACAATATTTCAAGCCGAGTGTGATCCGGACATTCAAGGGTCAAAATGTTTCACATCTAATCTGTAGAGACTGGACACTTTTCCATGGACTAAGCTGATACTCTCACTTGTAGAAGTTGATGTAAACAGCCCTAAGAAACAAGAGCACCTACAAATTAAAGACAGTATGATTCCCAATGTGCTGATTCCTTGTTCCACTTCAGTGGGAAAAGAACTTGTTTCAGCCCAAACTGGATTATGGTGAAATAAATAGATATCACATACCACGCCTCCCCCACAGCAGTATTCTGTTTCCTAAGGACTGGAGCGGTAGAACATGGACTTTCAAATTTTACACCCCAACAGCCAGCAGGCTGACTAGAACGCACAGGATCCATCAGTTAGTGTGGCTTTCAGCGCTTCTTGTGATTTTTATCCATTTCTTCTGTAGTCAGTCCTGCCCTTTCCATTCTATATTTTTCTCACTAATTTATACAATCGTTTTGAGAAAAAAAAAAAGTTTTCAAATTTAAAACATGCTTATAAGAAGACTATTTCTTTTTTTTAAAAAAGTTCCTTGTAAAATAAAATAAAATTAAAAAAAAAAAGTTCCTTGTAAACTAAAGGAAACTGTGTGTTTAGAGGAGGGGCAGTGGGGCGGGGGCGGGTTAGACAGTAAGTCTTTACCTCAGGGAATCAGAAAGACATTGCATACCCTTCTCCTTTGAAATCTTTTGGGGAATGTCTACTCAATTCTGAAGATACATACATTGCTTCAGCTGTAAGCGTTACTTGGGACCCAACTGCTCTGTGCGGCGGTAAATACTTTCTTAGGTGGAAGAGTCTTAAGGAGACTTAAGGAGAGCCATTATGTAATTTGTAAAAGTAGTGAAGTGGCTATATCCATGGAATGATTACAGCACACAAAATACGGTTGATACCCATTTCTAAGGAAGCATCTTAATGTTCTAGGAGCCTGATACACCACACATTCAGTGTTGGTGTTCCTGGTACTCAGAGGTGGCACGGCGTGCTATTCAGCTTAAGGGACTGTGACAAGAAAAGACTGTTTTTGCTATAGGGATAATGACTTAGTTGACCATGAATAAATAAGAATGATTAAAGATTACTGACTGACAATAAGATCTTTTAGAGTAAGGAAAATATATTTGTTACCTCTGAATGAAAAAGGAGTGATGGCTAGTGAAAAAGATGGAGGCCACGTGAGGATCACCTAGACTCCCTGAGAGGTCGCTGAGGGAAGTAAGTATTTAGAGCTCACCAGAACAGCAGGGCAGTGGCTTGTTGACACAGCTGGGTCTTCATCACCAAGTCTTATGTTGGAACTGAGGTCAAGACACAAGGGAGATTCCTTTTATCAAAGATGGTGGTGAGGAAAACAGATCAGTGAGGTGTGTCTTCTAAGAACTGGCTCTGCTGCACTCCCTGGGCAGCAGCCCCTGGTCTGGTTTCTCTGGGCCCCATGGAGGAAGAGTAAGACAAGCCACAGAGCAGGGAAGATGAACCTGGGTTCCTGCCTCTGGGTCTGTGGGAAGAGAAAAATCGAAACTGCCACCTTCCCAGTGAATGATCTTGAAATAGCCTCTGGAAGCTCTACCCCCTGGGTGGTGGGTCTGTGCAAGGCCCAGAAATGGTACCAGTCTTCCTGGGGAGGTTGGTAGTATTGAGAGCAAACGGAGAGGAACAGAGGGCTACTTACAGAGGTCAAACCCAACAGCATGGTCCTCAACAAATGCTCCCTGTTAAATCTGAATAAACATTCGCATTGCTCTAACAACACACAACCCTCAGAGCATCTGTAGGGAGGACGCTCCAGAGACGCACTTCGGCTGCCCAAGCAGAACAACCCATACCACTCTCTGCACTTTAACTTGCCAAGTGAAACGCCACACATGCCAAAGGCTGGGGACACAAGTAAAGAACAGTCCAGAACCGAAAGCTACATCTAGTCCCTTAGTAAGCAAACCTGAACTTCGGAATCGCTTATGGCTCCAAAATGAGTTTACAAAGGAATTCATTACACAATTCCTACTAAATGAGCAGCCTGTCTCTTATGATTGAAGTAATGTATTTCTATACTATGTTTCCAGCTGAAATGAAGGAGACAGAAGTCTACTTGCCTGTTCATCAGGAACTGATAAAATACTAATAGCGAATGCTTTTTCAATGATTCCTAAGTGCCAGTGTTATGTGATCCTTAGAACCCCTCAATGAATAGCTTCTGTTGGTATTCCTAGTGATCAGTTAAGTAAACTAAAGCACAGAGAGGTGAACTGAACTGCCCGACATCACACAGGAAGTGGCAGAGCAAGGATTCAGACTCCCAGTCCCATTTCAGAGTCTCAGTTACTACCTCGTCCCTCCTATACATGCCGAGAGAAAGAAGAGAGGACGCGAGAGATTACAAATTCAGCTCTCTTTTAATTTTTTAATCACAATCTTCTCTATTTTTTCATCATCTCTCACCATGTTGTGTGTGTGTGTGTGTGTGTGTGTGTGTGTGTGTGTACACACCTGGAGCTCCCAGGTGGCGCTAGTGGTAAAGAACTTGCCTGCCAATGCAGGAGATGTAAGAGACACAGGTTTGATCCCTGGGTGGGGAAGATCCCATGGAGGAGGCAATGGCAACCCACTCCAGAGTTCTTGCCTGGAGAATCCCATGGACAGAGGAGCCTGGTGGGCTGCAGTCCATGGGGTTGCAGAGAGTCGGACACGACTGACTGAGCGAGCACACACATGTGTGCCCTTTCCATTTGCTCATCTCTACCTCCTCCTACAAACACACTGAAGGACTTCAGGGGACTGCCCTGGGCCAGGCTCTCCTCCTCAGTGTTATTCCTCCCACCTAATTCTTCACCAGTATCTCCCCTTGACCCACTTGTCCCTGCCCTTCCACTGAACCTACCCTGTGTGCTAGAGTACAAGCAAAACCTCAAGATTTAGTTCAAAAGTCCAGTAGAGAGCTTTCCAACATGCTGTGGGGGACGTCTTCCTAATTCAGAGATGTGAGGAATGGAGACACACACCTCCCCACTCCCCACCCCGCCCATTCTCATCCCACTGATGGCCCACAAGCTGTCTCCTCTTTATGATCCATTCTAAAATGCCTGCTCCTCTGGCCAACAATTCCCCACAATCATTCCATAACCACCCAAGGGCTAGGATGCACTGATTGCCCTCATTTCCATTTCTTCTGCCTACAGAGAAAATAATGCTTTTCAGAATATGAACGGGGGCCTGGAAATTGACCATTATCCACTACCATTTCCCACAAAAGTGATACTAATATTTAGGACTTCATATGTCAACATCTCAAGGCCCAGGGTGTACATTAAGAAGAGGAGAACATCTGTAAGCTTTTATGGAAAAGGGAATAGAGGGGGCATGGACAGAGCCAAGTTTGCTCATGCAGTGCCGCCGAGGACACTGAGATGCAATGAAATAAACAGCCCCCGTCCAAGCTGAATACATAATATAGTTAATTTGGATACCCTAATCCCATGGGTTGAATGATTTCGTTTTTTATGGTCAGTTCTGTTGCAGAAATGGATATTTAGGCTGTATTTACAGGACATCAAAACAGCCAGTTTAAAAGTAAGTAGATTCATTCAAACTGATTCCAGTAACACTCTGATTAAGTAGTGGGCAAGGGAAGGGGTGCGCAAGGCTTATTGAATTTTCTGGTTTGATGGGGTTACCTGGTAACCACTCTTTGTTTCATCCCTTACCGTTGAAATTCTTATTTTCAAAAATATATCACTTCATTCTGTTTATTTGGTGAAGCATGTTGAGCATGATTTAATCTTTTTCTGCTCAGATGGGAGTTCTGAAAGGGCTTTGGGTTCATTTTTCAGATTGCTGGTGCTAACTGTAGAAAGACTGAAAGTGTAGAAATTCAGAACATTGGTTATCTTCCTGGAATTCTCTTAATTTCTTGAAAATGGATCGTTCTTTTCTATCACTCTTTTCAAAATGCTGGTTGAAGACTGTTTTCTTCTTCCCTATCTAAAAATGGATGAACTAGAAGTGGGCCAATTTGAGTTTTCATTTTGAAATCATCAGAAAAATGTATAGAAAATACTTCCAAAACTTTGATCTTAAAAATATAATTGAAATAAGACTAACGTCTTTCCTAGTAGATAAATGCAAAGCACAGCATTCTTGCTGGCTGCAGATTTGGAAGGATCAGGTTGATTGGAAAATTTACAGCCAGTGATAGAATGTACAGCAACTGCTGGTATATTTATTGTCCCCCCACCCCACCCTGGGAGAGACCAAAAAGAGTCAGCCATTCAGCCAAAGGTTTTTCCTATCATAGAGTTTCAGTCCATGACCTTTCTGAACTGGTCTTCAGAGAGGCAACAGATAGATTATCCCAATGCAGAAATTATAACAAGCTAGAAACTTGGATTCAAATACAAGGGCCTGAGACAAATCAAACACTTGTCCCATTGAAAACTGATATGTCTTTGCTTCTGGACATCTGCTGGCAACCTGTAGCTCACCAGATACAATGGCTCATTACCACCAGCAAGGGAGAAGCCTCGGTGCTGGACAGAAATGAGATTCCATTTCCAGGCATGAGCTTTTTCAGAAGCAGGAGAAAGGATAAGAGTATTTAGAATGGCAAATTCTGCCCATTAGGAACAGAATCTTGCTCTCCACTTTTCAAAACCTGCTACATTTTCTCAGTTCTCTTTTATGGGGGAACTATAGAGATGCTAAAGCAGGCCAGCTGGAGGGGCCTGACCTGTCACCGAACCCTGATCATTCATTTTCTCCACTCTCCAGCTTTATAATATTTCCATTTCTTAGAATTTTCTAGAAGTAGGTGAGCAAGAACAAAGCCCATCACAAGAGGAGGTTCACAGTGCTTCAGACATGGACTCTGGAGTCAGATGGCCTGGCTTAGCTAGCCCTATGGTTGTGGAGTCCTACTTTACCTCTTTTCTCCCATCTGAAAAATGGGAAGAAAGAAAGCACCTTCTCAGACCACTCATGTGATGAGCTGGGCACAGCAAGCACTCTACAAATATTAACCATTACCACTGATTAAACAAATTATCGTTAATTAACCATTTCAAATTATCCCTTCACTCCAATGTCTAACAGCTTATGACTCTTGTTCAACTCCATCCCATACTTTCCCTCCCTGTCCACTTTTCTCACAACTGACAAAAGAGCCTTAATCCTAATAGTTAACTGGTTCTGATTGATCACTGTAAGGGAGTGGCAGGTAACAAGAGAAGGCCTTAGCATAAGACAACACTAAAAAGAGTAGGAAACAGTTATCCTAAGCTTCCAGGAGACCTCAGACATGAGCACATGGCATTCATGGAAGGTAGCCAAAAAAGAAAGAAATGATTCACGTAGACACTGGGGATTTGAAAACTAAGACAATATACCACCAGCATACCAAGACTGGAGGGGGACAAGAAAAGCCCGGAGTCACCCACATAAAAGACCCGGGGTGGAAATTTGAGCAAGGCCTATTGACCACATCAATGGTCTGGACCTCCAGGTTGACAGGCTGGTGCTTACATCTGCTCCAGGAAACAACGCCATGAGTAGAAAGTCACGGAGGACAGATTAATGGCAAGTGACGGCTTTCAGAGCAGTGGAGTCTTTGGCGACCATTTTGCTTAAGTCTCCAGCCTTGGCATGTGCCTACATAGTTTAGATTTTCTGCCAAAGCAGACATTCTTTGAAGGTTATGGGGATTCCTTCTATGCCAGTACACCATCACCGTCCTAGAACCTAGAATGAAATATGGCTCACATTAGGAATCTGGGAAATGTTTATCGACCAATTGCTGTTTTATCCCAAAGAGACAGGTAGTCCTGGTGGCGCAATAGTGTGACTGTCACGGTAGTTTGAGGTGACATCTCCCAGGGAACAGATGCCTAGAGAATCCCAGGGATAGGGGAGCCTGGTGGGCTGCTGTCTATGGGGTCGCACAGAGTCAGACACGACTGAAGCGACTTAGCAGCAGCAGCAGCAGAGAACAGTTAACAGGAAATACTTGTCAGGAAAAAAAAAAAAAAAAAGAGTTCTGTTCTCCTTAGCAATGCAGCAGCCTAGATTTTAAGAATTTCCTGTGTTGCTGTCGCCAGAAGTAAAGGAATATCCTAGAAATTAAAATAGTTCTTTAGCCTAACCCTATCTCTCAGGGCCCACTGTTGTTTTCTGAAATGATGTGAAAATCTACCTGCTGTGTTTCTGTGTCTTCTTTGCAACAATACAGTCTCCTGCACAGTGTAAAACAGACTCAGAAAGCTACCTCCCCAAGGGTCTAAGGGTTTGAAATGAAGACTGAGTTCAGAGTTTAAAGCTCTCTAGTACATAACAGCACAGTGGGCAATTCCAAGTGTCACATCAATTTCTTGTTTAAATGACATCCTATGAAGGAAGTTTACCCTATGAAATACAGGACACCAGCTGAGTTTAGATATGACCGTTTTCCTGAATTCATTATCGTGTAGAGCTGACTAGCTTTCAGTGCTGATCTTAAGATCGTTGAGCAATGGAGGGGATGGTAGTGGTGCTCGTGGTGACAATTGCGTTTTCTTTAAGGTCCAACATGTGCTAATGAACACATGACATCTGATCCTCCAAACATCGTCAGTATCACCATCTTGATTTTGTAAACAATTGAAAGGCAAGGAATCTGAGGCTTAGAGACCTGTCACAAGATCACAGCTTATAGAGCACAGCTGGGATTTCAGTCCCAGAACTCGGACATGAGAGTCGTCTTGTTAACCCCAACTTCACATCACCTCCCACACCACTAAGTGGATCTTTCTCATCTTTGGAGGAAGGCAAAGTCCGCATGATCTTCAGCATTTGTCCTCAGTCATTGTCTATTCCCTGAATTTAAAGAGGGATCTGTGATCACAACGTCTATTTCAAACCTTCCCTCTAAGCCTGAACAAATATCCCATTTCTTTTTTTCAAAACATCTGTTCTGCACTGGCTTCCTTGGGGAGAAGGAGGGGGCTACTGAACAACCTCGCCCACCAGGCTTTGCTGTCAAGAGTCCCTCACTGCTTAAAGGAATACTTCTCAGTCTCCTGAAATCTATGTATCCAGAATGCCTATTCAGTCATTACCGAGACCTCCTGCAAGAGTCACTGCCTCCTACAACAGGCAGAACACTCATGGGAATTGGGGCATGGAATTTCAGGAAAGAAATCAAGGGGTGGTGGATGCTGAAGATCAGAAAGCAGTGAGCTGCAGAGAAGTTTCCTTGGAACTTCCTGTCCAGCTCTGCCTGGTAGAAAGGAGATAGTTGGTAAACATTTGAGTGAGAAAGATCTATGACCCCTGATGTCAGTTTCACCTCTCTCACCCTATCAATAACTAAAGTTCAAAAAAGGTGGGGGTACAGGATGTGTTCGTTAGTCTCCCTAACTTGTGATGTCTTTTGTAAGTTCAGTTCAGTCACTCAGTTCAGTTCAGTCACTCAGTCGTGTCTGACTCTTTGCAACCCCATGAATCGTAGCACGCAAGGCTTCCCTGTCCATCACCAGCTCCTAGAGTTTACTCAAACCCATGTCCATCGAGTTGGTGATGCCATCCAGCCATCTCATCCCCTGTCGTCCCCTTCTCCTCCTGCCCCCTATCCCTCCCAGCATCAAGGTCTTTTCCAATGAGTCAACTCTTCACATGAGGTGGCCAAAGTATTGGAGTTTCAGCTTTAGCATCATTCCTTCCAATGAACACCCAGGACTGATCTCCTTTAGAATGGAGTGGCTGGATCTCCTTGCAGTCCAAGGGACTCTCAAGAGTCTTCTCCAACACCACAGTTAAAAAGCACCGATTCTTTGGCGCTCAGCCTTCTTCACAGTCCAACACTCACATCCATACATGACCACTGGAAAAACCATAGCCTTGACTAGACAGAACTTTGTTGGCAAAGTCATGTCTCTGCTTTTTAATATGCTGTCTAGGTTGGTCATAACTTTCCTTCCAAGGAGTAAGCGTCTTTTAATTTCATGGCTGCAGTCACCATCTGCAGTCACTCAGCCGTGTCCAATTCTTTGTGACCCCATGGACTGCAGCATGCCAGGCTTCCCTGTCTATCACCAACTCCTGGAGCTTGCTCAAACTCATGTCCATCAAGTCAGTGATGCCTTCCAACCATCTTATCCTCTGTCATCCTCTTCTCCTCCTGCCTTCAGTCTTTCCCAGCATCAGCCTTTTAGTAAAGTCGGGATAATATTGGTACCTGCCTCATATGGCTGGCTGGAAGGATTAAAGAGTTTGCAAATATTAGGTGCTTGAGATTTTTTTGAACATATTACATGTTTAACAAATGCTACTACATTCAGAGCCCAAGTTTGGACTCATTGATGCCTTGTCCAAGAATCATATGTTTCTCAACTTCTTGGAAAGAAGAACTATCAAGAGAAAAAAATGTTCATGTCCCGTCAACTCAGCAGTATTGATTGTTTCCACAAGGACTCACCCCACTCCCTTTTTAGTCAACTCAGTTGGAATGCCCTTTGGGATATTATAGGTCACTTGTGGTATTGCATACATAAAAGCTGCCTGGAAAAAAATGTGATGGAGTGATAACAGCTCAGTCTGTTTCATAACTAACCTGGGTAACATGGACCCAGAGGTCACAAACATTCATATGTCACGGTCACCCGAGGATAGTTTTGGTCTCAGTCTCTCTGATAGAATTGGCTTGATTCTTGATCCAATCTTCGCTTTATCAATGCAGACATAGCTCAATTCCAAACTGCAAATCTGAGCAGTGAATAAATAAAGGAGAACTCATCTCAACTAATCTAACTGACAGTCTTAAGACACTCATCAGTAGATATCCAATTTTTTCAATCAACATGGAAAAATGGTGTATATATAAACAGATGCACAGTTTAAAAATTCCAGCAATTGATTTTGCCAAAAACCCAGCAATAAGTGTCCCTGGAATCAATGATTACCAGCTCCAATACTGCACACAGAGACTGTCTGTAGGAGTAGCAACAACCGTTGATTAGGTGTACATGTCTGTCTGGCACAGTAAAAACCCGTCACTGCTGCCACAATAGAAAACACCATGCCCTCCAGGTGACCCACAAAACCTCTCATAGCTCAGGATTTCAATATCACACTTCTTCAGAGATGAAATGCTGGCTGGTGACAGGGGTGCGAACGGATGGAAGTGGCAACGTGTTGACAATGACTTGACAGATCACTTTCCCAATGAACAGATGAAATCTACAGGTGCTCTGACCACTCATCAAACCTCCTCAGGGATTGCTGTGAGCACCCTAACAAGCATCCAGTCATCAGTGAGTTTAGTCTCATTGTACAGGCAGCCTGACCTGCTTTGGAGGGATTCTTTCTTCCAAGAAAGAATATGCACACACAAGTCAGTGTTATCTATGCGAGAGGAATTCTCTACATGCACTCAGAGAGAAGACTAATTACAGCTACACATGGTAAAATTACATGTGACCCCATTCTGAGTGTCTTACATATGTTACCACCTTCAATCTTCCTAAGGACCCTAGAGGTTGATACTATTGTTAGGTCCATTTTCCAGAAGAGGAAACTACGCCACAGAGATGATAGTCCCTTGCCCAAGGTCATACTTGATCAATGGCTATCCTTGTACTTCTTATGTCCTTACATTTTCCCACTGTTCTTTTACTCTGGTAGGGGTTTTCATGATCACTCTTGAATTATGACCAACAGAATTCTACACCAGGCCATGGACACTACTGCAATTATTTTTATTTTTTCTCTGAGATACATGACTTTGTCAAGAGTATTAATTCTCAGTGGCAGATATTATAAGATAAAGGTAGAACTATCTCTGAGCAAAGTGCTAAAGCATACATTTTGCTTTGAACATGAAACTTCTCAAACATTCAGAAAAGTTGAAAGAGTGGTGGTATAATCCACTACTGAGATAGTTGCTGTTAATATTTTACCATTTTTGATTCATGCATATCTATCTATCTCTGCCTTGAACCATTTGAAAGTTGGTTATCAGATATCATGAGACATTACTCCAAAATATTTTAGCTTATTACAAAATGCAGACATTCTCCAACTCTACCATTACCTCATTATCACATCTAACCAAGTTCAACATGATTCTCTAATAGCATCTAACGCTCAGTGCCTGGTCTTCTAGCTTCAGTCTCTTTATCCCTCCTGATAGCAAGCAACTTTTCAGCTTCCACATCAAGTCTCTCCAGACCCAGTGCTTTGAATCCAACTCAGTGTCCACTTCCACAAACCCCTACTGACTTCTAGTAAAGGAAATTTTGGTCTCCTATCAGAATCAATCAAGTTATACCCCAAGTGCTCTAACCAAGACTTCAAAGAGGAACAGGCACTGTGGACAGATCCATTAGACAGCCTCAGGGCAAACAGAATACATTGAAGGAAAGACTGTAAACCATCCATTTAAAATTAGGAATTTGATAATTTGAAAAATCCCAAGGGATTGTTAAATATATTCATATACCTTGATCCTGAAGGGGTTAAACTTCAATGCCAATTGCAATTCACCCTATTCAAATGAACAGATTTGCAATGTGTTTAAGAAAAGGAGAGGAGAGAAAGCACTTTTACACAGAGCAAAGAAGGTAGAAAATCTGGAAGCACTGTAGTTAAGCACAGTTTGTGTGGTTATGATTGGTAATGGGAGTCCACAGTTAGAGAACCAGGCTCACTATCATTAGACCCCAACCATGACCAAATTCCAGTGCATTCCTTCCATTTCGTCAATAGGAGCCCCTGTCTGTATTCAGAGAAAGGATGGTTAGGGGTTTGCTCCATCCATCTTTTATGTGACCACAAAGTCTCTTTTCTCTTCCCTCAACTAATACTTGTGATTTCTCTTGATCATGCTCTGTAATAAACAACCCTTCAGTTTCCTCTGACTGGGGGACTAGAATGACTGCCCAATAGCTATGAAGATCAGAGGACTTTCATGCTGCAGGGAACAAACTGGGTCAGGGCTACCAGGTTCCTGATCCCTATTATCTCAGAAAGAAGGAGAAAAAAGCCTGGCAGAAAGTCTAAAGCCAAAAGCAGAAGTTTTAAGGGCTATCAAACAGATGTGAATAGGCCCCTTGTCATCAGTTTCAACTGACCCCAACCAGAGACCTATCATCTTTAGTCATCCTGTGATAAATGTATGTGTGTACATACTAAGGGGCACCTGGTCTACCTGACTCCTTGAGGACAGGGGCATGTCTTAGTCCCTCTGCATCCCAGGCAGCCCGTGTTTAACACCTAGCAGACATGTGCTTTGCATTTACTGTAAACTGAAGCTCTGCCTGACTTCTGTCACCTGAAAGAGAATCTAATCCTTCCACCTTCCAAAGCCAGGATCCAGATATACAGTCCAGGGGATGCTCCCACCTGTACAGAGCTTCAGTTGTCAAGCCCTGCTTTTTACCCACAGGTTAAGCTGAGTTGGATTCCAAGGAAGGAAGAAAAGTGAAGGCTTCCTTTGTCTCTTTCCTTTGCCAAGACTAAGAGTCTTCTCTGGTTTCCCCTCCTTTGAGCACACTGGTCCTCTAAGATCTGCCACTGCCAAACAAGTCAGCTGAACCAAACACAACAGAACTTGATTGTCATGTCACATATAGCCACTCCCAAATTAAAACAAACAGCACAGCTCTGGCCTCAAGGATACTTCCCCACCACAGTGACCAAACAAGCTCTCGCCTACGTCCTCATCCCCAGGATAGCATGGTGCTGCTGAGGGCACAGGTGGGCCTAGGAGCTGCTTGCTCACAGATGGCCCCACTGTGGTTTCATCTTGGAATCCCACTCACTACAAACACAATCCTCATCTCTCTGTCAACTCCAAGCTGATCTCCCTTCCTGCACTTCCCATCTTTCACCTCTCTCCTTCTGTCAAATATGGGTAAGATGCTCACAGTTTATCCAAAAATCCAGAACCTTATACCCAGCATAAAATGCTCTTGGCAATCAGATTAACTTCCCTTCCATCTTTCTCCCAGCATTCTTTCTTCTCTTGGTGAACCCTCGCCAAACTCCTCAAACTCCTCAAATTTTTTTCTCTTCTCTCAAAACCCTGAGCTTTTTCACAGAAAAAACTAATGTGGCACCCTCCAGGTAGAATGCCCTGACACCCATGTCTCCAGGCAGGGAAATATCTCTAGTTCACTGTTCAAGACACAATTCCGTATTCCCTCTACTTTGAAACCTCTCTCGAGTGTCTCAGGCAAGATTTTCCACTTTCCTCGGTGCACACATTAGTGATGTCACCTCCTGGCAGGGTTGGAATTCTCCACGCACGTTTCACTCTTTGTTCCAGCCACCCTGGCCTGTCAGCTGCCAGCTTCGCTCAGGGCTTTGCCCCTGCCATCACTCTGTGGCCCAAATATCTGCATAGCTCCTCTCTCATCTCCTTTCAAACTCTGCTCAAATGACAACCCCCTCTGAATCTCAACGGCCACCTTTCCGAGGACAGGCAGGGGTCTTTGCCCGAATCCCTCTCTACTCACTTTGGCCACCTTTTCCCTGGTGTTTGAGATCACCTGACCTTATCATGGTATTTGAGTCTCAGTATTCATGGATCCCCCATTTGCAGACTCGACTATTTGCTGAAACTGATTGTAAGACCGAAAGCAACACTGCAGTGTTTTTGCAAGTGTTTGTGCAGGGCAGGGGGATATTTGTCACCGAACATATGAAGTCTCAGAGTAGGTCAACAGGACGATATTTTACCTTTTTTCAGCTCTAATGTGAAAAAAAAAAAAAAAAAACCACCAAAAAACAGTGTGCTCCTGGTCTATTGAATGCCTATACTTTATGTATTTGTACTGTTTTGGGTGGTTTTACTGTTTCACTGAGCAGAGTAAAGTGCTGTCTGAGAAAAGTGAAGGTTGCTCAGACTCTTTGTTACCCCTTTGATTGTTGCGATCCCACAGACTGTAGCCCGCCAGGCTCCTCTGTCCATGGGATTCTCCAGGCAAGAATACTGGAATGTGTTACCCTGCCCTCCTCCAGGGGATCTTCCCAACCCATCTAAGCCACCAGGGAAGCCGGAAGTGCTGTCTAGGGTTCCTTAAGTAAGGGAAGGTTTGATGTGCGTTCTAGGGAAAAAGAAACATGTTAGGTAAGCTTTGTTCAGGCATGGATTACAAACTCAATGTTTACAGTAACTTCACAGGATACAACTGCCATTAACAAGAATTGGCTGTATCTATTTTTTGTAAAAAAAAATCTGCCTTCCTGCGGTAGACTGTAAGTGCCTCTCTCAAAGGAGAGAGTGCACCTCAGCATAACGCATCTATATTGTCCCTGCCTGTAACAGTGTCCCACACACAGCAGGCGCTCCTTAAATGTGTGCTGAATTGCACTGAACCACAAACTATTTCAGAACAGAGACTACTCTTCTCTGCCTCTGTGCCACCAGTTTTTAGCCAAACCACTATCACAGTTGAACTTTTGGTAACAGCTGATGAAATAAAGGGATGGATAAATAGACTTGTGAAACTACTGTCCCCAAAGAGTAAGGCCTGGATTTTAGGTCCAGCTTTTCATCCAGGATCACTAGTACTATTCTGCTACTATTTTATCACTATCGCCTTATTTGTAATGGTACCCTTAAGAAGGGCTTTAATGCACATCTTCAGTCTTCGACACATCACTGCACTGCATTCAAATCATGCTCCAAAATTCTGGGATCCAGGATATACTGAAACCGCCAATACACAAAAGGAGCTCACTGCGTGGGCAAAGTGCCTATGAAAAAGTAGAAATCTGTGATGCAGCATTTCAGTGCATCTTTCTTTTCCAAGGCCAAACATATTTGGCCTCAATCAAATTACCTAGATATCAGCTTTACTAAGCAAAAACCTGTTTCAAAACAGAGACTTTGTATATTTCACCTTAAATGCACATTTTAAGAACTGTGTAAACCTGTACTCGACATTCTACATCTTAAAGTTACCAATTAGGTTTTTCCAAAGAAACACTAAAATGTTCATTGACTCCTTTCATGTCAGAATTGGAAATCGATTTCTCAATTTTAGCTGGGCTATTTTGGCCCTTCTTGGATGCTAAGTGGGGAAAAAGAGTGCTATGGTTTAACTTAGAAATGAAATCTGAGGAGCTGGAACAACGGTTAGCTTTGTATATAACACCACCACAGGGACGCTGTGGGGAGGAAAAGAAAAATGGTGGCCAAGTCCATGAGGTTTCCACGTATTTTTTTGTGCTCCATTTTCCCCTAAGATCCTCCCAGAGCTGACAGGGACTTCAGAGAGCAGAGGCCCTTCTATAACAACACACATTAAGTAATACATACATTATTACACACATTAGTAAACATGGACCAGTGATGTTGGATGTCCCGTTTCCTAGGCACTTGGAAGAGAAGGTCTCTACCTTCCTGACAGTGACAGGTACGTACATCTACACACACATTTGAATTTTTTTTAAAGTGCTCAGTAAAACACATGGTCTTTGTTACTAACATATTGAACTGCTTGTTATTTAAGAAAAATAAGAAATTAAATGTCAACGAGAGAAAACAACTCTATTTAATTTTACTTACTCCCTGTTTCCCATAATTCATTGGTTCCTATTATATCCATTAGATTATGTCTTCTCCATTTTTGTCCCTTATCCTTTATCTCCTATAGTCTGAGTGACAAACATTTCACAGAAAACACTTTGAGAAATTTTTGTGGGACAAAAAGGCTCAGAGAAAATTAAAAAGAAAACAACTAGTTCACTGAAGTTAATTGAACTTGATTTTGACAGAACACCAAGAGTAAGTTGGGATGTCTGAGCTTGCTTAACTAGCAAAAGTGAATTAGTAATTCATTCCCAAACCAGTGTCTGCAGCACTGTCTCACTGTGAATACCAGCTCCTAAAGGTTCTCTTGCTTTCAGAACTTCTGATACAGATGGCTTTAAAAATTCCATAGGGACCATGCCTAATACTCATTGTTCCTTCAAACTCATAATCTTATAAAAGAAAAAAAATTCTTATTTAACAATAAAAAGCATACTTCCTTACTGAGTACTTCACTGCATGACTATTTTGAACTAAGCAATTTTCTTTCCTAGGCCATAAACCACATTGCTATTCAAATAAATGGAATTATCAGATACCATAGGCACTTATTTTATTTACTTATAAGGCTAGAATGGCTTAAAAATAAACATTCTAATAATTGGACAGTGCTCTGAAAAGTACAGAAATTGTCATTCTAGGAGTTTAAGGTTTGTGAGCACAAGCTAATGAAACTGCCATTTGCAGCAACATGGAAGGACCTAGAAATCGTCATACTGAGCAATGTTAGACAAAGACAAATATCATACCACTTAGATGTGGAATCAAAAATAATGTTACAAATGAAGTTCCTTACAAAACAGAAACAAACTCACAGACTTAGAGAATGAATTCATGGTTATCAGAAGGGAAGGATGGGGAGAAGGTATAGTTAGGGAGTTTGGGATAGACATGTACACACTGCTATATTTAAAATGCATAACCAACAAGGATCTACTGTACAGTACAGGGAACTCTTCTACATGTTATAGGGCAGCCTGGATGGGAGGGGACCTTAGGGCAGAATGGATACATGTATATGTATGGCTGAGTGGCTCTGCTGTGCACCTGAAACTCTCACAACACTGTGAATCGGCTATACTTCAATATAAAACAAAAAGTTTAAATAAAATTAAAAAATACTCATGGTAGGATCTACACAACTCTATGATTTTGCTGCCAAGTTTCTAAGCTGTTCTGCAGAGAAAGCATGCATGGGTACTAAGCATATGTACGGAACTTTGCAATTTAAAGAGACAGTTACGTATTATGTTATCAGACAAGAAACTGGAATATTTCATACATTTGTGCCATTAACAACCTGCAGGGTGATAATTATTCTACCTACTTTCCAAAGGCTTGGAGAAGTTCAGTGTGTCATGGGACAGGTCTAAGTTATACCTCGAGTAAGGGCTAGAGCTCAATCAGACCCTGGGTCAGGTGAGCCCAACGCAGCATCAGGAGCCCTCATCTCAAGGTTACTAGAGAACACAACAGACAATCCACTCCAGGCAACAGTGAATTCCCATGATCATTCTCACTTCTGGGTTTTTTTAATGTTTGATTTTTTTTGTTTGTTTTTTGTTTTTTTTTTTTACTATGACCTCATCTTTAAATGCAAATGAATGCTCAGATTTGCAACTCATGGACAATACCTTCTAGCCTACTTACTCTTTGTACTAAGACTCTTACAATGAATATTCCTCCTGAATAATGTGCATTTTATAGTAAAAAGCTTGAGGAATTTCAAATATGTTGGGCTTTTTCCACTAGACGGCTACAGTTATGCAGAAAACAATCTTAATTATCCATGCAAAGAAGTAGTCTCAGGTATCTAGGTCAGGATCAGTTTCTGGGCTTCCTGTTTCTTTTTCTTCCCTTTGTCTTGAGGATGATTACAATGTGGGCGTTTGACAAGGCATGCTGTCGCTATTTCTTGCAACTGTAAGCTGGGGTTTTCTAGATGCAACACTGTAAATAAGCTTCAGAGTTTTAAAATATATATATGTATATACATATATGCATATATTTAGAAAGTTTTCCTATGAGACCGCAAACCAAGAACTGTTGAAGACAGTGAAGGCCGTGATAACAATAGGAACATTTTTAGAAGACTGAGGCATTAATGGAGTCATGCATTTATTGACTGAAGATGCACAACGACCAGCCTCATGACCCGATTCTGGGGGATCCCCAATTTCATATAATTACATTGAAAATCTTTATTATATATAGCAACATAATACTTTTCCCTCTAGTTTTAGTTAATAAATGCAACATGATTTAATAGGGAAATAAGCCTGTGTCTTCAAACCAGAATTTGTCAAGAGACTCTCAATATTTAATCCAGAACCTAAGATCAGCTTCGTTGTAGGCTGTACATGAGCGTATATACTTCTGTAACATACTGACTGCCTTACTCAAAGTACAGAGTCTCTTTTGGTATGTCACTGTGGCTCTTCCTTGCCTCTGAATCCACACATAAATCCCTACTCACTATAAAGCACAGGAAGCTCAGCTCAGTGCTCCATGATGGCCTAGATAGGTGGGGTGGGGCTAGGGATATATGTATACGTACAGCTGGCTCACGCCACTGTACAGCAGAAACTAACACAGCATTGTAAAACAGTTATACTCCAATAACAACAACGAAGTTCTGGAAGAATTCTTGCTACACGTTTGTGTTAAATGAGCAAAAGATTTACAACTTAAGAACAGGAAGTAAAGTCATCAGTAAATGCTACATGGTTGTTATCTTGTGTCCAGCAGAAGCTGATGCAAAACCACAAAGATTTAATGAATAAAGACCATATCAGTTGACAGCAATGTGTATGACTTGATATTGGGAACTAGAATATAGAGCAGAGACATACCTTGGGATCTCAGTGTCTTTGTTTCCATCAGGAGGACAGGAAAGAGTCTGACTTGCTCATCAGCTGCTCCCCAGTGCCTTGCCTCTTGTCTGCCGTATGGTAGGCAACAGACGCATACCTACTGAAAAAAATGAATAACTAACTGAATGAGTGAATTAGTGAAGATGAGTCCTAAATTCACTGCACCAAATACAAAAAGAATGTAGTCTACATTTAAGGAAAACCAAGTAGTCTATGCACGTTGAGATTCCTGGCAGATTTTAAGTAAGCTTCAAACCTTGATGGAAACAATCCTGCAAATTACCATTTACAACTTACTAATGAGAACACTATAAAAGTCAATCTATAGTAATTTGATTGTGTAAATCAAAACCAGAGAAGGCACTCTGGTTGGTCTAGCCTCCTGTCAATTTAAATTAATTCCAATGACCCAGGACAGACCTTTGCCAAGCAAGAGCCATTTCTTATGAGAAGGTCTGGGAGAAGATCACAAAAGGAAATTTACTACAACATGGGTGGGTCCTTTAAGCTAATTGGAAAGCATGAGACCCACTGATAAATTTACTAATGGTGTTAACCATAAAAAAGGTTGGAAATAGGTCAGACTAGAGAACCCAGCTGGTTTCAGAATTGCTGGGCATAGCAGATTCTAGCAGATAAAATCCTACAATTAGGCAGAGGAATCCAGCGCCATTTGCACAGTCCCCTCTTGACTTGACACCCAAAGTCATCACAGATCTAATTCTGCTTCTACCCTTGTATATAGAGTCGCTGTCACAACTGATTCTTTCACATTTATCTTTCAGGCCCTGCTGCAAAAAAGAAGTATGTCAGTTATAATAACCTGGTTATCTAACCTGTTCCATTCCATGGAACAATGGAGGAGGACGACCCTCAGTTCTTTTGTCACCCAACCTGGCATTGGACTCTTTTGGTCCAGCCTGCTGCCCATCATCGGAGGAGCATCCCCGGCCAGGAGACCAACGGTAGAGGATCCAAGTGTCCTACACAGCTGCTTTATGAAATATTCTTACTTTATCTTGGCTTAATAAGTCACTGGCATCAGCACTGCCAACTCGGCTGCAACTCTGGACTTTCCCTACCAAAGGGAGCATTGAGACTCAAGTCCCACTCAGGCTCTTGAGGGCGAACCCCTTGAGAGCCTCAATGACCGTTTTTGGGGCTGCCCAGTCTTTCTACGTCTGTACTTCCAGGCTGCAAGGTTTTGAAATTTTCTGTACAGTTTGTGAGGACTTTTGCACTTTGCCATCCATGTTGTACCTCGGTTCACTGTTTGTTTTCGAATGCCCTGTTTTCATAGAACCCTATTCTTTCAGACAGCGGGATCTTTGGGAAAAACTTTGAAACGATTAAAATTTTAAAAGGCTCTCGGCAGACAAAAAGGAAAAATGTGTGTACATGACTGTATAATTATGATTATAGTACCGCTGCAAATCATGTTTTTTTTTTTTTAAGACAAAAAAAAAAAAGATATTTAAAGACCAAAAACTGTGCTGAGAAAAGTATACCCTACCTGTCTTTGGTATGAGATAGGTCACAAGGGAAAAAGGTATTGGCTGAACGGAATAGAGGTCTTGATCTTGGGAATGCATGCCAGTAATGTATTTTACAGTACACGTTACTCATTTATGTTCAATATTTGTATTTGTGTTCCCTTTTGTTACTTTAATTAGGATATGGGTATTTTGCAATAATTTTAACAATGATTAAACTATTTGAAGGAAAGAATATGGATTTTTCATGTCTTGAGGTTTGGTTCATGCCCCCCTATGACTGATCAGTGTGATAAGGACTTTAAAAAAAAGAGCATGTATGTTTTTTACTGTTTGTAAGAAGTACTTTCGTTAATCCTGCTGCTCATGTGCCAATTTAGTGGAGAAACACCCTTGCTGAAAAATCCCCCTTTCCATTCTCTTTCAATTCTGTGATATTGTCCAAGAATGTATCAATAAAATACTTTGGTTAACTTTTTTATTTCCTGCAATAAATATTTTTAGTTGTTTATCCCTTTTTAGTGACAGCTGCTTCCATACTTATTTTAAGTTAGGGAACCACATGGACAGCCAAGCCTGTTAAAACCTCATATCTGAGCCCACAAATGAAGATATAGCTGACAGACATTTATTAACCCGTTGTCATCATTTAAGTCCCTAAGTTGTGTCTGACTCTTCTGCGACCCCATGGACTGTACCCAACCAGGGACCTCTGTCCATGGGATTTCGCAGGAAGGAATACTGGAGCAGGTGGATCATTTCCTTCTCCAGGGGATCTTCTCTACCCATGTATCAAACCCACATCTTTCTGGCAGTTGGATTCTTTACCCCTGAGCCACCAGAGAAGCCCATATATTAACCCAAAGGTGCTAAATTCTCTCACAGAAAAGCTGCTTCTAAGCCCACACATTCCATTTCTTCATAATTGAAGTTGAGACCTAACCATCTCAGACACTTTCTTAGAGAGTTATCTATCCAAAATAGCAAGAATGCGAGAGAGAAGAGAAAAATAAAGAAGGAACACAAGCTTCAATAAACAGCAGTCTAGGTCAATGGAGTAAAATGATAAACATATCCCCAAAACTTAACCAAAGAAGTAAATAAAGATAACTAGTATACAGCATTTGTCTTTATTTTCAAATAAATAGGTTGGCCATGCAGATGATAAGATTAAGATTTGGGGTTACCAAAGTTCAACAAGAGGGAATGGCCTCATAGATCAATTTGTAGTATCTTGGGTTTCAGAGCACAAAATAACGTCCCTTTGCAGAGAGTGATACTGGTCCTTAGAACTCAGGATTAGACCGCAAAATCAAGTGAATTTCAAGAAACCACTGTGCATCTAAGTGTAACTCCTTTTCAACTTTGATTAATAAAACCCACACCTAATCCACCTTTGGCATCTTCTGACCTCTTCCTGCCACCCCTTAGCTCTCTCGGCCCAAGTAAGGTACATGCAAAGAATAGAAAACTCATTTCACTATCAGCTGAAAAAAACTAATCTACCCCCCAGGTTCTCCTATCCCTCAAACACCCTTCAAATTTTGCCATTTTGCAAACCTTCACTCATTCTGGACTAAGGGTTATGGTTGTAGGTTCCCATCATTGTTTCATGGACATCTGTGTTCTTGCTCCCTAGAATTCTTTAAAATCAACTTCAGGCAAAGTTTTCTATGTACCCACTTGGGTCTGTTTAAATTGTTTTCCTCTCTTTTTCTGGAGTCAGGACCGGACAACTCAGAATTCTATTCTTAAGTGTCTCCCCCTGCTCTTGGAATTGCCATCTTTTTGTTTCCAGTCTCAGGCTTATTACCATATTTTAACTTTTTGGAATCTGTCTTTCCGAAGTCTCATGTGGCCACCAGGCTACATGCAGGCTTCTGCCCCAGACTCCAGAGCCCAGATGATACTGGTGTTTTCCCCTAAGCTTCCTTTTGACCAGGTCCTCCTTGCCGGTCCGAATCATCAGGTTCAAGAAACACTTATCTTCTCTTCAGCACCCCCTTGGGTGTGAAGGCAGTGGTAGAGCATTCAGTCAACAAATGATTTGAGCGCCTACTGTGTATCAGACACTGTTCTATATTCTTAGGGAAACAGCATTTAGACAGGAAGTCACACCCCTTGCCCTCAAAAAGCTTGCATTGATTACCAAGCATTTCTTGGATGCTGCTCTTTGACCCCGAGCTTCCCTGGTGGCTCAGACGGTAAAGAATCCGCCTTCAATGAGAGAGATCTGAATTCGATCCCTGGGTTGGGAAGATCCCCTGGAGGAGGGCATGGAAACCCACTCCAGTATTCTTGCCTGGACAATCCCATGGACAGAAGAGCCTGGCAAGCTACAGTCCATGGGGTCGCAAAGAGTCAGATACGACTGAACGACTAAGCACAGCACAGCACGGCACTTTGACCCGGAGGTGATCTTGTTAGAAGAGACACTACAGTAAGATTCACTGTAGAAATACACAAATTTAGAGCTGGCCTTTCCTCAGTGAGCTTTTTCTCTTCCTCCACTGAGTTTCTTCTTTTTCTCCACAGCCCCCTCACTTCTACTTAGAAAGTCAGACCATGCCAATTCTTTATTCTGCTTGCTGTTCCTTTGTGTTTGTTACCCTGTGGGCTCCAAGAGCACATGGAGAGCCAAGGAGGAAGATGCCCAGCCATGTACACACCTGGTTCCAAAGCTGAGAAACTGCATTTGCCTGTCAACTGCAGAGATCTATTTAGGACAAGAAAAGGAAATCCCAGGGAATGATTATTCTAACTTTGAGTGAGTCAGCAAGCTACATCCACTATTAGAGTAATTGGCACATTACTGTTTACCTTCTTCAAACAAGCAGGGCTTTCCAGCAAGTTCTGCACTGGCTACTGAGCAGGACAATGACAGAGCCCGTCACAGTGACTGTCACCCCTCCAGTGAACATTTACTACCAGAGAAACTGGTCAGGCAAACCGTACTGGCCCTTGAGCCAAGGGAGGCGGGCTGCCTTTGCTATTGCCTGGACATTTCATGCATAAATTCATCAGGTACTTGGTATGGGCTTAGAACTGTGTTAACTGATTTTTATTCATCCCACTTAATCTTAAAAACAGCTCTATGTGGGAGAGATTAATATTATGCTCATTTTCAAGAGTAAAAATGAGAATGATTCCCCTACCGTTGATAAGTAGCAAAGCTGGGACTGGAGGGCTTCCCAGGTGGTGCTAGTGCTAGAAAACCTGCCTGCCAAAGCAGGAGACATGAGAGAAATGGGTTCAATCCCTGGATTGGGAAGATCCCCTGGAGAAGGGCAATCCACTCCAGTATTCTTGCCTGGGAATCCCATGGACAGAGGAGCCTGGAGGGCTACAGTCCATAGAGGGTCACAACTAGTCAGACATGACTGAAGTGACCTAGCACACACTCACACAAAGCTGGGACTAGAAGCCAGATCTCACTGACTCTGGACCCAATACTACAAAACATTCTATTGTAATGCCCAGAACATGCTGTCCTGTTCTCCCTGAAACAGCAAGTACAATCACCCTAAATAAAATAATAAATCTCTAACTACAATAAGATTTTACAAGATAAGTATTTGTATGAAATATACACTATAATAATTACTATAAGGATAGATTCTTAAAACAGTATTTATAGTAATTAAGAATGTTATAGAAAAATGCCCATACAGTTATTTTCAATACAATTCTAACTATATCAATACACATTCATATGCCAAGGTAAATTGAACAAAATATACAAAATGAACTAGGCAAATATGAATGATTATTTTTTACTCAATTTGTTTTTCCTGTACTTGTTGTTTCCTTTGCAATGCACACACACTACATTTATAAATCAGCGGGAAATGCTAATTTTAAAACCATCCTGTGGATTTCTGCTAAGATGGCAAGCTAGCACAGCATGTCCTGGCTTCATACTTAAAATCATCTCTGGATGTAAATTCTACAGCACCTCTTCTGGACTCTGCACTGATGTTAGAATTTCCTGGGACTTTTGAAAAATACTGATTTGCAGCCTCTACCCCAGGCTGATTAAAACAGAAATTTTGGAGGAAGACTTAGACATTGATGTAGTTTTTAAATCTCCCCACACATAGTTTTAAGAAAACTGTGGATATGAGGGATAAGGACTTGAATGGATACTAGGAATTCTGAATGATGAACTGTCCCCACCCACCACATCACTCACCTCCCATGGTCCCCTAGCATGGATTACTGAACAGAAAAGCCAACACCCCAATGGGCCAGAGTGAGGGTCCAGATATGGAGTTGTGCATATGGATCTTTCTCACAGACAAAATTTTACAAAAACAGTACACTCACCCATATCTTACACAATCAATTCCAGAGTGATTAAGGATAAAAATGTCAAAAAAAATTTTTAAAGGCCTATAGAAAAAAAATTTGGAGGAGTATACTTCTGTCCTTGGGTGTAGAAAACATTTTCTTATAGAAGACAGAAAGAAGGATCAGTGTGAAAGGAACAATTCCTTTTTATTATATTAAAATTGAGTACTATTCATTAAAAAACACTTTAAAGCAAGTTCAAGCAATCTACTATCTGTAAGAAGGTATTCACAATACATACACCAACAAAGGATTAATATTATAAGTATATATTAGGAATACATCTACATATACACAAGGTATATATGAGAAATATATTCATTGGAAAGACCGATGCTGAAGCTCCAATTCTTTGGCCACCTGATGTGCAAAGCCAACTCATTTGAAAAGACCCTGATGCTGAGAAAGACTGAGGGCAGAAGGAGAATGGGGCGACAGGATGGCATGGTTGGATGGCACTACTGACTCAATGGACATGAGTTTGAGCAAGCTCTGGGAGATGGTAAAGGACAGGGAAGCTTGATATGACACAGTCCATGGGGTTGCAAGGAGTCGACATGACTGAGCAACTGAACAGCAACAACAATCAAATAAAGGTCTTAACCTTCACTATGACTGGATGAAATGAAAAAGATACCTGTTGATGAACTAGTCACTGCAACAAGAGGGTGGGGTTAAGCGTAGGTCCTGACCATCCCTCCATAAATTAGAGAAGCTGGTTTCGTCACAAAGTCATATCTGACTCTTTGCGACCCCATGGACTGTGACCTACCAGGCTTCTCTGTGCATGAGATTTCTCAGACAAGAATCCTGGAGGGGGTTGCCATTTCCTTCACCCAGAGATCTTCCCACCCCAGGGATCGACCTTGCATCCCTTGCATTGGCAGGCAGATTTTTTACCACTGAGATGCCAGGGAAGCCCTCGACTACACTAAGGAACCTACACATGAACCTTCAAGTTGTGAATTTTGAAAGCTATGAATGTGCTGACTGTTGTACTGTGCTACTCCACTTTTCAAGGAACTATAAGAGAAATAACCTTTATTTTTTATGTTTGTCTGTTTTTTAATGTATTATTTATGTGAAAAGTATTATACACCTATTACAGTATGGTGATATATAGCTAAATGTGTTAGCTGGATACCTAGGCTAACTTAATTGGACTTATGAACAAATTGGACTTAAGAATGAACTTCTGGAATGAAACTCATTCACATGTAGGAGACATAGTGTGTGTGAATATGGGCTATGTATGCGTGTGTGCAGATGCACGTGCACTCAGTCGTGTTTGACTCTGCGACCCCATGAACTGTAGCCTGCCAGGCTCCTCTGTACCTGGGATTTCCCAAGCAAGAACACTGGTGTGGGGTGCCATTTCCTACTCTAGGAGATCTTCCTGGTCCAGGGATCAAACCCAGGTCTCTTACATCTGCTGCATTGGCAGGCAGATTTTTTTATCACTAGCACCACCTGGGAAGCCCCATCTCAGGGAAATTGAGATGGTTGATTCTATTAAATAGTAATTCTGAGCAAGTCATTTAATTCTGATATTACTGGCCTCCTGCTCCTTCCTTCTTCAACAGAAGAAATCTTGACCATAGGTCAGAATAACTCTCAGATTTCATACTTGGGTAAGGTCATGTGTATATTTCCAGAGGGAACTTGACAGAGCTATGTATAAACCTAGCATTAAGATTTCTTAATGCTACGCATGCCAATGAGGAAGCCACAGTTAGAACCAGACATGGAACAACTAACTGTTTCAAAATTGGGAAAGGTGTACAACAAGGTTATATATTGTCATCCTGCTTATTTAACTTATATGCAAAGTACATCATAAGAAATTCCAGGCTGGATGAAGCACAAGCTGGAATCAAGATTGCCAGGATAAATATCAATAACCTCATATATGCAGAGGATACTTCCCTAATGGTAGAAAGTGAAGGGGAACTAAACAGCCTCTTGATGAGGGTGAAAGAGAAGAGTGAAAAAAACTGGCTTAAAACTCAACATTCAAAAAACTAAGATCATGGCATCTGGTCCCATCACTTCAAGGCAAATAGAAACAGTGACAGGTTTTATTTTCTTGGGCTCCAAAATCACTGCAGAAGGTGACTGCAGCCATGAAATTAAAAGACACTTGCTCCTTGGGAAAAAAGCTATGAAAAACCTAGAAAACATTTTAAAAAACAGAGGGATCACTTTGCTGACAAAGGTCTGTATAGTTCAAGTTATGGTTTTTCCACTAGTCATGTACGGATGTGAGAGTTGGACAATAAAGAATGCTGAATGCTGAAGAATGGATACTTTTGAACTGTGGTGCTAGGGAAGACTCTTGAGACAGCAAGGAGATCAAACCCATCAGTTCTAAAGGAAATCAATCCTGGATATTAATTGGAAAGACTGATGCTGAAGCTGAAACTCTAATTCTTTGGCTACCTGATGCAAAGAGCTTACTCACTGGAAAAGACCCTGATGGTAGGAAAGATTGAAGGCAGGAGGAGAGGGGGGAACAGAAGATGAGCGGTTGGATGGCACCACTGACTCAATGGACATGAGTTTGAGCAGGCTCTGGGAGATGGTGAAGGACAGGGAAGCCTGGAGTGCTACAGTCCATAGGGTCGCAAACAGTCGGATACAACTTAGCAACTAAACAACAACTCATGTTACCACTCATCTGTATGTTTTCTCCATACAAAAACCCTCATTTCGATTTAAAAATGACTTGTATGACTTATTGGGATACATACACCTTCCTTGAACAAAATGTTCTGGGCCAAAGTGTCTGACTTTCAAACATTTGGAATGAGGATATTACTGACTTCTTACCGTGGAAGTGAAAAAGTTGGCTTAAAGCTCAACATTCAGAAAACGAAGATCATGGCATCCGATCCCATCACTTCATGGGAAATAGATGGGGAAACAGTGGAAACAGTGTCAGACTTTATTTTGGGGGGCTCCAAAATCACTGCAGATGGTGACTGCAGCCATGAAATTAAAAGACGCTTACTCCTTGGAAGGAAAGTTATGACCAACCTAGATAGCATATTCAAAAGCAGAGACATTACTTTGCCAACAAAGGTCCGTCTAGTCAAGGCTATGGCTTTTCCTGTGGTCATGTATGGATGTGAGAGTTGGACTGTGAAGAAAGCTGAGCGCCGAAGAATTGATGCTTTTTTTTTTTTTTTTTTTTTGAATTGATGCTTTTGAACTGTGGTGTTGGAGAAGACTCTTGAGAGTCCCCTGGACTGCAAGGAGATCCAACCAGTCCATTCTGAAGGAGATCAACCCTGGGGTTTCTTTGGAAAGAATGATGCTAAAGCTGAAACTCCAGTACTTTGGCCACCTCATGTGAAGAGTTGACTCATTGGAAAAACTCTGATGCTGGGAGGGATTGGGGGCAGGAGGAGAAGGGGACGACAGAGGATGAGATGGCTGGATGGCATCACTGACTTGATGGATGAGAGTCTGAGTGAACTCCGGGAGTTGGTGATGGACAGGGAGACCTGGCGTGCTGCGATTCATGGGGTCGCAAAGAGTCGGACACGACTGAGCGACTGAACTGAACTGACTTCTAGAATTACACACAGTTCATTTCCTCATTCTCTTTGGAAAGAAACTAAAAAGTGAGAAAGACAAATGATATGTAAACAAGAATTCCCCTCAATTGTCACATATAGAGTAGAATGCCACACTCGTTGCCAGCTCATCAGCAGTGCAGAGGTAGCAGAGGTAAATATTAATTTAGCAAGTCTGCTGCTTTTCATTTTATGAGACAACCAGCACAATTACACTCATGATGGCAATCGACACTCAAGAAGACCTGACAGTCGAGTTGAACATTGTCTACAACAGATCCTCTGGCCCCCCCATAGGACTGCACTTTCCTTTTTTAGTGGTATGCCATAAACTATCCTCCATGATTCTGCTTTTAGCAGAACAAATGTGCACAGTCTATCTCAAGTCAAATTATAAGAAGGAATACATAATATAAGTTCTCAGCCACTGCTGCTGCTAAGTCACTTCAGTCGTTCGGACTCTGTGCGACCCCATAGACAGCAGCCCACCAGGCTCCTGCGTCCATGGGATTCTCCAGGCAAGAGTACTTGAGTGGGTTGCCATTGCCCTCTGAGTCACTACCACCTGATATTGTTTGGTTGGTTTTTTAAGAATACTAGGTGTCTAACTACAATCAACCCCTCCAGGAAGGCTAGCTAAAGGCAGATTGGAGGGCTCACTTGCAGCATCTCTGATATGCTGGAATGGAACCTGAGAATCTGCAAGTCCAGCTGATCCTGCTCTGGAAGAACCACACTTAGAGCACAGGGCTTTAGAAGGACTATGGAAACACGTGGGGCAGGAACACAGGAAAGCCACATCCATCTCTAAACTCAGTTGTTCCCACACCCAGACAAGTCCAAGTGTGGCAAAGAAGCCAAATCTGACTCCATGTTGAAAACTTTCTTTGAGTTGCTTTTCATTGCTTTTGTTATTATAATCATGCAGAATGGCTTGCCTCAAAGGACCTGCCACTCTGCCTGACTGTAAACTAAAGTGCCTTTGCTCAGCTCAAAGAGAGATAATCTGACCCTGCCCACCTGTGAATAGAAGAGATTAACATAATCCTTCCAAAGGCTGGTGAGGTGATGTTTTTCAAGATTGAAGACCCTTTCACTTTGCTTCCCCACTGCCTCTTCCTCTCTATTCTGCCTTTTGACTTTAATTCCTCCTTGTTTTTTTCTCTCTGACTCCACAAGAGAAACTGGCATCCAGACCATGACAAGATGGTTACTCTGAGACATTAGTCTGCCATCTTCTCAGTCAGGTGGCTTTCCAAATAAAGTCATTTTCCTTGCCTCAACACCTTGCCTCTTGGATTCACTGGCCTGTAGTGTGATAAGCAGAGCGAGCTTGGACTTGGTAACAGAAGTCTATATGTTTGTAGGGAGCTTGGCATAGCTTCACATCACTCTCTCTCAAAGATTCCTTAATACTCACTAGCACAGGATTCTATATTCCATTGTTGGAAATGGCACATGGGACATGATCCTAGCTCTCAAGCGGTAATAGTTATATGATGAAGCAAAATCTAAGTGGATGATTTTATGAAGTAGTAAATGGGAGGTCACTGTATAATGTTTCCAGTTGTGTATGCTTCAAAATATCATACTAAAAAAGTAATACCCAATCTCATTTCCAATTTTTGAGTCCTATCTAGCATGACCCCAAAACTCTTTGATCTTAAATGTATTATACTTTTCCCCAAAATGTTTTAAGGGACTACATAAATAACATATGCCTGATACACATTTTAAAATATTTTAAGCCCTGGGATGGTAAGGGTTGGGGACTGATCTGTCAATGGGTCCATGTGCCCATGTGTGTATGTGTGTGCAAGTGAGATGTATGGGAGAAAATGGACGAGGAGCTTTGTCACTGATGGACTCTCCACATGAAAGAGGTGGAATACAAAAAAAGTTTAAAATACTCAACAAACTGGATGAAACAGGACTGCATTTGGCTACAACCAACAGAAAACTCAACATATATAGATTTATTTTGTAAGAAACCAAATTATTTAGGTAAACAGTTGAGGTCTGCTGCAGTTGGTCAAAAATGATGTTAAGAACCAGAGTTCTTTTCCTTTTCCTGCTTTGCGTTCCTGATGTGTGTAACTTTAATCCACATAGTCACAAAATGGCTACTACATCTCTGGACAATACACATACTCTCTAAGCAGTAAAAACAGAAAAGCTATAAAGTTTTTGAGATTTGCCTTTTATTCAGTAAGTGAAACTTTTCTCCAAGAGTCCTTACAATCTCTTGGCCAGAAACATACCACTTAGCCCCCCTCTGAAACGTGGGCTCTTCCAACATACAGAATAGAGAACAGGAGTAAGTGACTGGGAATGCATTTTGACTGAGAAAACAGGATCTGTCAAGCTTATGTCCTGGGAAATGTTATATAAACTCTCCCTACTTCTAGCAACATCTCATAAAATAGTAGTGACAACTATTAAGGACACAAAATCACTACGACCAATAAGACAAACGTAGGAATTTCCCAGGCAAGAATACTAGAGTAAGTTGCCATTCCCTTCTCCAGGGGATGTTCCTGACCCAGGTATTTAACCTGGGTCTCCTGCATTGCAGGCAGATTCTTTACCTTCTGAACCACCAGGGAAGCCCAGAAAATCTTCAAATAACATCAAATTCTAAAAAACCTACCCCAAATGTTGAAGTTTAGGGTAAGGAGAGACTTGTGTGTCAATTTGGATGGGGGACTGCCTCACTGAGAATTCCGTAGAGCAGAGGATCCAGGTGGGCGGCATTCCACAAATCTGTGTTTGGAAGCTTCCTTAACTGCGTGCCACCCTGAGAGCTGTTTAACTAAAACTCACCGTGGGAAATACCAGGGCTGGCGAGGACCACTCAGATCCATTTTGCATAGCTCATTAGGCTGTTTCAGAAGCCTGCTTGCTCTCTGGGTAGCAGCAACTGTCCGCATATTCGTTCTCATTCTGGGCTGTGTTTGAAGGCAAATTATCTATTCAGCCAGACTCCTTTGCTTGCACATGAGGAATCACAATGAGAAGCTCCATATCAGGCTGCAATTTCAGTGCCAAGCGGTCTTGGAACAGAACCGAGCCTGGATCTAATTCTTCCCCTCCCTGCTTTAGTCCACTCTCATCTGCCATATACCAAAATTAAGTGCATTTCCAACTTGTGGAGGTATGTTGTTTCCATCCAAACTGGAGGCAGAACTCATCCCAGATACAATAAAGAAAGTGTATTTTCAACCCCATCAAATCAGTAGTGAACGGGAGGTATCAGATATCAGACTGATACCTTTTAAAAGCCTTTGCCCAGATTACCTACTGATTGAAAAGATTTTTTCAGTTTCTTTTGCTGACTTGTGTTCCCTCTTCCCACTTAATTACCTCACTAGACTAGACATCCTGACATGCCTTCAAAATCAAAACAGAAGCCATACAGTCATTTCAATAGTTCAGCCCACTCAGCACACTACTGGCATATTGTAAAAAATACAAAGGTATCCTAATGCTAATGTTTACTCATTGGCAAGTTCAATTCCCAGGCTTATAGTCATCCATCCATCACCTCCAAGCACCTGTCCCATTCTGGGAAGACTCTGAACACACAGAGTGACTCTTGCTGTGTAATGATGACAGGGAAAGTCAGAGTGTCACACCCCTGTCAGCCCAATCTGTGTGTTGATTACTATGGAATTCCTCTCTCAAGTCCCTTCCAAACTTCTAAATGGGAGGAAAAGCTAGATACATTTCCCAGATGCCCTTGCAACTATGACTTTGGATCTAAATTAGTTTTCACTCTCCAAAGGCACACACAGGGGATTTTGACAAGGAAATGTAGTGAATAATAAAAAATAATTTATTCATCCAGAAGGCAGCAAGAAAGGAGAGGAAAAAATAAAATGGTAGGACAAACAGAAAACAACTAGTCAGATGGTTGCTTTATACCTCAATGGGCACTTTTATTGAATATAAATGAGCTAAATATGCCAATTAAAAGACAGAAACTGTCAGACTTTTTTTTTTTTTTAAAGAAAAACTAAGTTGCTTACAAGAGATATTCCTTAAATTCAAAGCACAGAAAGGTTGCTGACTAAGGGAGACACTTTTTTTGGTAGTCCAGTGGTTAAGATTCTGCCTTGCAATGCAGGAGACATAGGTTCAATCCCTGGTGGGGGAACTAAGATCCACTTGCCATGGAGCAACTAAGCCCATGTGACACAACTAGAGAGAAGCCCAAGAGCTGCAATGAAAGATCCTACATGCCACAATGAAGATCCTGTGTGCCTCCACTAAGACACAACGCAGCTAAAATAAAAATAAATATTTTTTACAAAGTCATCAATGGATATATGGTTTAAAAAAAAAAAAAAGAAGAAGAAAGAAAGAAAAAAGGGAAAAAAAGTCTAATAGACTGGGCTGAATGGTGGCTCCAAAGACATCAGGTCCCCATCTCTGGGATCTGAACTGTTACCTTATGTGGAAAAACAGTTTTTGCAGATGTAGATGAATTAAGGATCCTTGGATATGGAGATTATCCTGGATTATCTAAGTGAGACCTAAAGGCCATCACATGTATACTTGTAAGAGGGACACTGAGGAGTGTTTGATACACAGACTAGGAGAAAGCTGTGAGATCAGGAGGCAGGAGCTGGAGTGATACAGCCACGAGCCAAGGGATGCTGGCAGCCACCAGGATCTGGGAGGGATTCTCCTCCTAAAGCCTCTTGGGGGAGTTCAACCCTGCTGACACCTTGATTCAGCCAGGGGTTTCAGACTTCTGGGATCCACAGCAGTGAGACAATAAATTTAGGTCTCCCGCATTCCAGGCAGACGCTTTAACCTCTGAGCCACCAGGGAAGCCTTTTAAGAAACTACATCTGTGTTAATGTCTTACAGATGCTCTAAGAAACAAATGCAAGTGGAGAATGGCCAACCAAAAGAAAACTAGTGTAACTCTAGTTTACCAGAGTTATAATCTCTAGTATTGTCTCTTGCCGTAGAGGGGGCACTGCATAACAATAACTGGAAAATACAATTGAGAGCCATATTTCTGCTTTGCTTGCCTTTTCTCCTGGAAAAGTAAGGTCTGGGAATCATCAAGCTTTCTTGAGATCTCCTGCAGGCTCTGTGAGCATGAATGCTGTCAGTAATTAATTAAACAACATGAAAGCATAATCACCAAATAGCCACAGAGCAGAACACCAGCAGGATACCAAAGCACTGAGATACATTAACCAGTGTGGTCTTAATGCTATGACCCACCAGGGAAGAAAAGGAATATAGACACACATATCTTTAAGGGGCAATGCTTCAAATCGCCTAAGTCTGGATCCTTCCATGGAATAAGGCAAAGTGTCCACTAAATTTCTTTTTCACCAAATACCCACCATCCACCACAGGCCTTTCTTAAAGACGCACAATGAACAGCTCCGTTGACATATGCTGTCTGAGTCTGTTTGGGGCAATCTAACAAACATACTAGTAACCAGGCTGCTTATCAACAAAAGGAATTGCTCACAGTTCTGGAGGCTCTGAGCCTAAGATCAAAGTGCTGGCAGATATGGTATCTGGTGGGGACCCATTTCCCAATTCATAGATGGCTGCTATTTGCTCTGCTAGACAAGGGAGAACTCTGGAGTCTCTTTTATAAGAGCATTAATCCCATTCATAAGGACTCTACCCTCATCACCTGATCACCTCCCAAAGGACCCATCTCTAAACACGGTCATACCGAGGGTGAGGATTTAACATATGGATTTGTGGGGGGAAACACATGTTCAGTGTGTGACAGACTTTATTTTCTTGGGGTCCAAAATCACCGTGGATGGCAACTATAGCCATGAAATTAAAAGACACTTGCTCCTTGGAAGGAAAGCTATGATAAACCTAGTCAGCATATTGAAAACAGAAATATCACTTTTCAGACAAAGGCCCATATAGTCAAAGTGATGCTTTTGCCAGTAGTCATGCACACATGTGAGAGTTGGACCATAAAGAAGGCTGAGCACTGAAGGATTGATGCTTTTCAACTGTGGTGCTGGAAAAGTCAGTCCCTTGGACTGCAAGAATATCCAACCAGTCCATCCTAAAGGAAATCAGTTCTGAATAGTCATTGGAAGGACTGAGGCTGAAGCTGAAGGTCCATTACTTTGGCCACCTGATGTGAAGAGCCAACTCACTGGAAAAGACCCTGATGCTGGGAACGATTGAGGGGGGCAGGAGGAGAAGGGGGCAACAAAGGATGAGATGGTTGGATGGCATCATGGACTCAATGAACATGAGTGTGAGCAAATTCCAGGAGACAGTGAAGGACAGGGAAGCCCTGGTGTGCTGCAAGTCCATGGGGTCACAAAGAGTCAGAGACATCTTACTGACTGAACAATAGCACACGTTTAGTATACATATTTCCATGAGGAATGTGTGTTATCTTATTATGCCCTGAATCACATCCCAACCCCCATGAAGACACACAGGAAGCATCAACACATACTTGTTAAGTGAATAATGCAAATCGCATTAACAGTGGCCCCAGTCAAGTGGCTGGGTCCACACTGAGCTCTTATGAGACCATTCACAGTGCAGTGCGCATGAGAGAATAACAGTCTGTCAGAACAAATGGTCATGAGGGACACTACCCAGGGCTTAGACCATGAGAGTAGAACCCTCAGGAATGAGGTTGCTGCTGCTATCGTTTAGCTGTTAAGCTGCGTCTGACTCTTTTGTGACCCCACGGACTGTAGCCCATCAGGCTCCTCTGTCCATGGGATTTCCGACGCAAGAATATTGGGGTGGGTTGCCAATTTCTTCTCCAGGGGATCTTCCCGAGCCAGGAATAGAACTCACAGCTCCTGCATAGCAGGCCATTCTCTACCTACCTCTGAGCCACCAGGGAAACCCTGGGAATAAGATGACAGGGTTTCCTCACCTCTGCCACCCTGTGAGCTTACAGACAAAGTGGCTTCCTATGAATTAGGAAGCTGGTCCTCATCAGACACCAAATCTGCCAGCACTTTGATCTTAGACTTCCCAGGCTCCAGAACCCTGAGAAATAAATGTTTGCTATTTATAAGCCACTCAGCCTTCCAGCACTCATAGCAGCACAAATGGACTTAGACACTTGATAAGCCTGTTATGTGAGGAGAGGGAACCTGTAGACAGGATCTGTTGGGAGACAAGATAAGAAAAGACACAGCTAGATAGTTCTACATGAGAGAGAAAGAGGATGAGCCAGAATAGGGAAGAAAAGAATGCTGAAAAAATTGGTGGAGTATTGGGCTCTCAGCAGTGGAAGTGACTGAGGAACAGTGAAAAACAGAAATAGGTAAAACTGAACTTTAAGTATATTTTAAATGCTGCGGTATAAATATCTTCATCATTATCAATCATAAGTCATTTATGATTATAAAAGTCTAGTAAGAGAACTGTCTGGAACCAGAGGAATACATGTATACAAATTCAAGGAGAACATCACATTTCCACAGGTGGAGGAACAGCTCCCAACATCTGAACTGGCAGGAAGATCTTAGTTGTGATACAAGTCACATTGGTAAGTGACCTTCTGAACTGAAATTTTATCATGTTGTCTACCATTTAGCCTAGTCCTTTCCTTTGGACCCACAGGAAGCCAGAATATGCCCTCTGACCATGGCCACCCAACAGACGGCCTTCTCTCTCCAGGTAAAGCTGGCCTCTCTCACTAGAGACTCAGCTTTGTCTCTTGACACTGAGCTTCCTGTCCAGCAGACAAACTACATATTTCAATTTATTTAATGGAAATAAAAAAAATAAAATAAACAAATAGGACCTAATTAAACTTAAAAACTTTTGCACAACAAAGAAAACCATAAGCAAAGTGAAAAGACAGCCCTCAGAATGGGAGAAAATAATGGCAACAAAACAACGGACAAATAATTAATCTCCAACATATATAAGCAGCTCATGCAGCTCTATACCAGAAAAATGAACAGTCCAATCAAAAAAGGCAAATGACCTAAACAGACACTTCTCCAAAGAAGACAAAAGGATGGCTAATAAACACATGAAAAGATACTCAACATCACTCAACACCAGAGAAACGAAAATCAAAACCAAAATGAGGTATCATCTCACACGGGTCAGAATGGCCATCATCAAAAAGTCTACAAACAATAAATGCTAGAGAGGGTGTGGAGAAAAAGGAACCTCTTACACTGTTGGTAGGAATGCAAACTGGTCCAGTCCCTATGGAGAACAGTGTGGAGATTCCTTAAAAAATTGGGAATCTGGGAATAGAAATGCTGTATGACCCAGCAATCCCACTGCTAGGCATACACCCCAAGGAAATCAGAACTGAAAGAGACACATGTACCCCAGTGTTCACTGCAGCACTCTTTCCAATAGCTAGGACATGGAAGCAATCTAGGTGCCCATCAGCAGATGAATGGGTAAGGAAGTAGTGGCGCATATACACAATGGAATATTATTCAGCTATAAAAAGGAACCCATTTGAGTCAGCTCTAATGAGATGGATGAACCTGGAGCCTATTACACAAAGCGAAATATGCCAGAAAGACAAAGACAAATACTGTATATCAATGCATATATATGGAATTTAGAAAGATGTTATCTATGATCCTATATGCAGGGCAGCAAAGGAGACACAGACAAAAAGAAAAGACTTTTCATGTGTTTGTTAGCCATCTGTGTGTCTTCTTTGGAGAAATGTCTGTTTAGCTCTTTGGCCCATTTTTTGATTGGATCGTTTATTTTTCTGGCATTGAGCTGCTTGTATATTTTTTAGATTAATTATTTGTCAGTTGCTTCATTTGCTATTATTTTCTCCTATTCTGAAGGCTGTCTTTTCACCTTGCTTATAGTTTCCTTTGTTGTGCAAAAGCTTTTAAGTTTAATTCAGTCCCATTTGTTTATTTTTGCTTTTATTTCCATTACTCTGGGAGGTGGGTCATAGAGGATCCTACTGTGATTTATGTCAGAGAGTGCTTTGCCTATGTTTTCCTCTAGGTGTTTTATAGTTTCTGGTCTTACATTTAGATCTTTAATCCATTTTGAGTTTATTTTTGTGTATGGTGTTAGAAAGTGTTCTAGTTTCATTCTAGCCTATGTTTTCCTCTAGGAGTTTTATAGTTTCTGGTCTTATTTTAGATCTTTAAGTCATTTTGAGTTTATTTTTGTGTATGGTGTTAGAAAGTGTTCTAGTTTCATTTTTTTACAAGTGGTTGACCAGAGACACAGAGATAAAGAACAGACTTTTGGACTCTGTGGGAGGTGAAGGTGGGATGATTTGAGAGAATAGCATTGAAACATGTATATTACCATATGTGAAACAGATCACCAGTTCATGTTCAATGCATGAGACAGGGCACTCAGGGCCAGTGCACTGGGATGACCCTAAGGGATGGGATGGGGAAGGAGGTGGGAGGGGGCTTCAGGATGGGGAACACATGTACACTCATGACTGATTCATATCAATGTATGGCAAAAACCACTATAATACTGTAAAGTAATTAGCCTCCAATTAAAATAAATACATTATTTTTTTTAAAAAAAAGAACAGATTTTTGGATGCAGTGGGAGAAGGCAAGGGTGGGATGATTTGAGAGAATAGTGCTGAAACGTGTACATTACCATATGTAAAACAGATGACCAGTACAAGTTCAATGCATAAAGCAGCATACCCAAAGCCAGTGTTCCAGGACAACCCAGAGGGATAAAGCAGGTAGAGAGGTGGGAAGTGGGGTTCAGGATGGAGGGGACACCTGTATGCTGCTGCTGCTGCTGCTAAGTCGCGTCAGTCGTGTCCGACTCTGTGCGACCCCAGAGACAGCAGCCCACCTGTCCCTGGGGTTCTCCAGGCAAGAACACTGGAGTGGGTTGCCATTTCCTTCTCCAATGCATGTATACCTATGTACAATTCATGTTGACATATGGCAAAAAAAAAAAAAAATCACAATATTATTAATGTAATTATCCTCCAATTAAAATTAATTAATTAAAAAATAATAATAAAGCACAAAGAGAACAAAACATCCCAGAAGTAGCTGATCCATCCTGTGAGTACCAAGGATGCCTCAGATCATATTGACACGTGTGCTGCCATGACACCAATGAATAAACATTACTGAACCAACTGCAAATTGAAAGCTCACACCGTGGTTCAGTGCGCTGCTTCTAACGGATGCTCCCCATCCTGTTCCCAGGACGTGGCACTTAAAAGTTTTCTTTGGACCAAGTTTTCTTTGGACTCAAGAAATTACAGTCATCCCTCCTAAATTTAGTCTTGCATTAGACCAATTATTCCAGGCAGTTAAAATTATTTTAGAATCTGATTCTTGTACCTTTTAAATAATTCTCTCAAAATTTATCTCAATTTGTGATTCATGAACTCTATCCAAGAGCCTGTGACACACACATAAAGAACATCTCTGCAAGTTAAACAGTGAATCTTGTGTACAATGATCTACCCAACCTCAACATTTGCCTCCCGGTTCCTATTGCTCTGAGCTGGCCTTGAGGACTTGCATGCCCAGGAGGCTCTGGAAACCCACTGTGTGTGCAAGCCTTGAACTTGATGAGCAGCTGTGAAGGGGTATAAAGTACACAACATTCCCCAGTGATTGGCACAGTGCCTTGCACAGAGCAAACACTCCAACAGCCTGCAAAGTGGTGCTCCACATAGTCCTCTATTTCTTGCCTCCAGGGAAATTAGCACAACTGATACATGAATCAAGTTGAACATGATCTCCACTTCACGATAACTCAATGTGCAAGGAGACAAAACAAGCCTGATTATTGCCAAGCTTCCTTTCTTCTGCTTATTCAAAAAGCTTGTAAATGTCACCCAATTTGTTTCTAGTGAAAACCAGAACTTTCACTCAGGTTTCTGCCATCATCAGATTGAACTTTTTAGAGTTTGTGACGTGGAGTCACAAAAGAAAATGACAAAATTGGAAAGGCAGAGGGGTGGGGACAGGAGACATCAGGCCAGTGCGCAGGGAAGGAAATGACAGGAGCTGAGAGAGAAAGGGACAGACAGTTCTGGGCTGTAAGGGGAATTAACGGAAATTCTAAGAAATAGCGCAATGGACTATTTCCCTCTTTCTTAATAAGTCAGAATCGCAGGTGAAATTTTTCAATTATTTTGGAATAGTCCTTTGGTCTTTGGTCCATGCTTCCTTGACCATGGCAGAACTCAACCTGAACCACACGCATCTCTAACTTTTATATATGTGCCCTTTATAGAATGCCTCCATTTCAATTCATCTTCTGGTGGAAGAAAAGTGTTCACACCTTTGCTTTTACTCTTTTTTTTTTTTTTTTTAATTTTGCCAAGAATACTGCTGAAGGAAACATGAGAAATGGACTTGTGGTTCAATAGTTACAGTGTCTGAAGTTTATTTTTAAAAAGTGAAGATCAAATAGGCTATTGCCTTCCTGGTGTAATTGTATTTTAAAGTGATCCAAAAAGCTCCATACCCTCAAAATGTTTCCTCAATGTCTACTCATCTAACCTCTTATTCCCACATTTTGAAAAACAATAGATATCTAAAATTCTATAATATATAAGCCCATATATGGTACCTCAGTGGTAAAGAATCTGCCTGCCAATGCAGGAGACTTGGGTTCAATCCCTGGGTCAGGAAGATCCCCCTGGAGAGGGAAATGGCAACTCATTCAGTATTCTTGCCTGAGAAATCCCATGGACAGAGGAGCCTGATGGACTACAGACCTTGGAGTCGCAAAGAGTCGGACACGACTTAGCAACTAATAGCAACATACTTATATATTATATATTACATATATATAATGTATATATAATACACAATAATGTGTATATGTATAATGTATATATAATGTGTGTGTGTGTGTGTATATATATATGATGTATATATAATGTGTATATATACACATGGGATTAAGGTATTATCTCCTAAAATAACCTTATTAGGGAAAATAGCATTTCCTGGCATCTACTACACGTCAGATACTTCATGTGCATTCTTTAATTTCTTTCCCATGACATGGGGTTTATTTCCACAGTATAATAACTGGAACAGGTTGAATCATATCCCCCAAAAGGCTGTGTTGAAATCTTCACTCTCACCACTTCAGTGGGATCTTATTTGGAAAGAGGGTCACTGCAGATGTGATTAGTTAAAACAAGGTTGTACTAGGGTAGGATGGGCAGCCCCTTCATCCAAAAGGACTGCTGTTGCCCTTACAATAAGACAGACACAAAAGGAGAAGATAGACATGTGATGAGGAAATCGGAGTCTGGAGCCATCCATCTCCAAGCCAAGAAACACCAGAGGCTGGAAGAGGCAGAGAAAACTCTCCCTTTAGGTTTCAGAAGAAGCCTGGTCCTGCTGACATCTTGGTTTTGAACTTCCAGCCCCCAGAATAAAGAGAGAGGACAAATTTCTGTTGCCCAGAAAAACACCCATTTTGGGGTTCTTTGTTATAGCAGCCATAGGAAGCTAATACAACATCCAAAAATCAGGTTCTAAAGCCCTATGGAACCAGGGTCTCCATCCCAGCTCTGTAATTATGTGTGTAAATTACTTGGGGTGTAGTAAACCTCAAATTTCCTCATCTATAAGAGGCAGATAATGCTGTCTACGACCACACAGTTTTGGGTTTGTTTTTTTTTTTTTTAATAAATAAAATGGTAATCTTTGTGCCCTGCTCACTCTAAATTATTGCATTTAATAAATGGCATCCTCTTCTAGGATCATCCTTACAATTGACTTCTCTTCCTCTTTATGAATGAAGAAATTGAAAAACAGGTAAAAACTTCCCAGCAGCAGAGTGGGAGTTCAACATGAGGTCTGCCTGCCTCCAGACAGCATGTGGGACTCCAGAAGAGCTGTGAAGAGAGACATTAACATTCACTCAGGAATCTAGGCATGTACTGAGGAGCTGGATGGTGAGAGGTAAAATCTTTGAGGTGAGGCAAGAGGAGAAATGAATTTATAATTCAATATACGGGGTGAAGTCCGGGTGGGAGCCTCTAACAGGCAGTCAGAAATGCTAAGATCACAAGTTTGTCTTCCCAGCTCTGGCCGGCTTTGTCTCTTCATGCTGGTCCCCACTGCTACCATCCCATTCATGTTAACGATATCACTTCTTTCTAAAAACCTTGTTTCATCCTTTCAACATGATCGAGTTCCTGGAAGCTATCCAACTCCACAAAGGCCCCCTCTTCCTTAAGAAATCCAGCGCATTTCCTTTCATGCAGGCGTGCTTGGTCCCCACCTATGGCAGCACCCCAGGCAGTACGCGACAAGCTCTCGGGGCCAAGGAGAGTCTGCAAAGCCAGCCACGCTCTCCTAGTCTGCAGGCACCTTGGCTTCACACACAAATACAGCACTGGTGCCTGAGCCAGGAGCACCCATAACACTCGGGCAACGATCAAAGTTGGAGAGTATCTAAAACTCTTCAAAAGCTAGCTGACAGAGCTTCATGAATATCATCCCATAGATTGTTTTAAAACCAGAAGAGATTAAAAGGATAGGAGACAAAAGTCAGGGAGATCAGTTTGTTACAATAAATACTGAAGAAATGGTGCTAGTGGTAAATAACATGCCTGCCAATGTAGGAGACGAGATGCAGGTTTGATCCCTGGATCAGGAAGATCCCCTGGAAGAGGGCATAGTAATCCACTTCAGTATTCTTGCCTGGAGAATCCCATGGACAGAGGAGCCTGGCGGGTTATATTCTGTTGGGTCACAAATAGCTGGGCATGACTGAAGCAACTTAGCACGCACACACTGGCTGGTCCAACTCCCACATGATATATATTTTCCATATAGGCAATGGGAGACTCAGACAAAACCTAATTCCAGTTCTGCCACTAGTAAGCGGTATGTCCCTGAACCCAGGCTGTACACAACTAGTGAGTGACAAATCACTCCTAAGACTCAGTCTGATTCTTCTCCCTACTCTGTTCATTCCCATTTTTCCAAAGGATTGCACCCAAAAGTGAACAAATGCAGAACAAAAATTGGAAACTGCATCAGTGTGCATGGGATTCACAGGTTCTTGGTCTCTGTCCTCCTTGATCCCAGATTAGCCAGTGAGATTTTCTATCTACCTGGGAATAGGCCTTCCTCTCATCTCTCATGAATACCTCACCCCTTTAACTGTGTTGTTTGCAAAGCTGGACACACAGATTTTTAAACTATTGAACAGTTTAATCTCTCCTTTTTATGCCATAAATACCAGTGAATGCAATTTCTAAGACAAACATTTAAATGTTACATTCCTATGTGGAATCTAGAAAAATGGCATAGGTGGACCTATTTGCAAAGCAGAAATAGAGACAAATACCAGAGAACAAATATAAGGTCACCAAGGAGGGAAGGAGTGGTGGTAGGCATGAATTGGGAGATTGGGATTGACAATAAATACACTGCTATGTATAAAATAGATAACTAATGAGAACATTAAAAGACACTTACTCCTTGGAAGGAAAGTTATGACCAACCTAGATAGCATATTAAAAAGCAGAGACATTACTTTGCCAACAAAGGTCTGTCTCGTCAAGGCTATGGTTTTTCCAGTAGTCATGTATGGATGTGAGAGTTGGACTATAAAGAAAGCTGAGCACCAAAAAATTGATGATTTTGAACTGTGGTGTTGGAGAAGACTCTTGAGAGTCCCCTGGACTGCAAGGAGATCCAACCAGTCCATCCTAAAGGAGATCGGTCCTGAATGTTCATTGGAAGGACTGATGTTGAAGCTGAAACCCCAAAACTTTGGCCACCTGACGTGAAGAACTGACTCATTTGAAAAGACCCTGTTGCTGGGAAAGATTGAAGGCAGGAGGAAATGGAGACAACAGAGGATGAGATGGTTGGATGGCATCACCGACTCAATGGACATGGCTTTGAGTAAACTCCAGGAGTTGGTGATGGACAGGGAGGCCTGGCGTGCTGCAGTCCATGGGGTTGTGAAGAGTCAGACGTGACTGAGCGACTGAATGAGAACAGACTGTATACAGGGAACTCTCTTCAGTGTTCTGTGGTGACCTGAACGGGAAGGAAATTCAAGGAAGAAGGGATATATGTGTATGTATAGCTGATTCACTTTGCTGTACAGCAGAAACTAACATTGTAAAGCAACAATACCTCAATAAAAATTTTTTTTTAATAAATGTAGATCATTTCTATGGGAAGTAGCAATAGGCTGTGAGAGCACAACAGGGCAGCCACTATTGCATGAGCACATTCCCAAATGGGGTTCCGGGGGGGCACCTTCAGATCATATAATTCCATGAATCTGTATTCAGCTTTGTAGATGATGACTCAGTTTGTATCTATGGTCAATGGCAGTTGAACTAAATCAAAAGAAACATAGCCTTAAAAACCTGATGACTTCTTCAGTTCAGTTCAGTTCAGTTCAGTCGCTCAGTCATGTCTGACTCTTTGCAATCCCATGAATCACAGCATGCCAGGCCTCCCTGTCCATCACCAACTCCCGGAGTTCACTCAAACTCACGTCCGTCGAGTCAGTGATGCCATCCAACCATCTCATCCTCTGTCGTCCCCTTCTCCTCCTGCCCCCAATCCCTCCCAGCATCAGAGTCTTTTCCAATGAGTCAACTTCGCATGAGGTGGCCAAAGTACTGGAGTTTCAGCTTTAGCATCATTCCTTCCAAAGAAATCCCAGGGCTGATCTCCTTTAGAATGGACTGGTTGGATCTCCTTGCAGTCCAAGGGACTCGCAAGAGTCTTCTCCAACACCACAGTTCCAAAGCATCAATTCTTTGGTGCTCAGCCTTCTTCACAGTCCAACTGTCACATCCATACATGACCACTGGGAAAACCATAGCCTTGACTAGATGTACCTTTGTTGGCAAAGTAATGTCTCTGCTTTTGAATATGCTATCTAGGTTGGTCATAACTTTCCTTCCAAGGAGTAAGCAAGCATCTTTTAATTTCATGGCTGCAATCACCATCTGCAGTGATTTTGGAGCCCAAAAAAATAAAGTCTGACACTGTTATTAAAATTAAGAATAAAATTAAAAACCTGCTCAAAGTTGCCTATGACAGAGGAGGTTGAGAACTGAAATGTGAATGAATCTTTTATGACAAACCCAAGCTACAATTCTCTCTCAAAATGCCAACAGGAGCTTGCTATCTTGTATCTTAAGGCAAAATGTGCTCCCTTGTCTCCTTTTGTTCTTTTCCTTTCTTCCCTCTCTGTTGGACACTTCTTTTCTGTATTTAAAATTCTTGGGGTCATAGAAAGGGCCTCTCTGAGGAGACCTACCAGACCTGTGCTTGTGCTATTTGTGGGCCCCTCTCTCTCCTGCCAGGGTCTGCTCTGTTATCTGATTCCTCATGCACCTCACAAAGCCAGATTCGATGCACTGAGATGTGGAGCCTGAAAAACCAGCCAAAACTGTGGGTCTCCACTGTGTTGGAAACTCCACGGTGATGACCTGGCTGAACCCAGGTTGTTGAATCCAGGAATCAGGAGGAACAGTGTGAGAAGGAACAGGGAAGGCCATCTTTGAACTTCACGCTTGCCTGACACAGTGGAAAAGACAACAGGAGGCCCCTCGAGGGGTCTTTGTGGAGGCAGAGCAAACAATGTAAAAATAATATGAGTCAAGGTAAGAAGCAGCTGCCATCGACTCAGAACCTACATTCATGGCATCCATTTCCTCAACAACTGAGTATCTTGGCACCTCAGGCAAGTTCCTGATCTCTCCAGAGTTCCTTTTCCTCAGTGAAATAGGGGGAAGGTCATAGCTATCATGAGAGGTCCTTGGAAGGATGAGTTAAAAGACCTGAAATGAGAAGAGGGTGCAGCTAGCCGAACGCAGGTTTACAGACCCCAATTCTCTTTTGCTTGCATCACAGGGACTTGGCGATGGTTATACCATTCCCATGGAGAAGGCAATGGCACCCCACTCCAGTACTCTTGCCTGGAAAATCCCAGGGATGGGGGAGCCTGGTGGGCTGCCGTCTATGGGATCACACAGAGTCCGACTCGACTGAAGCCACTTAGCATACCATTCCCAACACTGGGCTGGATGAATGCCAGCACAAAATTCAACACTCTGATTTACTCCTTATGGGAGTGTAGACATACATTTCATACTCCAGGGAGGTTTGTAGTAGTGGGAAGGAGCAGGAAAAAAATAAAAATAAAAAAGATAGGGAAAGGTGAAAAAGAAGAAGTTAACAGGTCACTGAGATGGGATTGCTAGATTATGGGTGGCAGCTCCACGTTTGGTCCAGTGAACTGAGAACCCGCTGCATGCACCAGTTTTGAACTCAGCAATGGGGATCTATGGGTGAATAAAGCAAATACAGCAAAAGGAATAAAGCAGCGATAAAACTCAAAGTATGGTCAAAGGCTTGAGGAAACACAGAAAGAGTGTAACTGATTTTTCCTGGAGGTGGGAACATCATTTCAGTGTGCAGAGTGGAAGAGACATTTCAGTTGGAATTGGAAGTTAAAGGGGGAACACACCAGCAGGCAGAGAGGAAGACAGGACTGCTGAGAAGGCAGAAAAATGTCCCCTCCCCAGATACCCAGGTCCTCATTCTTAGAACCCAGAGACATGCTGCTTCTCTTGGAAAAGAGAACTGGCAAGTTAACAAAGAGTGCAGACCTTAAAGTAGAGACAATATCTTAGATTATCTGGGTGGAGCCAATCTCATCATGATATCCCCTACAATGGAGAATTTTTCTCTGGCTCAACTTTTAAAAATGTGAGAGATAAGGAAGTTGGACCTATCTGAAGCTTGAGGGGAATTCAAGCTGCCGTTGCTGGAAGGGGGCCGGGGCAAGCATGAGAAGCCACGTGTGCAGTCTCTAGGAGCAGAGACAAGTTCACTGCTGACAGTGAGCAAAGAAATGGAAATCTCAGTCCTACAACCACAGGGAAATGATTTTAGACAACAATTTGGATGAGTCTGGGGAAGTGATTAACTCTTAGAATCTCCAGAAAGGAATTTAGAGATGGTGAAAATTTAGGAAGCTCAGTAAGAGTTCTTGCAGCCTCCAAGCTTTGATTCCACTTTCATTCATGCATATCTTTTTCATTAAAAGTAATAAAATTCTTAAGTTAAGGGGCATGTGGTTAAGACTGCCACTTACAGCCTTAAATCATCTCTTGAAGAGCCAGGCAGAAGTTAAGACAAGGACTGTGCTTTTGAATAGAGACTCTTTTAAGAACCACCAAATAAAAACCTATCAATTACTTGAGTAACACCTCATCTTCACAGCAAAAAAAAAAAAAGAAAAGGTACTATCCACCTTGCTAATTACACTCAGTTCTGAACATGATTTGGTTGCTTCTAATAATTGATGTACCACCCCAGGACACAATGTTACCAACTACAGACTGTCACACAGAGTGAAGTAAGTCAGAAAGATGAAAACAAATATCATATATTAATGCATATATGTGGAATCTAGAAGCATGGTATAGGCGATCTTATCTGCAAAACAGAAATAGAGACGCAAATGTAGAGATCAAACATATGAACATCAAAGGGGGGAGGGGGATGGGTGAGGATAACTAGCAGCTTGGGATTGGCATATATACTCTACTGATACCAAGTATAAAATTGGTAATGAATGAGAACCTACTTATAGCTCAGAGAACCGTACTCAGTGTTCTGTGGTAACCTAAATGGAAAGGAAATCCAAAAAAAGAGGGGATATATGTATTCATATAGCTGATTCTGCTTTTGAACTGTGGTGTTAGAGAAGACTCTTGAGAGTCCCTTGGACTGCAAGGAGATCCAACCACTGCATCCTAAAGGATATCAGTCCTGAATATTCATTGGAAGGTCTGATGTTGAAGCTGAAACTCCAATACTTTGGCCACCTGATGTGAAGAACTGACTCATTTGTAAAGAACCTGATGCTGGGAAAGATTGTAGGCAGGAGGAGAATGGGATGACAGAGGATGAGATGGTTGGATGGCATCACCAACTCAGTGGACATGAGTGTGAGTAAACTCCAGGAGTTGGTGATGGACAGGGAGGCCTGGCGTGCTGCAGTCCATGGGGTTGCAGAGAGTCGGACATGACTGAGCAACTAAACTCTTCTGAACTGATACCTGATTCACTTTGCTATACAGCAGAAGCTAAGACAACATTGTAAAGCAATTATATTTCAATAAAATTAATTTATAAATTATCAACTGGTTCAACCGAATTTGAAGCTTGTTGGAAAAGGCAGTTGTACAACTGATGTCTGGACAGGCAAAAGAGGTACAGCACCATCCAGATTTTCATAGACTTCCACATTTCAGGATGATTTACAGACCACTGTATCAGTTATTATACTCTGGTCTCTATCTGGAACTATACTTTAAGGGAAATTACGTCTGGGGAAGACTGTTTTGACAGATAACAATTAAAATGATCCACAAGCGGATAACAGAACTCATGAGCAGATTACTTCAAAAACTAACTGGAAAACTAGTAAATTCTTGAAAAACTAAGAATAAAAGGCATGTGGCTGAGCGGTAAATCAGCTTTGAGTTTCTTGAAAGAAGTAGAACTATGATGAATGGATTGAGGCCAGAGGAGAGAAGAAGGAAAGCTTGCTAATTGGGATTTGTGAGGATGGAGAAGACTATCCTAGAAGGCAGGCATACCTCAATTAGTAGCCGCATGCAAGCCTGTCAGAAGGACACAATAAAGTCAAAAGACTGAGAAAATATTTACCGGATGCCTACCATGTTACAGCAGATCGGAGACAGATAAAGATATGAGATGGATCACTGAGCTAGAGGATCCTCAAGGTTCCTCCTAAAAGTGACTTTTTTTAATTCTCTGTGTCTTATAGTTAGGTGCAAATATCAACATGCAAGTTAAAGATCTTCAACTTTCTCTAACAGCAAGTATGTGGTCTCTCCAAAAGATTCTTGTTGTACCTCCCCTCTACCATTGTATGTATCTTTGAAACAAAAAGATTAAGAGGGACAGGAAAGGATGTACACATTTTGTAAGTTCTGAGCCTTTTTTGTGCTGAGGTATTACCTTGATCCCCCAAATACAGGGTCCAACACATTCAAAACATTATACAGCTGAGAGCCAGATCTCAAAATTAAACTGTCTGCAAAGCTACTCCATTGGGGATGATACACAAAATTTCTAGCTTTACGGTTGGGTGTAGGTGAGTTATACTGGGACCACCAGTATAACCCAACCACCAGCTGGGTTAGAGAGTGAGTATGTACATTCTACTCCTAGAAATAACTTCCTGCTTTAGGACAGAGACATTCAATAATCCACACCGATAAACTACTAAGCCAGTATAATAGAAATTGGAGGCAATACAATAGTTATGGACATCAAAGACAGAAGAAAGAAAGAAAAAAGTGGGAGACAGGGCCTCAAAGATCGAGACATCTCCCCCAAATCCATCTCTATTATAACCTACTCTTTCATGGTATCCTTTTTTATAAAATGTTAAGGTTCTTATCTCATTCATTTGTTTACAGGCCATTTGGGCTGAATTTTGTGATACATGCTTAGAGGATCAAAAATATTTCACTGACAGTCTTCCTTTGGATTTATGGATACAAATGATGGAGTGAAAAAACAACAGCAAAAATACACGTGGAGATAAGCAGGAGTGTCCAATGAACGACCTCAGATACTTTCTCTAGGTTGCTTGGCAACAAGCTCTCTAGGATGCCGACTCTGTCACCTCACCTGGTGGGGCTGCAGTCAAACTCACCTTCATATAGGCTTGTGATCCCCTCAAAGAGACATCTTGCTTTAATGGGTCTCCCTGCTACATGATATTTTGGCCGAGGTTTCCAGGTGCTGAGCAATAGTATCTTCTGTTGCTGCTGCTAAGTTGCTTCAGTCACGTCCGACTCTGTGCGACCCCATAGATGGCAGCCCACCAGGCTCCTCTACCCCTGGGATTCTCTAGGCAAGAATACTGAAGTGGGTTGCCATTTCCTTCTCCAATGCATGCATGCATGCTAAGTCACTTCAGTCGTGTCTGACTCTGTGCGACGGTATGGACAGCAGCCAACCAGGCTCCTCTGTCCACAGGATTCTCTAGGCAAGAATACTGGAGTGGGTTGCCATTTCCTTCTCCAATAGTGTCTTCTAGAACTTGTCTAAATATCTCCACTGCCTGGAGTCCAAGCAATCTGGTTGTCTGTGGCCTGATAAGATGCCTCTCATTCTTGGTCCATTAAAGGGGATTGCAGCATGCATTAGAATCCTTCTGCTTTTCCACAGCCATGTGATGCTCCCAGACACACTCTGAACCAACCACACTTCTCTGAAGGGTGATGCAGAACCAAAAGGTCCAGCCTTCTGCCCACAAATCCAACATGTATTAAGTGACTGTCATTGTTGTCCATGACAAGTCACTTCACATGACAATGAAGAACAAATTGTAAATTAAACTTCAGCCAAATTCACAATAATGTTAAGGCAAAAACAGCACTCCACAATCAATGAATAGGGAAGGCAAGAACATCTCAATGGAGTTGTACTTCAATGTGTTATTGTAACATATACTAGGTATATGGTAAAAGAGATAGCAGGTAAGGATAGAGCAAGTGAAGTTTCTTAAATTTGACACCTGTGAGCAATCTTCACTGTTCCTTCCTTGAGAGAAAGGCATGGAATCATGTGAAGGAAAAACTGGGTCCGGGGCTAGATGTGTCCTTCTCTGTCTACCAAGAGACAGAATTCATAGTAGAAAAGGTCTTATGCATGGTCACCATCCATGGAGACTGACAAATAACCACATCTAGCATGATGTTTTCTGCACATTGTAATGTGCCAGAACCCCAGGGGGACTTCTTCAGCTGTGTTATCTTTCTATATGAGTGCTTCTCCTCTACGAGTGATTAGCTGTTCTAACCAAAAGCCAGTAACTAGTCAGAGTGAGTAAGAAGACTAAAAAATACTGGCATTCAACATTCACCTCCCAAGCCCCGGGTCTTTGAAAGGCACTGTAGATGGGAGAACAGAGGCACAGTGCCTGCTGAGAGCAGCTCCAAGGGTGATGGAGGAGGAGGAGATGAAGGAGCAAACAGTCCCCCATAAACAGAAAGTCAAGACAGCCAAGACGTACAGAAGACCATTTCCTCAGCATGTGCCAGGTGCCCAAGTGACTGTATCTGGTTTAGTCCTCACAGCTAACCTACAGCTGAGCATATTTCTGTCTCCCAGATGTTAAAAACTGTAACCTAGAGAAGCGAAATAACCTCTAGAAGATACACATTATCTCTAAGGACTGTAACAGTGGTATATATGTCGGGGCAGACTCCCTTTGAGCACATCTGAAAAACCAACCAGAGGAACTGAATTAGAAGTTAGAAACGCCATAACAAGAAGACATGCATGAGATGGAAAGGCAAGGCTGGGCATTCAGGAAAGAGGAAATACCATGTGCAAAGCCATGAGATGTGAGAGAACATGTCAGATTCCATGAACAAGGAAAATTCAGTGCCATTCCATTCCATGCAGCAGATTGGGAGATAAGCTGTGGCTGGATTGTGGAAGGGCATGTGTGCTCAACTAAAGAACAAGAGGTTCTGTAGATGGTGGGCATGCTCAAGACTTGTATGCAGGAGAGAGACAGGTTAAAGCAAGCCACTGGGGTGCCTCATTGCTTATGCAAGACTTAGGCAGCAGAATCATCAACAAGGAGAAAATATCAACATGCAGAGTGAAGGAATGATGCCCTCCTGAATCTGAAATGAGCATCTGCAAGATACAATCACCAAGCATCTGTGACATGCTGGGCTTTGGTGTGCATGTACAGAACTTTTTTTGAATTTTTTTTCCCCTCCTGATGTGATCTTATAACTCCCTACAGAGATTTTGCTACAACTAGATAACATAGATTTAGTTTTTTGAAATCTTCCACCCCTAGATACTGGTACAAGCAGCAAGATCTAGTTGGAGATAGGAGATGAAGCAGCTCAGAGGTTTGGACTGCTATCGTGTCTCAGCAGGTGTATCACACCTGCCATAGTCCTCTGTGGATGATGGTGTTTGATGAAGTAATGACTATGTTAAACCTCATTCATTTAGACTACTTGTGGAATGGTCTGTATCAATTAATGAAAACAACCGTGAAAAGAGAGCTAGTTTCTCAACAGCAGATTTTCTCAACAGCAGTATCAGAAGACACCAGTCCTCAATATTGTGGGAAAGGTGACAACGGTGGGAAAGTTGAGGGTGAGCATAAGGCTTCTTCCAATCATCTACTGCTGTGTCATAAAAATTCTCCCTGAGCTCAGGAGCTTAAAATAGCAACTATTTTATTGTATCTTATGTGGGTCTACTCAGATAGGGCTCAACTGGCCAATTACACTGCTGCACGCGGCACCGACTAGGGTCACGTGATATTCCACAAGCATCTGGGCTCGCCTATAGGCTCCAGTCTGTTTTCTCTAACATCTGTACCCTGATGGGAACGGCTGCAAGGCTGGGCTGGCCTAGGCCACTAGCCCTTTCAAACTGGCCAAGGGCCTATTGATTTTTCATGCAGCACCTCAAGATGACAGGAGACTGGTGCTGGAGACTGCATTTTCATAAAGGTTAGGTCCCAAACTGCCATCATGTCATTGATGCCATAGTCTATCCATCAAAGAACTCCCAGGCCAGCCCAGACTCAAGAAGCGGGAGACAGACATCACTGGCCATCACCTTTGGTGGGAGGTTTGTCTGCAGATCCGAGGGGAAGGGATTGTTGATGGCCATCTTGGAGATAGGCTACCATGATGGTGGCCAAGATGATAATGATGACGATGCTATCTGAAGGCAGCATTTGGTCTGACAAACTTTTTAAAGGAAAGGCCAGATAGTAAATATTTTTGGCTTTGTAAGCCATCTACAGCCTGTTGTGTATCATTCTTCTTTTTATAATTCATTAAAAACATAAAAAAAATATTATTAGCTCACAGGCTAAAGAAAAATAAGCCACAGGCTGGGTTTGGCCCCTGGGCTATAGTTCATCAACCCCAGTTCTAGGGGATTCTGTGGCCAAATAAATTTGTCAAGCTATGTGCTGTAATTTTAAAGCTTCATAACATACATTAATAAACCCAAGATGCTGAAAAGTCTTAAATAAAAAATGTATTTAATACCACCATTTACAAAGTTATATTGATTCTTTTGCACCTAAAACCTTCATTAAACAGTGTTTCATAATACATAGTTCTATAGCATATGAAATTAGACTGTGACCAGGAAATAGCTGTAGGACCTAAAGATTGTAATTAACAGATTGAAACAACTGATTAACTTCTTCTTTATAGTAATATTTTAAGTTCATACACATTTAAAGAATACCTATAGTCCTAAACTACAAAATTTCAGCATATAGCTAAAATCTCCCAGACTGAAAATTAGAGATTTCAAATGAATAAGCTAGTAAGCGTCTTTTAATTTCATGGCTGCAATAACCATCTGCAGTGATTTTGGAGCCCCCAAAAATTAAGTCTGACACTGTTTCCACTGTTTCCCCATCTATTTCCCATGAAGTGATGGGACCAGATGCCATGATCTTCGTTTTCTGAATGCTGAGCTTTAAGCCAGCTTTTTCACTCTCCACTTTCACTTTCATCAAGAGGCTTTTTAGTTCCTCTTCACTTTCTGCCTAAAGGAGATCAGTCCTGGGTGTTCACTGGAAGGACTGATGCTAAAGCTGAAACTCCAATACTTTGGCCACCTCATGCAAAGAGTTGACTCATTGAAAAAGACCCTGATGCTGGGAGGGATTGGGGGCAGGAGGAGAAGGGGACGACAGAGGATGAGATGGCTGGATGGCATCACTTACTCGATGGACATGAGTTTGAGTGAACTCCGGGAATTGGTGATGGACAGGGAGGCCTGGCGTACTGAGATTCATGGGTCACCAAGAGTCACACACAACTGAGCGACTGAACTGAACTGAACTGAATGCTATTAGATCAGTACAGCACCATCAAAACAGTATAGAACTTGAACATGAGGCTTCTGGATTATGTCACAGTGTTGCCACTTAATAGCTGTGGACTAAAATAAGTGACTGAGTTTTTTCAATGCTGGTTTCCTGGATGCTGGGAGACAGAAGGCCATTTCCCTCTTAAGAATGCTGTGGACTGCAGTGAACATCAGCACAAATGTGGAAATGTCTCACAGACTCCTAAGCCTTATATAGAGGTAATTTTCCAGTGTTCTATAGAAATGGTGTTTTCTGTAAGAGCAGTCTCTTGTTTTAGGTGACTTCAAGTTTATTTCACTTTGTTTCTCTTATGGATAGCCAGCGGTAAAACCGGGTGGTGTATAGGTCAGCCTGCCTAGGTTTGAATCCTGATTTACTGTCTGTGCAACCTTGGGCAAGATTCTTAACCTGTCTGAGCCTAGACTGTCTCATCTGTCAAAAGACAACACACTGCTTAATGTGTGGGGTCAAGAAAAGAATTCAGCAGGTGAGAATATAAGGAATTTAGTGCCCAGTCTGCAACAATGTAAGCTGCAATCAAATGTAAGTACTGTTACTGTTAAAACTAATAATTAGCAATGACCCTACTAAAGGAGGGATTCCCAGGTGGTGCTAGTGAACCCGTTTGCCAGTGCAGGAGACAAAAGAAACACAGGTTCAATCCCCAGGTTGGGAAGATCTCCTGGAGAAGGAAATGGGAACCCACTCCAGTATTCTTGTCTGGAGAATCCCATGGACAGAGGAGCCTGGCAGGGTACAGTCCGTGGTGTCGCAAAGAGTTGGACATGACTGAAGTGACTTAGCACTCATGCACACTACTATAGGAATGTGATAACTGACTTCAGATTTTAATATTCACTTTCCTATTTTGTCCAAGGAGAAGGAAATGGCAGCCCACTCCAGTACTCTTGCCTGGAGAATCCCATGGACTGAGGAGCCTGGTGGGCTACAGTCCATGGGGTCACAAAGGGTTGGACACAACTGAGCGACTTCACTTCACTTCACTTTATTTTGTCCAAAATTATTTGATAATGGAAACCAACAACAATAATAATATCATCAGTTAATACTTACAGAGCTTTTACTATATTCTTGGGCTCTAGTTTAGAAGATTTACCTGCAGGAAGGTTCTATCATTATCCCTCTGAAACAGGAATGCTACATGATTTACATGTGGTCACAAAAATGGTTAAAAGCAGAGCTTATATGCCAACTTTGGAAAACTACTTCAAAGTGAAGATTCTCAATGATTACATGATACTGCTTCTGAATGAAGACAGACTGGGAAGAGAAAATCAGACTTTGGTACCCCAAAGAAGAGAGACATTGTCAGCAACATTCAACTGGCAGCAAACAGCAACATCAGTCTACAACATTTAATGCTCTTGTCTGTACCAGCTATACTGTGGGATTTCCTTCTTAATGCACAAGAAGCCCATAGCATTACCTATGGACAGTGTCACAGACAATGCATTCCCTGGAAAATATGAAGCCCTGTCTAAAATATTTAATATCTTTCCAGTATCTCCCCAACCTCCCAAGCTTTAGCCACAGCCAATGCTGCCTGAGACTATAAAAAAATGTGACATGACCCACTTGGAATACTAGTTACGTGGGCACACTGCAGTTATCCTGACAGGCTTGTGCATCCAGAGCATCTCATTCATCTCTAAAGCTGGCATTTTCCAGAAACCCATCATACACAAGATAAGCCATGTCCACTAGCTCCTGTTATGGATTCCCTGAGAGTAAATTTTAACTCTAATAATAAGCCTTAGAAAATAGGATTAGATATATTAAATTGTAAGCAATGCCTCTATGAGGCATAGCCACTTATTCAATATTTACTGAGTATCTGCTATCAGCCAGACATTGCTCTAAGCACTGGAGATCCATCAGCAAACATGGCAGAAATAAACTCTAACATTCTTATGGAAAAAGTCAGGTAAAAGACAAGTCAACTTCAGATAATGAAAAGGAAATAGAATATACACAAAATGGTGACATAGTGAGGTGAGGCCTTTGGAAAAGATGGTTGTATCAGTTAGCTACTGCTGTGTAACAGAGCACCTCAAAAATGCTGACTTAAAATAGAAAGTATTTCTTTTAACACAGTGGCTTAAAGTAGCAATTTTCATTTCACATGGGTTGAGGGGTAAGCTGAGCAGTTCTGTTGATCTAGACCTGGTAGGACTAATCTTAGGCTCACTAATGAATTTGCAAGGCAAGCGAGTGATCAGTTTGTGGCTGGCTTCAACTCACATGTTGCCTATAAGCTGGGATAATGAGATGACTGGGCGCTGTGGTTCTCATAATCCAGCAGGATAAAATCTGGGCCTGTTTGTATGGTGGAAACAGGGTTCCAAGAGAATAAGAGAAACATGCAAGCCTCTTGAGGCCTGTATCTAATATTCTGGAAACTTGGTGGCATACTATTGGTCAAAGTTTACATGCCAGCCTGGATTCAAGGGAGCAAGATACATACTTCACTTGTTAATGAAAGAAGCTGCAAAGCCTCATTGCAAAAAGCAGAGGTACTAAGAGGAATAAAATAAGGGACATGTTTGCTATAAACCACCATAATAGTCAATATAGGTCTGTCTGGAGGAGTAGCATTTGAGTTGAGACTTGAATGATGGAAGAGTCAGGGGGACAAAGGGCTTGCTCTAGTCAGACAGAAAGCAATTTCAAATGTTGGGATGCACTTGTGCTTGAGCACATGGAATATATTCACTGTGTGCACATACATGCACATGTATATAAATGTGCATAAGCATGTAGATGGCATGTGATGAGCATGTAGATGGCATGTGATAAACATGAATGGAATGTTCTGCCAACTGAATATGCCTGTGGGCCCCTTTACCCTACCTTCTCTCTTTCAACACTGAAACATTCAAACATCAATAGAAACATATGATTTAATATACTCTAGTTGTACTTCTCACATTGACTTTCTATGATTTTTGATCACGCTACATCCCCTCTCTGGACATTATGTTCAAGAATGGTGCCAGCAGAGCACATTCCTTCCTGGTCTATGAACCTCTTCAGTCGATCAGAAATTTACCAACATTTGCAGCACTGTCAACCCTCTCTCTTGTTTTCCCTGTTTCTATGAGAAATAGCGTAGAATCTTGTTGCTAATGGGCAACTTGTCAGAGGAAAGACTGAGTAACACCTTTTCTCCTTAGACAATAAAACCCTGCCAAAGCATTTGTAGGAAAAAGGTAACTCCCTAGTTACTTGGAATTTGAAGCTCTCAAAGTGGATAGATTCTAACACATCAGAGGACTTGGTTTTCTTCCCAAGTTTTAACATGGACACTGTACTTGGGTGAATACATACACACTCCCTCAAGTCCATAAGGTGAAATCTATTCAAAGACAATTAAAAAGACACCCTACTTTCTCACACACTATCATTCACAAATTACAGAGTTAACACCTATTGAGTTCTAACAAGGAATGCAATGAGTTCTATTTTTTCATAGCAGAAGTGTTCATGCATGGCTTCTAGGGGAAAAAAAAGTTAAATGACAATCTACAAAAAAGAATATCATTTATGTAACACAGTGGGTCTCCAAGTCTGGGTATCATAGCAGCAGCATTAGCAAAACCTAAGGAATTTGCTAGAAATGCAGAATCTCAGGTCCTCACCCCAGGGCAATCACTTCAGAAACAAGGTGAGGAGTCCAGCAATCTGTGCTGTAACAAGCCCTCCAGGGGATACTAAGGCATTCTGAAGAAAGTCACTGATTCCAGTGAGAAAAGTGTCACTGAAGGTGGCCCCTATGCATTCAAGCAAAGCTTTACACCAGGTCTCTGTTTCCCTGTGCATTATCCTGTCTCCCTTTCTTGGGGAGTCCCACCATGATTCCCATTTGGATAACCACCCATTCTCTACTGCATACGCTTCTGAAGAGCCTGTCCATCAAACACCCCTGTTTTATTGTAACTAAAGGGTCAACATGGAACCCATGCTGGGCCAGTCTCTTTTCCCTTGGGAACTCTGATTTTGAGTGAAGGCATAGGACACAAGAGGGCTGGAGTGGCTTCACCTCAACAGCTGACACCCATTTCTGCTTACTGGCCCCAGAGGGCTGCCAAGACCCTATACTTTTCAAGTTCCAGTGACTCAGTTTTTCCCTCCATCATATGATTTACCCCATATCCTTCCACTCCAGTATTCTTGCCTGGAGAATCCCATGGATAGAGGAGCTTGGCAGGCTACAGACCATGGGGTTGCAAAGAGTCAGACACAACTAAGTAACTAACACACTTCTTCCATAATAATGTCATATTTCCCCCCCCAAATCTGCCAAAGGTAGCTGTTTATCCTTACAAACCATGGAATAATTAGCAGATATATTTTAACTGCCTGAAAGGATCAAGTACCTGAATAGTGAAGCCTGTTGCTAAACCGTTCAATAAGATCAATCTACAGGAAGAACATCCCAACAGTGACCAGAGCAAACCCCAGCATCCATGATGCAGGGGAACAGAGGCCAGCGGCAGCTCTCAGCAGTGTAAAGGGATGAAGGCCCATGCAGACGGTATCAGAGTAGAGCCGGAGAAGCACTCTGAGGGGGCCTCCAGGCGGAGAAGCTGCCACAGCCCCCACTGCTTGCCGCTGGCTAGAGATTGTAAGTCCCCCAGGCTCATCATAGAGCGAAGAAGACAAGTCACTACATCAGCATCAGTCACTGAAGATTCATCATGTTGCCTAGAGAAGAATTCCCAGTTCAAATGGAATTAAATGACAAAGGAAGTTATTTGTTCATATAACCAGCAGTCCTGAGACTGGGCAGGGCTCAGTTCTACCACAGGTTTCTGAGAGCTTCACATTCGTGACCTAATCTACCTAAAATTCTTCCAATAATTCCCCCCAGCAACTCCTTGGTTGAACTCTCCCACATGCATATACCAGGAAAGAGAGAACATTCCTTACTTTACTCATACTCTGAGCTTCATGGGTAAAGAGTTGACTCTTGGCAAAGGACTGGGGCCAATACCACTCATATAGAGAAAGGTTAGGTGAATGCTGGGGACAGCTACTTGCTCCACGTGATTAGTCAGGTGATGTAATCTGCAAAGCACTTTAAATAAGCTTGTTTAGAGCAAAGAGTGTGCTGGTCAAGAATGCACAGATGGATACTAGGTTGTTGGAGGTGGTCAGTAGGGTTAGTTAAGACTGTCTGAGCCATGTGGTGGTGTAGACCCTGATAAACTAGAGGAAGGCTTGGTGAGTATTTTTTGCTAAGGGTCAGATAATAAATCTTGTAGGTTTCTGGCTCATATGGTCTTGATTTCATCTACCCAACTCTGCTGCTACAGCACAAAAGAAGCCACGCATAGTATGTGAATAGTGGGTTGGACAGTTTTATAAAAACAATTTACCGAAAGAGAGGCTGGCTTGGATCTGGCCTGCGGGCTATAGCTTGCCAACCTCTGCACTGAAGAAGCAAACCTCGTGCTTTGCTACTATTAGCAACAGCAGGTGAGCAGAAGCACCAAAAACCAACCCCTTCATCCCTCGTCAGACAGCACAGACTTTGTTGGCACACGCCTAAGCACTTCTCTCATTGAAGCCATACATTACAAATGCCAGCTTCTGTTCTTATCTGTTTGGAAGTCAGATAACAAAGGTCCATCCTTCTTTACCTTGGAATCCCTGCCCTACTCTAGTTCATGTGTTCCAGACCAGCATCCCCAACCTTTTTGGCACAAGGGATCAATTTTATGGAAGACATTTCTTTCACAGGCCGAGGGTGGGAGAGGGATGGTTTCAGGATGGTCAGGCACATTACTTTTATTGCACATTTTATTTCTATTATTATGTCAACCCCACCTCAGATTATCAGGCATTTGATTTTGGAGACTAGGGAGCCCTGTACTAGACTGACACTGACTACAAAGAGACAACACATGGGGTCCAACCTGGCACATTCTGGCCTTGGCTGCTGCCTTGAGGACACCCTTTGGCCCCCACGCCATGCCTCTCTCTAGCTGCCAACTGAACAGACATTTCCTTTACTCTCACCCACCACCACTTCCAAGTAAATGTGCATGCAAACCATGCTCTTCCTCTTTCTGCCAAAACCTACCCCCCATTTTATCATCCTGTTTTCAGCCCCACCCCTGTTATTATTCTATGTCCTCCTGGCCTCCTTTTCCATGGATCTGCCCTTCCAATCGGCCAGCTGGTCCTGCTGATTCTTCCCGTACAACTTGACTTGTGATGGCCTCCTTGTTTACCTCTCCACGGCTGTCATGCTACTTCTGGCCTATAATTCCTCCACACCTTCTCTATTATAATTAGCCTCTGTGCTGTGCTCTTTCTTCTCAGTTTTCCCTCTCCTAATTATCTTCTCTCCATTTCACTGGGCACCCTACCTCTTAACAAGCCTTGCTAATAGAGCATTTTCGCCATGCCATGCCCCACTTCTTGTTAATTTAGAGAAAGCTAGAGGGTCAAGTCCCATAAAACACTTGTTTTGCCTTCTGGCTATAGATTCTTAAGATTCCATGGTGCCATCTTGATCCCTTTGATTCAATTCTGGACTTAATGAACCTAAATTTCTCATTGATGAGTCAAGCTCCACTGTCAAATTGAGCATCATTTTGACCATCATCTTTCTTCATGTTCCTCTAGTCCCTGGGTCTCAAAAACGCCTCTCCTGCAGTCTCATTCAAATCAGTGAGAAGGTGTTGCTGGTGATAAAGCTAGAAATTCACATATTCATTCCAACCATCATTCCCCTTTGGTAAGGTACCACTAGGACCTCTCACCTTGATGCCGGCAAGAGCTTCCTGTTTCCTTTTGTGTTCTCAGTCCTCATCCAGTCCATTTTCCCACTACAGGCAGAGTGGTTTTAAAACTGAAATCTGATCAAGTCATGTCCCTGGTTAAAATTTTTCAGTGGCTTTCCACTGCCCTTTTCATTGGTTTTCAGCTCTGAATCAATAGTAGAATGACCTGTGGTTTTCCTAAAAATATGATGCCAGGGTAAGAAACCTGAATTGTCACTGACAGATTGCTGAAGGCTCTGTGTGGACAATTCCGAGAGTGAAAATGCCTAGTGGGCAGCCAGTCGTTTGAGTCCAACAATATCATGATATTTACCTGCCCTGGCTGGACCCAGATCCCACAGTAAATATCAGAGAAAAAGTCCCCTCAGGCTTCTGGTAAAGAGAAAGGTAAAAGAACAATTCTGAAACACACCAGGGCAGTTTGCTTCCTTCAAGAGATCTGTTCTCAGATGAAACTAACTCATTAGAGACAAACATGCTGGGGTATTATCAGACCCTAACTTACCTGGGGGAGGGAAATACCCACCTCCAGCCCACCCTATCCATCCTGAACCACCTAAGGGGGAGAAAGAACTGGGAGATTCTTGTGTGGTTTATGGTCTGGAGGGACAGGCTGTGACCTCATCACAGAACTCTAGAAAGTGTCCCCTCCCCTCACACGTCACCACCCCAGTACTAAGGACCTATTTAGAGCAGTTTCTTTTCCCTGGTACATCATGTGTGCCAACCAAAAAATATAATAAGGCATACCAAAAGGGAAACATCACAATTTGAAGAGGCAGAGAGAGAATCTGGATCAAATGTGGCAAGGATGTTGGAATGCTCAGACCAGGTCTATGAAAACAGCTATGATGAACATGCTAATAAAGTAGACAGCTTGTAAGAACAGACACTCAAGATAACCTGACAGACAGAAATCCTTAGAAAGAGCCAGAAAGGAAGACTAGAAGTAAAATTCACTGTAACTGAAATGAAGAATGTCTTTGATGGGTTCATTAGTACACTGGACTGCAGCTCAAGAAAGAAATCTCTGAGCTAAAAGATATATCTAGAGAATACTTTAAATCTAAAAAGCAAAGAGAAGATAAAAACAACAATAACAACAAAAAATAAGACGCTATATGCCAGGACTTTAGAACAACTACAAAGTATAGAACACATGCATAATTGGAATACCAGAAGAAGAAGAAAGACTGAAAGGAAAAGAAGAACTATCTGAAACAATAATAACTGAGAATTCCCCCCAAATTGATGGCAGACACCAATCACAGAGCCGAGAAGCTTGGGAAACACTTATTAGAATACGTGCAAACAAAACAAAACAAACAGAAAATTTCTACACCTTAGGCATATATCATCTTCGAACTATAGGAAATCAAAAATAAAAAATTTCTGCAAGAAGCCAGTGAGAGAAAGAATATCTATAGAAGAACATGCTAAGAATTATACCCAACTTCTCAGAAGCCATGTAAGAAAAGATACAAGTGGAGTGAAATATTAACAATGATGAAAGCAAAAACAAATAAACAAACAAAAACCCATCACAACAACAAAAATGAGTAAAGGGTTATGTATCTTGTAACACTATCCTTTAAAAGTGAAGGAGAAATACTTTTGCACACAAGCAAAAACTAAAGAAATTTGGTGCCAGCTGACTTTTCTTGCAAGAAATGTTATAAGAAGTTATTTATAGAGAAGGAAACTAATACATATCAGAAATTTAGATCTAAAAGGAGAAAAAAGGAAAACATCTAAGAAATAATAAAAAAAAGATAAAATAAAGATGTATTTTTCTCAGTTGAACTAATATATAACTGTTTGTTCAAAATAATAATACCAACAACATACATGATCATGTATGCTTACATATATATATACATATATGTATATGTGTGTGTGTGTGTGTGTGTATATATATATATATATTCATGGGAAATAGATGGGGAAACAGTGGAAACAGTGTCAGACATTATTTTTCTGGGCTTCAAAATCACTGCACATGGTGACTGCAGCCATGAAATTAAAAGACGCTTACTCCTTGGAAGGAAAGTTATGACCAACCTAGATAGCATATTCAAAAGCAGAGCCATTACTTTGCCAACAAAGGTTCGTCTAGTCAAGGCTATGGTTTTTCCAGTAGTCATGTATGGATGTGAGAGTTGGACTGTGAAGAAGGCTGAGCACCAAAGAATTGATGCTTTTGAACTGTGGTGTTGGAGAAGACTCTCGAGAGTCCCTTGGATTGCAAGGAGATCCAACCAGTCCATTCTGAAGGAGATCAGCCCTGGGTGTTCTTTGGAAGGAATGATGCTAAAGCTGAAACTCCAGTACTTTGGCCACCTCATGCGAAGAGTTGACTCATTGGAAAAACTCTGATGCTGGGAGGGATTGGAGGCAGGAGGAGAAGGGGACGACAGAGGATGAGATGGCTGGATGGCATCACTGACTCGATGGACGTGAGTCTCAGTGAACTCCGGGAGTTGGTGATGGACAGGGAGGCCTGGCGTGCTGCGATTCATGGGGTCGCAGAGTCGGACACGACTGAGCGACTGATCTGACCTGATATATGTATCTATGTCCTTATGTACGTTTATATGTAGGTGAAATAACAGCAATGATTAGAGACAAGAGGGAGGAATCAGTACCATTTTATTAGCAGAAGGTATTCATTCTACCTGTGAAGTGCTACAGTATTATCTGAAAGTGAACTTGGATTAGGTGCAAATGTATACTGCAAACTGTAGGACCTCCACTAAACATTAAAATGCTGCCCCATCGGCTTGGCTTTCCCTGACATGGATTCCAAACCAGTTTTAAAGGAAGGGTCCGTGTCTTACACAACTCCATTTATCTGCAGAGTCAGAGCTGAGCTGAATCTTGATGTCCTGATTATTATTTTGTTTCACTTCTTCCATAGGTTGCCTCTGTCACCGCTGACCATCCACACAGTGAGAGAAAGCAGGAAATGATAAAGGAATCTAATCCAGTGACTGCCAAACTTGAATGCACATCAGCATCAGCTGGGGGGCTGGTTGAAATAAACATATTGAGCCTCTGACTCAGTAGGTCTGGCCTGGTCCTGAGAATTTTCATTTCTAACAAGTCCCCAGGTGATGCTGGTACTGCTGCTTCCATTTACCACACTCTGAAAACCCTCCATCTAATCTCATCCCAGTTCCAATCAGACAATGCTGATCTGTCCAACTTGATTCAGAACACTCGCTGCAAAGTATCAGCCAGGCATGGAACTACCCAGACTCCACATGTTGTTTTAAAGCGTGCAAGATGACTGTGAATTAGGACGTGTCACACTATAACTCAAACTCTCAAACTGAGAAAAACAATTTTGGGGGTGGGGGGAAGCAGATCTGGATTCTTCCTCCCTAATGACACTGATGGGTTGGAGTTGGTCAACTTTCCTTTGGACCTGGTGTTCTTCATCTTGGCTTCATATCTGAATGGCTTGAGCAGCTTTTAAAGCCTGCATGCTCAGATTGCATCTCAGCCCAATTATGTCAGAATGCCTGGGGTGGTACCCACATAGTCTATAAAATGGTAGGTGGATAATTTTACTTCCTATTACCACCATGAAGAATCATGAATGTTTTAAATTAGAACACGAGAAATCTGTCCAGAAATACAAGAATGTTTGAATCCGTATTAAAGGAGTCTACAAGATATCTGTTAAATTTAATGAAGTATAATCAACCCCAAGACATATCCTAGACAGAAATAGCCTGATGGGATTTCAGTAGTGATTGCACTCAACTATGGACTTCCCTGGTGGCTCAGAGGGTAAAGTGTCTGCCTGCAATGTGAGAGACCTGGGTTCAATCCCTGGGTCAGGAAGATCTCCTGGAAAAGGAAATGGCAATCCACTCCAGTATTCTTGCCTGGAAAAATCCCATGGACAGAGGAAGGACTAGGCTACAGTCCACGGGGTTGCAAAGAGTCTGACATGACTGAGTGACTTGACTTTCACTTTTCACTTTCACTTTTATAGATGAGTTACAGAACTGCCATGTGAACAATATTGAGAATTTCAATTCATAAGCATGGGATGTGCCTCTTTTATCTACATCTTTTGTCAGTAATGCCTAACGCGGCTCCCTATCTGTCAGGAGCCGTGTTAGGCATTACTGACAATCTTTAATTTCTTTCTGCGATGTTTTGTAGTTTTCAGTGTATAGCTCTTGCCCTTGTTCTACAAACTTATTCCTAATTTTTGTTTGTTTGTTTCTTTGATACTACTGTGATTTGAATTTCTACCTTCCTAAGCTTGCTTGTTAATTGTAGACATCTGGCCGATTTCCTAGGATTTTTTTTTTTTTTTTTACACAAAAAATTATGTCATCTGAAAATAATGATAAATTTTTTTATGAAACAGGAACAGGCTCAGACAACTAGAGGTCAAACTTCTGTTTGCTAAGGGGGAGGGATCAATTGGGAGTCTGGGATTAGTAGATGCAAACTATTACATATAGAATGGATAAATAACAAGGTCCGACTGTGTAACACAAGGAACTATATTTAATATCCTGCAATAAACCAAAACGGAAAAAGAATATTAAATGAATGTCTATATGCATATATATATATATAACAGAATCACTCTGCTATGCAGCAGACCTTAACAGTGGAAATCAGCTATATTTCAACTTAAAAAAAATTCATGTTAGCTGTGATCTTTTCATAGATATACTTTATCACTTTGAAGAACTTCCCTCCTTAATTTTTTGAGAATTTTTTCCTCTTATCATAAATGGCTGATAAATGTTTTCAAGTGCTTCTTTTCCATGTGTTGAGAGGATCACATATTTTTGTCCTTTATTCTATCAATATGGTATATTACATCAGGCGATTTTCAAATGTTAATGTTTTATCGTCTTAACAATAAAATTACTAAACTTGATTGTTTGAATTCCTTAGATAAATCTGTTTGCTTATGGTGTATACTCCCTTTTTAATTACTAGATTTTATTTGGTGATTTTGATAAGACTTCTGTGTCTTTGTTCATGAGAGATATTGGTCTATAGTCTTCTTCTCTTTTGGTTTTAGTATCATAATTTTGGTATCATAAAATGATTTGAGAAGAGTCCCCTCCTCTTTTTGTTTTTAATGAAAAAGTCAGATCAGGGTAAGGATTTTTTCTTAAGAAAGGACCAAAAAAAAAAAAAACGTTTGCTAGAATTCAATCTCATTCTTTTGTCTTGGTGCGGCAGAGAGAGAGAGAGCAGGCAGAACCAAGGCAGCAGGAGCTTTTCTGTCCCAGTCATGCTGCTGACCCCTCGCCACATCCGAGTATTATGGAACATGTTCAGTGCGGTCACGCCATGAAGCACACCAAGTCACGTGTGTGCGTATTGGGGCTGTGGCAGATGAAGGTGAGGAACTTTGAACGGTGCCAGTGACCCTATCTGACCCAGTTAATGAGCACAAATGTCCCAGCAGGAGAAAGAGACAAGGGTATTTATCTGCTATATCCACTGTCACTTGTATTTCCAAATGCCTCTAACAATAGCAAGGCAAGGTGCTTCTCTGATGGCTCAGATGGTAAAGAATCTGTCTGGAACGCAGGAGACATGGGTTCGATCCCTGGGTCAGGAAGATCCTCTGGAGAAGGGAATGGCAACTCACTCCAGTATTCTTGCCTGGAGAATCCCATGGAAGAGGAGCTTGGTGGGCTCTTGGCCATGGGATTGCAGAGTTGGACACAACTGAGTGACTAACACTAACAACAGGAATTTGTGCCTCTCACATGCTAAGTGAAATATATTTTAAAATGACAGTAGATAATTATCATACATAGGATCCATCCTGTTTGTTGATCAATCAAAGGAACTCTGACTAGGTGTAACGCTGCCAGGGTGGGGGGAGACTGGTTAAGTGTAACTTATTTTGAGATAGCACACTATTAGCAATTTGTTGACAAGAGTGGTTTTGACTCTCCTAGAGGTTCACTGTTCACCTGAGTTTAGAACCTAAACTTCGAGCCTGACCAGACTTAGGTACATGTGGCACGAACCAGGGGCCAGTAATGAAGCTCAGTAATACAGAATACAAACGAGTGTGCGGGCAATGTGCCCTCCAAGATAACTGACTCACTCTGGCAGAGGCGTGAACAAGTCAAACAAAAATAGCTCAGATCTACAGTAAACATCAAATCGGAGGACTGCCCAATATATGTTATCTCAGTGGAACCCTGATAAAGAGAGTGAGTTTAAGAGGAGAGGAGAATAAAGGGAATTCTACGCTTGTGCAATTTAAGAGAAAAGAGAAAAAATGTCTGAGAAATAGATTTCTCTGTCCACTCTATTTGGGCATGTAACCTAGTAAAAGAATAGGGAAATTCAGCACATTCCATGATCACTGAAAGTGTGCAAATAAAATGAGCCTGCCACGTCCAGGCACACTAGAGACACACACTCCTACATGTGTATGAAAAATCACGTTCATTTTCTTCACAGCTTTGCAAAAATGAGAAAACAGCCCAGTTACCTACCAGCAGGTGAATGCATAAACAGGCATACAGTGGGGAGTAGCAGTTAAGGAAAATGAATTTGAACTACTAGGAACAACCAGGCTAGATCTCCACAGATACAGCTGAAGGAAAAACGCAAATTATGGAATCATATACACTTTATATGTTATTAATGTGAACTAAAATAAACATAGAATAAAACCATATATTATTAAACTAACATATGCAACAAAACCAAAACAGTGGTTACTTCAGGAGAAGGTAAGAGGAAATCGGGATTGGCAATGATCATTTTAAAAACTTCAGTTTTACCTGTAAACACGTCCTCTCTTCTGGGGTCTATATTTCCTATATGACTTTTTAAATTCTCTTCATCACTTTTATAAGTAAATAAATAAGTAAACACAGTAATAATATACAGACCTGTACTTTTTAAAAAGCTGGAAGAATTCTGACAATAACCAAAAAGAATTAATTCCAGATAGAACTCTCAATACTATCTGTGTCTTGTGCTTTTCAGATATCTTCTCCATCAATCAAAGCTCTACCCTTCCCTAACCAAAAACATATAATTAAAATTTGAAAGCACAAAGGAGCTGGAGGCCAGTGGGGAGGATGATTTGATGGGACCACCACAGAAACTAGAAGATGGGGTCAAAAAGATAAATTGGTACTTGGTTCCAAAAGCCTTCAAATGCAAGGTTAAGAAGTTTAGACTTCATCCTCTGCCCACTGGGAAGCAGTACTTGTTTCTGAGCTGGAGAACATCATGGATCAAACAAATAAGTCAGAATCCAACTTGGCCCCCACCTCTCAAAGAGGATCCATTCAGCATCATATCCAACTTGATAGAGCTCTGAGGGGCTCAGACGCTGGGCAGGAACTCTAAAGTTATCTTCTCTTTTCTCCAAAGAGTTTACTGTTTAAGCAAGGATTCAGACTCTTAAGACTTTAAAAGACTTTAAGAAATGCTCTCTTCCTCTCCTGGCTCACCCTTATTCCGCAGCCTGAAAGATCCTAAGGTACTTGAAGATGATACAGTTTTGTTTCATTTTAACTACAAGGAGTTGAAGACATGTAGTGGTCATGTTCAGCCATCATCAGGGAAAAGCATCATCACTTATCTCTCATCTGCATGGTCCCCAAGGTCCTGACTTTTAAAACAGAAGTGAGCAATCAACCGTAGTGAAAGGAGCAAAACAATTATGAAGAGGATGATCAGGGGAAAAAAAGAAATGTCGGGTAACCTCATTCCTGAAAGGCTGGGATGTTGCTGCTTAGTTAGTGGAGGCTGAACAGCGGGAAACTATGAGCCAGGCCAGTTAGCGCTCCAGGTTTCACCATGTGCCGAGTGCACATGATCTAGCCCCAAAGTACACTATGGGGAGACATAATCGGATGATTTACAGCAGGGCTCCCCTCCCTTTCTGGCACCAGGGACTGGTTTCATGGAGGCCAGTTTTTCCACAGACCGGGGGTGGGGTGGCTTTGGGGTAATTCAAGCACATGACACTTATTACACTGCACTGACCTGACAGGAGGTGGAGGTCAGGCAGTGATGCGAGCGATGGGGAGAGGCTGTACATGCAGATGGAGCCTCAGTCCCTCGACCACAGCTCACCTCCTGCTTTGTAGGCTGGTTTCTAACAGCCCACAGACGGGTACGGGTCTACGGAACAGGGACTGGGGAAGCCTGGCTTACAGGAAAGGATTCAATGTGAAATACAATCAACCAGAATGATGGGTCTGCTGAGGGTCTTGTCTTTCAGATGTAAAACAGCCCCATTCTTAATTCTCTTGTCTATAAACTTCCAAACTTTTGCTCAAAATGGCCAAAGAGAGGACGGCAAGAAAACAGTTCTGAGAAGACTAAGACAAAAGACAAAAGGAAGAGGTAGGAGCCAGAGAAGGGAGGATACCATCGTGCAGTCAAGCACCTGCTCTCTGCCTGGCCAAGCACTAGGGGCTTTTAACTGATGCCTTTTAACCTGCACACCGGTTACTGTTCAGCCATTCTCCTACCAGCTTCCTTCCATACACCAGACGCTGTTCTGTACACTGGGCATCAGTGGTGAAGCAAACACAATCCTTCATAAGTCTTATTTTCTATTGGGGGTGCAGTTGGTAACAGCTCGAGCAGAGGTCAGGAGACCACGTCCTGTCTAAGGTCCTGGGCAATGCTCCCACCATGAAATGTTCTCCTAGGGATGACAATAAAGTCATTTCACAGAGGCCACTGTGTCCTGTACTTTAATAGGTTGGTACTCACAGTGGGCCTCTGTCTGATAGAAAGAAAATTTGTTGGAACAGCCAGCAGGCAGCCTGTTTTCTGAATCTGAGTGAAATACAAAATATTATCACTAGAGGGCAAGTGGATGTATGCTTAAAAAAAAAAAAAAGACAAAAACAATAGTACATTCTTGGAAACAGAAAACCTTTGAAAGGGCCCATGATTACTATATTATTCTCATGGCTACCAAAATTAAATGTGGAACTGTGCCTGCTAAGTGTTATCCTAACGCATCTCTTACCAAGCATCATACAGGGTTGAGATGTCAAATTACAGAGTGAAGCCTCTTCCCCTCAAAACCACAGGTACATTGGTCCTCACACTTGATTTTAATCATAAAGATTTTAGTGCAGGGCTTAAGGGAAAGTGGATTTTTGTCCTCTTCCTCCCTGCCTGCCTGAGGGATGCCCACTGTGCCTTCTGGTTAGCTCACTCCTCTTTGAAGCCTTTCGCATCTCCCCTTCCCTGAAGGGTCTTGCCATCTTTTACAGGCTGGGTATCCTGCAGGCAGCTGTCACTCACAGCTCAAGCAAGGCTTGAATAATAAACTCTAGGGATGGAGCATCTACCTGGCCTGTGCACTTCTCACCCGGTGACTCTTCTGACATTCACCATCACCCTGTAAGGAGGAGTTATGCCTTCCCACTTGATCTGTGTAGTAAACTTAAGCCCAGAGTGGTTAGGCATCTACAGCCCTGGCCCTAAGCTATTAGTATGATCATCTGTTAGCAGATGCTTTTACTAGACTGTGTCCAATTCAAGGGCAGAGATCATCATGGCATTCCTCCGGACATAGTACTTTTGTCTGCAACACATCACATACTCTATAAAATATGAGTGAACAGATCTATCGTATGTCCTTTTTGAGGTTGTAGTCAATATAAATGACATGAGATGTGAGAAATGTCTGGCTGTGTGGCTGGCAGAGAGGAGATGCTTAAAAAATTCTAACAAGTATGATTAGCATGTTGTTGGTCTTATGATAGATACTGGTCAGCTGTTAGCCTGACTTCAAATTCAACTTTTTATCTATGATCCTTTAAGATCTGGTCTATGCCTAAATCTCCAAGTCTGTCTCATGCTTTACTCCAACGCCTAGGCCACACCAGTCAACTGTCTGCTCCTCACATGTGTCAGCGGGCCCCTGCCTCCAGGTCTAGTACTTGCTTTTCCTTTGGCCTGAGCCACTATTTTCTAGCTCACCATGGATGACTTCTCATCCTTTAAACCTCATTTCAGCCATAATCTCTTCAGAGAAATCTTTCCTGCCTACCCTAGACTCTCACCTCCATCCCTCCTGCCCTGTTTCAACCCCTTGCTTTCTTCCTAAGTTCAGCCTGAGATTCTTTCATCTATCTATTGACTTGCATTGTTTCTCTCTCCTTCAATGAGAAGGTTTACAAGGCTGGTTCCCTGTCACCTGCGTGGAACATTAATTCACCGCAATGCTTGATGCACAGTAGGCCATCACTGACTGTGTTTTTGATTGGGAGCAGGGATGTAGAGAAAAAGGAACAAATAATTATCCTACGTGAAAACTTGAAGCCTGGAAAATAAAAGGGAGCCTGAGAAAAGAGTGGACAGTGTTTCAAGTTCAATTGTGTTCCCCCTCAATTGTATTTTGATGTCGTAATCCTATTACCTGGAAAATCCCATGGTCGGAGGAGACTGGTAGGCTGCAGTCCATGGAGTCACTAAGGGTTGGACACGACTGAGCGACTTCACTTTCACTTTTCGCTTTCAGGCATTGGAGAAGTAAATGGCAACCCACTCCAGTGTTCTTGCCTGGAGAATCCCAGGGACGGGGGAGCCTGATGGGCTACCATCTATGGGGTCCCACCGAGTCAGACACAACTGAAACGACTTAGCAGCAGCAGCAGCAGCAGCAGCAATCCTATTACCTGTGAATGTGACCTTATTTGAGAGCATGGTATCTCAGATGCAATCAAGTTCAGATGAGGTCATTAGGATGGGCCTTAATCCAATAGGATCACTATCTTCATAAGGAAAAAAAAAATCTGGATGCAGACAAACAAAGAGAAGAGAATGCCACGGGATGACACAGGAACAGAGGGAAGACAATCATGTAAAGAGAAGGGCAGAGGCTGGAGTGACGCTGCCACAAACCTCTCCTTGAGCCTTCTGAAGGAGCATGATTCTGCTCATAACACTCTGATTGTGAACTCCAGGCCTTCACTGCTGTGAGATACTACACTGCTGCTTTTTAAAGCCACTCTATTTGGGGCACTTTGTTCCTGGAGCCTAATGAAAGGAACAGAGGCAGCCAGAATGCTGCAGGGAGACACATACAGGTTTGCTATCAAACACAGCACTCTGAGCCTCAGCTGTGAGAATGCAAGGTGTCTGTCTTTTGCTCCCCAGTATATATGATAACAATCTTTCTTAGAAAAACAAACTTTTGTGTCTCTGCTCCAAAAGTCCAACAGAACCAGCAACTGAGCTCTCAGAGCAAGGGTAATAATAGTGGACTTTCCTTCTGCCACCTTGATGACCTCTGCTGACCTCCAACCTTGGGGCTGCGTGTGGTGGGTACTCAGGCAGACTCGCCACCCCAGTCTATGCAGCCTGGGGCTGGCTCTCTGGGCTGCCAGTCCTCCAGCCAATATTGCCATGGCTGTGTGAGAGCCTCCTGGGGCCACCCCAGGCCTCACAGTTCCTGATCCAGGGAGTTCTAAGAGCTCCCACTCAACACTTAAAGTCAAAAAGTCAAAGTGTCAGTTGCTCAGTCGTGTCCAACTCTGTGCAACCCCATGGACTATAGTGCAACAGGATCCCCTGTCCATGGGATTCTCCAGGCAAGCATACTGGACTGGGTTGCCATTTCCTTCTCCAGGGGATCTTCTTGATCCAGAGTTTAAACCCCTGTCTTTTGCATTGACAGGTGGATTCTTTACCATCTGAGCCACCAGGGAAGTCCCAACCCTTAAAGTACTCAGCACCAAAGCCTGCTCTTTCACCAAAGCTCAGGTCTCATTCCCAGAAGCTAAGTCTATTACTCTATGAAGCGAGTTCAGTCACTAGACCTTGAACTTACTCTTTTGTTCCCATTTGCAAGTTGATAATTGAATTCATCTCACATGCTAGCAAAGTAATGCTCAAAATTCTCCAAGCCAGGCTTCAACAGTATGTAAACCATGAACTTCCAGATGCTCAAGCTGGATTTAGAAAAGGGAGAGGAACTAGAGATCAAATTGCCAACATCCATTGGATCACAGAAAAAGCAAAAGAGTTACAGAAAAACATCTACTTCTGCTTTATTGACTACACCAAAGTCTATGACTGTGTGGATCACAACAAACTGTGGAAAATTCTGAAAGAGATGGGAATACCAGACTACCTGACCTGCCTCCTGAAAAATCTGTATGCAGGTCAGGATGCAACAGTTAGAACTGGACATGGAACATCAGATTGGTTCCAAATTGGGAAAGGAGTATGTCAAGGCTGTATATTGTCACCCTGCTTATTTAACTTATACGCAGAGTACATCATGTGAAATGCCAGGCTGGATGAAGCACAAGCTGGAATCAAGATTGCTGGGAAAAATATCAATAACCTCAGATATGCAGATGATACCACCCTTACGGCAGAAAGTGAAGAAGAACTAAAGAGCCTCTTGATGAAAGTGAAAGAGGAGAGTGAAAAAGTTGGCTTAAAACTCAACATTCAGAAAACAAATATCATGGCATCTGGTCCCATCACTTCATGGCAAATAGATGGGGAAACAATGGAAACAGTGACAGACTTTATCTTTTGGGGCTCCAAAATCACTGCAGATGATGACTGCAGCCATGAAATTTAAAGACACTTGCTTCTTGGAAGAAACGCTATGACCAACCTGGACAGCCTATTAAAAAAGCAGAGCATTACTTGGCCAACAAAGATCCATCTAGTCAAAGCTATGGTTTTTCCAGTGGTCATGTATGGATGTGAGAGTTGGACCTTAAACAAAGCTGAGTGCCGAAGAATTGATGTTTTTGAACTGTGGTGTTGGAGAAGACTCTTGAGAGTCTCTTGGACTGCAAGGAGATCCAACCAGTCCATCCTAAAGGAGATCAGTCCTGAGTGTTCATTAGAAGGACTGATGCAGAAACTGAAACTCCAGTACTTTGGCCACCTGATGTGAAGAACTGACTCATTTGAAAAGACCCTGATACTGGGAAAGATTGAAGGCAGGAGGAGAAGGGGACGACAGAGGATGAGATGGCTGGATGGCATCACCGACTTGATGGACATGAGTTTGAGCGTGCTTTGGGAGTTGGTGATGGACAGGGAAGCCTGGTGTGCTGCAATCCATGGGGTTACAAAGAGTTGGACACAACTGAGCAACTGAACTGAACTGAACTGAAATTTATCTGGAATCTACTATACCACAGAACTCCTCTAAGCAGGAAGCAGCAGAGCTTAGAGAGTCACATAATAAAAGTCAGACAGACCAGCTTCAAATCCAAGCTCTGCTCAGTTAACTCCTTGGTCTCTATGTATTCTCATCAGTATAAGGACTCAGAATGGCTGTGAGAGAGCAAAGAAACAGCACTAACCATGACTCACAACCAACACCAGACACTGGCATCCGCTGTACTCTTCCGCATCTTCCTCATAATGCTGAAATAGCCTAAGGAAACAGAAATACTTACTTGCAGGTTCCACTGAAGCAGACATCAAGGGACTGGGTTATTAGTGTAGCTCTGGTTTGACCGAATACAAGTTCTCCTCTGACATGGGGATGAAAGGAGGATTCCCAGGGAAAATCCACTCAAGTACCACTCTCAACTTTCTTTGACTCAAATGTGAAACTGTAACAGGGAAGAACAAGATTGACTGCATATTAGATACATTTCTTTTACTTTAACCTTGCGGTCCCTTGCCTTTGCTTAGTCATGCTGACTCTGCACTTTCCGTTAAAAGAATGTTGTTTGTAGCCTGAGATGTACAGGACAGCCCATTGTCTGATCTTTAAGAGTCCATTCATATAGAGACAGAGCTGCAGATCAGAGCATAACATTTGTCTTGTCAGAGGTTTATATGAACATCATGACCTGACCACATGGGAAGCTGCAAGAATGAAGGATTCCAACAAGAAGTTTTCAACAACCAACCATGCCCCTTCCTCAGCTTGTCTTTCAAAGTGCTTTCCTGAAACCCTTTGAGGAGTTCAGGGTTTGGGGGACATGAGCCACCCATCTCCCAGCATGGCCCTGCAACAAACCTTTCTCTGCTTCAAACTCCAAGGTTTCAGTTTGGCCTTACTGGGCTTCAGGCACATGAACTTATGTTTGGCAACAAAATCTGCACTTCATACACCGCTATGATCCTTGCCAAAGGAAAATAAAAACAGTGCTGTCAAATCTAGAAATTTGAAAATATACATCAGCCTTCCCAATGCAATGTTCCATCCTGGGTGGAGGATGTATGTGGGTTTTGAAGGCAGAGGATCTGGTGTTATTTGGGGACCATGTTGGTAACAACAGGAGGCAGCATTTACTGAGTCAGTTCCTGTTCTCAGCACCTTCTACATATTCTCTCTTTGACTCTTGATCAGAATTCCATGAGATTGGAACTATTTTGTCTCCATTGTACAGATAAGGAAAGTGAGGCACACGGTATATAATTCTCGGGTCCTTGCTTTTCACCACTGCCAACACTGTTTCCTTAAGGACAGCTACATGGTTTGGGCACCTTCCTGGTCCATGCTGGGTGCTCTTTAAACTTACCTCTGTGAGGCAGACTATCAGAAAACACCACCATGCTATCTGACAAGTGTGAGGTCATGCTCAGAAACATGTATTTTAAAGAATTTTGCAAGCTATCAAGTTTTTTTTTTTTTTGAAATTCTATTACCATAAGGACAGTTGGAAATATTAAAAAGAATTATGGTGTCCCCAACTGGAAAACACAGCAGTGTTTCTAAGCCCATTTTTCAGAGTTATCTGCTTCTACCCTTTCACTGTCTTTGAGCTATATTATCTAAGTTATGTATGTTATTGATACTGCTACTGCTACTGCTAAGTCACTTTAGTCGTGTCCAACTCTGTGCGACCCCATAGACAGCAGCCCACCAGGCCCCTCCATCCCTGGGATTCTCCAGGCAAGAAGGCTGGAGTGGGTTGCCATTTCCTTCTCCAATGCATCAAAGTGAAAAGTGAAAGTGAAGTCACTCAGTCGTGTCCGACTCCTAGCGACCCCATGGACTGCAGCCCACCAGGCTCCTCCGTCCATGGGATTTTCCAGGCAAGAGTACTGGAGTGGGGTGCCATTGCCTTCTCTGTTATTGATATTACAGCTTAACAAATCATATCTACAGACTTGCAAATACCTTCTGTGGGAAAGGATCAGTTGACTTCACCTCTTTGCCACAGAAAACAAAGATTTTGGTGTTCACATACACACTCATTTCAACCTTCTTTACTTCATATAAATTGTACTTCTGAGACTTCTCCTGTGAGTCTATGACAACAGCTGTCTGGTTCACTTGCTAATAACAAGTTCAATAAAATTTTTTAACACGTACTCATTTTATATCTGTAGGAGAGTCACAATTTTGCATTTGGGGACATAAAAATTATCCTTTAAGATGATTTATTATTTCTATGAAAGAAGAGAAATTCTCTCGTTTGTTTCGGCTTACTAATTGTGTTTGTCTAGGGGTCTCACAAGGCCTTCACTTCCATTTGCACTAGTTCAGCCGCCTTTACCTTCGTGGGTGGCAACTGCTGGAATACACACCTTGATCTGCTTTCAATGCAGGGCATCATTGTAAAGCGGCACACAGCTGTTGCATCCTGGGTTAAAAAAAATAAGTGGGACAATCTGCTGAGATCTGCAGATTTCTGTGAAAATGCAGAAACACATCAACTGTAAACTGGCTTTGCCCTACAAATTGAAGCAAAAAGGAACTCAGTGTAACTGTCAGGAGAGATGCCAGAGAAACAGGTTTCAGAGCTGGCATCTAAGCGGATTGGTACAGACTAGCAAGAGAAAGAAAAAAAAAAAAAAAACACCAAAGAGAACAAAGACTCCATTTCCACATATGATATGATACGACAGATGAGTACTGAAAACAAATCCTCTAATAACACACAGTTTGAAACAGAAGAATGTGGTAAATGAAATGGACGAGTTCATGCTATGACCAGAGAGCTGATAAAGCCCAAAGAGAAAAGGGCAATGTTCTCAAGAGATACTCCACAAAAATCATCTTGGAAATGAAAAATAGAATCGAAAGCCAGAGTGGTAATAATCTAGTCTAGCAAGATAGAATGGAGGAGATTTACTTGGCTGGAAAAAAAGGTAGAGCCCAAATAAATGGTTGTAATATGATCCATTTCACTTGCGAGAAATAGTCAAGCCCAAAGCTATTTTTGGAAGGTGTTGGAAAAGACATATGATACATTTCTCTCAATATTTTTTGAAATGGGAGGACAAGTAAGTGTGCAAGAAGTAGACATACAAGCAAACAAACACATACTGTGAGTGCCTAAACACAATAATCGGCAAGATTAAAGTCAATGTTATTTAATGAAATGGCAGGAGAACAGTTCAAGGTAAACAGAATCAGGACTGAATAAAAGCAGTGGTTTTCACACTTTAGCATACATTGGAATCCCCACCACATATACATATTCTCATCTCCACATCTTCTGATTCAGGGGATCAGAAGTGGGATTTGAGAACACTGGACTAAAAGAGGTAATAACGAAATGTGAGATATGAAATTTGGTCAGATCCCAATTTTAAAATAAACTGAGAGATTTTACAGGGACTGTTTGGGAAAACTGAAGATAAACTGGAAATTAAATATTATTATGGGATTCTTCATTTTCATGGGTTTCATACTGGTAATGGGTTGTGGATAATGTTGCCTTTAACCTGAATGCTGAACGGAGGTAGTTCATATTTCCTGAATTTCTATTGGCAGGACTAAGTTTGTTTGTTTTTTAACTATTCTGTAGAACTCAATTGGTGCAATTCTGCATTGTGATATAATTTAACTTTTCTGCTATTTAACTTAGAGATATTTCCTTTAGACTCCCCTCCAAAGATACTCAGTTGCTCAAGTGTGAGATGTGGCTATCAAGCTCACTTTTTAGTCATGAATAACTACCATAGGCATGTAATACTTCCTGACTATTCTTGAATATACCTTATCACCTACCAGAAGTCCCTGAGTAGAAGAGAAATGCAATTATTTAATAATTAGCATATAATTCTTTAACTCTTAGAATTGCAATTAATGCAGAAAACAAATCTATCCGTACTTCAGTAGAAAGGACATTTAAATGACATGAGAATTTTCCCCCCTAATTTTATATCATTAATGTGAGCATTATGCTGTCTGGGTTTTCATAAATACTGAAGGATGTCAGTAACAAAAGCTGTCATATCCTGCAAACAACAGATCAAAAACCAATCCTCCCAAAATGTGCCCATGAAAAGTCATGCTTTATTACTCGAGGACCTGAAAACCCATCCAGTATTGATGTCAGCTCTCCCATTTTGTTGATCCCCGTCAAGGCCTATCAACTCTACTTTCAATTTCCTCTGTCCTCGTCTAAGCATTCATCAGCTTTCATCAAATTTTCATTAAGCTTTCATCAAATTTTCTTCCACTGAACTGGGCTACCTGTCTCCAATCCCCACCTCATCCTTCAAATCCATCTACATACTACCTACTGTCTGCATGATACTTCTAAACCAGAGGCTGACAGTCTATGACCTATGGGCCTAACACAAATTCTGTTTGTGTTTTTGTTTTTTTTTTAATAAAATTTTATTAAAACCAATTCATTTTCATATTATCAATGGCTACTTTCAATCTGTAATGGTAGAGTTACATAGCAACAGAGACTGCATGACCTATGAGCTTGAAAATAATCACTATTTTGGCCTTTATGGAAATATTTGCAGATTTCTGTTTTAGGCTTTTTCTCCAGGGATCAACAAAGCCTTCTCCAGGGGTCAATGACTGATATTAGTACCTCCTGAGAATTTGTTAAAATTGCAGATTACCAGCCCTACCCCAGGACTGCTGAATCATATGACATACTTTAGTAAAAATCCTTAGTAGACTCACATGGATAATAATGGGGTACAAACACTCTCCTAAAGGAGACACATGGTCATAGCATTCCTCTGTTCAAATTTCCTTCTGAAATGCCCTGAACTAGTATCACTAAGAAGTGTGATAGATATGTGTGCAAATGGGCTTTTTTTCACACCCTACAGATCCCAACACAAGAAAGACCTAGCCAGAAAGTCATACCCAGGGGATGCATGAAAAGTACTTCTAATATCTTTATGTAAACTGGACATAAAGGGTTTACTAAGTAGCACAATTAAGGCTGTATATTGTCACCCTGCTTATTTAACTTATATGCAGAGTACATCATGAGAAACGCTGGGCTGGAAGAAACACAAGCTGGGATCAAGATTGCCGGGAGAAATATCAATAACCTCAGAGATGCAGATGACACCACCCTTATGGCAGAAAGTGAAGAGGAACTAAAAAGCCTCTTGATGAAAGTGAAAGTGGAGAGTGAAAAATTGGCTTAAAGCTCAACATTCAGAAAACTAAGATCATGGCATCTGGTCCCATCACTTCATGGGAAATAGATGGGGAAAGAGTGGAAACAGTGTCAGACTTTATTTTTGGGGGCTCCAAAATCACTGCAGATGGTGACTGCAGCCATGAAATTAAAAGACGCTTACTCCTTGGAAGGAAAGTTATGACCAACCTAGATAGCATATTCAAAAGCAGAGACATTACTTTGCCAACAAAGGTCTGTCTAGTCAAGGCTATGGTTTTTCCTGTGGTCATGAATGGGTGTGAGAGTTGGACTGTGAAGAAAGCTGAGCACTGAAGAATTGATGCTTTTGAACTGTGGTGTTGGAGAAGACTCTTTCGAGTCCCTTGGACTGCAAGGAGATCCAACCAGTCCATTCTGAAGGAGATCAGCCCTGGTATTTCTTTGGAAGGAATGATACTAAAGCTGAAACTCCAGTACTTTGGCCACCTCATGCGGAGAGTTGACTCATTGGAAAAGACCCTGATGCTGGGAGGGATTGGGGGCAGGAGGAGAAGGGGACGACAGAGGATAAGATGGCTGGATGGCATCACTGAGTCGATGGATGTGAGTCTGAGTGAACCCCAGGAGTTGGTGATGGACAGGGAGGCCTGGAGTTCTACGATTCATGGGGTCACAAAAAGTTGGACACAACTGCGACTGAACTGAACTGAACTGAAGTAGGACACTGATGACAGTAAGGACTTTTCATAGTGAAATGAGTAGTATCTGAACACAAGTAGGGACAGTGGGAAGCAGTGCAGAAAAATAGAACCAGGATTTCCTCCCACAATGAACAACATTTAAGGCCTTGACAAGCCCTTGTCACTTGTGAGCTTTACACTTGTGAGCAGTATCCTAGGTTGGGATGACTTCTTTGATCCTTGATCAGACTACCCAAAATGGCTATTCCCTTGTTCTCTGCACATTCCCTGGACCAGTGCCTGCTTCATCTACACTCAACTCACATGACCTTCCTACATATGTGCCCGCCCCCTACCCCCGGGACCCCAGCGAAAGACTGTTCTAAACTTAAGACTAGAACATCTCTGCCATGATAGCTTATTAAAGAACTGGTGAGGGGTGACCCTCTGCTAGTTGGTAACTGATGAGCCAACCTGATGTCAATTCCCCATGTGGTAATCTCCACACTCCCACACCTCAGGAGTAAAGATCGCCACCCTGTCCTGCCAGCCATCTGCCACACACAGTGGAGTAAATAAAGGTTCCAGGACCTTGTTTCAGATATATAAGCTGCCCATCCATCAAACCATGGATGTCTCTGCGGCTGACTCTGGCCTCTTTCTTGGACCTTGAAGCCAGGCAAATATAGGACTTATAGGCATGTGGGGTACAGAACAACAGTCCTGTAACCCTCCTCTTTCACAGAGAACTCCTATCACCTAATCCCACCAGAAAGCCAGCTGATCCAGCCATGAAAATACTGGTGCATCTGCCTTAGAGTGCTTGCCCTCGTGAATTCTTTAACAAGTCTTCAGGTACTGGCTAGTCTTTCTTATGTCTGTTTACCAACTCTATATAAGAAGCTGACGCTCTCCAGGACTGCCTATCACTAAACCATACTCTCTCTTATAGGAAGATTGCAGGGGAGGAGACTAGGTACCTTACATTTAATTACTGGGGTCAATTAGATATTTGCCAAAAGAAAATGATAACCAAGTAGTCCAAGTGGCTTAGGGAAGCTTGCTACAGGATCCCATACTATCCAAATGCCCTAGATGTTAACATGGTCTCATCTTGTTGTTAAAGGATAAATTTCATAAAAGGTAAAATCACCACTCTACTTTTAAATCATATATAAAATGAAGACACATTAAAGATTTTACTTAATCCATGATTAATAAGGAGATAGGCAAAATTATTACAACCAGTCTGAAGAAGTCAAAGGAGCATACATTTACATGGAGTAAAGGAATATGGAAATGAATTTACAAGTAAATGAAAGGGGTGGAGAAAGAAGTCAACTGATCCCCCAATTTGGACAGAATGTATTTGCATGCATATAGACATGAATTATTTTGCATTACTATTAGTTACAATGTACTGAGTTGCAAAATAACTCAAAGGCAATAAAAGGCTAGACTCATTTAACCCAGAAAGTCATATGCATAATTTTCCATTGGAGTCACCTAGCACTCTCTTCTACTTATTCCACATTTCACTTCCTGTGACTTGTTCATCTCTCCATGGTAACATTGGAGCAAGTCACAGGTCTCCAGTGCCTACAGGGTCTGCAGACCCCTGTTCTCTTTTCTCTGAGCTTTGCAGCACCTTCCTTGGTCACGCATAATCTTTTCAAGAACTTGGCCTGAAGGGGAAAAAAAAAAAAGAAGGCCCAAAGGGAAAAGACTGGCTCAGCACATAGCGTGTAACCTACACTATTGTTTCAGCAACACAACTTCTCTTGAAGCAGAAGGAGCTGAATAAAAGGCGTTCAAAGAATGGGGTCTCCAGGGAGAGAAAACACAAACTAGCTCCCCAATAAATTATCTGGCCACACTGTGAGATGTCTGTGGAAGAAAAGCAACTGGGAGCAGTTTCTTACTAGAATCTATCTAGTATCTCTGACCCTTGGTATCCTTGGTCCTTATTGACAGACATGATCAATAGCCAAGAGGAATTTAAGAACACAGTTCAATGACTCAACATAATATATTCATGCTGACCTGACAACCCAAGGATAACTGAGCTTTTGCCATTTTCATAAACACAAGGCTTACCTTGAACCTCAGCTCTGGTGATAAGCTCCAGCTCTTCATTTCCTATCTCACACCCTAGAAATTGCTTCAGTCATCAAATGTCATTACTGAGGAGAAGTGGAAGGATGCTTGCCTTACTCTTGCTGGGATCCCTCTCCACATTAAGTGCATTCTTGTGATGGGTTCTGGGTCTTGTTGCAGCTTTGTGTGATTTGACTCTCCTAGTGAAGCTGCGGTATTCATCCCCTGTTGGACTCCAAAGTCTCCCCAGAGCTTTGGCAGAGCTCCACTCTGGACATCAAGCTAGGTTTCCCTCAGCCAGCTGCTCCTTGCACCTGACATCCAAGCCCAATCACAAGGTGGAGTTCGCCACCAAGGCCTTTGTGGGACCATGCTATCCCCCTTTCCTCCCCTTCCTACCCTGTCATGGGGCAGACCTCCCCAGGCCAGCTCCCTCCAGTCTCAGCAATGCTGCAGAGAACTGACATAATCCAATGTGAGCACAATTCTGAGGTTCTTTCTTGGTGGTTGATGCCACCAAAGGGGACTCTGAAGTAGAGGTTAGCTACCCACCTATATCCCCTTTACTGTGTGTGCTTAGTCACTCAGTCACATCCCACTTTTTGTGACCCCATGAACTGTAGCCCGCCAGCCTCCTTTGTACATGGGATTCTCTAAGGCAGGAATACTGGAGTGGGTTGCCATTCTCTTCTCCATGGGATCTCCCTGACCCAGGGATTGAACCCCAGTCTCCTGCATTGTAGATAGATTCTTAACCATCTGAGCCACCAGCAAAGCCTGGCTCCCACCTCATTTCTAAGTTTCAGCAAAAATGATTCTCAGGTCAAATTTTGTCATATCCACACATTTAAAACAAACATCTATTAGCAAATGAGCCAAATCAGTCTGTATAGCTATTCTATAAATTATTTCAGTTTTAGCTCACTGTACTTATAGAGATTCTGCCCACCAGATTTCCAGAAAGATCAACTGGAAATAGATATAACAATTTCCTAGAGATATTATGTGTCAGCCTAATGTCAGCATCACTACCCAGAAATCACCTGAAACTGGACTCCAGACCATCTTCACACCTTCCCTAAGGATTCACCTTAGAGACCTCATTAGATTGTTTTTAATGGGAATTTTATACCACATACAAATATATAGAGAAAAGTTTCACCACTCCCTATATGCCCCTTGCCAACAACTATCTGTATTTTGCCAATTTCATTTTATCTATACTCCCAGGTATTTTTCGTTTTTCTTTTTGATTTTTGTCATCTGTTTTTGTTTGTGGTAGAAAATGTGGTTAGAGTTTTAAAAAACAAATCCCAGATATAAGATACAATATTATTCCATTTGTAAAGACTTGAATACATTTCTCTAACAGATAAAGACTTAAAGAAATAATATTTTCTTAATATCATCTAAAGCCCAGTTGACATTCAGTTACTTCAAGTGCCACAAAGGTGTGTGTGTGTGTGTGTGTGTGTGTATACACACGCATATGCATATTATGTGGCTTGGCTCAAATATAAGAAAATATGATATATATATATATATACATGCTATAAATATAATGTATCATATATTATCTGCAATATACATATTATATATATCATATATGACACATATGATATTTCAAGCTACATAATTCAAATTTTCCTACTTTCACAAATGAGAGCTCATTTCTATCAACCACTATGTTAGTTAGTAAGCAACTAGTCTCTGCAATAAACTCACTTACTAGGCTAGTGAACAAAATGTTTAAGTTACTCAGAAATAAGAATAGCTTACGCCTCTGCAGGAGGCACCTTCAGAGTAGAGCTTTTCTAATCATGATGCTAGTTGATCACTCTAGAGTGTAAATCTCTGATCAAAATTCTAGCTACCTCTACTGACATACATACAGCATGTATCAGGGTGTCTCTGAAGTATTTTTGAGGAATCACAGATCCTGTTAAGAAGTACCAGTGTACCCATGGCTTCTCTTGCCATTGATTCATCTGATGATATTTAGATGTGAGTCAAGAGCCAAGACATGGAAAGTCACCAGTAGCCAAGCCAGCGCCTGTGCTCCTTTGACAGGAAAGCTAGGAAGGAAGAGGCATTTCTCCCTGCCAGCTGGACACTGCAGCGAAGACTCATGTCATTCTCCGTACAGGGTAAAGCAAGAACTCTCATCCCCGTCATGTGCAGGGAAATTTTGACTCAGAGAGGTTAAGAAACTTTCCTAGTATCTACAGGCACCAGTAAACCAAGTGCTTTCTTGCTCAGAAGTCCTTGTGTAACTGAGGTTCTGTAAGGAAATGAGCAGTGAAGAAGGAAGGTCATTTCTGAAGAGAAGAGGACAAGACATGTTACATTTTCCCACAGCAAACAATCCTCAGGGGACTCCGGTTCCTGTACTTGTCTGCATTTCATCCTGAACTACTGACCATGTGCACAAAGCGAAGAATCTGCCATATGTGGATAAGGTAAGAAGAAACAAACACATATGACAAATACTCTAACCAAAGAAGTAAAGTGGGCTGTTCAGAATTGTCAAACTTAGCAAAAGACCACCAAAAACAAAAACAAGACCTTCCAAGAAAACTCCAAAAGCACAATTTTCTAGAAAATCACTCAGCCTCAAGCGTAGAGAACATGACATGAGAAACTTCAGCATCACACATGATGGACTTCTACTGAGCCCTTTCAACAATCTTGTTCGAGAGATGCTATTTTCAGAAAGGAATTATTCTCCCATTTCACAGATGAGGAAACTGACATCAGAGGGTAGGTACCTCACCCCCAAATCCCTTAGCTAATAGGTTCTAGGGAAGGTTGCAGACTTATGAACACGGAAGCACCAGCTCATCTCTATGTCCTAAAGTTTGTAAGAGGTCTGACCTAGACTCACAAGCAATGGGAAGTCATTCCCCAAACCACAAACCTAAAAATTCTAGTCAACTCTCCACTTGATTCCAAATCTGCTCTCCATATCCACCTACATGCTTTTCATTTTGACAGAAATAGTTGATGGTTTGGAACTGACATTAGGCCACTGATTCTATCTCATGCCTGGCTTAATCTTATTTAAACTGAAAAATCTGGGGTTTTTTATTCCTATTTTTTGTTTTCCCTTCACTGCTTCCATTGACAGAGGAAGCATTTGAGCTATTCCACCTAATAATTTGGGAATCAAAAATGTCTATAACCACCATTTCTTGACAAAGCAGTTTTTGATGAGACCAAAGTAATCATTAAAAGAAAGTTAATTTATGGGAGTTTGCTTGACATCTTAGTAATTAGTATTTTTTTTTCCCTTGAAAATCAGCGTTAAGTGTCAATAGTTAATTGTAAAAGAAAAAGTCTCAAGTACCATTTTGCCGTCATTTTATGGAGCTGATTTCCCTCCACTAACAGGGCACTGGCATTAGAAGACATAGTAAAGATTTATGGACTTCATCTCCATTGCTGTAATTAACTCTGTTGAACAATGCTATACTTCTATGAGGCATTAGAAGGCCACTTGCTAAGAAGGTTGAATCTCTGGCCAAGTTCTGAGATGTTTCATCTACCTGAAGAGCTCAGAGCATGATCATTCTACTATTCTCTATAAAGTCCTCACTTAGTGTCAGGGTCTATGCCAGACACTGGGAGCTCATTACCTCCATATTTAAACTATCTGCAAGGAACTTCTATGACAGGCATTAGGGATGGAGAGGGAGGGACTGTTCTAAAGAACTTGACCAGCTCTTGTCCCAAGTTTCCAAGAGGGGACCTCTAAACCCTTTGATTTTCCCAAGTGAGAGGAACGTCTTTGTAACTTGTGGGCAGTCCCTTGGACCACCCCTGACTTTAGGCTAGCGAGATGACATGTGGTGGCCCCTGTGTTTAAGCTAACACAGTGATTTAGCAATCGAAACCCTCTCAGATCTCATCCTATGTCTCTTCTTTTAGCTCCTCCCAATTTCTATCCTTTTACTATTAAAAAAAAAACTGTAATAGAGAGTATGGCACTTTCCTTAATTCTATGAATCATTCATAGAATTTTCAAACCTGAGGATATAGAATGAGCTCCCAAATTTTGTAGCCAGCAGGTCAGAAGTGAGCGTGCCCTGGGGACCCCAAACTTGCAGCTGATGTCTAAAGCAGCAGGGAGGGGCACAGTTTGAGGGGACTGTACCCTTAACTTGTGAGGTGTGGCCTAACTCAGGGCAGGTGAGTCACTAAAGAGGTGAACAAGAAAAAGCCCTTATTTCCATGGGACTTGTATCCTCCTGGACAAAGAAGGCAAGCACAAACACACCGAGCAGAAATCAGGATTTCATCCAGGGAGACCCGCCCTAAAGGTTAGGGAGGTAAATGCAAGGGGAGAGACGGGCTAGAGGAAGGAGGAACGAGTGTCAGGGCAGGCCTTCCTCACCTCAGAGTGGAGATTCAAAGAAGAAGAAGGAAAAATTCTTGAAGATGGAGACCTGACCTTGCCCTTCTTTGATTATCATCAAGCAGGACAATCCAGGAAAAAAAGCAAGTCAAAATCAGCTACTGACAGATTCTGCTGCCCCAAAGAGCTCTGTGTAAAATATCGACCATGAAGTAAATCTTCCGCAACTTGAGTTACATCTTCCCCATTGATCTCCTTCATAAAATCATGGACAGGGTGTCACAGAAGTTCTGTGACAGTGACAGTCTGTACACACCCAAGAAACCTTAAGTCAGAATGACGTATAGATGAAACCAGGGTCCTGACGGCTGTCAAGAAGCCCTCTCCTCTTAATCAGCTGACTCAAGCTCTAATGCACTCTGACCCAGTGAGTCTCAAACTTCACTGTGAAGATGAATTCACTGGGAATTTTGTTAAAATGAAGATTCTGATTCTGTAGGACTGGGACAAGAGAAGAGTCTGCATTTCTAATAAGCTCCCAGGGTGGGTGTTGATATCATGGGTCTGAGGGTCTCAATTAGAGTATGAAATTCTAGCTCAGCTGTATCCAACAGAAAGGAAAAGGGAGTCATAAATGCAAGCCAAATATGTAATTTTACATTTTCTGGTAACTACATTAAAAAAAAAAACAACTAATAAAAATCTTTTGAAATACAAACATTTTAACCTAGTATATTCAAATTACTATCACTTTAAAATCAACAGAAAAAATGATACTGAGGTATTTTCAATCTCATATTTGTACTAAGTCTGCAAAATCCAATGTGCCTTTTATACTCAGTGTCTCTCAATTTGAAGTAACCGTATTTCAGCTGTGCAGTAGCTCTTATGGGCTGTGCTGACCACACTGGTCAGTGCAGAGGTAGGAGTACAGCTCTAGCTACTGAGGAGTCTGAGAACTAAAGCACTGCACTCAGAAAATACACACCTTTGCCTACTGTTGTTGAAGTAATTCGATTTTAGCATTTTACTTCTTACAAGCAACTTTTAGAACTAGGTAACAACTGTGCTATTTTTTAGCATCCTTTGTAAATTGATTTCTACCTTATTTAATCAAGTGTATGATTATTATACATATTTAGATATGAACTATATATGTGACATGTGTGAATATATATAATGACATATACAGTAAGCCCCTTACATAGGAGCCTTCAAGTTGTGAACTTTCAAAGACGGGAATGTGAGTGCCAGCATCTGTGTGCCAGCTGTTGCCCTGTATAACTGTACTTTTCAAGGTACTGTGCTGTAAGACTAGCAACATTTTTACTTGTGTTTTATATACATAGCACTTGTGTGAAAAGTATTATAAACCTATCACAATGCAGTACTCTACAGCTGATTGTATTAGTTGGGTACCTAGGCTAACTTTGTTGAACTTATGAACAAATTGGACTTTCGGACAGACTCTTGGAATGGAACTCATTTGTATGAGAGGACTTAACTATATATATATTACATACATGTATTATATACATAGCTTAAAATATAGATACAGATGAAGATGTAGATGCAGACACAGCATTAGATATTGATACATAGATATAGATAGCTGAGAACAGAAGCTGTCATTCAAAGAATTGTTACATTAGTTCCCTATTGGTACAGAGTAGAAATTTTCACAGATATTTCCTCTAAGCAGGGTAGCTGGACACAAGAAATGGATTTTTTCCCCCTCTAACTTAATTCTCCTGATCGCTAGCCTACATTAGGCCAAGTGAGCAGGTGATCACACAAATCACCTAGCTTCTCAGTAATGCTGTTAGCATCTTTCATCCAAGTCTCCCAAGCATATTAGGAGCACAGCAAAAGCTCTGAAATGCCCTGCAACTCAAACAGCCCCAATTTACAAACAAACTGTTAAGGCAGCCGTTGGCAGCACAATTTGTTTCCAATCTCAGGCCGCATTCCAGTGGACTAGCAGTAATCAGAAGCCAGCGCTTCGGGCACCATCTGCCATTACTCTGACTTCCTGTGGACACTGAATTTTCTCCCTTGGATTGATTTTTTTCTAAGTCACCTAAAGCAATGGTCTAGTGAAGAATGGTGTTGGCCAGAAAGAAGAAAATGAGCTGTTATGATCATTAAAATAGTGATTTTTCAGATAAAGTCATGTTTGTAAATAGGTATCTTTGTACAGTGGGAATTATTGATTACTCCAACAAGAGAAAATAAGGTTACAATCCAAGGTAATTAGGCCTAGACCAAAATAGTAATAATATGTTTTATAGATAGAAGGCAAAGTAGATTTTTTTTACCTGAATTGCTAGGAGTGGAAGAAAATCTCCAATAGTATAGACAGGCTTCATTACCCAGGAGACTAGTTTTCTTAACTGCCTGGTGTTTCATTGACATGTTGTTCACAGGTCTTTAGTCAGACTCAGGCATAAACATACTTTTATAATTAACTCTCAGTTATTCTGAGTGCTTACCTTGATAGCTGCCACAATAAGAACTTCCATATATGTTATCACTGAATCCTCAAAATAATACTAGAAAGTGCACACTGTTACTAGTCCCATTTTACAGTTGAGGGAAATTAATGAACAGGTCTAAGATCACAGATAGGAAGCATGACAAATAGGAGTTGAACTCAGATTCTTTACCATGTGAGCCACCAAGGAAGTCCTGCCATGGACCAAAACATTATCTCAATCAATCATTCCAGTTAGTACAACTCTTATACTTAAGAGGGTTCATCCAAGTGGCCCCTTTTCTAGTATTTACTGACACCAAGGCATCAACTTCTGCCTTATGCTTACTCTGCTCCCCTGTCCTACTCAGTTGTTTAAAGTCAAGAAAGCTCCTAACACAAAAGAAGCATCAAAGACATTAAAATAAATGCTAACCTTCCCCTTTGTCCTCATTAACACAGGCTGAGTTCTGTCATCTATCACCCTTGAAAATTCTCTGGTGGGTCTTCAAGGTCTGTGTCCCCACCTCTGAAAGCTATTCTGAATCTCTTTTGTATGTAACACTTGCTCCATTGGTTCCCAGCCTGAAAGATCAAAATGAGGGAATGGAAATGGACCCAGTTATTCTAAATGAATTGCTGGTGGGGACAGAACACTTTCCATCACATTATAGATTCAGAGGAACTCAATTCCCAGTTGTATCTTCTGAGATTCACAGTGCTTCATGCACTTGTCAATCTTCTTCACTCTTGAGATGACACAGTGGCAGTCTTTAGTAAGACTATTAAGGGATATTAATCAGAAATCAAGCCAATTTAATAGTCACTTGCTAAACTGTAACGATTTGGTAATAACTGCTAGCAAATTTTAATTTGTACATTACTAAAAGTATGTCTGTTTCAGGTACCACAGTTACATTGCTTAGAGCAGGAACTCTCTAATTAGACAACCTCTGTGGGAATAGTGACCTTACCACTTATTACCTCTTTGTCCTTGATCAAGTTCATTGAAACCTCTATGCTGGAGTTTCCATACCTTAAAAGTGAGGCTAACAATACTTTTCCAACAGTTCATATGAGGATTAAAAGAGTCACCAAATTTCTCTGAATTTAATATGCTTGAGACACTGTTATTTTATATATCAATAGGAAAAAAAATGAGGGTGAAACGCACACTAATTTTGGAGAAGTTAAATGTAGGGAGGGAAAGAATTGATGAGATCTAATAATACTTGGCAACAAGGAGTTCATGATCTGAGCCACAGTCTTGTTTTTGCTGACTGTATAGAGTTTCTCCATCTTTGTCTGCAAAGAATATAATCAATCTGATTCCTGTATTGACCATCGGGTGATGTCCATGTGTAGAGTATTAAAAAGCAGAGACATTATTTTGCCAACAAAAGTCCATCTAGTCAAAGCTATGTTTTTTCCAGTAGTCATTATGGATGTGAAAGTTGGACTATAAGGAAAGCTGAGTGCCGATGCATTGATGCTTTTGAACTGTGGTACTGAACTTGGACTGCAAGGAGATCCAACCAGTCAATCCTAAAGGAAATCAGTCCTGAATATTCACTGGAAGGACTGCTGCTGAAGCTGAAACTCCAATACTTTGGCCACCTGATGTGAAGGGCTGACTCATTGGAAAAGATCCTGATGCTGGGAGGGATTGGGGGCAGGAGGAGAAGGAGCCAACAGAGATTGAGATGGTTGGATGGCATCACCGACTCTATGGACGTGAGTTTGAGCTCTGGGAGTTGGTGATGGACAGGGAAGCCTGACCTGCTGCAGTCCATGGGGTTGCAAAGAGACGACAGACACGACTGAGCGACTGAACTGAACGGACACTGAACTACATAATCTTTCTAGCCTTGGTTTCCTCATGAATAAAGAATAGGGAACAGTAAATGCCCAGGTTGTAGGTTCTGATCACAAGAGGTGTCACATAGCAAGCACTCAGTAAATATTAGGCTGTGGTAATTCTGGAATTAATAACCTCTCCCTCCCACACTATCACCATGCCGTGTTGGAGTAAGTTCTTTTCTTGTCTATTGTAATTTCTATAAAAACGACTGGGAGCAATAATTATAATCTAATAAAGTTCTTACCACAGTGCCTGGCACACAGAGGTTGCTCAATAAATTGTAGCTCTCTTACAATGAGAATAGAGTACTCTGAGGATTCATCTGAATATCTAAAGTTGTCTTTCCCCTCATCCTGCTCTCTCTGAGAATGAACCCTACTGAGATGAAGATAAATTTTATGATAATTAATATTACATGCTTTTCACTTAAATGCAACATCGTCAGTTCTATCCACGACACTTGCCAGAGTTGTTCTTTCAATTAGCATTGCATATATTGAACTTGAACTCAGTAAGGATTGGGTGGTGGGGTGGTGGTTGGGATAAAAGTACTTCCGTAGACTTCTGGAGCAGGGGGAGGCACTCCATGGTAAGCATCCTACTCATCTTTGGGGCTGTATGGCCTTATCCATTCCTCCCACTACAAAATGAATTAGATAATACAACCTTATTTATTTCACAGATAAGGAAACTGGGACTCTGAGGGTTTAAGTAATCTGTTTAGAGTCCATCTAAAGGAGCAATGGGGACTTCCCTGGTGGTCCAACGGTTAAGATTTCACCTTCTAATACAGGGCGTGCAGGTTTGATCCCTGGTCAGGGAGCTGAGATCACACATGCCTCAGGACCAAGAAACCAAAACATAAAACAGAAGCAATATTGTAACAAACTCAATAAAGACTTGTAAAATGGTCTACATCAAAAGATCATAAAAACATTAAAAAAAGGTGCAACGTATGATCCCCAAGGATGAAGCCATAAGCTCCATGGCAGGTGGAACTTTGTCCCACGTTTTCCTTTCCTTGCCTAATTGTTGATATTTGACTTGTTTGAACTTCAGGTTCTTCTATAACATTACGGGGGTGGAAAGGATCAGTGTAGGAATCTTCTAGCCTGAAGGTTCAGTGAGCCTCTGAAAAAATAGGGTATGACTATCAAATATTTCACGCACCCCTCATCTCCGTATGTCAAGCAACTTATAAAGAAGTGAAGGGAAAACTTCAGAAGCTAAGTTGAAGTCAAGAAGTGTATCCTGTGAGGACAGGCGGGAAAGATTAAGGCTCTTGTGACTGAGGTTTATACAATCATGGACCATTATAATTTTCTAAATCCTGGTATATGGAGAGCAGAGGGCCTACACATGTATGATGGGGTCATTTTTGCACCATGGAGAATAAAGTGTGTGATGCTTCCTCCAGCAGTGAAAACACAGGGTTAATCCTGCATATACGAAACTCCCATCACGTGTCAGGCCATGCTGGGTGCTCTGTATAAACCATTTTATTAGTTCTCATAACCTGTAAAGAAGATTTGGTGTTCATTTTATGGATGAGAAAATCAAGACTTATGAATAGTCAATATTATGCCTAAGCTTACACAACAAATCAATGGTATAGTCTGGGTTTCAGCCCAGGTTTTGAATATTCAATTTGGTGCTAATACTTGCTTGAGGGGGGTTGGATTAGAATTCTCTAGTGTGTTCCTATTAGTAGAGTTTGTCAGATTTTTTTTTTTTTTTTGTAAATTTGGGCAAAGCTGGGTTAAAATGAAACAGGCTTTCTCATTGTGGAACTGATCAGAAGCTCTGTTAAATTTCAGAAGTGGGATATAGCATGTATCATTTCCCAAATGGAATTTGTTTTTCAAGACACATTTCTTTGACTATTGTTTATACTACAAGTTTGGGGAAACACTGGCAAGATATAGTCCCAGATGAACTATGTATTATGGCTACACAGAGAAGTTATTTAGGAGCATTTATTTACGAAGAACTGTAAGGGACACACATCCTGAGTACTGATTTAAGAGATGATTAAATGAAAAAAAATACAACTTAGATGAAATATGGTAAATTTGACAGTATAAATAAAGCATTTTAAATAGTTATTAGGTGTAAGAAGCTATTTAGAAATTGTCCCAATATTATTTTTTGATTGATGCCATATATGACTTCATAATATAACGACATTGTATATTGGCTGGTGTTTGTGTTTATGTCCTGGTATGCTGTAACATATGTATATGCTTAGTCCCGTCTGACTCCTTTTGACCTCAAGGACAGCAGTTTTCCAAGATCCTCTATCCGTGAGATTTTTCAGGCAGTTTCATATAAATACCTAACACAAGATGTCCTGAAGAATGTATACATTCTGGAAGTGATTCACTTTTTTTTTTAACAGTTGTACACACTCACATTTGCTAACTTGCTGGCTCCACGTCTTACTTTCACTTTATTTCACTTTAGCAATTTCGTATTTATGTGGGTTTGGATTGAAGTTATAGCATGAGATACATCACTGCGAGCTTTATAAACAAAAGATCGATACCAGCTCAGCTGTCAGCCCCACTGTTCAATCTGTCCCTTATCTATCAGACTGAGGTTTACAGCGGCAGACTAAGTAATTACAATTCTTCATAGCTCTACAAACTTCCTCTGACATCAACATGATTATTTCCTGAGAAGCTGTAACTTTAAACATTTCTCTGAACTTCAAACTGCATGAATCAGCAACTTACATTCAAGATTTGAAGTGTCAGCGAATCCTCCTTTAAAACTGGATATTTCCTGGAACAGTTGGCTTAAAAAAAGAAAGTCATGCGGTTCTCCAAAATTTTCATAGAGGCCTTTGTGGATATTTTTTAAGCACCAGGCTCTCTATAATTACTTAAAAAGATTTCTAAAATCTCTAATGATACCAAGAAAAATAGCCAGAAAAATAAAAAGAGTTCTTCACTTCATGACAATCTAAATTATTAAGATTTGTCAAAGTAAGATGCTTAATTACAAAGGGAAATTTCACCACGTAAAGCGTTTTAATGACTGGCTTTAATGAAGAATAGATCTGATGACTGTAAATGAAATGCAAGTTTCTGTGAAGGTTCTCCCTTATCTTTGGCTTCTCTTTTTACCTGAAATTAGTCAGCCTAATGATCTTCCCTAAAATAATAATCAGATAACATCACACAAATCAATGGGCTTAAAATCTTCTACCAAAAGGTGGTATACAGTTTTTGTATTTTTAGCAGACCAGCTAAGAACAGAACTATTCTCTCAATAAAAACAATATAAACTGTGGAAAAAATGTTCATGTTGTTGAACAGCAACCAAGGCAATGAACACTGAGATGTCAAGATCTTTGCACAGGGGAAATAAGGTTGTGATCCTGACACTGGGGATAGCTTTTTCCCTTGTGGCATTTGCCAGTTCAACTCAGCAGCGTGCAAGCTGATAACAGCACCAGGAGTTACCAGCAGTATACCAAAGATACCAGATACCAGTAATGGGTATAAAGCAGTGGGTTGAGAGGCCAACATTGAAAATTAAGTAATCTCGAGGTGCTCAAGAACAAAAAACAGACTTTAAGGGCCACCAATAACAAGGGATCAGGTAAAAATCTCAGACTATGTGTTGAATGTCTGAAGGGGTTACAACAAAGAAGTGAGGGATAAACGGAAGCAAACTAACGTGCACAAAGATTAGAATCCAATTCAATCGGCTCAACCCCAAACTGTGTTGAGATGTATATCCCCAGCCAAGTGACTGCTGAAAGTAAAATCAAATCTTATATAATACAAGATAATATCATCAGACCATGGAATTCTCTCTGTATTTTTTAATTATTTATTTATTTTTCGCTGCCCTGTGCAGCACGTGGGATCTTAGTTCACCAACAAGGGATCAAACCCACAACCCTTGCATTGGAAGCACAGAGTCTCAACCACTGAACCACCAGGGACATCCCAGTCTGTAATTTTTTTTACTCATATTTGACACCAAGTTTTTAAAATTATGTCATTCAACTGATCAGGAGTCATGATTAAATGGCTAAAAAAACAAGAGAAAAACAACACATGGCTAAAAATTTAAACAATAAAATACAGTAAAATAAATTATTCACAAGAGATTCATATATTGGAGCTACCGTTGTTTTTGTTCAGGTTCCTACCTCTTTACAAACCCCTGAACTATAGCATATTGGGCTTCCCTGTCCTTCACTACGCCCCTGAGTTTGCTCAAACTCATGTCCACTGAGTCAGTGAGGACATCCAAACATTTCACCCTCTGTCGCCCTCTTCTCCTCTTGCCCTCAGTCTTTCCCAGCATCAGGATCTTTTCCAATGAGTCAGTTCTTCACATCAGGTGGCTGAAGTATTGGAGCTTCAGAGATTTTAAAATAACTGTTAGCCCATAACATTAGATGATATGATAAAAAGGATTTCAGGAGGTAACTGGAATTAATTAAAAAGAATAAAATGGAAATCATGAAACTGAAAAATACCAATAAATAGAATTAGAAAAAAATAGTAAAGCTGAAGAGATAATTTTTAAGTTGAGAATTTGCTCAAAAATACTATAACTAATGCAGAGATATTTTAAAAACATGAAAAAAAATGTAAACAATGCAACTGATAAGGGATTAATCTCCAAAATTTACAAAAACCTGGAGAGGACTCTTGAGAGTCCCCTGGACAGCAAGGAGATCAAACCAATCAATCCTAAAGGAAATCAACCATGAATACTCACTGGAAGGACTGATGCTGAAGCTGAAACTCCAGTACTTTGGCCACCTGATGCAAAGATGCAAAGAACTGACTCACTGAAAAAGATCCTGATGCTGGGAAAGATTGAGGGCAGTAGGAGAAGGGGACGACAGAGGACAAGATGGTTGGATGGCATCATGAACTCAATGGATGTGAGTCTGAGCAAACTCCTGGAGATGGTGAAGGACAGGACAGGGAAGCCTGGAGTGCTGCAGTCCATGGGGTCACAAAGAGTCGGACACAACTGAGCTACTGAACAACAATAACATGCAGCTCAATATTAAAAAAATTAAAATTAAAAAAATCAGCAGAAGGCCTAAATACACATTTCTGTGTGACCCCACAGATGGCAGCCCACCAGGCTCCGCCATCCCTGGGATTCTCCAGGCAAGAACACTGGAGTGGGTTGCCATTTCCTTCTCCAATGCATGAAAGTGAAAAGTGAAAGTGAAGTCACTCAGTCGTGTCTGACTCTTTGCGACCCCATGGACTGCAGCCTATCAGGCTCCTCCATCTATGGGATTTTCCAGGCAAGAGTACTGGAGTGGGGTGCCATTGCCTTCTCCACAGATGGTGACTGCAGCCATGAAATTAAAAGACGCTTACTCCTTGGGAGAAAAGTTATGGTCAACTTAGCATACTAAAAAGTAGAGATGTTACTTTGCCAACAAAGGTCCATCTAGTCAAGGCTATGGTTTTTCCAGTAGTTATGTATGGATATAAGAGTTGGACTATAAAGAAAGCTGAGCACCAAAGAATTGATGCTTTTGAACTGTGGTGTTGGAGCAGACTCTTGAGAGTCCCTTGGACAGCAAGGAGATCCAACCAGTCAATTCTAAAGGAGATCAGTCCTGAATATTCATTGGAAGGACTGATGATGAAGATGAAACTCCAATACTTTGACCACCTGATACAAAGAGCTGACTCATTTGAAAAGACCCTGATGCTGGGAAAGATTGAAGGCAGGAGAAGGGAATGACAGAGGATGAGATGGTTAGATGGTATCACTGACTCAATGGACATGAGCTTGAGTAATCTGTGGGAGGTGGTGATGGACAGGGAGGCCGGGCATGCTGTAGTCCATGGGGTCTCAAAGAGTCAGACATGGCTGAGTGAGTGAACTGAACTGAAAATACAAATATTGCCAGACTGAATAATAATCTTGATTTGAAAAATTAAACAGAACTCTATGCCTTAAAAACAGACAGATGATATACATAAGGATCAGAGAAGGCAATGGCAACCCACTCCAATACTCTTGCCTGGAGAATCCCAGGGACATGAGTCTGGTGGGCTTGCCATCAGTGGGGTCGCACAGAGTCAGACACGACTGATGTGACTTAGCAGCAGCAGCATACATAAGGATGTGGAAAGGTTGACAATAAAAGTATGAAAATGATATTTTACACTAAACAACTGATATGGACTGTACTATGCCCACGAAAGTCATATACTAAAACCCCAACCCCTAATATTTGGAGATATGGCTTTTAAGTGGTAATTGATGTTAAATGAATTCACAAGGTTAGGATACTAATCTCATTGTATTGGTGGTTTTTGAAGAACAGGCATCTACCAAATAAAAGCCATGTGAAGATGCAGTGATAAAGCAGTTATCTACAAGAAAAGGAGAGTTTTCATCAAACACAACCATACTGGCACCTTGATCTTAGACTTCCAGTCCTCAGGATTGTAATAAAATAAAACTGTTTTGTCTAAGCTTCCCAGTTGGTGGTATTTTATTATGGTGCAGACTAAGAAACAAATGTTAAAATTGATAATTACATTGTGTTTATGTAAGATGACAGTTCCTATTCTTAGGAAATACACACTGAAGTATAAGGTTAAAAAATTCATTTAGGTTTTTTATGTACAGTGTTATAGAAAAACCAGAATGAATATTTTGGCCAACCCAATATTTAGGGGTAAATGCTCATTATGTATGCAACTCATTCTCAATTCGACTATAAAAAATATTATCCATGTAAAGAGAAAGACAAGGAACATATAGGAAAATATACTTAAGGCATAATTGATAAAGAATGTATATCCAGAATATGTAGAAAAATTTTATGAATAATAAAATATATCAAGTCCGATAAAATAATGGGCAGGAGACTTGAACAGATACTTTATAAAAGTAGATATTCAAATGGTAAATAAATATGTAAAAAGATTCTCCATTTTATTCACTACATATTGTGTGTCTTACCTGTTCACTGACATATCCATGGTGGTTCATCTTAGTCCATGCACAAATCTTTAAATAATTTAAATATCATGCATTGAATTAAGTCAACTAAGTCTTAAAGCATCTGAGGAGGATTTAGCCAGATTAAAAAGTGAAGTAAACAGGGCATTCCTGGGCAGGGAGACGAGGTAAGCAGGGATTTGGAGCTCAGACATGGAATCAGTATAGAGAATCATAAACAAAGCACCAACTTAGGGTTTGGTGCAAAAGATGACGCCGTTGATTCAATCAAGGCAAAATGATGGAAGTCCTTACTCCAAACTATTGCTATGATTCTTAGTTTATTAATTTCTCACTCTCATAAAGTGCCATTTTTAAGGTCAAGCTGTTTTCTATAAGATTCTGGGTCTAGCAGGCATATCAATCAGTACAAAAGCACAGAAGTCCACTGTGCATAAATCAATAGAGTATACATATTCTTGAAACATAGAAGGTAGTTGCTCAGCAAATGTGGTATTAAGATGCAGAAATGTCTCATCTCTTAGGACCCCTCTCTAAGGCTGCTATGAAAAATCACTCACATGGGAATATTTAAAAGAGATAACATAGTAAGTGTAGATATAATAAGCCCCTGAGTATTAAATGAATGATAAATGACCAACATAAATGTTTATCTCAATTCTCCATACAGAGTTGGTGAATCATTTATATTTTCCAATGGATCTTCCTAGTTTTGCCCCTTAAGACAACAGAAATGACTTTTGGGAAAAATACCACGGCACATGAAAGCATTAAAAATTGTTTGTCACAACAATCTTAATTATGCAATATGACTTCAAATATTTCTGATAAAAACTAACAGATGGAAAAATGTTCTGGACTGCCCAGGCTGACACTGCCTTTGGAAATGTCTTCTGGTACCCACTTCTGAGAAGTGTAGACACCCTTCACCTTATCCCATTCACCTCTGGAAGTGACCATGAATTTTCTCACTTTAGCATTTCTGGAACATTATCCTTTCTTCTGCATCTTATGCTTCACTTATATACTGTTGGCTACTGCTGCTGCTGCTAAGTCGCTTCAGTCATGTCCGACTCTCTGCGACCCCAGAGACGGCAGCCCACCAGGCTCCCCCGTCCCTGGGATTCTCCAGGCAAGAACACTGGAGTGGGTTGCCATTTCCCTCTCCAATGCATGAAAGTGAAAAGTGAAAGTGAAGTCGCTCAGTCATGTCCGACTCTAACGACCCCATGGACTGCAGCCCACCAGGCTCCTCCGTCCATTATATACTGTAACTGTTTACTTATTCAGGCTCCAACAAATGAACCTGTTTACTGCATGACCTCTGTCTTCCCTTCAATATGGTTTTTCTACATGTTGGTCTCAGGACGCCTTAGTCAAATAATTCATAATGCTGTCAAAAACAATAGCAGGTAATATGGACAGCTTTATATATACTACATGCTGTGCACAGTGCTTTAAATATATAGAGCCTCATTTAAACCTCATCATCACCCTATAAGGTTGTTTTTGTTTAGTTGCTAAGGCGTATCCGACTCTCTGCGACCCCATGGACTGCAGCACAGGCTCCTCTAAAGCCTATTAGCAGCCTAGGCATCCACCGAGCAAATGGATGTTCAAGGATGAGGTTTTGGTTTTTCAATCAGTTTGTGTTCTTATCTATGACAAAATAATGCCTGTTGTTTTTTTTTTTTTAGGCATACACATTTATTAAATTTTGTTAAAAGAGTCCTTGAGTAAAAGTCTTTAGGGACTTGCTTAAATAGATTAAAACCACAAATGTCTAACAGTGTTATAGGACATGAATTGGCACAAGAGCACCATCTATTAACAGTAGCTGGGGATGTACTTGGCAATTTTCACCATGAGATCCTTTGTCCACCATTTATCTAAGTTCTTCACAAATGAGACTTTTTTGTCATTCTTTAATCTTATAAATTTCCTAGAGTATAAGAAGGATATTTGTAAATTAGAGATTTTATTTTTTTTTCCTGTTAAGTACATCTTTTCTGATCCCTTGCAATCCCTTCTGACCAAGCATTTTGCTTATACATTAAAGGCTTCCACTGGTAAGCCCGATTTTGCCTTTCCATGTTCTCTGAGCTTGGATCCTACCTCCAGTCATACCAGAAGACCTAAGAAGGCTATGATTTGTGCTCCTATCAAAACTACTCCATTTATTTGGTTTTCCTTAGCTGGCAAATACGTTTTTCACATGCAGATAGTTCTAGCAAATCCTAGGACATAGTTCACTTGATAAGATCACCACTCCCTCCCAGCAAAATTATTTCCACTATTAGTTTACTTTGTAAAATATATTTTGAGAAAGAGAAAAAGAAGCTAGATCCCAGTGCTTTCTAAATTAAAAGAGTAAGAGAAGGGAATTAATAACAAGCTTGTGCTGTCCATCCTACAGGTACTTGTTAAAGATCCTTGCATGTATCCCCTCATTTAATCCTCACTACACCCCTCTTAAGCTTCCCTGGTGGCTCTGATGGTAAAGCGTCTGTCTGCACTGCAGAGACCCGGGTTCAATTCCTAGGTTGGGAAGATCCCCAGAGAAGGAAATGGTAGCCCACTCTAGTACTCTTGCCTGGAAAATCCCATGGCGGAGGAGACTGGTAGGCTACAGTTCATGGGGTAGCAAAGAGTCAGACACAACTGAGCAACTTCACTTTCACTTTCACACCCCTCTTAACAGGAACTTGTAACATATTTATTGACTATGGATTTTGTTTTCTTATTCAAGTCTTCACATTAACTTCAAAATGTACCTTCTTGTATGTATCCCATTGTTCTAGATATTTGAGAACAATTTGGATTCTAATATTTTTCTACTTTTGAGCCTGAGGCCAAAATATGTGTCATAATTCTCTATCTCAGGTGTGTGTGTGTGTGTCTGTGTGCATGCATGTACAAATTATTTTTCCCTTAGCCTAAAAAAGTCCTATTTGTTTTTGAAACAAAGATAAAGGGCAATCTGCTCTTATTGACATACTAAGTATTTTTTGGCCTCTATGTATATTCTCTTGCTTTTATACAGAGTCATCTCATGGTAAACTTGGAACACAAAGCAAAGGAAAAGTAGGAGCAGAGTTTTGAACATTTTAAATGCATTTGAAGTAAGATTCACTGGGACTTCACAGGGGACGCATTCCTCAGAACATCTGACAGTTGAAGAATGTTTTCATATTCTGTTTCGGAAAACATAAGCTGTTTCTGGTTTCCATTTGGGGTCATTATGACTGATACCAAAAGGAATAACTGTCAAAAAATCTATCTGTCCATTTCAAACTCATATTCTAACTCAAGATTTGTTGGTCTGTATGGAATCAGAACATCAGGGCTGTCAAATACATGACATGCAGCTAACCTTACAGAAAACGGTTACTTTCTAACCAAGGCATTCTTACCCCTCTGTTCATTGACAGCCTTCGAAAGATATGAGTTCTGATTATAAGAATGTGCAAATGTGCCTTTGGGAGGAGCTAGTGTCTAGGAATTTCACATGATTCTAAAAGGGTCTGTGATACAAAAGAGATTATAAATCACTATTCTGTTTCTTTTCCCCAGCATCACTGAGATATAATTGACATTTAACACTGTGTATTAATCAAGATTGCCGGGACAAATATCAATAACCTCAGATATGCAGATGACACCACCCTTATGGCAGAAAGTGAATAACTAAAGAGCCTCTTGATGAAAGTGAAACAGCAGTGTGAAAAAGTTGGCTTAAAGCTCAACATTCAGAAAACGAAGATCATGGCATCCAGTCCCATCACCTCATGGCAAATAAATAGGTAAATAGTGGAAACAGTGACAGACATTAATTTTGGGGCTCCAAAATCACTGCAGATGGTGACTGTAGCCATGAAATTAAAAGACACTCACTCCTTAGAAGGAAAGTTATGACCAATCTAGACAGCATATTAAAAAGCAGAGACGTTACTTTGCCAACAAAGGTCCGTCTAGTCAAGGCTCTGATTTTTCCAGTAGTCATATATGAATGTGAGAGTTAGACTGTAAAGAAAGCTGAGCACTGAAGAATTGATGCTTTTGAACTGTGGTGTTGGTGAAGACTCTTGAGAGTCCCTTGGGCTGCAAGGAGATCCAACCAGTCCATCCTAAAGGAAATCAGTCCTGAGTGTTGACTGGAAGGACTGATATTGAAGCTGAAACTCCAGTACTTTGGCCAACTGATACGAAGAGCTGACTCATTTGAAAAGAACCTGATGCTGGGAAAGATTGAAGGTGGGAAGAGAAGGGAACAACAGAGGATGAGATGGTTGGATGGCATCACCGAGTTAATGAACATGAGTTTGGTTAAGTTAGTGATGGAGTTAGTGATGGACAGGGAGGCCTGGCGTGCTGCAGTCCATGGGGTCACAAAGAGTTGGACACGACTGAGCGACTGAACTGAACTGAGTTGAACACTGTGTAAGTTTAAAGTGCACAGTGTTGATTTTATATATGTGTGTGTATATATATATATAGCAAATGATTACCAATATAGCCTTAGCTAAAGCCTTCATCATGTCCCACAGTTGTCAATCCTATGTTGTGATAAGAATATTTAAGACCTGCTCACTTAAGAACTTTCAGCATATATTATAGAATTATTAGGTATAATCATTATGCTGTACATTAGATCCCAGAACTTATTCATCTTACAGCTGAAAGCTGGCATCCTTTATCCAACATCTTCCCATTTCCCCCACCCCAGCCCCTGGAAACCAGAGCTCAACTGTCTCTAAAGCATGATCTTTAAAGGAAAAGGAAGATTATGAATCTCACAACGCCACTGTCAATTAATTTTTCTTCCACTTTTTACAACGTATCAGTATATGCACAGGCAGAGAAATGACCCCTGCCTACTAATTCCTGTTAACCCAGATGATGTACTAAGTTACTGGAATATTCTACATAACTGATACCTGGTCATATGTACTGTTTTCAAACAAAACAGTTAGGATACTGTAATAACAGGATATTTATCACAGGGGTAGAGGAGTAACATATCCATGTAAGGACTAGTCTTAGGCAAAGTAACAATTATCACTTAATTTACTCTTCCAACAACCATGTGAGATTCACTCTATTTTCGATTTACAAGTAATAAAACTGGGACTACAGAGGTCAAAATCCTGATCTAAGAAACTGATCTAGTGAGTTGCTGAAATGATGAAATCTGCTGCTGAATAAGTGGAAACTTTGATTGCATCTGAATGGTAACTGGTCCACTTTTAAAGGAGACATGAGGGAGGAGGGGAACAGAATGTTTTTCAGGGGTAATTATTTACATTGATTGACAGACCCAGCAACCAATAAGTAGCTACTTGAAGAACATAAGGAAGGGCCTTTATTTCAAATAACCTCCAATTTGAGAAAAATGAAAAGTAAAATATTTATGTCACATATTTATATCACAAATATATAGCCAGCGATTAAAATACCTAAAAAGAATTTAGGTAGATTTAACTACCAGACCTGAAAGAATGATAAAAGTGGAGATAGCACAAAGTAAGGTAAAACCTGAGGCAGTTAAGATATGAAGTAGTAGAAAATCCATAGTTAAACTGCCTGAAAAAAATTAATGAATGGAAGAAAAATCTGTATTAGGAACCATCAAAGAAGTATTGTTAGGAATGCAGCAGGAATTCTAAGAAACAATTCTTACTTTATACTAGCTAATTTGAAAACACAAAATGGACATGTGCCTAGAAAAATCTAATTTAATAAATCTGAATCAGGAAAGAAAGGATGACCTCAACTTCTATATCTGTCACAGAAATTGAACAAATATTTGAACATTCTCACCAAAAGAAAACAAACAAACAGGCCCAAATACATTCAGAGGCAAGTTTTAATGAAAGTCTGACTGATAATTTCCATGTATATAAAAGTTTTTTTCAGAGAATAGAAAGAGGGAACATTATTAATTATTTTTGTTAGTATGGTCTTATATTAAAACACTTTACTGAGGTATGACTGACATGGAAACACTATACATATTTAATACATACAACTTAATGAGTTTTGAGATAAATAGACACGTATGAAACCAGCACCTATGCTTTTAACATATCCATCACCAACCAAAAGTTTCCTCCCACCCTCTTTTATAATTATTATTTTGTGATAAAAACACTTAATGTAAAGTCTTTCCCTTTAGCTATTTCTGAAATACACAATGCGGTATTCTTAAGTACAGGCTCTGCTGCTCTGTGTACAGCAGACAGTACAGTAAGTAGAGAAAGTAGAACTCTGTGATTTATTCATCTTGCACAACTGAAACTCTGAAGCCCGTAACAAATGCCTCCTCATTTTTCCATTCCTCCAGGCCCTGGCAACCGTAATTCTATTCTCTGCTTCTTTGAGTTTTGACTATTTTTAGTTCAGTTCAGTTGCTCAGTCGTGTCCGACTCTGTGACCCCATGGTCACCAGGCTTCCCTATCTATTTTAGAATCCTCATATAAACAAGGTCATGTAGCATTTGTCCTTCCATGCCTGGCTATTCCATTTAGCATAATGCCCTCCATGTTCCTCCATGTCATCTCAAGTGGCAGGATTTCCTTCTGTTTTAGGGCCAAATAATATGTATACACCACCTTCTCTTTATTCATTTATCCAATGATGGACATTTAGGCTGTTTCTTTTTTGCAATGAACATGAGAGTTCTCTTCAGAATCCTGATTTAATTCCTTAAGATATATATGCAGAAGTAGAATTTCTGGGTCCCTGGTAGTTCTGTTTTTACCTTTTAAGGAAACTTCATGTTTTCCTACTCCCTAGACTAATTTGCATCCCTAATAACAATGTTCAAAAGTTACTATTTTCTCCCATGTCCTAACCAATAATGACCAATAATTCTCTCTCTCTCTCTCTCTTTTTTTTTTAATAACAGCTATACTAACAGGTATGAGATGATACCTCATTATGGTTTTGATCGGCAATCAGTTATGGAAGAAGAGACATTATAACCAATGCCATGGAAATAATACAGATCACAAGGGACTGTTAGAATTATTGTACACCAGCAAATTGGATAGCCTAGAAGAAATGGATAAATTTAGAGAAACAAACAACCTACCAAGACTGAATCAAGAAGAAATAGAAGGCCTGAAAAAAGACCAGTACAAAATAAGGTTAAATTGGTAAAAAGAAAAAAAAGAAAAAAATACCCTCCCCCAAAAGAAAAGCCAAGGGCCAGATGGCTTCACAGGTAAATTCTGCCAAACATGTAAAGAATTAATACAAATCTTTCTTAAAGTTTCTTTCTGAAAACAAGAAGAGGGAACACTTCCAAATTCAATTTATGAGTTCAGCACCACCCTCATGTCAAAGTCAGACAAAAACATCACAAGAAAATTTCAGGCCTATACCCTTGATGAACATAGACATAAAAATCCTCAACAAAATATCAAACTAAATAGTAGATTAAAAGAATGATACATCATGACCAAAGATAATCTTGATTATAAAACCAGTCCTGAATAACAAGATCAAGGAAGATATTACAGGCCAATCTCATTCATGAACATGTTGCAGATTTTTTTTTTTTTAATTTGTAGAAATGAAGCCACCAGGGCCTGTAAAATGTAATATAACTCAGTGGGGCTTAGCAAAGGAATGCAAAGTGAGTCTCAACTTAAAATATCTTTTAAGGAAATTTAACCTATTAACAAAAATGAAGAGTCACACAATTATCTCAAGAAAAGAAAGAAAGCATTAGTGAAACAACATCTACTCATGATTAAAAGGAAAATCAAAATGAAAATCCTCTCATTAAGGTAAAAACAAAAAGGAATTTCTTAATCTGCTGAAAGTTAACAACATCAAAGACAAACCTATAGCAAACTTACATTTGTTTCATTCTATTAAATGTGAGGTATCATTTATTACAAGATGCACCACACAGAAAAAAAAAATGTTACCAATTAAATTGTGGTAATCACTGATTTTTAGGTTTATGACACTAAGAATAGTGTAAATGTGAAAAATCACATACTTGAGAATTCAAACTATGGTTAAATGTGAAATATTCAAAGCTGTATTTTAAAAATTAGAACTATGATTATATATCCCTAATACTACTACTTCTATTCTCATCCCAGTAAAGGTCTTGGTATTGGGTTGAAGCAGTCCAGTGGTTAGGACTACATGATTTCACTGCTGAGGGCAGAGCTTCAGTAGTCAGTTGGGGAATTAAGATCCTGCCACAAGCCATGCAGCGCAGCAAATAATAACAATCATTCATTCATTCATTTTAAAAAATTTCATTTCCACCTGGGACCTCAGAATATGACCCTATTTTGAAATAGAGTCTTTGTATGCATATATTAGCTATGGATTCTGATCAGAAATCATTCTGGATTTACAATGTCCCCTAATTCCAAAAACTGAACAGAGAGGAAAAACCAAGGGAAGGCAGAAGCATAGTCTAGAGATATTCTGCCACCAAAGCGTGTTAACACCATCAGATATTGGCAAACCAAGGGATCATTCTTCTCTAGAGTTTTTAGAGAGATCAAGACTCTACACATACTTATGCACTTCTAGCTTCCAGACAGTAAGAAAACAAATTTCTGCTGTTTTAAGCCACTCAGATTGTGCTATTTGTTATGGCCCATGCAGGAAACTAATGCAATCCTTTAATACAATTGCAATAAGTCAAGAAAATAAATAATCAAGAGAGAGATCATTATTATTCGCAAATCATGACTGTATGGAAAACAGAAAAGTATAGGGAAATTATTTTATTTAGTGAGTTTGGTAGCATAGTTGGAGATAAAATTAATATACCAAAATCAATTATATTGGGATGCCAAAATGTTTGTTCAGGTTTTTCTGTAACATCTTATGGAAACACCCCAACAAACTTTTTGGCCAACCCAATGTATTTATAAAATAGCCACAAAATATTAGAAGGTATATTTTCTAACATCTTTTAAAATGATACCATTTGTAATAACAATAAAGTTATAAACCACTTAGGAATTTACCTGTGGCGGATTCATTTTGATATTTGGCAAAACTAATACAATTTTGTAAAGTCTAAAATAAAATAAAATTTTAAAAAATAAAATGAAATAAAAACAGAAAAAAAAGGAATATAAAATATATATAAGAAAATATTTTGAGAAAATTATATTTATATATAAAATTTATATATAAAATCTTTACTCAAAACTTAAATAACTAGTTAAGTAAACCATGCTGATATCAGAAGACACATTACTGAAAATATCAAAACTATTCCTGATAAGTGATAAGTAAATTAAATTATAGTGAAAATTGTATTAATATTCTTTGTAAAACTTGACCTACTGATTCTACAATTTACATGGAAGAGCAAAGGTCCAAAAACAGCCATGTTATTTCTGAAAAAGAACATTGGTTCAGAAGATAAGAGGCTCATTTTAGCTTCTATTAAGACTTATTATAAAACCATAGTAATTTAGACAGTGTAGAATCAGCACAGGGATAGACTAATAGACCAGCAGAACAGAATTAGAGAACCCAGAAATAGATCCATGCATGTAAACAAATAATGTGCAAAATTGAGTGCAAGCATTTAAAAAGAATTATAGCAATCTAGAACTGCCACAACATCCAAATTCATGATTTCATAAGTATAGGTCCGTAATAGATTGGATATTAAAATAAAACAAACAGAAAACTGGTCCCTCACTACTTCTTGAGTATTGGCTTAAAGAAAAAAATTAAAAGTATACTATAATCCTGCATTATTGGGCAAAAAGACATCTCCTAGATACACCAAAATAGACAGAATGTTGCAAATCAAAATGAGCAAAGCTGGACAAAAACCAGACCAGTTTCAAATAACTGGGTCAGTGTAGAGAACGATTCAGAGGTCCTACTGGGTTGCAAGGAAACCTAAACCCAGTGTTTACTGACCAGACTTGGATCTGTGCCCTGACAACGTACCCGTGATCCCGTGATGTGAAATACCAATATGGAGTCATGGATGCTCTGAGCTCCCACTGTGGGAAAATGAGTTACCATGCTGCAACAATCCCTTGGACACAAACCATCTGTTTGCACAGCTACAGAGAAATCAGAGCCTATTCATAGATTCCTAAAGTGTTAAAGCTGGAGGCCATCTCAGAAGCCAGAAAGATTTACCTTAAAACAAAACAAAACAAAACAAACAGCAGAGAGACAAACACTGTGTGGTTGGAAAACTAACCCCAAGATGACCAGTGGCCTGGTGACATTAGGGTATCAGTTTTCTAAGACATTAATAGGCTTCTGCTTGCAGCTTGAAGAAAGTCTTACAAAGTAGGCAGCCCCATTTGCCCCACAGGAAACAAAATTTTCAGTTGTCATAAAAGACACAGAATCATACTTAGCAGAACCATCAAATCTTAGGGGATTGTCCCAGCAACTGGGGAAAAAATACCACCAACTCTCATCCACACGGACTTCCTATCATCAAGTTGAAGGTAAATACTGAGTTAAGAAGTATTTAAGGTGATGAACGAGGATGGTTAAGTCTACTTTAGGTGCATCCAACTAAATCATCCTGTCTTATAAAATTCAACAACATGAGTTGAAAAGATCTGTGCCCACATGGACTCAGATTATTTCTTTAATCAATTATGGGTCCTTCCTTATCTCTTTCCTGTGTTAGCAGTTAGAAGATTGACCAAGGGAACCATGAAACCAAGCCTAGCAAAGCCACATTTCTGATAGAAGGCATTCTCTAAAGTGTAAACTATCAACATTAATAGCAAATGTATTTAACCTACTCCAGTATTCTAGGGCTTCCCTTGGGGCTCAGCTGGTAAAGAACCCGCCGGAGACCTGGGTTTGAACCCGGGGTTGGGAAGATTCCCTGGAGAAGGGAAAGGCTACCCACTCCCATATTCTTGCCTGGAGAAGTCCATGGACTGTATGTATAGTCCATGGGGTAGCAAAGAGTCGGACAAAACTAAGCAACTTTCACTTTTTAACTGGTGTGACATCTTTAAAATCTATTTTACATATTTTTAAAATCCATTTGATCTTCACATATATACTATGAAAGATTATAATTTATGTTTTACAGGTGAGAAAACTGATGTTCATAGATAATAACTACTTATCTAGGATTTGAGCTAAGAAATCTCATTCCAAATTGAGAGTACTTGCTACTATGACATATACTCTAATATTAGAAAATCTCAGAAGCAATTCATCAGAATAAACTTGTAAACCATAATGATTTAGTTATTGTGATGGAGGGAATGGAGTCAGAAAAACAAAGGTTTATAATACAAAATATGCTTATATAAGTAAGAGTATTTCTGGAACTCTGGGATGTGCTTAGTCTCTCACATTTGTGGTTGGTTCAAACATACTGTAAGAAAAAAGGAGCACAAATTCTTGCTATTAATTTACTGCAGTCCTAGAAGATACAGTTAGTAGGTAGGAACCAAAGAGTAATGCTGATGTGGGCATTAGAAATTATGTGATGACTGCAGCCATGAAATTAAAAGACGCTTACTCCTTGGAAGGAAAGTTATGACCAACCTAGATAGCATATTCAAAAGCAGAGACATTACTTTGCCAACAAAGGTTCAACTAGTCAAGGCTATGGTTTTTCCTGTGGTCATGTATGGATGTGAGAGTTGGACTGTGAAGAAGGCTGAGCGCCGAAGAATTGATGCTTTTGAACTGTGGTGTTGGAGAAGACTCTTGAGAGTCCCTTGGACTGCAAGGAGATCCAACCAGTCCATTCTGAAGGAGATCAGCCCTGGGATTTCTTGGGAAGGAATGATGCTGAAGCTGAAACACCAGTACTTTGGCCACCTCATGCAAAGAGTTGACTCATTGGAAAAGACTGTGATGCTGGGAGGGATTGGGGGCAGGAGAAGGGGACGACAGAGGATGAGATGGCTGGATGGCATCATTGACTCGATGGACGTGAGTCTGAATGAACTCCGGGAGTTGGTGATGGACAGGGAGGCCTGGCGTGCTGCGAACATGGGGTCGCAAAGAGTCAGACACAACTGAGTAACTGATCTGATCTGATCTGAAGAGAAATGTCCTGGAGTGAGTAGACAATAGAAAAAGAAATTTGTTTCTTTCTTTCTTTCTTTCTTTCTTTTTTTTTTTGCCTTTTTTCCTCACCCTTTACCATGTGACTGGACTTTAATCCCACAGGAGAGAGAATGAATTCCCATACCCCTTGACTTTCAACTTGGCTTCATGACTCACTTCAGTCAAGAGATATCAGAAGATGAGATTTAAGCAGAGATTTGCTATGTGCAGTGAGGCTGTGTAACAGCAAAAACACAAGAGGACTCAAGATGATTTTTCAACAGGTAGCAAATGACACTATAGACTGATTAAAACAAAACAAAAACCACACATCTTATGTGGCGGATTCATTTTGATGTTTGGCAAAACTAATACAATTATGTAAAGTTTAAAAATAAAATAAAATTAATTAAAAAAAAAAGAATAATCCAAATATTTTAGAAAGGGATCATTCTCTAGAACTGCATGCTGTTTGGAAACTAAATTTTCCTAACAGATTCCATGGGTCCTGAAAATTAATTAGAACTTTAAAATTAGCTACAGAAATGTAGTTTGAGGGTAAATTTTAAAAAATGAATGAAAATAACATGCCAAGCTTCCAAACCTTTCTGCAAACAAAGTTTTGCATCTTGGAAATTACACTTGCTTTCAAGATTCTTTGGACTATTTAAATATGTAAACCTCATCTCTGCTCACTTGCTTGCTCCCTGAGCAAGTCTAAAACCAAATAAACTGCTCTGAATGTTTACCACCATCAACGATAAAAAAGTATGTGTGTATAGAATCATTCAATTTAATTGGTATATGATGCACACTGTATGATAGTGAGAGATGATTAAAGTCTTTCTACTTCCCATGTATCACAAACATTGCTTTGATGAGCAGCCTTGTACAAGGAATGTACAATAGTTTATGTATGCATAAAAATAAAAAAATTAAAAACTCATGGAGCAATTCTGAGCGCAACCCACAGTAAGAAGCCAACCATCAGAACCTGCCCCATTGAATCCAGCCTAGATTAGACAATTACAGTCACCTGAGCCTAGGAATGATGTGTTATACAGTATTACTGTTGTAAGAGCTATCTGATATAAGCGATGCGAGAGGGCAAGACATCATACTCTAACCAGCTTAGGCAAAAGTTTAAAGTATACAGGCTCAGACATTGCTGTCAGAAATGTAAAATGGGTACAGACACTCTGGAAAAGAGCTTAGAAATTTTCTTAAAATATTAAATATGCAACTACTATATAATCTAGAAATTGAACTCCTTGCATTTATCTAGAGAAATGAAAACTTATGTTTATACCAAAATCCATACACAAATTAATCTAGCCACTTTACTCACAATAGCTCCAAACTGGAAAGAACCTGGATATCCTTCAGTGGGTGGCTGGTTAAATAAACCACCGTACATCAACACAAGGAAATACTATTTAGCAATAAAAAGGAATAAGCTATAGATATACACAATAAATCAGATGAAATTTCAAGAAATTATATTAAGGGGATTTCAAAGAGATCTCAAGAGCTGATCTCAAAAAAGTAACATATGATATGATTCCACTTATGTAACACTTTAAAATGACAGAGTTTAGCGAAATGAACAGGTAAGTGGTTGGCAGGGTCAGCAATGGGTGGGGAAACAGAGGGAGAGGTGGATGCAGCTAATTAAGGACAATGCAAGGGATCCTTGTGTTGATGAAGCTGTTCCACAATGTAACCATATCACTTATCCTGGCTGTGATAGTCTTATACTTTTACAGGATGTGACCACTGGGGGGAAATGGGTGAAGGGTAGATCCCCTGGAGAAGGAAGTGACAACCCACTCTAGTATTCTTGCCTAGAAAATGGGGCAGGTTCTGATGGTTGGCTTCTTACTGTGGGTTGGGCTTAGAATTGCTCCATGATTTTTTTATTTTTTTTATTTTTGTGCATACATAAACTATTGTACATTGATCGACAGTTAACTCAAAATATAGACTTGAATTTTTCAAGAGTTCACAAGTATACCAACCTCAGGAATAACAGAATCTAGAGATTCAAGGAATACAATTGAAAGACCATCTCTCACCTCCGCTTCTGCATTCATTCTAAAGCAAAATGATAATTGTGTTCTCCTTTGCATTTCCCTGGTCCCCTGGTAGCTCAGACAATAAAGAGTCTGCCTGTAATGTGGGAGACGCAGGTTTGATCCCTGGGTTGGGAAGATCCCCTAGAGAAGGAACTGACAACCCACTCCAGTATTCTTGCCTAGAAAATCCCATGGATGGAGGAGTCTGGCAGGCTACATGCCATGGGGTCACAAAGAGTCAGACAAAACTGAGTGACTTCACTTTCACTTTCACTTTGCATTGCCCTGGGCTCTGTAGATTTAGAACCCCAATCTGTACGGACGGACCTCAAAACTCTGAACACTTTCCATGTCCTTCTCATCTAAGTTCAGATGGCTTAAGGGCATGGCATTAAGGGGCACTGATTTTGGAAGGAATGATGCTAAAGCTGAAACTCCAGTACTTTGGCCACCTCATGCAAAGAGTTGACTCATTGGAAAAGACTGATGCTGGGAGGGATTGGGGGCAGGAGGAGAAGGGGACGACAGAGGATGAGATAGCTGGATGGCATCACTGACTCAATGGACGTGAGTCTGAGTGAACTCCGGGAGTTGGTGATGGACAGGGAGGCCTGGCATGCTGCGATTCATGGGCTCGCAAAGAGTCAGACATGACTGAGTGACTGAACTGAACTGAACTGAACTGAGGCATGACTAGGGAGGAGGTCATGACATTTACAAGACCCATCTTGCAAAATTCATTCATTCATGAATATTAAGCAACTTTATCATTCAATCAATAGTTTTCTTTAAATCACTTCACTAATCGCCAGAAATTTTTCCAAAAGAAAACTTTACAACCAGAATCAATGGACCACAAATAGATAACTATAAAAGCAAACAAAATGAAAATAAACTAACTTGATCAATGCCTTGTTAAATGCTTTTGTCTACTGAAGAGTTAGAACTTGAGCTATGTTCTTTTGATGAAAAGGAGGGATTCACTAGTGTCAGAGGTGTTTAAGACATACTAGCATTGATCAGAACTTGATCTCTGGAAGCAATTAGAAATAGTGAAAGAGAAATGGAAAAACAAGGATATTACAGAGTGACACAGGACACAGCATTATACATTTCTGATCTTAAGTAGTATCATCCATCAGTTCAGTTCAGTTCAGTCGCTCAATCATGTCCAACTCTTTGTGACCCCATGAATCGCAGCACACCAGGCCTCCCTGTCCATCACCAGCTCCTGGAGTTCACTCAGACTCATGTCCATTGAGTCAGTGATGCCATCCAGCCATCTCATCCTCTGTCGTCCCCTTCTCCTCCTGCCCCAAATCCCTCCCAGCATCAGAGTCTCTTCCAATGAGTCAACTCTTTGCAGGAGGTGGCCAAAGTACTGGAGTTTCAGCTTCAGCATCATTCCTTCCAAAGAAATCCCAGGGAGGGCTGATCTCCTTCAGAATGGACTGGTTGGGTCTCCTTGCAGTCCAAGGGACTCTCAAGAGTCTTCTCTAACACCACCACAGTTCAAAAGCATCAATTCTTCGGCGCTCAGCCTTCTTCATAGTCCAACTCTCACATCCATACATGACCACAGGAAAAACCATAGGCTTGACTAGACAGACTTTGTTGGCCAAGTAATGTCTCTGCTATTGAATATGCTATCTAGGTCGGTCATAACTTTCCTTCCAAGGAGTAAGCGTCTTTTAATTTCATGGCTGCAGTCACCATCTGCAATGATTTTGGATACCATCCATAGTATCATCTTGGTATCATTTTGGTATCATCCATAGCAATGCTCAAATTTCTACAAGCTAGGCTTCAACAATACATGAAACTAGAAATTCCAGATGTACAAAGTAAATGTTAGAAAAGCCATTGGAACCAGAGATCAAACTGTCAACATCCACTGGACCACAGAAAAACCAAGAGAATTCCAGAAAAACATCTACCTCTGCGTCTTTGACTATGTATGATAAAGCCTTGACTACATGAACCACAGGAAACTGGAAAATTCTTAAAGAGATGAGAATACCAGACCACCATACCTACCTCCTGAGAAACCTGTATGCCGGTCAAAAAGCAATAGTTAAAACCAGATATGGAACAACAGACTGGTTCCAAATTGGAAAAAGAGTACATCAAGGTTGTACATTGTCACCTTGCTTAATTAATTTATATGCAGAGCACATCATGCAAGATGGCAGGCTGAATGAATCATAAGCTGGAATCAATATTACCAGAAGAAATATCAGCAATCTCAGATATGAAGATGATACCACCCTAATGGTAGAAAGAGAAGAAGAACAAAAGAGCCTCTTGACGAAGATGAAAGAGGAGAGTGAAAAATCTGGCTTAAAACTCAACATTCAAAAAACTAAGATTCTGGCATCTGTCCCATCATTCATGGCAAACAGATGGGAGAAATTGGAAACAGTGGCATATTTTATTTTCTTGGGCTCCAAAATCACTGAGGATGGTGACTGCAGCCATGAAATTAAAAGACACTTGCTCCTTGGAAGAAAGGCTGTACCAAACCTAGACAGCATATTACAAAGCAGAGACATTACTTTGCCAACAAAGGTCCATATAGTCAAAGCTATGGTTTTTCCAGTAGTCATGTATGGATCTGAGAGTTGGACCATAAAGAAGACTGAGCACCAAAGAAGTGATGCTTTTGAGCTGTGGTGTTGGAGAAGACTCTTGAGAGTCCCTTGGACCAAAAGGAGATCCAACCAGTCCATCCTAAATGTTCATCGCAGCACTGTTTATAATAGCCAGGACATGGAAGCAACCTAGATGTCCATCAGCAGATGAATGGATAAGAAAGCTGTGGTACATATACACAATGGAGTATTATTCAGCCATTAAAAAGAATACATTTGAATCAGTTCTAATGAGGTGGATGAAACTGGAGCCTATTATACAGAGTGAAGTAAGCCAGAAAGAAAAACACCAATACAGTATACTAACGCATATATATGGAATTTAGAAAGACGGTAACAATAACCCTGTGCACGAGACAGCAAAAGAGACACTGATGTATAGAACAGTCTTATGGACTCTGTGGGAGAGGGAGAGGGTGGGAAGATTTGGGAGAATGGCATTGAAACATGTAAAATATCATGTATGAAATGAGTTGCCAGTCCAGGTTCGATGCACGATTCTGGATGCTTGGGGCTGGTGCACTGGGACGACCCAGAGGGATGGAATGGGGAGGGAGGAGGGAGGAGGGTTCAGGATGGGGAACACATGTATACCTGTGGCGGATTCATTTTGATATTTGGCAAAACTAATACAGTTATGTAAAGTTTAAAAATAAAATAAAATTAAAAAAAAAAAAAAAGGAAATCAACTCTGAATATTCATTAGAATGATGGCTGTTGAAGCTGAAGGTCCAATGCTTTGGCCACCTAATGCAAAGAGGCAACTCATTGGAAAAGACTGATGCAGGGGAAGATGGAGGACAGGAGGAGAAGGGGACGACAGAGGATGAGATGGTTGGATGACATCACCAACTAAATGGGCATGAATTTGAGCAAACTCCAAGAGATAGTGAAGGATAGGGAAGCCTGGGGTGCTGCAGTCCATGAGGTCGCAGAGTCAGACATGATTTAGCGAATGAATAACAACAAAAGGGTAATGTTGTTAAATTATTTTCATCACACCCATAGGTAAAAATCACACTATGCATTCAAGATAATGCCCCATAAAACTAAATGGAAAAAGAAAAATCCCAGATTTTTCATCTACTCTTCCAGATAGATGAGACATTGATCCCTGTTCATTATATTGCAACGATAATTTTTGCAATATAAGTACAGAATTTTTTTTCTATGTTTTCTGAGAATTTTTATTTCTCTTAGTTTTTTTTAATTTTTTATCAAAGGTTTATAATTGTTAAATCAAATATTTAATCTTACCTAAGGAAAAATAGCTGAGAAATATTTACATATCCAAAATTTGTAAGGCCAAATCATTCTAACTAGAGATGATCCATAGTTCAGTTTTATTTTAAACACTCACCCTAAACATTCAGCAATACATTCCTGATTCAGAGGTGATATCCTTTTGTCAATATATCCCTATACATCTACTTCTGAACCCTGCTATTTATCTTTCCACATCTCTCAAAAGGAGGTGATCAAACAACACTTAAAAGAAAACCTCTTAGGGAAAGCTTCATGGCGAGGGGTGGGTATGGGTAGAGGCTGGTAATTGATCAGGGCCTTGAAAGACAGTTACTACCTGACAATGTGGACATATCTGCAAAGGGCATGAACAAAACCAGAGACTGAAAGGCACAAGGCATGAGGTGGGAAAAGGATCTGGGTGCAGACTGCATGAATGCCACGCAAAGAAGAGTGAAATTGCACAACAGGCAATAGGAAAGCAAGTGTCACTTTCTGAGTGCTTGTATGCTGGGGGCCTTCCAACAGGCAACTTAATAGCTCATGAGCAAGACCATCAGAATACGGATTCCCTATCTCTGCATCAAGAGACAGATTAGGAGGTGCTCAATCAGCTGCCAATGGCAAGACTACTGTCACTTAGAATCAAGAGCCAAAAATAAAATAAATAAATTAAAAGTTAGATTTTCTTTCTTGCTTTCCATCCTTCTACTGTTTGGTGTATTTATGAAACATAATAAAATTAAAAATAAAAAATGTCAGGGATTTACAACCTGTAATCCTTCTGCATCATTTCCCTCTGCTTTCAAATGAGGACAGAAATAGTACCAGCCACCCATGATTTTATGGGGAATGGGAGTAATGAGTAAATTTTTGCTGTTGTTTTTTATTCATTATGTTGTGTCCAACTCTTTGCAACCCCATGGACTGCAGCACACCAGGCTTCCCTGTCCTTTACTATCTCCTGCAGCTTGCTTAAACTCAAGTCCATTGGCTTGATGATGCCGTCCAACTATCTCATTCTCTGCTGCCCACTTCTCCTCCTGCCTTCAATCTTTCCCAGCACCAGGGTCTTTTCCAACGAGTTGACTCATGGCATCAGGTGACTAATAAACAATAAAAATAGAACAGCGTCTGAACCATAGGAAGCTCCTCTGGGTTGTAAATGTATTAGTTAATCACACTGAGATAACAAAAGAGAGAGAAGAGGTTACTGCTCTCCTTGACCTGCTAAGTGCTGGATTTGATTCCATGTTCCCTTCTTCTTCATCCCTGCCACACAGCAAATACCATATTTTCATGTCATTTCTCCATGTTTGTTTGACTTTTCAAGGCCATTGTGAGAAGCCATAAGAAAGGTCTTTATTCTCTGTAACCCAAGGGCTGAGTATCAGAGCAAATAACCAGAGAGGCTTAATGCACGCTTGTTAAACACTCCTTTACAATAGCAGCACCGTCTCAATAATTATTCTCTACCCTCATCCAAACTAGAGATATTGTGAAATAAATTTTAGCATCTCTCCTTGAAAGTCTGCTAGTCTTCCTTAAAAAACTTTCATGATTTAGAAACAAAAGCAAAAGGAAACAAATGGCACTACATCAAACTAAAAAGCTTTTGCACGATAATGGTAACTGTATCAACAAAGTGAAAAGGCAGCTTACTGAATGGGACAATATATTTGCAAACGACGTATTTGATAACAGATTAATACCAAAAAAACACAAGGAATTCATATGATTCAACATCAAAAAGAAGCTCAATTAAAATATGAGCAGAGGATCTAAAGAGACATTTTTTCCTAAAGAAGACATACAGATGTCCAACAGGCACATGAAGAGATGCTCAACATGATTCATCATCAAGGAATTCCAAATGAAAACCACAGTGAGATATCATTTCACATTTGTATAACATCTCACATTCAGTTCGTCACTTAGTCGTGTCCAACTCTTCGCAACCTCATGGATTGCAGTATTCCAGGTTTCCCAGTCGATCACCAACTCCTGGAGTTCACTCAAACTCATGTCCACTGAGTCAGTGATGCCATCCAACCATCTCATCCTCTGTCATCCTCTTCTCCACCCGCCTTCAATCTTTCCCAGTATCAGGGTCTTTTCCAATGAATCAGTTCTTTGCATCAGGTGGCCAAAGTATTGGAGTTCCAGCTTCAGCATCAGTCCTTCCAATGAATATTCAGGACTGATGTCCTTTAGGATGGACTGGTTGGATCTCCTTGCAGTCCAAGGGACTCTCAAGAGTCTTCTCCAACACCACAGTTCAAAAGCATCAACTCTTAAGTGCTCAGTTTTCTTTATAGTCCAAAACTCACATCCATACTTGACTACTGGAAAAACCATAGCTTTTACTAGATGGACCATTGTTGGCAAAGTAATGTCTCTGCTTTTTAATATGCTGTCTAGGTTTGCCATAACTTTTCTTCCAAGGAGCAAGGATCTTTTAATTTCGTGGCTGCAGTCACCATCTGCAGTGATTTTGAAACCTAAAAAATAAAGTCTGTCACTGTCTCCGTTGTTTCCCCATCTATTTGCCACGAAGTGATGGGACCAGAGGCCATGATCTTCATTTTCTGAATGTTGAGCTTTAAGACAACTTTTTCAATCTCCTCTTTCACTTTCATCAAGAGGCTTTTTAGTTCCTCTTCACTTTCTGCCATAAGGGTGGTGTTATCTGCATATCTGAGGTTATTGATATTTCTCCCGGCAATCTTGGTTCCAGCTTGTGCTTCCTCCAGCCCAATGTTTCTCATGATGTACTCTGCATATAAGTTAAAGAAGCAGGGTGACAATATACAGCCTTGACGTACTCCTTTCCTGATTTGGAACCAGTCTCTTGTTTCATGTCCAGTTCTAACTGTTGCTTCCTGACCTGCATACAGATTTCTCAGGAGGCAGGTCAGGTGGCCTGGTATTCCCATCTCTTTAAGAAATTTCCAGAGTTTGTTGTGATCCACACAGTCAATGGCTTTGGCTTAGTCAATAAAGCAGAAGTAGATGTTTTCCTGCAACTCGCTTGCTTTTCCGACGACCCAACTTTATATCTGTGAGTTCTTTTCTGTTTCACAGATAGGTTCGTTGTGTCATAGTTTAAATTCCATATGTAAGTGACATATGGTATCTGTCTTTCTCTGACTTACTTCACTTAGTATGATAATCCCTAGGTCAATCTATGTAGCTGCAAATGGCATTATTTCATTCTTTTTCACCACTGGGTAGTATTCCGTTGTGTGTATATATACCACATCCTCTCTATCCATTCATCTGTCAGTGGACATTTGGTTGTTTCCATGACCTGGCTATTGTAAACAGTGCTGCTGTGAACAGAGGAGTACATGTATCTTTTCAAATTATAGTTTTGTCCAGAGAGATGAACTGATTTGATCTGGACATATCCCATGTCCTTGATCGCATGTGCTTATACAATTTAAGTGTCTTTATTGAAGCCATATCATGCAGTAACTTTACATCCTATTTCTCCTGAATCTTACTGAAAGATACTGCTTTGAAGCAGTAGCCTTCCTGCCTCATTCACACTGTTTTATACTATTAGAGAAGCTTTATATTCAGAGGAAGCTTCACCTATGGAAGGTAGTCCACCGTTCTAAGCTGCTGCAGTCTTTTTGTTCTGCTTTTGTCATTCAGATACTCACTATGCCTTTCAGCACCACAGCTTCCGCCTTGCTGATGAAAATGCCTTCTGGCTGATGGAAATGCGGGACAGATGGAGCTCCACAGGACATCCCTAGAGACCCACTTTTCTCCAGTGCAGCACCAAGTCTCAAACACCTTATTTTACAAATGAGTAAACAGATCTACAAAGTTAAGATGTCTATTTCATACTCCCCATGGCTAGTGAGTGAGTGAGCCAGAACCCTTTCCTTTAGATCTTTATTACAGAAATGGATTTTTAAAATAAAGGAATAAAAGCGCCAAGTCAGCATTCCTTTCTTGGAAATAACATTTAATACAAAAAGCATCCAGTAGTCAGGGTGAGAGTAGGCATCATGACACACGCCAGGACAGAGGCAAAGATGCACAGGTAATGGGCTCCTTGCTCTCAGAGATGTCATCACCCAGTTTGGTTTTGATGGTTCTTAACAAGCCAAGATGATGATCTTTAATAATTAAAGTGCCAAGAGTTGCCAAGAGGGAGACAATGTCCCTCCCAAGGCCTGCTGTCTACTGGCCTTGTCCCAGAATGAAGCACTACGGGGTGAACAAACAGCAGATTAAACAGCAGGGCTTGCAAACTGTGTGAGTGCCACCCAGCTCTGCCCTGGCCCTTTATTGACACTGCTTATCATATGATCTTTGCAATAAAGATATTTCAGGTGAGGAATGGACAGGCTTGGTCTACAGATGCTTCCATTGTAGACATGTGGGTTATCTTTGCCAGAGGTACAGAGCCACATGTTCATCATGAGCTCTAAGGCTAACCCTAACCCTCAGCCTACAGAAAAGCAACTTGGGGTAAAACTGCTAAAATATTGACTAAGCCACAGAGTGGTGCTTTTATGGGGAGCTCTGTGACTTGATAATCAAATGTATATGGGAAGCATGGGCTTCCCAGGTGGAACTAGTGATAAAGAACCCACCTGCCAATGCAGGTAGATGCAAGAGATGCAAGTTCGATCCCTGGGTTGAGAGGGTCCCTTGGAGGAGGGCATGGCAACCCATTCCAGTGTTCTTGCCTGGAGAATTCCATGAACAGAGGAGCCTGGTGGGCTACAGTCCATGGGGTCACAAAGAGTCAGATATGACTGAAGCAACTTAGCATGCACGCTTGCATGCACCCATGAGAGATATGTCATTCACCAAGATTTCACATGAGCCACAACTCTGCTAATTCAAAAGTAATTTTTGTTATTCAATCAGATCAGATCAGTCGCTCAGTCGTGTCCAACTCTTTGCGACCCCATGAATCGCAGCATGCCAGGCCTCCCTGTCCATCACCAACTCCCGGAGTTCACCCAGATTCACGTCCATCGAGTCAGTGATGCCATCCAGCCATCTCATCCTCTGTCGTCCCCTTCTCCTCATGCCCCCATTCCCTCCCAGCATCAGAGTCTTTTCCAATGAGTCAACTCTTCGCATGAGGTGGCCAAAGTACTGGAGTTTCAGCTTTAGCATCATTCCTTCCAAGGAAATCCCAGGGCTATCTCCTTCAGAATGGACTGGTTGGATCTCCTTGCAGTCCAAGGGACTATAATAAGAAGAATTAATATATAGGAAAGGGATATGTTTATATTTCTCTGAGCATAAATCTCCAACCATATCACTGGTTTGTTCTCCTAAATCTGTTGCTGCTGTTTTGTTTCATTTTAGAATTATCTCTTGTATTATGCAACATGCTTGCTTCTCTGGTAATATCATGACACATCATTAGCAGCTTATCAAATTCAAATTCCAAGCCAGGCTTACTAACTCTAAAGAGGTATTTTCTAGTGTTAAAATTAATGCTACTGCATAGAGGACATAGTTATTTCATATAATATAGATCATTGTACTTTAATAGTCACTGATGCTATAACTTAAGTATCATATCACTTGCAGAATAGTTGGTGCCCATAAGCCACCAGAGTATAAAGAATTCCAACAGAGAAGAATACATTCTTTCCATTTCAATAGCACAAGCGGTGCACCCACTAGATAAGAACATCAGCATAGTTTAAACTTTCTGTGGTTTGATAGCTTTGAAGCTTGGGGATTATGTTTTTAAAAATTAGGGATATATCTCATTTCAAATTTGGGGCATAGAGAGTCTTTTTAATATTTGGAATTAAGCTAATTTTGAATATGTATCATTCAAATCTTCATGAATAGCAATCCCACTGTGATGACATTTTGGGTTGAAAGCCATTTTATAAATCCAAGTATTTGGAATGATCTTCTGAAAAACATAAATGCCACTGCCCCTGGCTGCCTTTGGTGTGTGTGTAATTGGAGGGGGTAGGGGTGATCACTGCCTCCTGCAAAGTCCAAATTGCAGATTGTCAGGGAGGCAGATGATCTTAGACACTCACTCCTATAGAACTGAAATGGCATGTCTCTCTTTTGAGTGGACTCCTTCTAGACTCTTCTTCCCAAGTTACTGTCTGTGCTCAGTGGGTCAGTGTGACCTCGCTGCATCCCAAACAGTCCCTGTTTGCTCATGATTCTGCACTGAGAGGGTCCTCTCTACCTCCCAAATGTCTCCCTTTGTTCAAGATCCTAGGCTTACATCTCACTTTTACTCCAAGACTTACTACCCTTCAATCCCACCACTATTATCCTCTCCAACCTCTTGGCACTGGAGCATATTCTGTCCCACCAGTATTCCAACCTTTCTGGCATGTCGAATAAATAAGCACATTAATAAATTTCACCAATATATCAAAATACCTGTATCTGATTCTGGGCAAAGCTGGTCAATACAGGATCACAGAGCCCACTGTAAGATTTTCTTTTTTTTTTTTTTTAAGCCATTCACTTTATTAATAACCATGTATTAATTTCACACATAGTTGAAATAAAACCTTTTACAAGCCACAGCATGATCCATGATTAAATACAGATCAAAAGTACGGAGAAATATATTCATTTTTTGATATAATGATGTGAGATTTGTGATTTTTACGGCTTACCAAACAAAGCCTAGGAAGCACTTCACAAGCATGGTATACACTAATTCCATGCCTTTTCCAGGAAGGGTTTCTTACATTTCTAGGTTATTACTGTCTTTATTTCAACACTGTCAAGTAATAATCATGACTTGTGTTGATATTATAAAGATACATCAATATTGTAGTGAACTGTCATTGTGTTCTTACAAATCAAGGATATTACTATTGAAACATTACCACCAACTTCTGTCTTACTTTAATACATGGAAAGATTATATAATCACTTGTATCACGGCAGCCTGCAAATATTTCTCATCAATGACAAATACCTCCATTTAGATGTTAATTGTCCATTTTACATTATGGTATCCTTCATCTTCTAATGGAAAATAGAAATGGTTGCAACACAATATAAAAAGGCTAATCTTTAGTAAACCATCAAAAACCTATGTTTGCAAACACAAATTACATTCACTTCAAATAATCTCAAATCACGTCATGATTAACAAGCATACATACATTGCTAAGAATTGTAACTTTCTAACCATCGGCCTTCCAAGTATACTGAAAAGCAATGATGTCACCTTGATAGCTTGAAACAAACCAGCTTGGGAATAGTTATACCACAGAAATTGGAGAGTGCTCCAAATCACCCTGCCCTCAAAAAAATAGTGCTGGTTGTTAAACATAAAACAACATATCATCATTTGCAGATGACAAGTTTAAGGACTTTGCAGTCTGAATGCCTACCAGCTATTTGACTGTACACAGGTTATTAAATATCTCTAAGCGTCAGTGTCCTTATTTATCAAACGGACATATTCAAAGAATCAGCACTACAGTGTTAAAGTAAAAACAAAAATCAAATATCCATGCTGTGTGGTTGGCAGGATGGCTGAAATATCATACCCGCTTCAGTAAGTGTCAACTGCTATTGGTGTTATTGTTATTACTACTTTTCAGCATGACAGGAACAGACTCAAAACTAGAGTCAGTATTCACTCAATATACTTTAGTTGGTTTTTGAATAATATTATATCTAAAAAGAAAATTCAGCAAACATCAGTTCAATAAAGTCCCAAAACATTCTTCATAAGTAGGAGCTGGCTTTTCTATATGACAAAAGGATGAGAAATAACATTTAAAACTTTGATCTAGTTATCAATACCACCATCCACTAGATGTGTGACATTTGGTAAGGTTGCTTAGTCTGTGTGATTCAGCTTTCCCACCTATAATATGAGGATGAAAATATTTCTTCATAGCATTATTAAGAGCATTGTGCAGGAAAAGTAGTCTACACAGTTCCTGGCTTGCTCCTGCTGCGGGTACCTGACCATGGTTAATTTCCTTCTCTGCCCGTTTCTTCCATAGGAAAATTAAGAAGGCCTATCCTTTCACTGTGTGGATCACAATAAACTGTGGAAAATTCTGAAAGAGATGGGAATACCAGACCACCTGATCTGCCTCTTGAGAAATTTGTATGCAGGTCAGGAAGCAACACTTAAAACTGGATGTGGAACAACAGACTGGTTCCAAATAGGAAAAGGAGTATGTCAAGGCTGTATATTGTCACCCTGCTTATTTAACTTCTATGCAGAGTACATCATGAGAAACGCTGGACTGGAAGAAGCACAAGCTGGAATCAAGATTGCCGGGAGAAATACCAATGACCTCAGATATGCAGATGACACCACCCTTATGGCAGAAAGTGAAGAGGAACTAAAAAGCCTCTTGATGAAAGTGAAAGTGGAGAGTGAAAAAGTTGGCTTAAAGCTCAACATTCAGAAAATGAAGATCATGACATCCAGTCCCATCACTTCATGGCAAATAGATGGGGAAACAGTGGAAACAGTGTCAGACTTTATTTTTTGGGGCTCCAAAATCACTGCAGATGGTGACTGCAGCCATGAAATTAAAAGACGCTTACACTTGGAAGGAAAGTTATGACGAACCTAGATAGCATATTGAAAAGCAGAGACATTACTTTGCCAACAAAGGTTCGTCTAGTCAAGGCTATGGTTTTTCCAGTGGTCATGTATGGATATGAGAGTTGGACTGTGAGGAAGGCTGGGCACCAAAGAATTGATGCTTTTGAGCTGTGGTGTTGGAGAAGACTCTTGAGAGTCCCTTGGACTGCAAGGAGATCCAACCAGTCCATTCTGAAGGAGATCAGCTCTGGGATTTCTTTGGAAGGAATGATGCTAAAGCTGAAACTCCAGTACTTTGGCCACCTCATGCGAAGAGTTGACTCATTGGAGAAGACTCTGATGCTGGGATGGATTGGGGGCAAGAGGAGAAGGAGCCGACAGAGGATGAGATGGCTAGATGGCATCACTGATTCGATGGACGTGAGTCTGGGTGAACTCCGGGAGTTGGTGATGGACAGGGAGGCCTGGCGTGCTACGATTCATGGGGTCGCAAAGAGTTAGACACGACTGAGTGACTGAACTGATACAGTGTTCTTGCCTGGAGAATCCCAGGGACGGGGGAGCCTGGTGGGCTGCTGTCTATGGGGTTGCAAAGAGTCGGACACGACTGAAGTGACTTAGCAGCAGCAGCATACATCAGGTAAAGTTTGCAAACTATTAACAAAGCTTTGCCCTTCATTATTTGTCCTTAGGTCTTGATTTCAACTAGATTTGTTTTCCAGGACCAAGAGGTAAAATTTGAAGCAAATATGATCATTATTATTAATGACTAAGATCTCAGAGAGGGAGATTGATGCTACCAATAACAGAAAAGTAGAAAGTCCGGAGGGTGAGCTGGCTTGGAGGAAATGATGACGAATTTTATTTCAGATATAAATTTGAACAAAGAGAGCCCTCTGGTTCAGGCAATGGGAATAATAGGGAGGGAATCTAGGAGAAGAGTAAGGGTCTGATATGTAGATTTCGGGAGCGTCTTCAAAGAACAGTTAATACCAGGAGGGTGGAGGAAGTTGGGAGATGAACCACCCAAGGAGAATTACAAAGGACAGACAACTGTGGTGGCAGGATCATGCCCCAACTCAAAAAGGGGAGGGAAGGAGAGGAGAAATTGCTCAAAAAAAAAAAAAAAAAAGAAAAAGAAATCAAAAGGAAAACTGACAGAACCCCTTCATGGAAAGAGTGCATATAAGGCTACAGCAGAGGTCTATGCATATAGACTCCTGACTGTCCACAGATCTATTGATTTAAAATATTTGGGATGAAGCTCCAGTTTGGGAAATTTTAAAGCAGGAGTTGCCAAGCTTTTCCTATGATGGGTCAAATATCAGTAAGTATTTCAGGCTTCTCAGGCTTTATGACTTCTGCCACAACTCAACTCTGCTATTGTAATAAAAAGCAACCATAGAAATACATACAAATGAAGGGTTATGGCTATGTTCCAATAAAACTTTGTTTACAAAAAACAGACAGCACTCTGGATTTGACCGGGGCCTCTAGTTTCTCAATCCATTTAAAAGGACTGTGATCAGATCAGATCAGATCAGTCACTCAGTCATGTCCGACTCCGTGCGACCCCATGAATTGCAGCATGCCAGGCCTCCCTGTCCATCACCAACTCCCGGAGTTTACTGAGACTCACGTCCATTGAATCAGTGATGCCATCCAGCCATCTCATCCTCTGTTGTCCCCTTCTCCTCCTGCCCCCAATCCCTCCCAGCATCACAGTCTTTTCCAATGAGTCAACTCTTCGCATGAGGTGGCCAAAGTACTGGAGTTTCAGCTTTAGCATCATTCCTTCCAAAGAAATCCCAGGGCTGATCTCCTTCAGAATGGACTGGTTGGATCTCCTTGCAGTCCAAGGGACTCTCAAGAGTCTTCTCCAACACCACAGTTCAAAAGCATCAATTCTTCAGCACCCAGCCTTCCTCACAGTCCAACTCTCACATCCATACATGACCACAGGAAAAACCATAGCCTTGACTAGACGAACCTTTGTTGGCAAAGTAATGTCTCTGCTTTTCAATATGCTATCTAGGTTGGTCATAACTTTCCTTCCAAGGAGTAAGCGTCTTTTAATTTCACTGAAATTGAAGAATTCTATGAGGTCAGAGATCATCACTGATTGTTTACATTTCCCCAAGCACCTAAAAAGGTACCTGGCCCAACTCAGAGTGTCTTTTAAATTGAGATATACTGATGTGGAGAACTGCTCTGAAGCACATTTATACTATAGGATAAACAACCAGTAAAAAGCCTTCTACCAAAATCCAAGACACATATGCATTTTCACTGGCACCAAAGCCTCCAGCTACAAGACTGAAGATGAGAGGGTAGAATTACAGATTCAGCCAGCAGAGATTCATGGAGGGGCAAGGGAAGTTTTCTGGAAACCCTACAAAAACACCCAGCAGACGACAGCCCATTTTAAGATGATTTATGAGGTCTCGGGGACCAAAACACATTAAAACCCCAGAGATGTCAGAGTCACAGGTCTGTCTACAACCTCCAAATCCTGGAATTAGAGATATCTTCTGATTTGGAGACCTTTACAGTCGCCCTCCTCCCAGCCACCCATAGTACCTCAGAAAACAGCATTTCTGCTGTATTTCAGCAAGACCTACAGAGGTATTAACCATCCATCAAGAACCAAACTCTTCCAAGAGAAATAATTTGATTAATATACAACAGCTCATTCTGTAATAACCTAATAAAAAACTGTAATAAAACAGGCACTGTATTTCAGAGGTAACATTTATTTTCACAGGCGAAGACAATGAGTGCCCATGATGGATCCCGCTCCTCTCCCTTTAGATGCAGAGGCAGTGTCTCTGGGTTACCTGGCTTATGATGAACATGGGGGAGTTCTGCTTTAGCCCTCAGAATGGACAACAGATATTCCTGTCTTTATTTCAGTTTTGACCAGTTGGAAACACCTCCTGTGACTGATTTATTTAAGCTCATAACAATGAAGTTGCATGTGTTTGGCAATTTGCAAGGCCCTAGTACTCACTTTTGGTTTTATTGCTACTAAACTCTCAACTTGAAAACATTCCATTTCAAGAGTCAATGTGCATGTTTTTTGCCAGGGTTTGCTGGCTGGGAGCTGAGTTTTATGCTGGATCTGAGAATTCATGGCTATATCACCCTTATGTGCAGTCCTTGCTCACCTGGACAAGGCAAGGGGTCCCCCATCTTTGTGCCTCCACCTGACAAGCTCAGACAACAGTGGATGGTGAGAACTTCTGCACTGAGTCTCTCTCTGGTTCACAAATTCACTTCCCTGTTGAGCTCAGCTGGCTGGGCAACAGACAGCCTCTGGGCTCTGTGAGTTCAGTCCAAGGACTGTGTCTTACTCATCCCCACATCCCAGGACCTGGCACTCAAAATGCTGACTGCACCACCACGGAGGCTGCAGTGCCGGTCTGAGTCTCCTCTCCTCTGGGCCCACTCTACTGCCTCTATGTTCCATCCCACTTAGTACTTCCAAGAGGAAGGCATTTCCAAGCCAAATAGGAAAGAAAAACAGCTCCTATTATTCTCGGGAAACTTAAGTCTCACATAAGCAGACAAACCATCCAAACTGGAAGTCCAAAAAAAATCTCCAAGATCGGGCCAAGTTTCTTTCGCTTAGAACCTTAGATTCTCTTCTCAATCTTAACAATAAGTCATCCCAGCTCCCTGCCAAGGGTCTTGCACAGCAGTTTACTGAATGAAAGAAATCTGTTGGACAGATGGATAGAGAGGTGGCTAGACAGACAAACAGGATGGGGGAAAAGAAAAAAAATTAAGGTGTAGCCCATTCTCCCAAGCCCTCTTGTCTTGGAGAGCCCCCATGTCCATTAACACACTGCTGCTGCTGCTAAGTCGCTTCAGTCATATCCGACTATGTGACCCCATAGACGGGAGCCCACCAGGCTTCCCCGTCCCTGGGATTCTCCAGGCAAGAACACTGGAGTGGGTTGCCATTTCCTTCTCCTTAACACACTGAGAACTCTCTATAAACTAAGTGTAAACCAGCCTTTCTCAAACTCACTTGTCCTTACAAGTCATCCCTCATATGAGCTTATGTTAATCCCTTTGAACTGACATTCACATGATATGTTTTAGAAATTGCTCATTTCTTGATTTTCTTCCATGTTCATGGCAACTTTCTCTCCATTATGCTACCAGGAAGAGATTAGGAGAAATAAGTTGGTACAAAGAAGCACATAATAAAAAATAAACACAAAAAATATTGTGTTTACCAAAGAAACATGCATAGGATAACATCTATACAGTCATGTAATCAGAAAGAGGCAATAACTGGCCCCAAACTGTGGACTGAGACCTTAGACTTTGAGCAGAAATCAAGTTCCCATTTAGACTCTTCAGAATTTTAGGGCCAGCTTATTAGTCCTAGGGTGCTTGTTAGTCTTGAAAACACTTACATCGGGATCTGACATTGTGCTCTTGTTTTTTTCTTTCAAGCAAACTCAGTACTAATTGGTTTTTCAGATGCTAATCAATAAACAACTTTATTTTTCCCCAACAAATCAGGTCAAGTACAGCGCGAAAATTGCAGCCCAATCGCCTCCACGCCACTGAAGAGAAATCAATGTCAGGCCCTTTCCCAAACGAGCTGCTGTTTGTACTTCTTGATTAGCATCCATTTCTCCTCTTTCAAAAGTCTACATTTGACTAACTACCTCTCCATTCCTCCCAGTTAGGGACCAGAGTCTCAGGGCTCTCAACATATTTTTAACCTACTGTAGGAATGTCACATTCTTGCTATAAATCACTCTTACTCAAAAGCAAAATCAATGTACTTCATCCATAAGAAACCTATGAACAGGTGAAGGCCTGAAATAAGACTGAGATTTTGGGGGTATTAGAGAATTCTAGAAATGTGTATTGATAGGTATCTATGGAACACAATGATTAAAGGCCAGACTCTTCATAGATAATATTCAGTGACCTATGTTGATGATGTGGTATCCTGTAAAGTTAGTCAAAGCAGCAGCCATTCAACTTGTGAATTGTGTGAATGTATGTGTGTGTGGTTTCACTTTGACATGACATACAGCTTTTAGGGGACATGACAGTCATTTCCAAATACTTGAAGTACTCTCCTGTAGAAGAGGGTGCCTGGGAAAATTCTCTTTCCTACTCGTAAAGCTTTGATGCACAGAGTTGGTAGGGGAAAGTGCCTAGATTCCTTTTCATTCTGTTACTGACAGCTTTACGTTAAATACATGTGTTCAATTTCAATCCTCTTCCTTGACTGCCTGTTTAGCCTATGATCCTGAACAAGGAGCATACTTAGCTCATACTTAGTTACATTCTTTCACAAGAATGGGTAGATTTATTTTTCTATCGGATTCATGTCAACTTTTTGTTCTCCTGTGAATCTCACTTAAACATAAATTAATTCAAAAACAGTTATTTCCAGAAAGATCAACCACAAAACAAACTGTTTTGCCAGTATCAAGTTGATGCAGAGTTTTGCTTTCTACTTGAGCATATACTTGAAATATGAAATCACAAATGTTCATTTTATGCAGATATGCCCAGAGTGATGTGTATGTAGATGTATGCTATTGCTTGAAAATAAAAATCAGTTACTAGTGACATGTGTCAGATTGATCTGCTAATTTCAACCCCAGGGAAGGCCAAGAAAATGTCCTGAATGTCACCATCTTTCTTACTTCATTATATGAAAAACACTGATATGAATAATAGTAAATTAAAACTAAAGAAGCACCAGTGACTCTCACACAGTTCAAGACTCTCTGAAGTCTGCTCCTAACCATTTTAGTCCTAATCCACACAACTCTTCTTTACAGTTTTACCTGGTGCTGTACCACATTTGACTGTAGTAAAAGTACACTCAAAAGTACCCCATCAGGGCAAGGCCGGTCCACATCCACACTGATATAAGCTCCACCAGAAGAGGGATTTGCTGTTGGTTCCCTACACTAGTTATAGCACCTGTAACAATGCCCAGCCCATAGCTGATGCTTAATAAACGCAATGAATACCTGTGGACTACACAACTGCCTGTAACCATCACAGTAGATATTCAACAACTATCAGAAAAGATCTCTATTAGTACATAGTAAACCACATTTCCATATGTGGGCTAAGACAGTGGACATCAGAGCTGCAGCCTAGCAGAATCAGGTGGTGCCATTATCATAGTATTAGATGTGGATTTGAGACAGGCATGAGATGGTTGCACTAAATTACACTATCAGGATGAAAGTCAGTGTATCACATGTTTTTGGGTGCTCACAAGTTTGCCCAGTGAGGGAGGAACATGTCTGTAATTCAGATCCAATCTCAGCTTACTCTTCCCACCACAGTAAAAGCCACTTCTGTGAAACATGGACCCAGCAGTGGGCATTTCACAGCATACAACTGGAAAAAAGAAAACTCTTCCTAGCAATACAATTGATTAGGGTATGTGCTTCAGATGAACTTTGAGCAAATTAAACAAACAAGCAAACAAAAAACGAGCTTAAGGAAGGAGTTATACAAATCAAGAATATGGCATCTGCATAACACGGGACAGGACAAGAACCGTGTGATGTAACAGTGGAGAGAGCACAATGTCAACATTAGGAAATGAGAACGCTACTGACCAGTCCACACCAAAGGTTCTCACCATCTCTTAATGAACAGGAAACTGTAAATGTGTGTCCTTAGTTGCAAGGGTAATTATACTGCATACTGAATTATACATAAGATCCAGCCATTGTCAACTAGTCCTTTTAGTATCTTTATAAAAATCCAAGGGTTAACTTGATAAACCTAAAATTTGATCTCTGGAATCAGTGGTCTGATCAGTGGTTTGATCTCCCAGTGGCTGCCTCCACTGGAAAAGTAATTTATACCTCTCACCAAAAGATGCCTTAGCAAAGTGCCAATACAGGCAGAATGTACTGTTCTACAGGGAATTAATCTTTGGATAGCACAATTCTTTACAAGTCTTAAATACGTGGGATGCATACTGCCCACTAAAGAGCAAGAATCTGATTCATTTCAAAACTAGTACAGAGGCTTGCAAACTGTGAATGCTCACTATATATCAAAATGAATAAATGCATATACACACAACTTACATTTCATACACAAGGGAGGAATAAAACTGAGCAACTGCACCAGGGAAGATACTAGTAAATATTGCACAATTCATGTCAGCTGGCATATATAAAGCCAAATCACTATTTAAAAAATTAAAAGACATGTTGGCACAGTAAGAATCATACACTAAAGTGTAGGTTGAAAGGCTACTGTTAGAAAACCAAGGATGGCTCTTCCTTCTCAAGTGGATTATGTCCTTTATCTTTCTGTCTCAGAGCCATCACTCAACTTCCGTTATTGGGACATTTGATGGATGCAAGCAGAAGGTAATAAGGAGATGCAGCGCTACGTCACCTACTCAGTGACCTGGTGTGTGGAATCATGCTAATTTCTACCACTGGATGTTGCTTGGCCCAGCAGTGCTTCTGCAGGATCTTCATACAGTAAGGCAAATAATACAAACCTGTCACTGTTTCTAGGTGCTTGCTCTTCTTCACATGATGAAAAGAAAACTTATTTTCCCTCTTAAGTTTATCACTACTTGTGTTACTTTGCTCAGTCTGCCATTACAGGATATCACAGATTGGGTGGCTTCAACAACAGAAATAGATACTCTCACAGTTGTGGAGGCTGCAAGTTCATGTTCAAGGTGCTTGCAGGGCTAGTTTCTTGTGAGGCCTCTCTGGCTTCTAGGCCAACTTCTTGCTATGCCCTCACATGGCCTTTTTCTCTATGGGCACCCACTCTTGGCATTTCCTTCTCTTCTGGAGAAGGACTCCAGTAGTACTGGATTAGGACCTCACCTGTATGATCGCATTTAACTTTAGTTAAAGATCCTGTCTCCAACACAGTCATAATGAGGGTTAGGGCTTCAACACTGAATTTTTCGGGAGACAAATTTAATCCCTGACACTTCACATAGTGCAAAACTACTAACATCAAGAGACCATACAGAGGTAAGGTTTCTGTCACACAATTATTCTTTAAAAAATTTTTTTTGGAAGGATAATTGCTTTACAGAATTTTGTTGTTTTCTGTCAAACTTCAATATGAATTAGTATATGAATAAGTATACATATAACCCTCCTTTTTGAAACTCCCTCCCATCTCCTTTCCCATCCCACCCCTCTAGGTTGATACAAAGCCACTGTTTGAGTTTCCTGAGCCATACAGCAAATTCCCATTAGCTATCTATTTTACATATGGTAATGGAAGTCTCCATGTTCCCCTTTCCATACATCTCCTCCTCTCCTCCCCTCTCCCCACCTCCAAAAGTCTATTCTCTATGTCTGTTTCTCCATTGCTGCCCTGTAAATAAGTTCTTAAGTATCATTCTTCTAGATTCCATATATATGCATTAAAATATGATATTTATCTTTCTCATTCTGACTCACTTCACTCTGTATAATAGGTTCTAGGTTCATCCACCTCATCAGACCTAACTCAAATGTGTTCCTTTTTATGACTGATTAATATTACATTGTGTATATGTACCACAACTTCTTTATCCATTCATCTGTCGATGGACATCTAGGTTGCTTCCATGTTCTAGCTGTTGTAAATAGTGGTGCAGTGAACAGTGGGATACTTGTGTCTTTTTCAATTTTGGTTTCCTCAGGTTATATGTCTAGAAGTAGGATTGCTGGGTCATGTGGTGGTTTTATTCCTAGCTTTTTAAGGAATCTCCATACCGTCCTCCAGAGTGGCTGTATCAACCTACATTCCCACCAACAGTGCAAGAGTGTTACCTTTTATCCATGTCCTCTCCAGTATTTATTGTTTGTAAACTTTTTGATGATGGCCATTCTGACCAGTTTGAGGTGATATCTCATTGTAGTTTTGATTTGGATTTCTCTAATAATGAGCGATGGTGAGCATCTTTTCATGTGTTTGTTAGCCATCTGTATGTCTTCTTTGGAGAAAGGTCTGTTTGGGTCTTTTTCCCACTTTTTGATTGGGCTGTTTGTTTTCCTGGTATTGAGTTGTATGAGCTGCTTGTATATTTTGGAAATTAATCCTTTGTCAGTTGTTTCATTTGCTATTATTTTCTCCCATTCTGAGGGTTGTCTTTTCACCTTGCTTATAGTTTCCTTTGCTCTGCAAAAGCATTTAAGTTTAATCAGGTCCCACTTGTTTACTTTTGTTTTTATTTCTGTTACACTAGGAGATGGGTCATAGAGGATCTTGTTTTGATTTATGTCATCAAGTGTTCTGCCTATGTTTTCCTCTAAGAGTTTTATAGTTTCTGGTCTTAAATTTAGCTCCTTAATCCATATTGAGTTTATCTTTCTGTATGGTATTAGGAAGTGTTTTAATTTCACTCTTTTGCATGTAGCTGTCCAGTTTTCCCAGCACCATTTATTGAAGAGGCTGTCTTTGCCCCATTGTATACTCTTGCATCCTTTGTCAAAAATAAGATATCCATAGGTGCATGGGTTTATTTCTGGGCTTTCTATCTTGTTCCATTGGTCTCTATTTCTGTTTTTGTGACAGTACCATACTGTCTTGATAATTGTAGCTTTGTAGTATAATCTGAAGTCAGGAAGGTTGATTCCTCCAGCTCCATTCTTCTTTCTCAAGACTGCTTTGGCTCTTTGGGGTCTTGTGTGTTTCCATATGAATTGTGAAATTTTTTGTTTTAGTTCTGTGAAAAATGCCATTGGTAATTGATAGGGATTGCACAAATCTGTAGATTGTGTTTGGTAGTACAGTCATTTTCGCAATATTGATTCTTCCTGCCCAAGAACATGGAATATCTCTCCATCTGCTCATGTTGTCTTTCATTTCTTTCATTAATGTCTTATAATTTTCTATGTACAGTTTTTTTGTCTCCTTAGGTAAGTTTATTCCTAGATATTTGATTCCTTTTGTTGCAATGGTGAATGGGATTTATTCCTTAATTTCTCTTTCTGAAATTTCACTGTTAGTATATAGAAATGCAAGTGATTTCTGTGTCTTGATTTTGTATCTTGCAACTTTGCTAAATTCACTGATTAGCTCTAGTAATTTTCTGGTACCATCTTCAGGATTTTCTATGTACATTATCATATCATCTGCAAACAGTGAGAGCTTTACTTCTTCTTTTCTGATCTGGATTCATTTCTTTTTCTTCCCTGATTGCTGTAGCTAGGACTTCCAAAATTACATTGAATAACAGTGGTGAAAGTGGACACCCTTGGCTTGTTCCTGATCTTATGGGGAATGCTTTCAGTTTTTCACCATTGAGAATAATGTTTGCTGTAGGCTTCTCTAATATGGCCATTACTATGTTGAGGTAGGTTCTGTCTATGCCCATTTTTTGAAGAGTTTTAGTCATAAATGGGTGCTGAATTTTGTCAAAGGCTTTTTCTGCATCTATTGAAATTATCATATGTTTTTTATCTTTCAATTTTTTAATATAGTATATCAGACTGTTTGATTGGCATATATTGAAGAATCCTTGTATTCCCAGAATAAACCCACTTGATTATGGTGTGTGAACTTTTTAATGTGTTGCAGAATTCTGTTTGCTAAAATTCTGTTGAGGATTTTTGCATCTGTGTTCATCAGTGATATTGGCCTGAAGTTTTCTTTTTTATGTGTTGTCTTTGTCTGATTTTGGTATCAGGGTGATGGTGGCCTTGTAGAATGAGTTTGGAAGTGTTCCTTCCTCTACAATTTTTTGAAAGAGTTTTAGAAGGATAGGCATTAGCTCTTCACTAAATGTTTAATACAATTCTCCTGTGAAGCCATCTGATCCTGGGCTTTTGTTTTTTGTGAGATTTTTTTTATCACAACTTCAATTTTGGTGCTTGTAATTGGGTTGTTCATAATTTCTATTTCTTCCTGGTTCAGTCTTGGAAAACTGAACATTTCCTCCAGGTTACCCATTTTATTGCTATACAGTTGCTCATAGTAGTCTCTTTTAATCTTTGTGTTTCTGCTTTGTCTGTTATAACCTCTCCTTTTTCATTACTAATTTTGTTGATTTGACTCTTCTCTTGTTTTTTATTGAGGAGTCTGGCTAAAGTTTTGTCAATTTTGTTTATCTTCTCAAAGAACCAGCTTTTAGTTTTATTAACCTTTACTATTGTTTCTTTCAGTGATCAGTGCAAAGAAATAGAGAAAAACAATAGAATGGGAAAGACTAGAGATCTCTTGAAGAAAATTAGAGATACCAAGGGAATATTTCATCCAAAGATGGGCATAATAAAGGACAGAAATGGTATGGATCTAACAGAAGCAGAAGATATTAAAAAGAGGTAGAAAGAATACACAGAAGAACTATACAAAAAATATCTTCATGACCCAGATAACCATGATGATGTGATCACTCACCGAGAGCTAGACACTCTGGAATGGGAAGTCAAATGGGTCTTAGGAAGCATCACTACGAACAAAGCTAGTGGAGGTGATGGAATTCCAGTTGAGCTATTTCAACTTCTGAAAGATGACATTGTGAAAGCGTTGCACCCAATAAGCCAGCAAATTTGGAAAACTCAGCAGTGGCCACAGAACTAGAAAAGGTCAGTTTTCATTCCAATCCCAAAGAAAGGCAATGCCAAAGAATGCTCAAACTATCACACAATTGCACTCTTCTCACACGCTAGCAAAGTAATGCTCAAAATTCTCCAAGCCAGGCTGCAACAGTATGTGAACCATGAACTTCCAGATGTTCAAGCTGGATTTAGGAAAGGCAGAGGAACAAGAGATCAAATTGCCAACATACATTGGATCATCAAAATAGCAAAAGAGTTCCAGAAAACTACATCTTTATTGACTACACCAGTCTTTGACTGTGTAGACCACAACAAATTACGTTAAATTTTTAAAGAGATGGGAATAGCAGACCACCTGATCTGCCTTCTGAGAAATCTGTATGCAGATAAGGAAGCAACAGTTAGAACTGGACATGGAACAACAGACTGGTTCCAAATTGGGAAAGGAGTATGTCACAGCTTTATATTGTCACCCTGCTTATTTAACTTATATGCAGAGTACATTATGCAAAATGCCAGGCTGGATGAAGCACAAGCTGGAATCAAGACTTCCAGGAGAAATATCAATAACCTAAGATGTGCAGATGAAGAAGAACTAAAGAGCCTTTTGATGAAAGTGAAAGAAGAGAGTGAAAAAGTTGACTTAAAATACAACATTCAGAAAATGAAGATCATGGCATCTGGTCCCATCACTTCATGGCAAATAGATGAGGAAACAATGGAAACACTGACAGACTTCATGATTTTGGGCTCAAAAATCACTGCACATAGTGACTGCAGCCATGAAATGAAAAGATGCTTGCTCCTTGGAAGAAAGCTTAGACAGCAACCTAGACAGCATATTAAAAAGCAGAGACATTACTTGGGCAAAAAAGTTCTGTGTAGTCAAAGCTATGGTTTTTCCAGTAGGCATGTATGGATGTGAGAGTTGGACTATAAAGAAAGTTGAGTGCCAAAGATTTGATGCTTTTGAACTGTGGCATTGGAGGAGACTCTTGAGAGTCCCTTGGACTGCAAGGAAATCCAACCAGTCCATCCTAAAGGAAATCAGTCCTGAATATTCATTAGAAGGACTGATGCTGAAGCTGAAGCTCCAATTCTTTGGCCATCTGACACGAAGAACCCATCACTCACTGGAAAAGACCCTGATGCTGGAAAAAATCGAAGGTGGGAGGAGAAGGGAATGACAGAGGATGAGATGGTTGAATGGCATCACTGACGTGATGGACATGAGTTTGAGCAAGCTCCAGTAGTTGGTGATGGACAGGGAAGCCTAGTCCATGCTGCAGTCCATGGGGTCGCAAAGAGTCAGACACAACTGAGCAACTGAACTGAACTGATGATTTCTTTCATTTCTTTTTCATTTATTTCTGTTCAGATCTTTATTTCTTCCTTCTACTAATTTTGGGGGGTTTCTTGTTCTTCTTTTTCCAATTGCTATATGTGTAAAGTTAGCTTTTCTATTTAATGTTTTCTTGTTTATTGAGGTAGGATAGTATTGCTATCGGAGAAGGCGATGGCACCCCACTCCAGTACTCTTGCCTGGAAAAATCCCATGGATGGAGGAGCCTGGTAGGCTGCAGTCCATAAGGTCGTGAAGAGTTGGACACGACTGAGTGACTTCACTTTCACTTTTCACTTTCATGCATTGGAGAAGGAAATGGCAACCCATTCCAGTGTTCTTGCTTGGTCAATTCCAGGGATGGGGAGCCTGGTGGGCTATGGGGTCGCACAGAGTCGGACAGGACTGAAGCGACTTAGCAGCAGCAGCAGCAGTATTGCTATAAACTTCCCTCTTAGAACTGCTTTTTCTGCATCCCATAGGTCTTGAGTTGTCATGCTTTCATTTCATTTGTTTCTAGAAATTTTTTGATTTCGCTTTTCATTTCTTCAGTAACCTGTTAGTTATTTAGAAATGTGTTGCTTAATCTCCATGTGTTTGTGTTTCTTAACAGTTATTTTTCCTGCAATTGATATCTAGTCTCATAGTGTTGTGGTTGGAGAAGATGCTTGATACAATTTCAATTTTTTTACATTTAATGAGGTTTGATTTGTGACTCAAGATGTGGTCTACCTTGGAGAATGTTCCATGTGCACTTGAGAAGAAGTGCACATGGAACAGCACAAGTGCTGTATTCTTCAGCATTTGGATAGAATGTCCTGAAAATATCAGGGAGATCCATCTCATCTAATGTATCATTTAAGACTTGTGTTTCCTTATTAATTTTCTGTTTTGATGATCTGTCCATTGGTGACAGTGGGGTGTTCAAGTCTCCTATTATTGTGTTACTGTCAATTTCTCCTTTTATGTCTGTTAGTGTTTGTCTTATGTATTGAGGTGTCCCTATGTTGGGTGCATAGATATTTACAATTGTTATGTCTTCCTCCTGGATTGAACCCTTGATCATTATGTAGTGTCCTTCCTTATCTCTTGCAATATTCTTTATATCAAGGTCTATGTTGTATGATATGAGGATTGCTACTCCAGCTTTCTTTTGCTTCCCATTTGCATGGAATACATTTTCCATCCTCTGTCTTTCAGTCTATATGTATCTTTATGTCTAAAATGGGTTTCTTGTAGACAGCATATATATGGGTCTCATTTTTGTATCCATTCGGCCAGCCTGTGTCTTTTGGTTGGAGCATTTAATCCATTTACATTTAATTATTGATGCATATGATCATATTGCCATTTTCTTAATTCTTTGGGGTTGATTTTGTAGATCTTTTTTTCTTCTCATGTATTTCTCGACTATACAAGTCCCTTTAACATTTGTTGTAAAGCTGGTTTGGTGGTACTGAATTCTCTTAACTTTTACTTATCTGAAAAGCTTTTTATTTCTCCATCAATTTTGAATGAGATCCTTGATGGGTACAGTACTCTTGGTTGTAGATTTTTCCCTTTCAGTACTTTAAATATATCCTGATAGTCCCTTCTGGCCTCCAGAGTTTCTGCTGAAAGATCAGCTGTTAGTTAAGTGTATGGGGTTTCCCTTGTATGTTACTTGTTGTTTCTCCCATGCTGCTTTTAATATTCTTTCTTTGTGTTTAATCTTTGTTAGTTTGATTAGTATGTGTCTTTCTGTGATTCTCCTTGGGTTGATTCTGTACAGGACTCTTTGTGCCTTTTGGACTTGATTGACTATTTCCATGTTGTAGAAATTGTCAACTATAATCTCTTCAAAATTTTTCTCATACCATTTCTTTTTCTCTTCTTCTGGGACCCCTATAATTCAAATGTTTCATACGGTCTCAAACATCTCTGAGACTGTCCTCAGGTCTCTTCATCCTTTTTACTTTATTCTGCTCTTCAGAAGTTATTTACACCATTTTACCTTTGGAGAAGGAAATGGCAATCCACTCCAGTACTATTGCCTGGAAAATCCCATGGACAAGAGAAGCCTGGTAGGCTACAGGCCATGGGGTCACAAAGAGACAGACATGACTGAGTGACTTCACTTCACTTCACTTCACCTTCCAGCTCACTGATTTGTTCTTCTGCTTCAGTTATTCTGCTATTGATTCCTTTTAGAGTATTTTCAATTTCAGTAATTGTGTTGTTTGTCTCTGTATGTTTATTCTTTAATTCTTCTAGGTCTTTGTTAATTGACTCTTGCATTTTCTCCATTTTGTTTTCAAGGTTTTGATCTTTTCTATCATTATTCTGAATTCTTTTTCAGATAGTTTGCCTATTCCCTGTTCATTTATTTGGACTTCTGTGTTTCCAGTCTGTCCCTTCTTTTGTGTAGTATTTCTCTGCCTTTTCATTATTATTTTTTTAACTTATTATGCTTCAGGTCTCCTTTTCCCAGCCTTCAGGGTTGAATTCTTTCTTCCTTTTGGTTTCTACCCTCCTAAGGTTGGGCCAGTGGTTTGTGAAAGCTTTATATAGGGTGAGACTTGTGCTGAGTTTTTGTTTGTTTCTTTGTTTTTCCTCTGATGGGTAAGGCTGAGTGAGGGGGTAATCCTGTCTACTGATGATTGGGTTTGTATTTTTGTTTTGTTTGTTGTTTAGATGAGGTGTCCTGCACAGGGTGCTACTGGTGGTTGGGTGATGCCTGGTCTTGCACTCAAGTGGTCTCCTTTGTGTGAGTTTTCACTATTTGATACTCCATAAGGTTAGTTCTCTGGTAGTCTAGGGTCTCGGAGTCCATGTTCTCACTCCAAGGCTCAGGGCTTGATCTCTGGTCAGGAATGAAGATTCCATAAGTGGTTTGTTATGGCATTAATGAGATTAAAACAAATATCCAAAAATGATAAACCAAAGATGAACCCCAGACAAATGGCAGTTACAAAATCAGACAAATAATAATTAAAATATTGGAACACACACACACACACACACATATATATACGCCCATAAGCAAAGTGAAAACAGTCCAACAAAAATAAAGTACGGTAGATTTGCCTGGTGAACAAAGGAAATCAAAAATTACATTTACCAGTTAAGAACAAAACTAACTAAAGCACAAACTAGAAAACAAAACTAAAGCAAGGTGCCAAGTGGGGATAAATCCATGAAAACAAAACTAACAAATATGTTGATAAGAAAGGAAAGAAAGAAAGAATAGATATGCAAAGTTAAATAGAGGTAGATGAAGAAGATTTATATACATTAAAGATTAAGTGCATGAGGAAAAGAACAGTAGGAAAGGCCAACAAAGGAATAAGTGTAGAAAAAGTATAGTAGGTTTAGGAAAATTAAAATTATAAAAAAGAGGGGGAAAAAAACAGAAAAAGAAAGAAAAAAAAAAAAGGAAAACCCACAAAACTACACAAGAGCAACGTGAGGCAGAGGTTTATAACAACAATAAAAGTGTGACTGAATATACACAGATACACATACACCCATAAGCAAAATCAAAACAGTCCAACAAAAATTAAGTACAATAGATTGACCTGGTGAACAAAGGAAACCAAAAATGATATCTACCAGAACAAAACTAACTGAAGCACAAACTGGAAAACAAAACTAAAGCAAGGTGCCAATTGGAGTATAAAGCAATGGAAATAAAACTAACAAATACAGTAAGAGGAAAGGAAAGAAAGAATAGATATACAAAGTTAAATAGAGGTAGATAAAGATGATTTATATACATTAAAGATTAAGTACAAGGGGAAAAGAACAGTAGAAAAAGCAAACAAAGGAATAAATGTAGGAAAAAATAGCAATAGGTTTAAAAAATTAAAAGTTAAAATTAAAAAAAGAGAAAAGGAAAAAAAAAAAAAAAAGGCAAACTCCACAGAACTGCAAAAGCCCAACACAGAGGCAGAGGTTTATAACAACAATAAAAAATGTGACTAAGGAAACACAAAAAACAAAACTCAAAAGGCTAATTAGATCTCATAGTGCCGATAAAATTGACAGACGTGGGGGAGGGGGTGGGAATGAACAAAAAGAAAAAAAAATCCAAAAGAATCTACAGAACAGGTCAAACCATAAGAATAATAAATGTTTTTCTTGAGTCTCTGCTGTCAGAGTCCTTTCCATCGCTGGGAGTCACAGTCCACCTCACCTCCCTAGGATGCCCTCCAACATTGTGCTGATCTCTGGACCTGCTGTAGGGGCCTCTCAGATTCTAATCTGGTCCTGCTCCTGTGTGTTCTTGCTTCCAGTGTCCACAGCTAACAGAGCTAGTGTGTTTTCTTTTGTGGGAGCTCTCAATGACCTTTTATATATTCCATCGACACAGAGTCTGCTTAGTTGATCTTGTGGATTTAATCTGCAGCTTGTATAGCTGGTGGAAAGGTTTTGTGTCTTCTTCCTTATCCACATTGCCCCTGGGTTTCAATTGCAGTTTTATTTCCACCTCTGCATGTGGGTCATCCACTGGGGTTTGCTCCTGAGGCTGCCCTGGAGGACTTGGGTTTGCCCCTGTGAGGCCACATGTGGAGGTGGTGCAGCTGCTTGGGTCACAGGGATTCTGGCAGCACCAGGAACTCAGGAGAGTTGGCAGCTAGGGCAGCAGGAAATATAGTGCTCTTGAAGGGTATGGCAACCAGTATTGGCCAATACGCTCCAGTGTTCTTCCCTGGAGAACCCCCCTCCCTGACAGAGAAGCCTGGCAGGCCACAATCTACAGTGTTGCAAAGAGTCAGACATGACCGAAGGGACCCTGTGTGCATAGACTCAAGACTTTTTTGCCTGTGGCAGCTCTGCCCCAGTGAGAGCTGAGCGTGAAGGTGGCACAGGTGCTTGGCTTGTGGGGACCCTGGCAGTGCCAAGTGTGCAGGGACACAGACTTCTTTCACTTCAGGAGTTATGACCCAATCAGAGTCTTTTTTCGAGCCTCTTGTAGCAGGCATTCAGAAGGCCTCTTTGGCCACTCTTTCCCTGTAGCTCAGCCCATTCAGGCACTTAGAGGGCTCCCTTGCCTGGGGTCCTACTCTGTAGTTCAGCACATCAGGCATTTGATGGGCCAGCCTCTCTATTGTTCAGCTGCCGATGCTGGTGTGTGGAGAAAGAGAGGCTATCGTAATGGCTCCACCTCCAGTGAGTGACTCAGCAGTATTGCCTTACTTCCATGGCTGCCTGACTTTCCTCCACAGGCATTTCCCACCACAATCTCCTCCCTCACATCCCCTCAATCTGGTTCTCCACAGTCAACAGCAGCCCTCGCCCTGGGATTGCTCCACAATCCCTAAACTCCAGCTCCTAGCCGCTGCGTCTTCTAGGGGATCTGCGTTCCTGTTCAGGGTATGTATGGCTGCGGCAAGGGCTGTCTGATTCTCATTCCATTTAGGCTGTCGCAGATCAGCTGTTTCACTCTCAGCCTTAAATTTGTTTCTCCTCTGACTAAGATAATTGCCCCAATGTGGGGATCAGACCCCTGCATCAATTCCCCCAGTGGCCAAGGGCAGGTCCAGTCCTACTAACACTCCTGTTTTTCCCCCTAGTTCCCTTGTCCTACCGAGTTTTTCATGGTTCTATGTATTCATTTCCACTGGTCAGGTACTCATGTCCACTCTCAGCTGAGGCCCTGCATGCACTTCTGTGTCTGAAAGTGTATTCCTGATGTATCCATGCAGAGTGACGTACTCCACATCCACCTACCTCCCCACTGTCTTATTCTCCCCTCACACAATTATTCTTTAGTTCTGCTATCTACAAAAAATGCTTACAGAGCTAACATTTAAAAGACTTAACAAGCAATACAACCTGAGTCTTAACCAATCAAAACTGAAGCTGAAGCAGGGTTTTGCAGGCCCTGGTAGTTCTGGAACCTGGAGCAAAGGCAGGAGCAATGGGAGGAGGGTCTTGGGTGGCTTGTGGTAATAATATAGAAATATTTCAATATACTAAATATCTGTGGGCCTCCTCAGGTCCATAGGGTCTTGCACAACTTTAAATATTTCTTAAGCAGAAAATGCTTATCATAATTTCTTTAAAAATGAAATCGTTCCTTTTTTTTATGTCCTCACTGACCAAAGGAAAAAAAAAACTTATAAAATAGTCAAATTGTAATCAGGTTGATTGATCACATCACACTCCTTTGATATGTGTGTGTGTGTGTATACATATATATACACATACACACACACATATATAATACTCTGAAGCTGCTGCAGTACTTTTGCTTTCTTTATGCCATTTTTCTTCCATGATTAAAATGCAACAACAAAAACCAAACTATATAAATGACCCTGAAATAATTATCAAATAGATACAACAGAAACAGCATGAGACAAAGTAGAGTGCTAAACCTTGTGTCAGCAGGCTTCAATGTTATCTTTTAATTTAGAGATACTCTTCTGTTTTCTGGTCTGCTTTGTATTTGGGGTGGGACAAACTTTTTTTTTTTTTCCATGTCTCTTCATCCCTGCTACACTCTTTTGGATATATATATAGAGATACAAAAGAAGGCAATGGCAAAACCCACTCCAGTACTCTTGCCTGGAAAATCTCATGGATGGAGGAGGCTGGTAGTCTGCAGTCCATGGGGTCGCTAAGAGTCGGACACGACTGAGCGACTTCACTTTCACTTTTCACTTTCATGCATTGGTGAAGGAAATGGCAACCCACTCCAGTGTTCTTGCCTGGAGAATCCCAGGGACGGGGGAGCCTGGTGGGCTGCCGTCTCTGGGGTCGCACAGAGTTGGACATGACTGAAGTGACTTAGCAGCATATATATATATATATATGTTTTTAATAAAGTCACATTTGCCTAAGTGGAGTGCTTTGTAACCCAGTGAGCATCTGTATCTCATCGCCAAGGTAACCACAGCCTACCATGGCCTAAACAGTCCTGCTTGACTTCACCACCAGTGGAGTGATGTCCTGATTCTCCACCCCTCAGATGTCCCCTACAACTCCATGCGTCTTCAGCATCAGTCACCTGAGATCCTTGTGAAGTCACAAATGGTAAACAGTAAGCCAGTTGGCTAGGTGCACTGTACATACATTCTCATCCTGCCATTTGTTGGCACTGTGATGTAGAATACCTCACCTTGTGACAAATATTTCTAGTTTCTGAAGACACAGTAATAGGAGAGACGAGCCAGATCCTTGTTTTTTCAGGATTGAAATTTCTAGGTGTTTCTATTCTTATATGTGTTAAGAAGCCCCAGTGAACATCAGTGTCCTCAGTCGTAAAATGAGGTGAAGACTTGCAGGTCTTCTCACCAAGATTATATAAATATCCTCCAACAGCATCTGTATTCACACTTTGGTGTTCAGATCATTAATCTTATCCATCTTTCTTAGACCACTATTGAGGCATGAGAAGTGTATTGTATTTATTTAGTCAATGATGTTATATCAAACCAGGAAGGTCTGGATTTCAACTTGGATATGGATGGCACTTCAAATAATCAGTACAATGTTGAGTTCCTTTCTCCCCTTCTGAATCAGGAACTATGTCCATCAGAGTCCAGGCAGGAAAAGAAAACTCACAGCAGATAGCTTCCCAGAGAGGACTAAATATAAGGAATTGTTATAACAATGTTAGAGGAGCTAAAAAAGCAAACACAAAAGGTGTTAGCAATACAGAGATCAGCACATGGAAGAAGCTGCTACCTCCTTTAGGGCTGGAGTGACAGAGTAGGAGATGGAGGCAAGGAAGCCCAGGAGTTGGTGTCTCCCGTGGAAACAAATATCACACTGGAGATTTCTGGGAGGTACCTACCCACACCGAGAGAAGATAGGTGGTAGGAGCTGAAATGAAGGTCTGTCTGCAGTGACCATGGCTGGAAGCCACATCTCAAGCAGTGAGAGGGGAAACACCCTAGCTTTCTCCTTCCTCCTGGCCTCCTCCTTTCTCGTGTCCTCTAAGACCCCACTAGTGCTTATCCTTGCTGAATCAGCCAGAAGGCACCAGCAACAAAGCTGGAAATGTAGTTTAAAGGGTCAGGACCCCGTCATCAAGAGAGGGCAATGAGCAAGAAAAGAATCTGAGGAAAAATAAGCAAAGGAGCAGAATAGGAACCAAATGAGAATTAAGATAAAAGGCACTGACAGATGGAAATCAGAATATTTAGTGTACTACTGAAAAAGCTCTTAGGAGAATATGGCTTTAATCTTCGGGCAAGTGTGTTCCCTATTATTAACCCTGAATCAGACAGATTTACCTCCCCTGTACTGGGCAGAAGTGGATAACCAAAGGCCACCGCTCAGAGTGCATACCCGTTTTGTTGATGGTGCATATATTAGTCAGAAGGATGTGGTTTACATGTTCCTTTTTAACACATGGAAATTAATTCACTATCTTTGCCAAGATCATAGGAATCATCTCTGGGAAGTTGCAAGTATGAAATGAGTAGACACGCAATCACAGGTTATGATGCCTGTCAAATCAAGGCCAAGTACATTCAAAAGGCTGTCTTTATAAATAAGAGAAGATTAAATGATAATTTTTTTAAAGTTTGTTTAATTCTTATGCTTCTGCAGTGATTAGGGGGTACTGTTTAGAAGTAACCAATTTTTTGAGGATGTATTAGAGAACTACATAGTGACAGGAAAAAGGGCCAAGGATTCGAATCATGAGCTTAGACTTCAGGTTATGGGAACTGAAATGGTCAACATCATACTTTTGAAGGGAAAAGCTGGTATATACTGGAAAGTGCCGTGTCAGAAGGGTATATGGACGACAAGCAGATTTGTCGGTGGATGAAGAATGAAGAGGACATGAAATGTTCAGGTTTGAAATGGGGGTGAGGGCTTGAGGAAGGTTCATTTAGTCTAATTTCTCACAAAGCCATTTGTTGCTCACAGTTCATGCATGCACCACTCACACAGTCCCTTTACTCTGAGATCACACATCATTCATACCCCTGCCCTCCACTCTTCAAACCCGTGCCAATCATTCCTTTCCAGAAGGCTGGGGTGTGCCCTCAGCACACAGCTCCACAGAAAACTCCAGAAGCTAGTCTCATTCAATTGTATCAGCAGCTACCTAGTAATGGAAGTTTTAGTTCCCTGCTTCTACGTGCCTTCCTTCTGAAACAGCTTTGACTAACAGATCCAACCCTCAATTTCTTATAAAAATTTGGTATTCTAATAGCTACCTCATAGCTGTTATAGTCTTCAATGAGTTAAAAGATGTGATGTCTGCAACACCATGCAAACCACAGAGTAGACATTCAAAAAATAGTCACTGTCCTCATTATTACAGCTAAAGCCCTTGGACTTGGAAAGTCTACACACAATGGCGCCTTGGCTGCTCCTCCTATATTCTTTATCTGGCTTACTTTCTTCTCTCTTCAAAGTCAAGTTCAATCTGCCTTCTTCTATCTAACTGCTCCCTGAAAAGGTATCAGGATGGATCTGCTTACATGCATGAGTCCTGGACCAGCTGGAGAGTCACTTAGAATTTGGTGCATGACTTATTTCTGTGACTCAGCTTTCTCGCACATGTAAGTACTCAATAAACTGCTTAACTAGTGAGAGCCTAGATGGGGGTGATATGTGAATTCCTAGCACAGAATCTAGAACTGTAGCCATGCTTTATGCATAAGGATGAAGTACTCGGAAAACAAGAGCAAATATGAGCAAGTATTTCCACTGCTATAAAATAAGAATAGAAACCTCTAGAGATGTCGAGAGGATTGCACAAGATATCACATGCACCAGACTCACCACTAAGCATGCCAAACAGTGAGCATTCTGGAAGCAGCAGTGACCTGGGGTTAATGAGAACTTACACTCTGGTGCTGCCTCCATGGCAGGGGCCAACCTAACATGTCTTTCCTAATAAATGCAGATGAGCAACCTCTATTCCTTGAAGCCTGGGCATGCAGTCTGAAAGTGTTAGAAAGAGCCAGCAGAGGCACCATTCTGTCCAGTCATCCTTAACAACAGAACCCTCCATCCAAGAGGCTGCTAAGAGAACCTATGCCTGCAAGGTATAGAAATGCAGATCCTGAGAAACAACACTCTTCTCACAAAGTTCCTTTTCTCTACGTTCCAGTCAACATGCACATTTTTAAAAGTAAAGCAAAATCGCCATGTATCAAGGTTGTTAGACTTTTGGTTGGTTTATTTGCTTGCTTGTGTATTTGTTTATTTAACGCTTCTACAAGGAGAGGAGTTGCCTTAAGAGGATCATGTAAAGTAGCCAAAGACTGAATGGAATTCACCCAATCAGGAAAGGAGTTAGACCATGGCCTAAGAAACTGGAAAGGAAGGAAGGGAGGAAGGGAGGGAGAGAGGGAGGGACGAACAGAGGGAGAGGAAGGGAGGAAGACGCAAAAGTGATAAAGACTGGTGGCCAGTTGTTTCCAAACCATGTTTGAAAAGCAGTGTAATGCAACCCCATGTTTCCTAAACGACAGCCCTGGAGAAAATATAAGTTGTTATCATATCCCCATGCCACCTCTATTTCTTAATGCTTTCCTTTGAATGAACTCACTTTCTACTAAATTTCTATTTTAAAAAGTAACTTTATATAGCTATTGCAAACATAAAAACAGTATCACTTCTCAAACAGAGACCGTAACTTGTGAAACTGAATTCAATGGAAAAAAAGCTGTGCTATTAAATCTAGCAGAATTTAATGAGGCTCACTGTCTCTGCTACACAACGATTAGCGAGAGTTCTCAGAGTTATGGTCTGACAATGAACTAAAACAATCCGCTTGGGGTCTGAAAGAGGATTGAAGAGGGAGTTACTGTTTCAGCATGGGGCCCTCTGAACTCATCTCAAGGATCACCAACAGAAGCCCCTGCAATCTCGGAAATGATGGTGCAGCAGAAAGAAGAGGCAGAGAAACGAGACCTTTACCCCAGCTCCACCGTTACTCATTCTTGGTTTCACCTCCTGGAGGAATGTTATCTTCCTCTAGAGCTCAGTTCTCCATTTGTAACAAGGATGTGGAGTTACTATATTGTATCCCATTAGGCGCAAGGGAAAAAACCATTATATTCACCATGTTTCAGTTCTCCAGGGTGGATAAAACAAGCAGAGATACAACACAGTCTTCGAAATTTTAGTTCTCATATGGGTTCAACAGGAACATCATTAATAATAGAAGATACAGTGCCATTCTACTTCAGTTGCTCTGTCCCAGTAAGCAGTAGTGGGCCCACTAGACTTCAAAAAGGAACAATCCAACACGAGATATAAGATGGCAGTGAGGATTCTGCACCATCAGATCACCTGTGCTCAAGAATAAGGATGACTCAGCTTATTACAGTTACTGATCTGTGTATGTGGGAGAAGGGCCTTCAGTTATACTTTAACAATAATTCATGTTTTAAATCCTAAAGGCAATTCTAAGGAAATACATCTGCTAAACATTAAATCTCAACAACACAAGGCAATATAAGATGTTCATTTACTCCTCTGTCACAAAGGAAAAACTGAGGGCAGGAGGAGATGGGGACGACAGAGGGTGAGATGTCTGGATGACATCACAGACTCAATGGACATGAGTTTGGGCAAGCTCCCAGAAATACTGAAGGACAGGGAAGCCTGGGGTGCTGCAGTCTATGGGGTAGCAAAGAGGTGGACACGACTGAGCGAGTGAACAACAATACAAGGGCCCAGATTTTAATTTTTTTTAATGGTGTTTTCAATAAGTGTAGTGTATAATTTCTTCCTGATTACAAATGTCAGCACAAACCAGTGGCTGGCCCTTGATCAGTCCAGCAGAGTTCTGAAAGGCACAGTTGTTAAAGGAAATGCTTGCCACCAAGGTAAGGTGGCCACAAATGTGTGCATGACACTCCCAGGCGTGTCCAGTCTCAAGGCAAAGGCAGGTCTGGGACAGGAGACAGAGCAGGGGTGTGTTTATGCAGTGAAAGGATGGATCTACCACTTTCTTCTCTTTCAGGGTCAGCTTTTGCTTTAATCGAGCCTTCTGGGAACTAAAACGGGTGAGTGATGTTTATAAAAGCAGATGAAACGCTTGCTTAGTCTTTGATAAAAATTTAAAAATAAAGCACACAATGGCCCCAGCCTCCTGGAAAAGAAGTATGAAATTAACTTCTTGGAAATCTAATGAGGAGGAAGGCAGAAATCCTAGTGAATACACTGTGTTTAGCAGCATTATCCTTCCTTTCCTCCTGAGGCTTGTATCTCCCCAAACTTTTTGCTCCCTCCACCTTCTACCTTTCCCACTGCCATACAATAAAGTTCTGATCGTGTCAAAAGAGCACTTCACACCTCCAACCCACTATCACTAAACCGCCCCTGACTGGCCCAAGATTTATGCATGTGACCTCCTAAGCTGGCCAATCATAATCCTGACCCCTCCAATGATGGCAACTGGCTCCAAGTCTGGACAGCATAGCCAGTAGCGTCCTTCCATAGGTTTAATATGCAAATATTGGAGGGAAGAATTTTGTTTTATTGGTCAGCTTAAGTTCAGTAATGCTGCTATAACAAACTCCTAAATTTCAATAGTTTTCAACAACCAAGGTTTCTTTCTTGCTCCAAATATGATACCAACACAGTAAAAGAGGTATACTTTTCCCACAGAGAGAAGTACTACAAAATCATTTTGCCAAAATTGTTATCAATGGGTCAGGAATGTATATTACTCCCACAGCAAATATACTGAATATTAATGTATCTTTTATGTATTTTATTAATGTCTGTTGGGAAAAATAGGCTACATGAATGTTATTAGCAGACATGTGGCCCACTGGAAGAGAAACTATCAAGTAAGGTTTTAATGGAGTAATCACAAAACATCCACCCATCCCCAGGGAAAATATGTGAACTAGGTATGACCAATCAGGCCTGGCCATCCCCTTTGCTAACAGTAATCAAAATGGAAAGTTATAGAATAAGTAGGGACAATCAGAGTCCTTCCCTAAGGTTGACTTACAGATAACAGAGAAAGGGATCCCTTTCCTACAGGATTTCTTGGCTAGAAGATGTGATTTTCAGGATGTTGGATGCCCCCTAATCTGTTATATCAGGAAGGTCTGTCATTAGAGTGAAGCCAAATAGGCACAAATAAAAGTGAAACATAAAGAGGAAAAGAGAGGTAGAGACAAACAGTAATGAATCCATATCTCGAAAGCCTTCAATCTCAGTTCCAGTTTCCAGGGCTTGCTTACAACTGCTTACTAAATGTTCTCCTTGGATCTGGTGAGTTATCTTTCCCAAGTTAATAAATTCTTATTCTTCGTTGTTTTTTTTTTTTCTTCTTCTTCTTCTGGGGTGGGTGGTGGTGGGAATGGTTTCCTGGTTAATTTGAGAGAGCTACAGCTAATATAAAATATTTGGTCTGGGAGAGGTTAAATAGCTAGTATCAGTTCAGTTCAGTCGTGTCTGACTCTTTGTGACCCCATGAATCACAGCACGCCAGGCCTCCCTGTCCATCACCGATTCCCAGAGTTCACTCAAACTCATGTCCATCGAGCCAGTGATGCCATCCAGCCATCTCATCCTCTGTCATCCCCTTTTCCTTCTGCCCCCAATCCCTCCCAGCATCAAGGTCTTTTCCAATGAGTCAGCTCTTTGCATGAGGTGGCCAAAGTACTGGAGTTTCAGCTTCAACATCAGTCCTTTCAATGAACACCCAGGACTGATCTCCTTTAGGATGGACTGGTTGGATCTCCTTGCAGTCCAAGGGACTCTCAAGAGTCTTCTCCAGCACCACAGTTCAAAAGCATCAATTCTTCAGCACTCAGCTTTCTTTATAGTCCAACTCTCACATCCATACATGACTACTGGAAAAACCATAGCCTTGACTAGATGGACTTTTGTTGACAAAATAATGTCTCTGCGTTTTAATGTGCTATCTAGGTTGGTCATAACTTTCCTTCCAAGGAGTAAGTGTCTTTTAATTTCATGGCTGCAGTCACCATCTGCAGTGATTTTGAAGCCCCCAAAAATAAAGTCTAACACTGTTTCCCCATCTATTTCCCATAAAGTGATGGGACCAGATGCCATGATCTTCATTTTCTGAATGTTGAGCTTTAAGCCAACTTTTCACTCTCCTCTTTCACTTTCACCAAGAGGCTCTTCAGTTCTTCAATTTCTGCCATAAGGGTGATGTCATCTGCATATCTGAGGTTATTGATATTTCTCCTGGCAATCTTGATTCCAGCTTGTGTTTCTCCCAGCCCAGCTTTTCTCATGATGTACTCTGTATATAAGTTAAATAAACAGGGTGACAAGATACAGCCTTGACGTACTCCTTTTCCTATTTGGAACCAGTCTGTTGCTCCCTGTCCAGTTCTAACTTATGCTTCCTGACCTGTATACAGGTTTCTCAAGAGGCAGGTCAGGTGGTCTGGTATCCCCATCTCTTTCATAGCTAGTATAGTACGTGCTTTATAAGCTGACATACAATATCCATCTTGAACTGGTCCTACTGCCTTCCCAGACTAATCGTCTGACCTCTAGCCCACTTCACACCACCCAGTAGAAGTGCTGGCTTTTTCCCAAACTCTTTCTACTTCTTCTCAACACTGGACATTATATATACACTTCCTATCCTTTGAGATACTTCTGTTCCTTGGGAGAATGTTCTGCAGAGAAGAAATGGCACACAAAAGCTGTCTTTGCCCAACTTTTATCCAATCTTGGCATCTGGGTTTCAGCTTAGATTTAACTTCCAACAGGACCAGGAAGTCAGCCCTGACACCCAAAGACTGCACAAGCTTTTCCTCCTGCAAACTCCCATGCTATCATCCTTACCCCAGATATTAGCACCTATCACATTGATCTGTAATTATGTATTACTTCACAGCCAATAAAGAAGGATGTGGTATGTCCATGTGTATTTATCTAATAATGGTGCCTGAAAAAAGACCTCAAATATTTGTTTAATATATGAATTTCCAATATAACTAGATAGGAAAAAAGATGTATCTGGATCTAGAACCCATGAGTTCTAAAAAGCAAATACTTTTCCTAACCCTTCTTCATATCAATGTATTTACAGATACCTGCAAAGTATATTAAGTAAAGTTTAACATTGCTGAATGGCATTCTTTCCAATGAACCATTTTTTCTTTAATTTTTAAAAGGGACCTGAATGTAGGGGGAGCTGAGAAAATAGGTAAATGTCATGATAAAGGTACTCGCCTACAGCAGGTAGGCTCCTGCAGGTCCCTCTCCAGCCCCCTGTTGGTAGGACATCCTCTCAGTAGAGAACTACATTCCCGAGATGCCCTTGCAGGAAGGTGTGTAGGTGACCTAGGTTCAGTCAGACCGACACAGTTTTATCATACTGGAATCTAATTATGAGCAGTATGGGGAGGTGGCAGAATGCAGAGAGAGTGGACCTTGTGCCAAGCATGATGGGGAAAGTGTATGGTTCTTCTGAGTCCCCAACATTACTGTTAACAAGTGACATGAAGGACAAGAGTAGGGTTTCACTGAGAACAGTCCATGCTATGGTAGGGCATCTCTCCCAGCCACATGATCTTGATCATGTAGGTCTAAGTTTAGGTTCTGGTCCTCCTGGAAATTCTGTAAGTTACCTAATGCTCTGAGATTACTTTCTTCCTGCTTAGCCACCATGAGTAGACTCCAATATCTGCAATAACCTTGATCTTCCTCATCATTTCTCATGAAATAGCCTTAACCTTACTACCCACACACTTTATCTGTGAGGTAATATAACCTGCTTTGAATAGTGCTTCTAGAGATGAGAAAGTCAGGCTTTGGGGGAGTTGTTGTTTAGTACTCAGTCATGCCAAACTCTTTGTGACCCCATAGACTGTAGCATGCCAGGCTTCCCTGTCCTTCGCCAACTCCCAGAGCTTGCTCAAACTCATATCTATTGAGTCCATGATGCCATCCAACCATCTCATCCTCTGTCATCCCCTTCTTCTCCTGCCTTCAATCCTTCCCAGCATCTGGGTCTTTTCTAATGAGTCAGCTCTTCACATAAGGTGGCCAAAGTATTAGAGCTTCAGCTTCAGCATCAGTCCTACCAATGAATATTCAGGACTGATCTCCTTTAGGATGGACTGGTTTGATCTCCTTCCAGTCCAAGGGACTCTCAAGAGTCTTCTCCAACACCACAGTTCCAAAGCATCAATTCTTTGGCAATAAACCTTATTTATGGTCCAACTCTTACATCCATACATGACTATTAGAAAATACATAGCTTTGACTATACAAAACTTTGTTGACAAAGCAATGTCTCTGCTTTTTAGTGTGCTGTCTAGGTGTGTCATAGCTTTTCTTCAAAGGAGCAAGCATCTTTTCATTTCATGGCTGAAGTGACAATCTGCAGTGATTTTGGAGGCCGAGAAAATAAAGTCTCTCACTGTTGCCACTGTTTCCCCATCTACTTGCCATGAAGTGATGGGACTGGATGCCATGATCTTCATTTTTTGAATTTTGAACTTTAAGCCAGCTTCTTCACTCTCCTCTTTCACCTTCATCAAGAGTCTCATTAGTTCCTCTTAGTTCTCTGCCATAAGGGTGGTATCACCTGTACATCTGAAGTTATTGATATTTCTCCTTGCAATCTTGATCCCAGCTTGTGATATATCCAACCTTGCATTTTGCATAATGTACTCTGAATATAAGTTAAATAAGCAGGGTGACAATACACAGCCTTGATGTACTCCTTTCCCAATTTGGAATCAGTTTGTTGTTCCATGTCCAGTTCTAACTGTTGCCTCTTGACCTCCATACAGCTTTCTCAGGAGGCACAGAAGGTAGTCTGGTATCCCCATCTCTTGAAGAATGTTCCACAGTTTGTTGTGATCCACATAGTCAAAGGTTTTAGCATAGTCAATGAAGCAAAAGTAGATATTTTTCTGGAATTTTCTGTTTTTTCTATGATCCAACAGATGTTGGCAACTTGATCTCTGGTTCCTCTGCCATTTATAAATCCAGCTTGTACATCTAGAAGTTCTTGGTCCATGTATTCTTGAAGCCCAGCTTGGAGGATTTTGAGCATGACCTTGCTAGCATGTGAAACGAATACATCTGTGTGGTAGTTTGAACATTCTGTGGCACTGCCTTTTTGCAATTGGAATGAAAACTGACCTTTTCCAGTCCTGTGGCCACTGCTGAGTTTTCCAAATTTGCTGACATATTGAGTGCAGCACTTTTACAGCATCATCTTTTAGGATTTGAAATAGCTCAACTGGAATTCCACCACCTCCACTAGCTTTGTTCGTAGTGATGCTTCCTAAGGCCTACTTCACTTCACATTCCAGGATGTCTGGCTCTAGGTGAGTGATCTACCCATAGTGGTTATCCAGATCATTAAGATATTTTTTGTATAGTTCTTCTGTGTACTCTTGCCATCTCTTCTTAATATCTACTGCTTCGTTGGGTCCATACCATTTCTGTCCTTCATTGTGCCCGTCTTTGCATGGAATGTTTCCTTGGTATTTCTAATTTTCTTGAAGAGATCTCTGCTGCTGCTGCTGCTAAGTCGCTTCAGTCGTGTCTGACTCTGTGTGACCCCATAGATGGCAGCCCACCAGGCTCCCCCATTCCTGGGATTCTCCAGGCAAGAACACCGGAGTGGGTTGCCATTTCCTTCTCCATGAAGAGATCTCTAGTCTTTCCCATTCTATTGTTTTCATCTATTTCTTTGCACTGATCACTTAGGAAGGATTTCTTATCTCTCCTTGCTATTGTTTGGAACTCTGCATTCAGATGGGTATATCTTTCCTTTTCTCCTTTGTTTTTCGCTTCTCTTCTTTTGTCAGCTATTTGTACCAAGGCACATTAAGTCATGTTAGGAAAAAAACTATTGTAATGAGGTGTGAGGGTAAACAGTCCCATCACAACTTATATACCACCAAGAAAAAGATTTATGGGGTGTATTATTTCTGTTATATTTTCCTAACTGAAGGTTTTCCCACACTATATTATTATCAAGTATGCTTCATCCTCTATTTGTTTTTGAAGGAAATTCTTTTACTCAGTAATGTTGATTTCAAAAATCAACAGATGGGGAGATTTATACTATGAGGAACAAAGTATTAACTTCCATCTGAGTTAACAGGAATTGATAGAGAATGGCAACACTGTTGATTCAGAGCTCAGAGGCATTCATCTTACTTCTCAGAGAATCCGGGCAAATGTATATGTATATCTTCTTTGAGGATTCTAGATGATTTAAAATTTTTCTAATTTGGAGCTTCCTTTTACCTTTGAACATACATGATTTTATTTCAGGATGGTGACAGTACCCCTTTGTTTAAGGATTAATGCCTTAAATAGCAGTCTTTCCATTGTTTAAAATTAAAAAAAAAAAGACACTGTGATATTTAATTCAGTTTTATGCTTCAGTGAATTATGAACATATCCTCTCTTACTTTTTATTGCATTGCTGCTGCAGGATTTATTTTTTAAAGAAAGCTTAATGGTTTTATCGTTAGATAGTTGATTACTTTTCACTGGACTTTTTCTCTCAATGAGAAGAAGTAGGAATGAGGACTGATCAAGAAAACAAGGTGGCTGTTCAGCTATTTGGAGGAAAATATGGACGTTAATGTAAATGATGACTATCTGGGGATTTGTAGGCTCTCGTATGTCTGAATGTATGGATTTATACACAGAAAGCTCATTCTCTTTTTCACTTCACAATGTGTCCATAGGTGTGACATGAGCAGTTATAAAAGATGAAGCACCTTAGAGATGATCTTGACTGACCTGCACTTTGCACAGATTAGAATCTCAGATACCAGAGAGGTGGGAAATGTTGTCTAACTGAAGTCACGTGACAGGCAGGGAGCATGTCCCAGGTGCTGGATAATGACTCCCAGAGATAAACATTCGGCTTTCCCCACTGCTCCCTCCCAGAAATGGAGATGGAGAAGCTCTTTTCCTTTCAGAGCTTCCACCACCAACTCTTTATATCTTTATATAATCCATAGTTCTGCTAAGGAGAATGACAAAGCCGGTGACCCCACACTTCACAGGACTGGGAATCACTGACAAAACTCTGCTCAAGCTTTGGGTCTAATTTTTCCCAATAAGGCAGATATTTTAATCATTTTTTTCCCTCTGCTATATTCTCAGAACCTAGATGTTGGCCTATGACTTAAATACTGAATGAAGGACTGAATTATTGAATGAATGAATAAATCAAGGAGTAAATGGATGCAGGAATTAATGAAGCAGACACAGACAGTCTAGGTTAGGAGCAAAAAAATCCACAAAGGATTCCACGCCTGCCCACCACCAATAGAAGGGAGGTGGCCAGTGGCCCGACCCGGGCTGACCAGAAATCAACAGAGTAGATTGTGACTGGGGACTGATTTCCCCAAATCAACCCCGTCCTTCCCTTCTGATGAACAATTTTCTCCCTTGGCAGTGAAAACAATCTGAAAAACTCATTCAATTCACCTCCTTATAAGACACTGATAAATTCTAGAAATATCAATAAAAGGGTAATCCAAACATATTCCTGGTCTAGAGGAAGTTCCCATTTGGAAAGCAGATGAGATCTAGAAACAGAGTATCTGTACTCTGATGAAAGAAATACTACCTCTTCAGTCCATTTAGCATAAACAAGGGATCAACACAGAGAGCCATAAATGCAGGATATGAGGCAGGTGAGGGGAGAGGGGACAAAATCAAAGAAGGGTCAGAGGGAAAGAAGCAATATTCAGTGTGCGTCTTGAGAGATGAGTAGAACTCTTAAAGATGAACAAGAAGAGAGAAATAAGGTGGTGATGGTGGGGGGGGTGGTGTTGGCATTCTAGGCAAAGGAAACCACCTGAGCCAAGTCCAGACACATGCTGCACATGTCTGTCCCTGACCCAGAGCTCTGTCCCTTCCTCCCAACCACCTCCAATCTCATCAGCTGGCACCACGATGCAGTTAGCTGCCCAAAGCCAGATCAGTTATCCCTTTCTTGGCCAGTCTCTCTCCATCAAGATGTCAGGTCAACTTTAGCTTCTAAATGAATCTCTCATCACATTCTCTTTGTCCATCTCTGTCGGCACCCTGGTTCTTGTTACCCTAGCCCCTCAAGTGGGTTTCCACAATGTTTGTTTGTTTGTTTGCTTGTTTACTATTTTCCTTCATCCTGCAGTGATATGTTTTTTTGTTTGTTTGTTTTTGTTTTGTTTCTTTAATAACCAACTGATCAAGGTATTTCCCTATTTCAAGTATTTCGATGGTATTATGGACTGAATTGAGTCCCTCTCAAATTCATAGAAAGTCAGAGGCAAATTTACATTAAGCTTCAATGTGACCATGTCTGGAGGCAGTTTTTAAGGAGTTAGATAGGGTTAAATGGGGTCATAAAGGTGGGGTCCTGATCCAATATGACCAGTGTACATATAAGAGGAGGAATTGATACCAGGAATGTGCACGCACAGAGGAAAGGACACAGTCAGAAGGCTGCCATATGAATGCCAAGAAGAAAGATCTCCAGGGGAAACCAGCTCTAACAGCGTCCTGATCTTGGACTTCTGGTCTCCAGAATTGTGAGAAAATGAACTACCGTCATTTAAGTAACCTAGCCTGGGACATTCTGTTATGTCAGCTTTTCACATTTCTTTTGCCACCATCCAAACTCCTGTACATGGTGAAGGAGGCCCTGCCTTGTCGGACACTCATCTATATCTCCTGCATCACCTTATGCCACAATCCCCTCCCTCTCTACCCTCCAGAAATATCAGTCCTCTCTGTTCCTCTCTGTGTCTCTGACTGACCCAAACCATCCAATTCTGAGTCTTCAGAACTGCATTCCTATCCCATCCTATTAAACAGAGTGGCGATTTGATTACCGTTGGTTTCCTCCCCCAGTGTGCAGGCTTCAGGAGAGAAGGAACCACATCTATTCCTACTACCACTGTAGCTTTTGCCTAGTGTTCTAGCTTCATATCTTGGCATGCAGTTGCTGTTCAAATATTTTCAGAATGAATAAATATGAATAAATATGCATATGAATAAATAAAGGAGTATATTGGTCCAACTTAACCAATGGAGACTAGCTTGGTCATCAGAGCATAGCACTAGGGGAATAGCTGGAGATATAGCCACAGTTAAGTTACCTGATGCGAAGAACTGACTCACTGGGAAAGACCCTGATTCTGGGAACGATTGAAGGCAGGAGGAGAAGGGGACGACAGAGGATGAGATGGTTGGATGGCATCACCGACTCGAGGGACATGAGTTTGAACAAGCTCCGGTAGGTGGTGATGGAAAGGGAAGCCTGGCGTGCTGCAGTCCATGGGGTCACAAAGAGTTGGACATGACTGAGCCATTAAACTAAGCTGACATGTCAAAAAATATTGGCAAAAATTCAGAAGGCTGACAAAAGCAAGCATCACAGAAGGTATAGATACATAAGATCTCTAACATTCCTGATGATTATACCAATTTGTACAACTTCTTTGAAAAACTCCCTTGGCTTTAGCTGTGAAAGCAATGTTTCTCAGCCAGGATGATTTTGCTGCCCCTCAACCCTGAAAGGATATCTTGCAATGTCTGGGGTTATTCTCAGTTGTCACAACTGGGTTACACATGCTTTCCAGCATCTAGTGGATAGAGGCCAGGGATACTGTTAAACATCCTACTGTGCACAAGATAGCCTCCAAGACAAGAATTAACATGACCAAAATGCCAAGAACACACATATGAGAAACTCTGTATTACAGCAAACTATGTATCATATATTTCATGTGTCTTATACATAGATCAAATAACCAACCCACACTTAACAAGAAGAGACATCACAAAGTGTAGCAGCATTGCTCACAGGGGGAAAAAAGCTAGAACTAGGTTAAATGCCCATCTTTGTAGAATACATTGTGGTATATTCACCCAAAGGAATATTAGACATCAGTGAAAATGAATTAACTAAAATGGTGTAAAACAAGCTGGATGAATCTTAGCAATACATTATTAAGTGGAAAAAAAAAACCCAATATACTTTAGCAAGTTAAAGCCAGTTAAAAGTATGCTTATTACTTTTATAAACATATACTTTATAGAGATATAGAGAGCCATTGAAATTATTAAAACATAAAGCAAAAGGATTGATAAACATGAGATTCAGGATAATGACTTTCAGCTGGGAAATACCATGGAGGCATGGTATTGTGGAAAGTCCTGCAGTCATGTAAGTTAAGGTGCTACATTTGCTTGGAGTTATGGGTTTGTAGGTACTCAGTACATTATTAAAGATCACTAAACTAATAAGTAAACAAAACACCAGGCAATCCTTAGATTAATGGTAAGAGCACATCATGAATGCAAGATGAAGGTTAAAATGATTCCATGCAACTGAGGCCCAGCTTCAGAGTAGAAAATGTCCTGCTGTGGACTACTGGTTCTCACAGAATGTCCTGAAAGGCTGCATCGCTATAAGAAAGAGGCCTTTTATATGTTTTTAATGGGTCCACCACCTATGATGTCATTTAAAAAAGAACATCTTCTTCTAACATAAAATATAAAACATAAAATGAAAAGTTTGAAAACACTGTTGTAAGTGAGAAGTCAGTGAGTGTTTTAAAAGGGAGGGTATGAGATCTGTGACATAAAAAATTACAGTGTATCAAGGGGGTGACACTCAGCGATGCTCACAGTTCAAAGAGGACAGCACTCAACTGCAAAGGGATGACTCACACATGGCATGAATCCAGAAATCAATCACAGGAAGGGAAGAGGAAAAAGATATTTTCAGGTACCTCCAGGCTGATCACAGCATGGAAGTGAAGAGAGACCGAAAGAGACGGATATACACATGTAATTGAACCTACAGTCGTATAGTGTGTTAGAGGCCAACGAACAAAGAAGTTAGAAGCAAGCTAGTCCACCTGTCTGCCCCCTTTCTTTTCTTAGAAGCCATTAGGACCAAAGCCTGTGCAAGAAAGGTGGACAAAGCAAGAAAGATGGTGTCCTAGATGGTTTAAAAGATGGATTCCAATAAGGGAGAAGATATGGGCAGCCAGGTTTCTTACTGTTGGGGAAATGAGTTACTTATCCAGAAAAAGAAGACACTTAAGAGACACTCTAGTGTTAGACTGGAATTGAAGCATAATAACTCATGGTTTGAGAAAGTGAAACAGAGTTGTAAATGTGGGTATTCATACATATACACATACATACACACACACACATATATATTTCTTAGTTCTATCTACAATGAGAGGCTTCAAGTCCTAATTTTCAAGACTTTCTTCAAAATAACTGTCTCAAACTCTTGAAAAAGTTTTAAGGAAAGACTCAGAACTTCAGATTGATGGAGACTACAAGAACAGGACAACTGTGTGACCCTGTATTGGACCCTTTGGCTATAAAGGATGGTATTGAGTTATTTGACAGTACTTGCATGGAACCTTTGGATTGGGATGTTACTAATGAAGCAACATCAATTTCCTGATTTTACTTACTACTCTATGATTATTCTATAAACAAGGAAAATGTTATTATTTGGAGGAAATTCATGTTGAAGTATTCAGGCACACTACCTGTGTATTCTCAGATGGCTCAAAAGAAAAAAAAAATTGTCATTTACTTTCTGTTTCTCTCATAAAGTATTTTAAATGATAAAAAAAAAGTTCACAAATGCTTTTATTCTTGTAGAAACAAATTACATACAACTTGAAAGGGGAAATGGTTAAGAAACAAAATTATGATACTGGGTGTTTAAGAAGATGGTTATAATACAGACACACAGGGGGAAAATAAGTGAGTTATTAGGGAAGCTTCTTCATAGAAAAGCAACAGGAAAGTAAATGAAGCTTAGGTATAGGAAGGAAATTTTTACTGGAAGCCTGGTGTTTTCTATCTTGTTTTAAAGTAATAGGGAGAAGTGGTCATTGAACTGCCTTGGATTTGTTTATATAAAACAATAAAAGTATCAATAGCAACTTATAGAAAAAGCCAAAACTGAGGACTGAATATGCTTGTTGAGGGATCTTGTAGTCACAGCTTTTTAGACTAATAGTCAAAGACACCAACATTATTTATCAGTTAATTGGGAAGAGTTAAACAGGAGACTTGGACAGTAAGAGCAAAATGGACCACTGACTGATATTTTCTCTCTTCATAGCGTTTACCTAAAGAGGATCCATCAATAATGCTGAGAACTATTCCTTCTTTCTGTAATCAACTTCCTAGGGGCAGATCATCTCCATAAAATTGAGGAAGAATAAAGATGGGATTAATAAAGGGGTGTGTCTACCCCTTCCCCATAAACAATCACAAGATTCCAGAAATGCTTATTCCTTTCAAATAACACTGAAAGACAAACATAACTCACACTTACCTTGTAAAAAGTCTACTTTGGGCTAGATGCATTCTGTAAATCATCTTACTGTGTACTTTTGGCAGTGCTGAAAAATAGGTATCATCCTCTTCTTGTTAAAAATAAAGGAATGGGGGCTCAGAGAGGTTAAGTAACTTAATCAGAGCTACACAAACTTGAAATAGGAGTAGACATCTATTTTTTGTCTTATCTTGAACCTCATTAATCTTTAAGTATAATACCTTGTAACCTAGATATCACTGCCCCCATATTATAGATAAGAAAAGTAGTTTAAATTCATGCCTGGTTTAAAGTCGTGTTCCTTTCATCCCTTTAATCTTTTTTCCCTTTAGTAATACCTGAGGTTTCTAACTATCATCTTCATTATATGATTAATTACCATAAGAGTAGCTACAGCATGAATATTTGAAAAGCAATTTGTAGTTTACAAATGCTTTCAAGCACACTAAATTTCCATCTTATCAACAACTAAAGAGGAAGATGTTTTTTTCTCCCAATTTTAGAGATGTAGACATTGAAGTTCAGAGTAGTTAAGGGAACAGCTCAAATCACATAGTAATAGACTATTACTGAACATAGTAATAGTCATGACTGAAATCTGGAACAAATAGTCATGACTGAAATCCCCCATTATGTAGGGGGAAACAGCAGTTTAATTTATTACCACAGTAAGTAAGTTACCTCCCATTGAAATAGGCAAGAGACCTCAATGGGAACTGAAGCTACTCAGTGACTGACCAGTGTTTCTGGATTTAAACATTTAGTGTGTCTCCTGCTGGAAGAGCGGAGAAGGCAATGGCACCCCACTCCAGTACTCTTGCCTGGAAAATCCCATAAACGGAGGAGCCTGGTAGGCTGTGGTCCATGGGGCCGCTAAGAGTCGGACACGACTGAGCGACTTCACTTTTACTTTTCACTTTCATGCATTGGAGAAGGAAATGGCAACCCACTCCAGTGTTCTTGCCTGGAGAATCCCAAGGATGGGAGAGCCTGGTGGGCTGCCGTCTATGGGGTCGCACAGATTCAGACACGACTGAAGCGACTTAGCAGCAGCAGCAGCAGCTACTGGAAGAGAAATGATGTACTAGAGAAATAAGGACCCTCAGAAACTTGGCTGACAGTGGATCTGCCCGGTAGCTACTGTTCTGAGCATCTAGGAATTCTGCTGGTCCCTTAGATCTGCCTCTGGACCCTGACAAGTGGTCAGAGCTTGCTTGCAAAGGATCATAAACGAAAGAAAGACAGGAAGCCACTTCTGGATCTTCTCTGGTGGACTCCTCCTCCCTCTCCATCCTACATCAGAGAGGACCGGAGAACACTGTCCAGATGGCCAGTTGCCTGGACAAGAACCACTCTCTGTGTAAACATGCCTGCCAAATACTCTGTGGCTTGTACTCGTGGCTCCGGACCATCTGCTGAGATGGCCCACAGAGGAGATAGTGAGGTGGTTCCCTCAAGGTGAAGAAACTAAAAATGAGCTCGTAAAGTCTTTGTCAAACTGAATCTAGTGACTTTTTCCCCAAACTTCTGAAACAAAGAATAATGAATTATGTTTTGCTACATCAATCTTCTGGCTTTTAGAAACCTCTGCTGAGAGTTTTTCTCTGATAGGCCCACTTGATTTCTGATCGCTAGTGAGTTAACTATTGTGCTGGAGAAGATTCTTGAGAGCAAGGAATTCCTTGAGAGCAAGGATTTCCTTGGACATCAAGGAAATCACACCAGTCAGTCCTAAAGAAAATCAACCTTGAATATTTATTGGAAGGACAGAGGTTGAAGCTCCAATATTTTGGCCACCTGATGCAAACAGCCAACTCATGAGAAAAGACCCTGATGCTGGGAAAGACTGAGGGCAGGAGGAGAAGGAGGTGACAGAGGATGAGATGGTTGGATGGCATCATTGACTCAATAGACATGAGTTTGAGCAAACTCCAAGAGATAGTGAAGGACAGGGAAGCCTGGTGTGCTGCAGCCCAAAGGGTCACAAAGAGTTAGACATGACTTAGTGACTGAACAATTAACAACAGTGAGTTAATGTGCTCTATAAACTCTGTGAAAGCTGAGGCACCATCTTTCCTATGATCTAGTGCCCTGGGTAGTGCTCAGCACACAGCAGCTACTTGGTTCACACTATGATAGGTGAATATATAGAATATGATTCCTTAATACAGAATTCAATGTCATTGAATGATCAGTACTTCAGACTCAATTCCTTAACTTCCAAAGAGAACATAATTCAAAAAGACACATGCACCCCAGTGTTCATTGCAGCACTGTTTATGATAGTCAGGACATGGAAGCAACCCAAATGATCATCAACAGAGGAATGAATAAAGATGTGGTGCATATATCCAATGGAATATTACTTGACCACAAAAAGGAAAGAAATTGAGTCATTTGTAGAGATGTGCATGGACCTAGAGATGGTCATACAGAGTGAAGTAAGTCAGAAAGAGAAAAACAAATATCATACATTAACATTCATATGTGGGATCTAGGAAGATGTTATAGATGATCTTATTTGCAAAGCAGAAATAAAGACATTGATGTAGTGATCAAACATATGGATACCAAGGGGGAAAGAAGGTGAATGAATCAGGAGATTGGGATTGGCATACATACACTACTATGTATAAAATATATAACTTTTAAACACACTGTATAGCACAGGAAACTCTACTCAGCACTCTGTGGTGACCTGAATGGGGAGGAAATCTAAAAAAGAGGGTTAGAAGGGATACATACACACACACACACACACACATACACACTTATACATATATGTATATGTATGCACATATGTATATATATATGTGTGTGTATATATATTCATATAGCTGATTTACTTAACTCTACACTAGAAACTAACACAAAACTGTAAAGCAACTATACTCTAATAAAAATTAACCTAAAAAAGAGAATAAATAAGAATTGATAACAGTGCTAAGATTGCTTTCAACTCATCATTCTCTCCTTGCATCTTTAGAGAATGCACTGTTCCTACCTGTGTACTTTTGTTGGGAACAAAGGTGACTACAAGGTATCCAAATCGCTTTATTGTCATATTCGGAGAATCCTCCAATAGTGAAAAGCGGGACATGAGAGGGATGAGCCAGCTCACAGTAAAGATCCAAGAATTAGAGAAGCCAGTTAGACGTTCAAGAAAAGGACTTAAAAGAGCAACACAAATTACCCCATGACAACAAACATATATCCAAGATGGCAGCTCGCAGTAGGGAAGAAAGTCTTGTGAGGACACAGCCATTGCTATCTACTGAGAGACAAAGATCAGTGGAGAAGATGCCCAGCAACAGTATTTAAAGTGAATTAATGAAGACTGTTCAGGCAGAGGGATCATACGCATATCTGTTTTCTAAGGTTATCTTGGTTCTCGCCTGTTTTGCAAACCTCCCTTCCTCTTGTTGATTCTATGCTAGGAAACCCCTTTTCAGGGTCAACCAAAGTTGGTTTCATTCATTTGCAAACAAGAGTAAACTTCCATTCGGGGAAATACTGCCAATAGGCAATTAGAGTTGCCCGGTTTCCAGTAAGGTATTATATGCTTTGGAGAGGAAGCAAGAAAAAACACTGTGTTGGGTGCTTGGGAAAGCTTTCCCTAGCAGCCTGGTTCCACGAGAAGGAATGCGCCATGGAGGCAGTGGCATTTTCAAGTGATGAACTCTGATGACTTTGACATAATGTCCAGATACATCACTCACTTATTCTTCCATCCACAACTATTAATTTAGTACCTACTGTGTTCCAGGAGTTACATGAGATTCCAAAGATGTGACAGTAAGATGTAAAAGTCTCCAGCCCTCTCAGGTCAGAAATGTGGGTCCTGGGATCCAGCTGCCTGCATGGGAATACTGGTCTTCTCACTTCCGGCTATGAGATCCTAGGCAGTTGACTTCACCTCTCCATGCCTGTCTCATCAGTACGATAGTATTAACAGCACCCACCACATTCAGTTGCTGTATTAATTACTGATAGTGCAGTGCCCCATACAGTTATTGTGTTAATTTATTTAATCCTTCCTGTAACGCTTGTAGAACAGTCCCTCATATGAATGATGCATCTGATATGTTAGGAGTGACTTCTTTTCTGAATTTTATCAGTAGTAGCATTGGATGAAAGTTGGATACAGAAGAGGCAACAGATAAGCATAATACATTTGAAAAGTGTTGTAAACAAGGATATGCAGAAAAGTGCATGTCAAAAAGATGCATACTGAAAAGAAAACCTAGAAAAGCCATTCTAAGCAAGTAATGCCTAAGCTAAGACCTGAAGGGTGTCTGGGAACCATCGAGTATGAGTGGGGATGGGCAAAGCTAGAGGAAACAGAATGTCTATAGGGTCAGAGGATTGAGGGGGCACAGGAGGTTAAGAGAAATGAACCACATTCAGGATGGTTAAAGGCCATACGGCAAGCAGAGTGGTGGGGAAGGGAGAGGGAACTCTGAGTGATGGGAGCTGGAGAAGTAAGCAGGAGCTAAAGCATATTCATATGCTTTCATATTCATATTAAAGACTAGTGGACATCCACTGAAAAGCTTTGAGCAGAGGAGAGTTATGATCAGCAACATTCAATGGACACAGTCAAGAATACACTGGAAGCCCATGGGGAGAGCATTTAGACCAGTGTTTCCATGACAAATGGAGCTGACATGGTGCTTAAGATACATATGTAAGAGCAGAGTGAAGAGAACTTGGTAATCTACTCAAGGTAAGAAAACCACAGGAAAAGGAGAAATATCAAATGAGACCCCAGCTTCCCCCACAGACCATAAGATAGAAAGTGGTGCCCTTTAATGGAATATGAAACCAGAGGAAATAGTAGATTCAGGGTGAGGGAAAAGGGAAGGTAAATTTATCTGGAGGCAAATTGACTTTCAGATGCCATGGGGATACCTAGATAGGTAATTCCAGTAGGCTTCTGTGGGGCTCAGGGTCAGAAGTACGAGCTGCTGATTTAGAAATGAATGCCAGTGGCAGTGAACTGAAGACATTATTAAAGTACGACGTGTTGACTGAGAAGATATCCTAGAATGGAATCCAGAAGGAAAAACTATCACTTAAGGGTCTGGTCATAGGCTATGAAAAAGAATGGAAGGGAGCAGGCAGGGAATGAGGAGCAAGCCCAGAAAAAGCAGCAACATGGACTCCAAAAAGGAGGGATTGCAGCAAGAGGCGTCATCAGCATCACAGAACGCTGTAAAAAATTCCAGCAAGGTTAGAAATGGAAACTGTCAGCTGACAGAGTGGTGCCCAATTAGAAGACCAGTTTCAGTGATGATACAGAAAGCCAGTTTCTGTGGTTTTAGGATGAAAAAACCAGACTAGTAACAGGTTACGGATGGATGTAATAATAATATAATTTAAAATTAAGGAGAAATAGATGGAAGATGAGGAAGTAAGACAAATAATACAAACAATAATTTTAAGCATTCTACCTGTAAAGAATATGAAAGATGTAATATTAGAGTAGTTGAAGGACCGATCTGAAGGAAGAAGTATGGAAGAGACTTGCTTTAGGACCCTTTCTCTGACAACTGTTTCTTTCACTTCAACGAATAATATACTTTTGCTAAGTCCAGCCATTGTTCAAAGATGCTATACAAGCTATTTTAAAACACAGTATGAAGGCCACAAAGAAAAAACAAGGCTACCTTTGGCCCAGAATGATAACCTGGAAAACATCATAATCTTGAAGATCCAAGAGTTTTAGATTTATGTATATCCTGAAATATGTTTAAGCTCCTGAAGCATTTATTTATTTTAGTGCAGATGATTTATTGGAACAGCCAGCTACAACTTTCCTCAGTTTACATTCCTTTTATATTTTTGTCACCTTTTTGACAATAGGATGCCATAGTACCTGATTATAAAATGATTTAATTTTGACACTTTTTATAACATTTGACAAGTTCATTTTCTCCATGATGCTCATATTTGAACTTTGTTTATTTTATTATTTGTGTAACTGTATGTGTATGCTTCAAAATTTTGAAACCAGATGCTTTCATTTTACAATGTGATGAATTCCAGGTTCTGGGAATAATAATTTGGATGTAATAATAATATAATTTAAAATATGTTTCACTGACTTATTACACCAATGTTGATGCTGTTAAGAGAGCTTACATGAATTAAACTCAGTACAAACATAGCAGAAAAGGGAGATTTCTAAGCAACAAACAACAACAAAAATAGGTTGAGACTTAACCATCTGGAAGTTTACTTAGAAATTAACAACTTTGGGGAAATTTATCAAAGTAAACAGCTAGATCAATTACATTTTCTTCTGGAAATGGTAACAGATGACATCCAAATTGCATATGATAAGCAAATTGAGTATCAGACACTGAAAATTCGAGACACATACCGGACACTGAAAATTCTCAGTTAGGCAGTACAACATTGATTCAGAAGGCCCAGCACTGTGATGGTGAATTACCTGTGACGTTGCTGTATAGAGAGGCTGAATCTCATGGTCCTTGGAAGTTTCCCTCCATAAATTTAGTAACTGTGGCACACTACAGTTCAACTATCTCTTTTTGTTAGGGCTTGAAAAAGCCTGAATGCACTTTTTTAGTTAACAGAAATGTTCAAGCACTACTGCAAACAGCAAATAAATTTTCAAAAAGGAATGTCTTAACTATGCACTTAGTTGAATAAAAAGTTAATGGTAGAATCCAGGTAGAGAATATAGATGTGCACCATATAATTATTTCCATTATAGTATATGCCTATGTCCCCCTGGTGGCTCAGGTGGTAAAGAATCTGCCTGCAATGCAGGAGACCTGGGTTCGATCCCTGGGTTGGGAAGATCTCCTGGAGAAAGGAATGGCAACCCATTCCAGTATTCTTGCCTAGGGAATTCCATGGACTGGGGAGCCTGCCAGACTACAATCCATGGGGTCACAGAGTAGGATGCGACTGAGTGACTATGACTAACACATACACATAGTACATATGCCTCAAGATTTACTGTTAATTCAAGGAGGAGGTTTGAAACAGGTTTAAATATGACAGTTACAACCAGTCTGTTCTAAAAGAGATCAGTCCTGGGTGTTTGTTGGAAGGACTGATGCTGAAGCTGAAACTCCAGTACTTTGGCCACGTCATGTGAAGAGTTGACTCATTGGAAAAGACCCTGATGCTGGGAGGAATTGGGGGCAGGAGGAGAAGGGGACGACAGAGGATGAGATGGCTGGATGGCATCACCGACTCAATGCACGGTGAGTCTGGGTGAACTCCAGGAGTTGGTGATGGACAGGGAGGCCTGGCGTGCTGTGAATCATGGGGCCGCAGAGAGTCGGACACAACTGAGCGACTGAACTGAACTGAATAGTAAAGTAAAAATACACAGATGAAATCTTAAATTAGCACAAAACAAAAAGTATTCATAAGTGAAAAGACAAGGTAAATAAAGAAAATATGAAAAAAAGACTAATAGATAATAAACATAAAATATGGAGAAAATAAGACAACATATCACAATAGAGTTAAATGGCTGCATCCTTTAACTAAAGACAAATACCTACCTATGTGATGCCTATAATAAATACCAGCAACACAAAAGGGGAAGGAAAAGTTTTAAACAGTAAAGGAAGAAGCAAAGAAAGTAAAAAGAAATCTCTTCAATAATTCTACAAAAACAGAAATTATTTAAATATGCAGCCTTCCTTTGAATCCAAGCCAAGAGGGAATGGTTTGATTTTGCCTTTTTGGATGTTTCAATCACTTTCTTCCCTCCTTCCTTAAGTAAGTTAGGAATCAAGCTGAGTAAGATACTAAGCAGCAACTTAAAAGGCCGAAGTTAAAAGTGTTGATTTGCACTCAAGTAGATTTCATAGGCTTTGGTCTATTTCTCTCCGGAGTTGGGGGTTTCCTTTCTCTGTATCCTTTTCTCCAAAGTGTTGGGCTCTGAGTCTCAAAGGGAACAACATGCTTGATTTTCATTTCTTAAAGGACTTCTGACTCTTTGGGTTTAGGATATTAAGCACTTACATAATAACTTATAGCATAGTGATTTACCAAGTGTTGAAGTCTCGTAGCAACCCAGAAGATTGGGGTAAAATTATCAGACCTCAAAACAACCACGTGAAAGGTGGAAGACCCAAGCAACTCTTTTGCCTATACGATGATATGAGACAAGTTCGTAAGAACTTTTGGTACCACGGAACCCTCACCATCATCCTCAACAAAACAAGCACCTCACACGTCCCACAATACTCTAGGGGTGGTGTGGGATCAGGGGAGTCAACACCTCACCTTGTAAACAGAAAATAAGCGAATACGAGCACTGAATGTCTGCTAAATATTTCACTCTAGAATAGGTGGGACTGTTGCATGATAGACTATAATCCAGATGCAAGGATAAATGTAATACACATTTGCTCCTAAATTCTGACTACGTCCCAGGGATGGGGAAAAACAGCATCAACCCATTTTTATTACATATCATAGGCTACTCTTTAAAAACGGACAATTGTCAAAACATTTCAGTAAGAAATGATGACTTCTCAAGAGTTATCCGGAGTGAAGGAATATTCACATCCTACTAATTGTTTTCTGTGCCATAAACAAAACACAAAATGTTTATGGTGTGTTTAGTTTATGCCAAGCACTATGCTATGTGATTTAGGAAGACTATTTTATTTGGTCTTCATGAGTAAGTCCTGTTCCTGTCTCTTTTCACAGAGGAAGAGAGACAACCTCTGAGCATGTCGGGAACTGACTTCTGTGTGTGTGATCCTATCAAGTACCAGAGCAAAGACTTGGGCTAGGTTCTACCTGACATCCAATCTGATTATTATTTTCCCACAAGCTCTACAGACTCCCTAAGAAAGTCAGATTAGTGCAGTCATATATTGAGATGAGGAAAACTGTGTTATCTCATAGGAGGTTTGGCAGATATTAAACTCTTCCTATGTGAATCCTAAAAGAGTTAAATAATTTCTAGGGAAAAAAATAAACTATGGCATACTGCTTAAATTTGGGAATCTTGAAATTAACATTGAGAGTATGGTGGGAGTATACCTACTTCATAGCAGTTTCTAAAAGTCTCTCTACATTATTATATGCAATAATAATACCCCATTATTAATCAGTTCTTTTTATATTATTTCTCTTATGTTAGGTTTCTCTCCTACCTGATGCCTTTTTCCCCATCAGTTACAATTTCCTGGACTCCCTAAAAATGGAGAGGTGGTAGATAGCACAATAGCAAATAACACTGAGTGCCAGGACTTTTTTCCCTCATTTTCTTTAAGTTATCTCTGACTCCCTTGATAATTGAAGAGAATAAAGGAAACCTGGACTTATTTCAAAGTTACAGCAAGCCAATCTTTGTAAAATGGGACATCAATTTTAAGATTTGGGAAATAATTTCAAATATAAAAGGGGAAACACAAAACCTAACTGAACTTAAAAGTTCCCAGCCATAATCATGAAAGTTAATACAATACATATGGAAAATTCTAAAAAGTTCTAAGCACTTGATACAGCAACTGCTTACCTGGCAAACACAGTCTATTCTTGAAGTAAAGAAGAAGATAGAAATAAAAAGATTTGAGCAACCGAAAGAGTCTGCTGTACTCACAAGCACACTTGCCTACAGAGGTGAGGCAGATGCTGGACCAGGAGGACCCGTGGGGACCATGAGGATGCTGCATGTAAAGAGGGCAGCAGCTACCCAGCGCCAGTGGATTTCTGCCTCGTAGGAGTGTGGGGTCCAGGTCACAGGCTCTTCCAAGTTTCAAACATAAGAAGGACTTTCAGATGTTTCATGTGGAATTTTCTCATATTTAAAATATTGTGAGGCTTAGAAAACAACAACAACAACATCGCTGCATCCAAACTGGAGCCAAGATAAAGCAACAAGTGGCTCAACTCCTGGCTACTTTCTACTATTGTAAAAATAAACAGAAACCTTAATTAAAACAGAGTCAGGAAGCCAGACTGACTTCTCATGGCCTACAAGGAGAGCAGAGTCCAACATGAAAGAGAAGGACTTTCCTTTCTTTCCTGGCAAGAGCTCAGCCAGTGAGAAACTGTCACAGTTCAGCCGATGCAAAGGCATCCACTCTGTTTACTGTGACTCTCCCAAATCTGTTTCCCCTCTACAAAAGAGTTCTCCCTCTCTGTTCTCCCTCTCCATTTTTGCTAGGAAATTGCTAGGGGTCACTATCATTGTAGACCCTGAACCACAATTCTTTGATGACCTTGAATAAACCCACTTGAGCTGGAGAAGTAACTGGCAGTCTATTTTAGGTCAAGGTCACCCTACTTAAGCATTGAAGCCTAGGCAAAACATATAACTCACTCAAAATCAGACATTTAGAAACAGAAAGGCTTTAAAACAGAACCCAGCATCCCTCACCCTCTCTCTATTTATGTCACAACCCTCAAAGAGACGATGGATGAGGCTTTCTTGTTCACTGTTCCTCTAGGACATAATGGCAAGCCCAGAGCTGAGCCATAATCTGGGGAATAAACTGAAGACAAGCAGTAAACATAGACCACACTCTGCACTGTAGCCCTTCTCTGTTCATCAGCCAGTCAAGGATGCACTATTAACTCCTTAGAAATAGCAAGTTCTACCCTTGGGCAGGCTGTTAGCATCAATAAAGGTGATTCTTCTTAGCGTGTTCACCATTAAGTGAATCAAGAACCATGCTTGGGAGAAGAATCATCACTGAAACACGACACAAGGCAGAAAATAAAAATAAAAACTAAGTTTATTAGTATTTACGTCATATGGCATTTTTCTTCTCAAAGTGTTTTTCAAAATTACTTTAAAATACCAATTCTTGCCTGCAATCACGTCTCATTAGAAGTCAATGAAAATTCATGTCTCTCTTGCTCCTTTATTACTCAAAGCACTCAGAGAGCCACAGAATGAGATTAAGAACATCTCACACTCTGAGATTCTCCACAGGAGACTTGTCTGGCCCCTCACATATATTGAATCAATCTTCTGCTATCCCAGGCTTTGGTCTCATCCTAAGCAAACCCACAGACTGGCAGATTCAATATGTCATTTCTATTTCCCAACTATGTTAAAAACAAATTCAAAATTAGTAAGAAAAAGAAACTTTGCCCTCATATCATCCAAAAACATGTCTTTTAACCCTCTCCCTTGGAGAAATTCTGGTCTAAATACAGCATTTTACAAACTTGAATGTTATCACAGCTTCCTGATTTCTGATAATGATGTTTCCTTCATTATGAAGTATCCAGTGTTACAGGGAAATGTGTTTCCTATATTATATCTGTGCAAATACTAAGAGTAATACAAAATACATGTTGTCTTAAATGTGTCAGACATTCTGGCCTGTCTATAGACATTCTAGTTGTCTATGAGACAGCTACTATTGACTCCAAGGCACAGATGAAGAAACTGGGACAGAGGTAAATTAAGTAAGTGGCCAAAGATTATCAAGCCAGTTGTGGCAAAGCTAGCGCTTCAATCCAGGAAATCTACCTTCAAAATCCAAATACTTATTAGACCATGCTCCCTCACTACAAAGCACCAGCAAGAATATTCCTGGCTGTCTCACACCTGCTATGGTTAACAGACACACTACGAAGAAGCTGAGGTCCTTGCAGTCTTTGGTCCCATACTAAAGGCTCTCCTCAGGACACTCTAACCCTAAGGGCATAAGATGTAGGGTCATCTTTAATCAGGGCTCTTGAGAACTCAGTATTATTCCAGAAGCCATTGCAAGTCTGTGGGGAAAATTTTTGAGCAGATAAAGTCTATCTGTACAATGAGGGGGAAGAATTATCTACTTAGCCTTAAGATTGTTTCATTTTATCTCTAAACAGGAGACATATTGGGGAAGATCTGAAACAAGCAATAGCAAGTGCGAGGTGCCTTCCTATCCAGCAGACTACCCAAAAAAGTGTTAAGTAGCTCAGTCATGTCTGACGATTTGTGACCCTATGGACTGTAGCCTGCCAGGATCCTCAGTCCATGGGATTTCTCAGGCAAGAATACTGGAGTGGGTAGACATGCCCTTCTCCAGGGGATCTTCCTGACCCAGGGATCAAAGCTGGGTCTCTTGCATTGCAGGCTAACTCTGTACTGTCTGAGCCACCAGGGAAGCCCAGCAGGCTCCCCAAGACCTTCCTGCACACTGGCTGCCTGGAGGCTGAAGAGGAGGAGGGGCCAAGAGGGCACTAATGGGAGACGCAGGTTCAAATGGATTTAAGTCAATAACATTTAGCAAGTAGTCTGCAAGCTCTCTCATTTCATTCTTCTGGTAATCCCAAAAGGCAGATGTTACTGTAACTGGACACATAAAGAAATTGAGGTGCAGAGTTTTTAAACCACTTAACTAAGTTCAGCCCTGTTGGGAAGTAAGACCCAGAAAGCAAAACCTCAGGCCTATGTGAACAAGTTTATGTTATACAAGCAGTGGAGGGGGAAAAAAAAGACCACCAGCCAGATACTCCTAGATTTCAATCATTCATGAAAAAGTATAAGCAATATTAAGTCTATGGATTTTTAAGGTGTTTTCTCAGGATGCTGTTTATTTTGATATCCACATTTACACTGTGCATATGGCTCTGTGAAATGGTCCCCATTTATATTCAGAGAAATGCAGAGAAAATAAATAGGCTGGCATTAAGTATGCTGGAACTAGAAATTACAGCATTAAAGGATATGAAGGCACTAGCCCTAGAATTTCTCAAGGAAATTTCTCAAGGAAATGCCCCTCACCCTCCAAGCTTCCAGATTTACAAATGACACCTCCCAGAATGCAAGGAATTAAATAAGAGCAGAAGCCAAACTTGGGCATCACATCACAAATGGCAAAACTCAACATGTCAGAGAATGTCTACCCTGATTTAGCGCCCACCAAACAAGGTAAAAAGAGAAATGGTGGTTAAAAAGTCAACTGCCCAAGGTCAAAGAGCAAGCCTGCTGGACAAGCACAAACATTTGGGTCATCCTTGTTATTAGATCAGGATACTGTCCTCCACTTTCCAGTTATCATGCGAGGCTTATAAGAAGACTGCAGGACTCAGGACTCAGATGAACTAGGTTTGAAGTTCTGATGCTAATACTGATTTGTGACCTTGACCTATCTGTACACACCTTGGTTGCCTCATTAGCAAAATAGGGCTAATAACAGTGCCCACCTAGTAGAGTTATGATGAGAGGAAAGATGCCAGAGTTAGCATGCACATCAGCAAGGAGCCCAGTCCAAGGCTGTGTTGAATAACTGTTATCAGCTTATTATGATGTCTCTGAAAATACATTATAAACCATAAAGTGCCACTGGATGTTATTACAGTCTATGTTTTTCTAACAAGGAAATATACCATTGTATATAAATCTTTTCTTCCTTATACATCATAACAGCACTTAGGGAGTTGCAAAAGAATCTATAAAATCATCTTGCTTCTCATCTTCTTAAATAGTCATAAATGTAAACTGCACACATAATCATTTTTAATATTCTTCCATACCAGAGTCCAGACTCAGATAGTAACTGCCTACTTTCACAATACTCCATATCAGTCAAACAGCCCTTTCTGACAATTTATTCAAAACACAATTGAAAGATGTGATCTATGAAAAAAAATATTTGTGGTCTTTGTCTGGAGTTCCTGGCAGAGAGCACCTAAAATCTTTGGGATTTCTTAAATGGTAGGCATGTCTTCAGTTATTTGTAAAAGTCCTCTTAGCTCATACACTAATGAAATAACTCACAGTCAGGCCCCTAGGTAGCCTCAGATTGGGGCCTGGCAACAGAAACACCAAACAGGATGAATGCATGGGAAATTTTAATCCCACCCCTCAATCTCTGGGGAAAAGAAGGGGCTGGAGACAGAGTTCAATCATGTAATTTCTCAACCAGTGATTTCTCAACCATGCCTCTGTAACGAAACCTCAATGAAAACTCGGCAACACTGAGGCTCAGAGAACTTCCAGGATGATGAACACGTTGATATGCCAGGTGGGTAGTATACTGGAAAGGGCATGGACACTCTGAACCCCCACACATCGTCCTCTGTGTCTCTTATATTTGACTGTTCCTGAGTTATAGTCTTTATAATAAAACTATAATCATAAGTACAGCTCTTTCCTGGGTTCTGTCAGTTGTAACAAAGGGGGGTCATGGAAACTTCTGAATTTATAGATGGCCGAGTAAAGTGTAGGTGGCTTGGGGGCATTGAGGCCTTAGGGCTACCATGTGAAATAGGCTCAGGCTTGTAGGACTGAACCCTTAACCTGTAGGGTCTGTGCTAACTCTGAGTAGTTAGTGTCAGAATTGAATAGAGATGTTAGACCCCTGGTTGGTGTCAGAGAATTATTGGGATGATGCAAAAGGGAACTTCTTTGGTTTTGAGTCTTTTTTCACATGTTGATAACTGGACTGGGTACAGGCTCTAACTTTTCTATCTCCTCTCGTGATTTCTAGATTCATTCTCTAGAGGGGTAGGAGAGGCTGTCTGCCCCTGAGGTTCTCAGGCTATGTTTGTGCTTATGGAGATCCAAGGCAGTCACTGGATATGGTGAAACTGAACTGTTGGGTTGTCCAAAATGCTCACTTGGGTTTTTCCATAAGATGCTATGGAAAAGATGTTAAGATTCTATTTCAGTCCAGTAGAATCTTAGAAGCAACCTTGATTGATCTACTAGGAACTTTTCTTATTACAGCCATCCTTGGCATTGAGAAAATCCTACCAGCTATATAATGACAAAGATGTGCTTGCTTCCAAGATATGTACAAGGATATGAGTCAGCCAGAGACACAGGCAGTTCTCAAGAAGTATGTCGAACCAGACCCCTGTGCTTTCAGCCTTGGTTCAACATGTTTGAATTTAAAAGATCTCATCAAGGTCACACAGCTAAGGTATCTTCATTTCCGCATTCACACCATAAGATCTGATCTGATCTTCCCTTCGCTCAGTCGTGTCTGACTCTTTGGGAACCCAAGGACAGTAGCCTACCAGGCTCCACCGTCCATGGGATTTTCCAGGCAAGAATACTGGAGCGGGCTGCCATTTCTTTCTCAAGGGGATCTTCCCAACCCAGGGATCGAACCCGGGTCACACAATAAGAAGTCATAGTAATTTTGAAAATGTGTTCTAAGAGCCACCTGTGTTAGACTCAACTGGTAGCTTGCAATGCCAGGTTGCATTGCCCAGGATCTGATGAATCAGATCCGAGTCTGTGACCCTGGAATCTACATTATTAACAAGCACTCCAGGCAATTCTGATACCCAGTAAAAATTGCCAACTTCAATGCATAACTCCTTTTATTCCATGATCTCAATCTATTACCCTAGTTCTATCATGACATTTTTCTAAGTGAGAAATAAGTAATTATTTGAGTAAGGGCGCTAACCATGCAGGCACTGCATACTCCAATGTTAAGTATTACTGAGTGGTAAGTCTAGTTAGAGAAAATCACCTCTTCTGCAATGTGTCAACCTAGGTAATTCTCTCTAATGATACTCCCAAATTCCCTGTACAACTTAACAACTTAATCTTTGTAGTAGCTCCTTTTGTGTGAGTTTTTCAGATAATGGTATTATCCTTCCATTTAATTGGTCTATACACCAAAGCAGTTGCAACTTTTGTGACTGATGTGGTAATTTCAGGCAATAAGCAAATACGTTTAAATAGTTAATGCTATGATGTATTACTTTTTAACCATTATAGAAGTACTCCTCAGAGTAAAACTGGATATAATTCATGTATCCAGTTTTTAATGTATTTAAATATGATGTATTTAAATATGCAGTTAAATACATATTAAATATGTATTTAAATATGCAAACACTTCTAAACCTAAACACTCAGTTCAGTCAGTTCGGACACAACTGAGCGACTGAACTGAACTGAACTCATTCTGATGTATTTAAATATGCAAATGCTTCTAAACCTAAACATTAGCACTGACTAATAAAATGCATCTCCTTCAAAGGACATTCACTGTTGCAAAGTTTCAGATTCCTTTTTTTTTTTTTTTTTTTTGGTTTCATTCACTTTATTATTCCCTTTATAAAATTATGTGGTGGCTACAGCTGGGGCCTGTGTCCTCTGCACAGAGACTCTGGCGTGGGTCTTCACAAGATGGTCAGTGAATTCCTGATATGGAGACTTGGTGAACACTGTCTCTTTCCAGAGGTCAGGGGTGAGATAACTGTAGGTCTTGGAAATGGCATCAAAAGTGGCCTTGGCGAAGTTGCCCAGCGTGGCAGCGCAGCCCCTGGCAGAAGTGTAGCAGTCGTCGATGCCGGCCATCATCAGCAGCTTCTTGGGCACAGGGGCGGAGACGATGCCAGTGCCTCTGGGGGCAGGGATGAGGCGCACCAGCACGGAGCCGCAGCGGCCAGTCACCTTGCAAGGAACTGTGTGGGGCTTGCCGATCTTGTTCCCCCAGTAGCCTCTTTGCATAGGGACGATGGACAACTTAGCCAGGATGATGGCCCCACGGATGGCAGTGGCTACTTCCTTGGAGCACTTGACACCCAGACCGACATGTCCGTTGTAATCCCCGATGGCAACAAACGCCTTGAACCTGGTCCGCTGGCCAGCACGGGTCTGCGTTTGCACGGGCATAATCTTCAAAACCTCATCCTTGAGGGATGCTCCCAGGAAAAAGTCAATAATCTCAAACTCCTTGATGGGCAGAGAGAAAAGGTAGATCTCCTCAAGAGACTTGATCTTCATGTCCTTGACCAGGCGGCCCAGCTTGGTAACGGGGAGCCACTCCTTGTCCTCGGCCTTGCCTCCGCGAGCTCCGCGGCCTCTGCCCCGGCCCCGACCCCGCCCGCGACCCCGGCCCCGGACGCCACTACCGAAGCCTCCGCGGAAGCCACCGCGGCCTCCCATTCCAGGGCCCCCTGGGCCTCCGGGCCTTTCCGCAGCACCGGCGTCATCCGCCATTTAGTGTTTTCACGAAGAAGAACTCAGATTCCTGTTCCACCTTTTTTCTCTTCTTCCCTCCCATTCCTCCCTTTTTTCCCTGCCTTTCATGCCATATTTGAATTATTATCTGAGATGCTTGGCAGAGGTCATTGGTTTCCTTATTTTTAAGGTAATCTGCCCTTACACAGATATCTTTACATTTAAATATCTATACTTTTCAAAGCTTCTCAAACTGGCATGTTGGGAAAATACAGGATGACCTGGATAATCTACTGGATCTACATTTCTGCCTCCTTCATTTTAGGGGCCCTTAAACTGATGCCTCAATTCACAGATTGAAGTCATTTGCCATAAGTAAGGTAATTTAGGGTCACTTCAATGAGGCTAGGAAAATCTCAGGTTCACCAAAAATATTATAATGGGTAGCTTAAAATCAAGACTGTCTTGGATGGTGAAGGTCTCTAATTTTTATTATTACAAAAACCTTCCAAGGGAACCCAAGAGTCCTCAAGTTTTGATTCATCTTTATATACATGAATATCTTCCCATATGCTAACTACACAAAACAGACTCTCTGAACATGAATCCTAACCATTTGGGAAAGAATGAGTAGGATAGAAGCACGTACGACTTTAACAATATGGTCAAAGCTACAGACCATCTTCACCCTCCAGTATGAAAAGGGCATGCTCACACTGGGCTGGGAATGTTCCTACATAGGTCTTCAGTCATAGCCACTCAAACCGTGGGCCATCAACAGTGCTGGTCCTTGAGCTGTCTGTTCCTACTCTACAGCAAGCACTAAAACTGAGAATAAAGCATTATGGAACTTCATAGAGAAATGACAGAATAACTTCATGCTTACTGGATCTAATAATAGAAAAAGGGAGCTTGTACTATCAGCGAACAAGAAAAGGCTCAAATAAACAACCTAAAGTTATACTGAAAGGAACTATAAAAAAGACAAACAAACCCCAAAATGTTAGTGGAAGGAAAGAAATCATAAAGACCAGATTAAAAATGAATGAAAGAGACTAAAAAAAAAGATGAATGAAACTAAGAGTTAGTTTTTTGAAAAGACAAACAAAACTGATAAACCTTTGCCACACTCATCAAGAAAAATGAAGAGTTCAAATCAATCAAATTAGAAATGAAAAGGAGAAATTACAACCAACGCCACAGAAATAGAAAAGCATATAAGAGACTACTATGAACAACTATATGCCAATAAAATGGACAACCTGGAAGAAATGGACAGAATCTCAAAAATGCGTACTTTCCCAAGACTGAACCAAGAAGAAATGGAACAATGAACAGACAAATACTGGTAATGAAACCGAATCACTAAATAAAAAATTTCCAACAAACAAAAGTCCAGGACCACATGGCTTCACAGGTGAATGTTAACTGAGGAGAAGAGTTAACACCTATCCTTTTTAAAATATTCCAAAAAATTGCAGAGGAAGGAATGCATCTAAACTCATTCTATGAGGCCAGCACTATTCTGATACAAAAGCAGACAGAGATGTCACAAAAAAAGAAAATTACAGTCCAATATCATTGGTCAACATACATGTAACATCTTCATCAAAGTACTAGCAAACTAAATCCAACAATACATTCAAAAGATTAAACACCATGATCGAGTGGGATTTATTCCAGGGTTGCAAGGATTTTTGAATATTTGTTAATCAGTGTGATATACCATCAAATTGAAAAATGAAAAAATATGATCATCTCAACAGATGCAAAAAAAAAAAAGCTTTTGATAAAAAAAATCAACATCCATTTACGATAAAAACTCTCCAGAAAATGGTTCTTAAGGGAATATACCTCAACATAATAAAGACCACATAAAGAATAGCAAGAAGAGATAAGAAAGCCTTCCTCAGTGATCAATGCAAAGAAATAGAGGAAAACAACAGAATGGGAAAGACTAGGGATCTCTTCAAGAAAATTAGAGATACCAAGGGAACATTTCATGCAAAGATGAGCTCAATAAAAGACAGAAATGGTATGGACCTAACAGAAGCAGAAGATATTTAGAAGAGGTGGCAAGAATACACAGAAGAACTGTACAAAAAAGATCTTCACGACCCAGATAATCACGATGATGTGATCACTGACCTAGAGCCACACATCCTGGAATGTGAAGTCAAGTGGGCCTTAGAAAGCATCACTACAAACAAAGCTAGTGGAGGTGATGGAATTCCAGTAGAGCTATTTCAAATCCTGAAACATGATGCTGAGAAAGTGCTGCACTCAATATGCCAGCAAATTTGGAAAACTCAGCAGTGGCCACAGGACTGGAAAAGGTCAGTTTTCATTCCAATCCCAAAGAAAGGCAATGCCAAAGAATGCTCAAACTACCACACAATTGCACTCATCTCACATGCTAGTAAAGTAATGCTCAAAATTCTCCAAGCCAGGCTTCAGCAATATGTGAACCGTGAACTTCCTGATGTTCAAGCTAGTTTTAGAAAAGGCAGAGGAACCAGGGATCAAATCACCAACATCCGTTGGATCATCAAAAAAGCAAGAGAGTTCGAGAAAAACATCTATTTCTGCTTTATTGACTATGCCAAAGCCTTTGACTGTGTGGATCACAATAAACTGTGGAAAATTCTGAATGAGATGGGAATACTAGACCACCTGACCTGCCTCTTGAGAAATCTGTATGCAGGTCAGGAAGCAACAGTTAGAACTGGACGTGGAACAACAGACTGGTTCCTAATAGGAAAAGGAGTACGTCAAGGCTGTATATTGTCACCCTGCTTATTTAACTTATATGCAGAGTACATCATGAGAAACGCTGGACTGAAAGAAGCACAAGCTGGAATCAAGATTGCCGGGAGAAATATCAATAACCTCAGATATGCAGATGACACCACCCTTATGGCAGAAAGTGAAGAGGAACTTAAAAGCCTCTTGGTGAAAGTGAAAGTGGAGAGTGAAAAAGTTGGCTTAAAGCTCAACATTCAGAAAACGAAGATCATGGCATTTGGTCCCATCACTTCATGGGAAATAGATGGGGAAACAGTGGAAACAGTGTCAGACTTTATTTTTCTGGGCTCCAAAATCACTGCAGATGGTGACTGCAGGCATGAAATTAAAAGACGCTTACTCCTTGGAAGGAAAATTATGTCCAACCTAGATAGCATATTCAAAAGCAGAGACATTACTTTGCCAACAAAGGTCCATGTAGTCAAGGCTATGGTTTTTCCTGTGGTCATGTATGGATGTGAGAGTTGGACTGTGAAGAAGGCTGAGCGCTGAAGAATCGATGCTTTTGAACCTTGGTGTTGAAGAAGACTCTTGAGAGTCCCTTGGACTGCAAGGAGATCCAACCAGTCCATTCTGAAGATCAGCTCTGGGATTTCTTTGGGAGGAATGATGCTAAAGCTGAAACTCCAGTCCTTTGGCCACCTCATGTGAAGAGTTGACTCACTGGAAAAGACTGTGATGCTGGGAGGGATTGGGGGCAGGAGGAGAAGGGACCGACAGAGGATGAGATGGCTGGATGGCATCACTGACTCGATGGACGTGAGTCTGAGTGAACTCCGGGAGTTGGTGATGGACAGGGAGGCCTGGCGTGCTGCGATTCATGGGGTCGCAAAGAGTCAGACACGACTGAGCGACTGAACTGATGACAAACCTACAGTTAATATCATACTCAATGATGAAAAGCTAAAAGAATTTCCTCCAATATCAGGAAAAAGAAAATGATGTCCAGTCTCATCAGGATGCCTAACCTTCTCTTGAATGAAGATTCATTCAACATAGTTTGGAAGTCCCGGCTGCAGAAATCAGAGCACATATAAATCAAAGAAATCCAAATTGAAAAGGAAAAAGTAAAACTGTGACTGTCTGCAGATATTAAGATAATAAACACAGAAGACCCTAAATACACCACCAAGAAACTACTGGAGCTCATCAATGAATTCAGTTAAGCTGCAGGATACAAAACTAATACACAGAAATCTTGCACTTTTATACACTAATAACAAATTACCAGAAAGAGAAATTAAGGAAACAGTCCCATTTACTACTGCATCAAAAAGAATAAAATACCTAAGAATAAACTAACCTACAGAGATAAAAGACATGTACTCAGAAAACTATGAGAAACTGATGAAAGAGGCTGAAGATGAAACAAAAAAATATAAAGATATACTATGTTCTTGGATTCAAAGAATTAATACTGTTAAAATGACTGCTGTCCAAGTCAATCTACAGATTCAATGCAATCCCTACCAAAATATCTAGGGCATTCTTCACAGAACTAAAACAAATAATTTTAAAATGTGTATGGAACCACAAAAGACCACAAATAGCCAAAACAACCTTGAGAAAGAAGAACAGAGCTGGAGAAATCAAGCTCCTTAACTTCAGACTATATGGCAAAGCTACAGTAATCAAAGGGTTTCCCAGATGGCCCAGGGGTAAGGAATCTACCTATCAATGCAAGAGATGTGGGTTCAATCCTTGGTCTGGGAATATCCCTTGGGAAGGAAATGGCAACCCACCCCAGTATTCTGGCCTGGAGAACCTCATGGACAGAGGAGCCAGGCAGGCTACTGTCCATGGGATTGCAAAAAGTCAGACACAACTCAGCAACTGAACAGCAACAGTAATCAAAACATTAAGATACTGGTATAAAAACAGACACACAGATCAGTGGAAAAAAATTAAGAACCCAGAAATATATCCACGTACTTATGGTCAATTAATCTATGAACAAAAAGGCAAGAATATAAAATTTCAAAAAAAGCAGTGTCTTCAGTAAGTAGTGCTGGGAAAACTGGACAGTGACATGTAAAAGAATAAAATTAGAACATTTTCTCACACCATATACAGAAAAAAACTCAAAATGGATTAAAGACCTAAATGTAAAACCAGAAAACAGAAAACTCCTAGAAGAAAACATAGGCAAAACACTCTTTGATATAAATCACTACTTTTTTTTTGTTTCCTAAAGCAAAGGAAACAAAAGTAAAAATAAACAAATGTAAACTAGTTAGACTTAAACGCTTTTGCACAGCAAATGAAATCATCATCAAAAGAAAAAGACAACTTACTGAATGGGAGAAAATATATGCTAATAATATGACCAGTATAAGGAGTTAATATCCAAAATACATAAAGTACTCATAAAACTTGACTATTTTTTTAAAAATCCAATTAAAAAATGGGCAGGAGACCTGAATAGACATTTTTTTTTTTTCCCATAGAAAACATATAGTCAATAGGAGCATGAAAAGTTGTTCAACATCAGAGATATGCAAATTAAAACTACAATGAGGTATCATCTCATACCTGTCAGAATAGCTATCATCTAAAAGACCACAATTAACAAATGCTGATGAGAATGTGCAGAAAAGGGAACTCTCATATACCGCCGGTGGAAATGTTCAATAAACTGGTGCAGCTACTGTGGAAAGCAGTGTGAAGGTTTCTCAAAAATCTAAAAATAGAAATACCTACCAAATGTTCCAGCGATTCCTGGGTATATACCCCCCAAAATGAAAACACTAATTCAAAAAGATACACGTACCCCTAACTCAACCTGGGACTCTATAGCCAACTAGAGAGGTGAGATGCAGGTTCAACAGGGAGGGGACATATGCATATCTATGGCTGACTCATACTGATGTATGGAAGAAAGCAACACAATATTGTAAAGCAAGTATGTTTCAATCAAAAATTAATAAAATTTTAAAAGATACACGTACCCCAATGCTCATCACAGCATTATTTACAATTGCTAAGATATGGAAGCCCTAGTGTTCATCAACCAATGAACAGATAAAGAAGATGCAGTATGTGCAGAAAACTATTTAGTCATAAAAGTGAAAGTGTCAGTCTCTCAGTCATATGTAACTTTGGAACCCCGTGGACTGTAGCCCATCAGGCTCCTCTATCCATGGGATTCTCCAGGCAAGAATATTAGACTGGGTTGCCATTTCCTTTTTTAGAGGATCTTCCCAACCCAGGGATCAAATCCATGTCTCATGCTTAGCAGGTGGATTCTTTACCACTGAGTCACCTGGGAAGCCCATATTTACTTAGCCATTAGAAAAGAATAAAATTTTGCCATTTGCAACAACATGGATGGACTTGGAGGGTATTATGCTATTAGTAGGGCTGACTTTATTTTTCTGGGCTCCAAAATCACTGCAGATGGTGATTGCAGCCATGAAATTAAAAGACACTTACTTCTTGGAAGGAAAGTTATGATCAACCTAGACAGCATATTAAAAAGCAGAGACATTGTTTTGTCAACAAAGGTCCATCTAGTCAAAGCTATGGTTTTTCCAGTGATCATGTATGAATGTGAGAGTTGGACTATAAAGAAAGCTGAGCGCTGAAGAACTAATGCTTTTGAACTGTGGTGTTGGAGAAGACTCTTGAGAGTCCCTTGAACTGCAAGTCCTTTTTAAAGGAGATCACTCCTGGGTGTTCATTGGAAGGACTGATGTTGAAGCTGAAACTCTAATACTTTGGCCACCTGATGCGAAGAACTGACTCATTGGAAAAGACCCTGATGCTGGGAAAGATTGAGGGCAGGAGGAGAATGGGATGATAGAGGATGAGTTGGTTGGATGGCATCACCAACTCAATGGACATGAGTTTGAGTAAACTCCGGGAGTTGGTGGTGAACAGGGAGGCCTGGCGTGCTGCAGTTCATGGGGTCTCAAAGAGTCAGACATGACTGAGAGACTGAACTGAACTGAGGGCATTATTCATATTAACTGAAATATATCAGGTAAAGAAAGGTAAATACTGCATGATATCATTTATATGTGGAATCTTAAAAAATAAAACAAACCAGTGAATGTAACAAAAGGGAAACCAAATCACTGATACAGAGAACAAACTAGTGATTACCAGTGTGTAGAGCGATGGGGGGAAGGGCATGACAGGGGTAGGGAAGTAAGAGGTGCGAACTGTTATGTATAAAATAAATAAGTAACAAGGATATATTGTACAACATAGGGAATATAGGCAATATATTGTAATAACTATAAATGGAGTATAACCTTTAAAAACTGTGAAGCTTTATGTTGTATATCAGTAAATTCTATAATATTTTACATCAACTATATCTCAAATTTAAAAGGGGAACTCGTATTTTGTATGTTTTTAATTTAATTAGTTTTTATTATAAACAAAAATTACAACAGGCTTTAGTTAGTCTCATCTGCAACGGCTTCGAAATTTTAAGAACACTGGTCCTTCACCATAGATCATTTGAGAAGCATTGCTCTGCATGGCAGCTTGCACTTACTTCTCATGAGATACCTCAGAAATGATAGAATTCCTAAGGCATGACGAGCCCATCTGTACAAATACTAAAAGCCTATGCATTCCATATACAGGATATGGGCATGCCATACCCCATATAAGAGATGCAGCCGCAGAGAAATGGCAGGCTACCTCATGCTAGGTGTGCCAAAATTTTGTCAAGAGCCATAATTCAGGATCTCCAGGATGAAAGAAGTGATCAAAAAGCAGGAAACACAGGGCAGAGGTGGCTGAAGCTAATGTTATAGAGTCCAGGTGTGAGCTGCAAGTCCCTGAGCTCAGCAAGTGCTAGGAACCATGACCTGGGTGGATGAACTAGGCCCTCTGATGAAATACATAAAAGTGCACTCAAAGGGAAAGCCTCCTGGCTTGTAACAGCTGCACCCAGAGGCCATAGGTGGTGAGTGCTGCACAGGACAGCAAATGCGGGTTACAAAGATGGTGGGAGACTGTAAGCACGTTAACATCCCCTGCTCAGCTTCTCTAAAGGGAAACGAATCCAGAATGGAAGCTGGGAGTCTCAAGTGTCAGAGCTCTTGATAAGAGACACAAATAAGCATCTAGTCCAGGACACTCAGGGGCTCTCTGAAACAAGTCCATGGGCCTCTTCCCAACTCCCCTACTCATGCGGGAGGGGGCTCTCCGAATTCATGGGGAGTGGCGTGGGCTAGTTCCCTCCAGCAGCTTGTCCACAATGAAGCGAGTGTCCACATGCAAGAGAGAACATTCATAGCCCACTCCAGGAACCTTTGCAAATCTGTAAAAAGGCAGCTTTCTCAGTAATGAACACGACTATATCCTTCAGGCATTGCACAAAAATAATGTTCAGGATGACCCTTGATTGTACTATTCTAGGTATAAGGTGCAACTAGTCAAACAAGCCACGTACTGAGAAATAGGAGAACGAGTTTTCATGCTGCCCCAACCCTCCATCAACCCTCAACCCTGACACATAAACACACACACACACACACACACACACCCCCCTCCCATCACCAGCTCCTGGCGTGACTCAAGGTTCAAGGTTAAGGGTGACTTGTCCACTCTGGGTCTGCACCCCACTCAAGGTGTACAGAGACCTGTAAGAATCCTCAGCTCAGGACTTCCAACCTAGAGCCCCACACACTTTCCATGTCTCTGATCTATTTTAAAAGTAAACAAATTCTGTACTTACTGATTCCAACTGAAGGCGGGAAATGTGTTTAATTATTTACACCCAGCAAACACATTCCATCTTAGATCCTGTGAGAAACCCAACGAAATGTCAGCTTCAAACCCATTTTTTTTTCTTAACTGATCAGAACTTGATATTGCAATGGAAAGATGTGCCTGTATAAACAGGCCAAATGGTTAATAATAATTATATATCCACAAAAACAAAGGATGGGAATAGAAAAAACAATGCATCTAACCAAGTTTCTGACTGAGAACTGGGACTTTTCAAAGCAGTTTTAAGTTTAAGGATTGATCAAAAAGGTGTACATCTGGTAGACAGGGAAAAGGTTGGTGCTACCAGAATGGGTCCAATGGCCCAAAAAAGCCAAATCCTTGTCACATCTTCAGAGCCACGAATCTCTGAGACACCTGCTGCTGGATGGGAACTGTGTCAGTGGCAGGGATAACGACATCTAATGCTTGAGGATTCTTAGTTTCTTCCTGACTCTTTCCTTCTCCAAGGAAAATTCAGTCTTGCTTTCTAGGCCTGACCCATCTGTCTGTCTTTGCCATGGAATTTTGTTTACCAAGACCACTTGTAACTCTAAAGACACGTTTGATGTCTGTGATAGAAAAAAATCATAAAGGCCTGAAGATCTAGTGAGACTGACATTGGAAATGGAAAGAACCACCAAGTTGGAAGAGGGAAAAGAATCTGAGAGGAGTGGCAGGAGAGAAGTCCACACAGCCTTCAAGTCCAGAGACCTGGGGACATGCAGTGATGTGGGGGAGGGGAGCTCCTGGCATGAGAGATAGCCAGAGAAATGTAGACAGTGATTACGAGGTTCTATTGTGACTATGGGCCAACGCTTGGGAATCCGCTTTGATCATTACCCAACAGTTGGCAACGAGGGGAGGCACAGGGAACACTGGCATTTTGCATCACTGACACACCAAGGCACTCTTACCAAGCTTGCAAGGAATTATGTAACTCTCTAGAAGACTGTACTTGTGTTTGACACAACTGTTTACTATCTGATTGGAGCTTAAGACACTGTAAAGTTACGTGTTACCTTGTTAATTTATGCCCAGTACAAAAGATATCCCCATACATTAAGGTTTTTATTATTCTATATACATTAATCAGCCTTTGTATCAAACCTGGCAAACTCAGGCTAACATTTCTAAGTTCATATAGATGTCCAATTTCTCAACTGTTCTTATAATCAGCTTGAACATCTCATCTGTGTCCTTAGGAATGAGTTAAGTAAAATTGTCACATGTTCATGTTACATGTGTATCAAGGTCACATGTTTAACCTGTGAAAATGAGACTATGACAAGAGTTAAGGGTGTAAGACTCCTGCTGCTGCAATCATTACCATTTGCTTTTGTAGTAAAGCCTCATTTTTTTTTTTAATTATTTTTTCAACTGTTAAACTCTTTCTTTTAACAACAACAAAAAGCCATCCGAGTTGCTGGGGAGTATTAGGTCTTTCACATTTTTCCCAGAGTGGAAGCTCTACTTGGGGATGTCCTAAGGCCTGAGGGGCAGTGTAACTTCTAGGCAGGACTCCATGGGGTCTCCCCATTTCTGGATGTTCTCTTGGTTCTAAAGGCTTTTGCATAGTCCCCTTGCCTAAGGTGGCAAGAATATGCTAATACTTTGTCAGTTTCCCACCCTCTTCAACAAAGAAGAAAATAAAATCACCACTGATGATCAAGCTGAGCCTCTTGGAACCAACTAAAAGAGGCAGAACTGCTTTCTAACTAGAGAAGAAAGTCACTGGACCACAGTGAGGCCCAGCAGAAAAAGTGCTGGTGAACAAACAGAAAAACTAAGTATCCCAGGGCTCTCAAACCTGCCAATAGTAAATCCCTCAGCAATTTGCAAATTGCATTTTCACCTTTGGGAGGGGGGGAAAAAAGCAGAGAAACATTTCCATTGCTGTCTCTGAAAGAAATCGTATTTAGACTTCAATATCAGCATAAACACATGTGGATCTGTATTATTTTTCCAGTCATTGGAAGTGTTTATATCTGTTGAATATGTATTATTAAATTAATGCTGATTGGAGTTAGGAGGCAATTTTAGATTGAAATGTGTTTCATTGTGCTGTAGGTAAAGCTGAGTGTGGGAAGCAAATTATCTGCCAAATTGAACTTGCTGCACTCCAAATACCCATTCCTGGTGAATACTTGATTTCCTGATTATCTGCTTGGTTTCCTTCCCCAAGCTGACAGGCTCCTTCCAGAGCTGCCTTCTGAATGTGGGGAGAAATCAGCGTGTGGATGGAAGAGACATGAGGGACATGCCCTAGGTCCTGACAAAGGGCCAGGGTCTCCCAGTGGTCCTTTAATTTAAAAATACTTCATGGATTGGGGGTGGGGGCATGGGCAGCCACTTGTGGGTTCTGTTTGAGTTTAAGTAAAGCCAGAGTTGATTTTTTAACTATATTAAGTCAAGACAAGAACTGTATTCAGTGAAGAAGGCATATGGACTCCAATAAACTTGATAGGGAAAAAAGATAGAGTGAGTCAGACAAAGGGGGTTGGGTGGGTCTGAGCGGAAATGATCACAGTTCTTATACAGCTTCAACAGGGAGGAGCCAGTACTCGTTGCCCTATAGGACAGATTGCTATAAATGGCTGGAGTTTCCTGGGTGTGGCTGCTCCAGACTTCCTACTCTCTCCTCTTCCTGTGTCTTCACCATCACAGCAGCGAGGCTATGCTTCTCCAAATGCTGCTTCCTGGCTCTACCTAGCTAACACTGGGGGGACCAGAGAAGCTACAGAGGAGGGGGCAGGGTGGAATGTGAAGAGACCCAGAATCTAGGAGCCCCAGCCACTTAGATAAGCTGCACAATGGAAAATTCTCTGTACCGAGGTTCTGTGCCACATAAATGCAGTCACAGGAGGGTCAGATGCCAGAGACAGTCAACACAATCGAAGGCTACTCCCCTCCACAGCACTGTGCCTGCTCAACAGTGAAAAGAAGAATATGATGTATCTGTTTTCAGTGGAATTTGACATATTTTTCCTTGGCCATCCGCTTGATGGCTGATATGCTCAGCCCAAGAAAAATAAACTGACAGGACAGCTATTTCAAGGAAGTCTTATTCAGTTATCCTGGGCTTCCCTAATGGCTCAGATGGTAAAGAATTGGCTTGCAGTATGGGAGAACTGGGTTCGATTCCTGGGTTGAGAAGATCCTCTGGAGAAGGGCATGGAAACCCACTCCAGAATTCTTACCTGGACAATCCCACAGACGGCGGAGCCTGGCAGGCTACAGTCTATGGAGTCACAAAGAGCTGGACACAACTGAGCTGATAACCATTTCAAGAAAGTCCAAATCAATTATCTAGCTAATTGTAGCAAATTAAAATACAATCAATAAAATTTTCTACTTTTCTGGTGGATTTTCTACTGCTACTTGGATTTGAGGAGGGAGATACTACATTTTTTTTTTTAACTTTACAATATTGTATTAGTTTTGCCAAATATCAAAATGAATCTGCACAGGTATACCCATGCTCCCCATCCTGAACCCCCCTCCCTCCTCCCTCCCCATACCCTCCCTCTGGGTCGTCCCAGTGCACCAGCCCCAAGCATCCAGTATCGTGCATCGAACCTGGACTGGCAACTCGTTTTATACATGATATTATACATGTTTCAATGCCATTCTCCCAAATCTCCCCACCCTCTCCCTCTCCCACAGAGTCCATGAGACTGTTCTATACATCAGTGTCTCTTTTGCTGTCTCGTACACAGGGTTATTGTTACCATCTTTCTAAATTCCATATATATGTGTTAGTATACTGTATTGGTGTTTTTCTTTCTGGCTTACTTCACTCTGTATAATAGGCTCCAGTTTCATCCACCTCATTAGAACTGATTCAAATGTATTCTTTTTAATGGCTGAGTAATACTCCATTGTGTATATGTACCAGTGCTTTCTTATCCATTCATCTGCTGATGGGCATCTAGGTTGCTTCCATGTCCTGGCTATTATAAACAGTGCTGCGATGAACATTGGGGTACACGTGTCTCTTTCCCTTCTGGTTTCCTCAGTGTGTATGCCCAGCAGTGGGATTGCTGGATCATAAGGCAGTTCTATTTCCAGTTTTTTAAGGAATCGCCACACTGTTCTCCATAGTGGCTGTACTAGTTTGCATTCCCACCAACAGTGTAAGAGGGTTCCCTTTTCTCCACACCCTCTCCAGCATTTATTGCTTGTAGACTTTTGGACTACATTTTACCACATTGGCTCTGTGGTCTCACCATATTTGGGGATGAAACAGGCTGAGTCCCATTTCCACAAAGACCAGTCTTGGCTCGATTAAGGAACAGAAATAACCACGAAGCAAAGGACAACAGCTAAGATTTCCTGAATGCCTACAATGTGGCAGGCAGACACTCTTTTAGACAAATAACCCCCATTTAAATCTCACAGCTCTATGATGTAGACTATACTTTTCTCTCCATTCTACACAGATGAGGAAACTGAGGGATGAAAATGCAAAGTAACCCACCCAAGGTCACACAGCCAGCACCTTAGTCAAGAAGCTAACTTCTATACCAAGCTGTCCTAAAATCTTAGTGACCCACTTATTAAAAGGGCATTTCTTTCTCCAATTAAAGTCTAATTCAAATACTTCGGGTCAGGCAAGCCCCATCCTGGTTGGGAGGCTCATTTTCATGCGATTACTCAGGAATCCAGGTTAAGAGCATCTTAGGAAACAAAAGCCTTCAACACATGGCTGAGGAGAGTATCACAGAGCGAACAAAGTGTGAAGGAAACATACCCTATTCTTAGAAACTTCTTAGGTCGGGATGTGGCATGCATCATTGCCTCTCACATTTTATTTCCTGGCACAAATCACATGGTTCCGCCTATATGCAAAGGAACTCAAAAATGTAATAATAACCACTTCCCAGCAGGAACACACCATTGTGAGCAGAGGCCATCAGCAATAGAGACTAGCCGCCTCTCTGCCACAGCTAATACACGACTGAGCTGAGATCTGAAAGTTAGCTCTTTAAACCCTCTGCTGGACCAAATTTTGTGTAAAGAAGTAGCACTGTATTTTTGTTTGTTTGTTTTTAAGATACAAAAGTTTGTTTCTAAAAGAAAACTTTTAAAAATATTAGACATTATAGAGGCCAGACAAATCATATAAATAATTAAAGCCAGCCAGGGGAAACAAAGAGAGTGATGCTCACAGTTGCTATTCAGGTTCAAGGCCAGTGAGAGAGAGTTGGGGATTATGTAGCTAACTCCATCTATGGACACAAGCCCACAAATACCAAGTGCTCAACAGAAACTACCTGTTATCATCAGGTAGATATCATCAGGTACATATCATCAGGTACATATCATCAGACCATGAGTTCAGTCTCCAAGGCTCTCTTCTTCTCATAAGAAGAATCCTGGCTCCTTCCAGCTGATCCAGGACTAAGTCAAGAAGAGTTAGATCTATAGGTCATCAGGGACAGGACTGGCATCCTCATGCAGGGACTCAATTGTACTGAATTCAGATGAACAGACTCAAATGTGGTGATAAGATGCCCCACACCACCTTTACAAAACACCCTCCTTCGCAGTTCTGGATAGACCAGACTGAGCCTGTCCTCAAAGACAAACTGAACCAACTTCCAATATTTCCTTCCCATTTACCCAGTGTCCATAAAACCTCTTTGGATTATTTATCTTAAAAACTGTGGGACCATTTGGTACCAATGAAGAAAGGTTTAAAGACAAAAACTATTTAGATGAGACCCAATCAACAGTATTACTAGGAGTAGTAAGTACTACTTAGAGTAAACAAAGAAAACAATGAATTTAGTGGGGGGTGGTGATTAAGGCTCAAGACACCCTCTAGATGATCCCTTCCTAAATTAAAAAAAATTAATAGCATGAAATAGTAAAGGTACAAAACAATCAGGATTGTACTATTACACAAAGTCACTCTATCATCTTGTAATCAAAGTTTCTAATCCTTTTAGTTTTTATGCTCAGGGCGACATGGATCAATAGCAACAGTTTCTGGACCTACACGGATACATGGATTTTCTTTGGGGTGGCATTGACTTATACCACCAGCTGGTTCATGTTAAACTTCAACATTAACCTATTTACAACTGCCAAATGGAGATGATATGTGTAGAACTTGGAATAATGCCCAGCACATAAGTAAGGGTTCCATGGATGTTAACTATTATTGCCATCTGACTCCACCTTCTCTTTCACCCTGACTTCATAATGAACTCTCAAGTCTCATTAAATTCACCACTTAATTTCTTTCCTGTACTTATCCCTCCCTTTCCATTTCCACAGCCATGACTTCAATGCCATTTAGACAGATCCTTATTACCATGCAGCTATCGTATTTCAATAGCATCCTAACCAGAAGCAAAGGCAGCTCCAGAGTACAAAGTTTGGGTAACTGGATGGTCAGTGATTCCATTGGCAAAAATAAAGACCATACTGAGAGAGCCTAGGGAAAGAAAAAGGCCAGTGTGGGAGGCACAAAAACAGTGCATAGCTGGAGGCCAACTGGATGGCTGAACCCCACAATCCTCATCTGACCATATCTACAAAGTTCAAGTTGCTGTGTTCCATTTTCTGCAAATTCCAGTGACCTTCATTTGCAAGAGGCAAGGCAAGAAAAGGTAGGGGAAGCCTTCATGACTTCTTGCATGTCTTCTCAGATGACATTTGGCCAGAAGTAGCAGAGGAAGATGGAGAAGGAAATGGCAATGCACTCCAGTATTCTTGCCTGGAGAATCCCAGGGACAGCGGAGCCTGGTGGGCTGCTGTCTATGGGGTCACACAGAGTCGGACACGACTGAAGTGACTTAGCAGCAGCAGCAGCAGCAGAGGAAGATAAGGCAGGGAAGGGAATGAATAAGAAACACCCCAGTAAGGATGGACATGGTGGGGTTGACCCTTCTTTTTAAAGTACAATGATGTATCCATTGTGAGTGGACACAGTGTTATAACAAATATATGCCTCTATGTGACTCACACTGTACATAACTCCTAGAATCATTTCCAATGATTCTGCCAGAAATCAGTCTAGAGAGGACTGTGTATTAGCAGCTTACAGTGAGAGAACTCCTAGTCACTGGACTCTGACCTACTAGGCCCCTATGACACAGGTCTAGGACGCTGACCACTGCTCGGAGCCCTAGAACTTAAGATATGTGACACCTCTGATCTACACACAGGAATTTAAATGCCTGAGTCATGGAAGAGCATGGTTCAGGGGCTGTATCTACCTAGAGTTTTTCAGCACACTAACAGGTACCAGAAGGACACCTGGATGCAAACGTCTATTACAGGCAACTAGAAATTCAGCTCAACAGAGTTTAGCTTTAAAGAGAAGAAAGTACACAAAGAAATGACAGTTATATGACATATAGTTCAAGTCAAAAGTATAAAAAAAAACAAAACTTTATCAAGGGAGGATCCCAGTATTAATAGAATCCTTGCATTTAAGGGTGAAATAAGAGCCAGAGGAGGAATATTTAGAAAGGAGGAAGGAAATCCAGAAATATAAGCAAAAAAAAAAAAAAACAGCAATAAAATATCAGAGATGATACAGGTGAAATATATTTTAAGAAAGAAGTGGTGTTCACATGAAAAATATTGAGGAGCAGAAAGTTACTGAATTTAATTACCAGGAGGGTTATCAGGGACCTTTGAGAAAGCAGGTAGAATAAACGGGACAAGTCAAGGAGTAAATAGGTGGTGAGACAGACAATCAAAAAATCAGAGGATGATTTTAAGATTGCAGTGATACGAGAAACAAAGCAATTACTCATTATTTTATCTTATTTACTCTCAAGTGTTATCCTAGTTCTTCCTATTACTATGAATGCATTGCCTTGCTATCTGTTGTAATTATAAGTCAAAACCTCAAACACAATATTTTCTTTTTTTAAAGGCAGTTTTCCAGGTCAATCAAGTCAAAAGGTACCCACTGGCCATAGTGACCTGGACAAGACAAAGGGGAGCATTCAGTGACTTGGATTATCTAAGATTCCCCCTCTATCTTCAACTTTCTATTAGTGAAGCCCGGGGTTAAGAGCACAGGGAGACAAGACTGTAAGACATGGTCTCAGTACCCTTTCCTGGTACTATATTGAGACAAAGACTTTTATCAAGAGAAGGTAAAGCCTCTGGAGACTGTGTTGTTATTACAGGATTCACACACAAATGAGAGCTAAAATATAAAGGTGGAAAGAGGGCAGAAAGATAAGCACCTGCATCATCCACTGAGTCTCTAATTATGCAGCCAACATGAGATAAGAGGCTATGCACAGCGGCTATACTCTCCCTAACCGCAGGGTTTAAGGCCAAGCCAGCCCAGCCAGCCCTCTGTGGTTCTCAGCCCTTTTACCCAACACAGAACAGAACTTGGAACAAAGCCAATTAATCAGACCTCCATTTCTTAAAGAACAAGAATTTTGGCAGCTTAAGCTAAATTTTAGAGAAGCGCTTTAAATCTTGTGTATGAGAGGTGTTTTTTTTGTTTGTTTGTTTGTTTTACTTGAAGAGGTTAAAAGGATGATTATGGTTGGACAAGTCTTATTAGAAAGCAGCCTGGACCACCTTTTCCTACTCTTCCCTGCCTCCTGCTGGCCCTTCCATCTAGACAGATGGTCACCACCCCTTACTCACCCCAACCCATGCACAGCTCCACTGCATGGAGCCCCTTTCCAGTCCTGGCATCTCCATGTATACATCACCTCCTTCATAAGACCTTCACAAACCAACCTGGTGATACAGTCTCCACTTCCTCTGACCCCTGCTTATACCCTTCAAAGCAGCTGCGTAAATAGAGAATGTTTTCTGTCTGCCCCATCTCTCTGGCCCTTCACATGTATCCCACATGGCATGAGTTGTTCACTTACAGCTCAGAAGCCCAAACACCAGTCTTCCACAGCTAAAATCAAGATGGTGGCAGGGCTGGGTTCCTTCTGGAGGCTCCAGGGGAGAATCTGTCCTTGCTTCTCCCAGCCTCTAGAAGTTGCCCTCATTCCTTGACTTGGGGCCTCCCTCCAGTGATGGTATCACTTCAATCTCTCCTCCAACTCGGACCCATTTATAAAGAGCTTTGGGATTACACTGGGCCTACCTGGATGATCCAGGCAACTCTACAGCATTTCAACATCCTTAATTTAACTGCATCTGCTACATCCCTTTTGCCACATAAGGTAATTTATCCATAGGTCTGGGGCTAGAATGTGGACATTTTTGATGGGTCATTATTCTGTGTAGCCAAGAGGAGGGAAGAGCAATGACAGAAAGAGAGGTAGGGCAGGAAAGGAGGGAAAATTCTCTCCCAGTCTCTCACTCCTCTTATCCCAGGCCACCACCTAGAACCTGAGTCCCCAAAGAAACTTTCCATTGGAATAGTGTCTACTCTCGCATCTCCTGGTCACTCATCTGAGTTTCTGTGAGCTCAGACTGAGGTTAACAAAATACCATGATCAGTCCAAAGTTGTATTTATTCTTATTAATCAAATATGCCATCTTTAGTTGTTAAAGACTAAGAATAATGGATTCTATTCAGCACATTGCATAGCAAAATGAGCAATTTTCATTCATTTAAAACCAAGATAAAAATCAGAATGTTAAGAGTCTCTGGGAAATAGATCAAAGTGGCAATAACTGGCAAGTATTTCATGTTTCTGAAGAGAAGTGCCATCTATTTGTTTCAATGAATGTGACCAGCTCAATTCCCTTAGACAGCCCTTCAAGATAGTTCTTATTAATTGTTCAACTCAGTCAAAATGGCCAATCCAGAAACAGTTCAACTAGTCGTTACCAGTTGGAGAAGCACCAAGTAATTATTCTTATTGCCCCCTTATGATTTTTTATGGCTATTTTCATATTATGTAAAAGAAGCAATAAAAAACAAAAAGTATATTAGATCTATAAACATGATTGATTACAAATGGGCTCCAATTCTTCAGAAATTGTGTTCTTTAACAGTATTCAGCAAAGTATCAGTAAGCATTAGATACTATGATAATTATCCCTATGACTCTTAACTTGAAAATGTCCATTAGCAGCTAATTTGTGAAATGAAATTTTGGACTTCTTTTAAACTACCTTGATAATGTCTTTTTCTGAGGCCAAGATCCTCCTCAAAGCCTCATGCTGACTTTCAAAGTAGGATGGATTCTATATTCAGAAAACTCAACAAAATTATTTCCTTCCTCTCCAGATCCTAGACTCTGTAGTTGACAGAGTATTTCATTATGTTGCCTGCAGTTCTCGACAAGAGGTGGGGAAAAAAGAGGAGGGAGACACTTTAGGAAACAATTGAAATGAGAAATGTCACCTTGAGTTTAGTTTCAGTGAGCTTATACCCAGCATTTGGCTGGAAAGTGGTTGATGGAAGTAAGAAAGCATTTAAAAAAAAAAAAAAAAAAACAATCCTGTGCATGAACAAATCTATCTTTCATTAATATTTGATGTTTTTGTTCCCATATTGATTGTCATGACATGGCTGTCACCCAGCTGAGTCCCACAACCTCTATTGCAAGCAATTTCCTTACAGAATTACTTTCCTGAAAGGACTAGATGTTACAGAAGCCTGTCAAACTACACACATGTCAACAGCATTTGGGAGTGACTCTTCAATAATTAATTTACTAGGCTGAACTCTCGGTACAATTTGAAAAGTTTCTGCTTGCTGTCCATGCTTCTTGAGGCCAGTGGCCCAGAAGTTATCATGATTGGACCATGTATAACACAAATGCAAGCTCGTATAGTCTGATATCATTAACTAGGACATGTGTCCTAAAGAAAGTGGGTCTAGAAATAAAAAGACTGGAGAACTTCTTATTGCTAAATTCAGATGTAAATTGAAGAAAGTAGGGAAAACCACTAGACCATTCAGGTATGACCTAAATCAAATCCCTTATGATTATACATTGGAAGTGACAAAAAGACTCAAGGGATTAGATCTGATAGAGTGCCTGAAGAACTCTGGGCACATAACATTGTACAGGAGGTTGTGATCAAAACCATCCCCAAGAAAAAGAAATGCAAAAAGGCATAATGGTTGTCTGAGGGGGTCTAATAAATAGCTTAGAAAATAAGCTAAAGGCAAAGGAGAAAAAGGAAAAATAAACCCATCTGAATGTAGAGTTCCAAAGAATAGCAAGGAGAGATAAGAAAGTGTTCCTAAGTGATCAATGCAAACAAATAGAGGAAAACAACAGAATGGGAAAGACTGAAAGAGTTAAAAAGTTGGCTTAAAACTCAATATACAGAAAACTAAGACCACGGCATCCACTCCCATCACTTCAGGCAAATAGATGGAGAAACAATGGAAACAGTGACAGACTTTATTTTGGGGGTCTCCAAAATCATTGCAGATGGTGACTACAGCCATGAAATTAGAAGACGCTTGCTCCTTGGAAGAAAAGCTATGACCAACTTAGAGCATATTAAACCTAGACAGCATATTAAAAATCAGAGACATCACTTTGCCAACAAAGGTTCATCTAGTCAAGGCTATGGTTTTTCCAGTAGTCATGTATGTGAGAGTTGAACCATAAAAAAGGCTGAGCTCCAAAGGATTGATGCTTTGGAACTGTGGTGTTGGAGAAGACTCTTGAGAGTCCCCTGGACTGCAAGGAGATCAAACCAGTCAATCCTAAAGGAAATCAATGCTGACTACTCATTGGAAGGACTGGTGCTGGAGCTGAAGCTCCAATACTTTGGCCACCTGATACAAAGAGCTGACTCATTAGGAAAGACCCTGATGCTGGGAAAGATTGAGGGCAGGAGGAGAAGGGGACGACAAAGGATGAGATGGCATCACATCCTCAATGGACATGAGTTTGATAAAGCTCTGGGAGATGGTGAAGGACAGGGAAGCCTTTCATGCTGCAGTCCATGGGGTCACAAAGAGTCAGACACAACTGAGCAACTGAACAGAACAAGAAAATCACACAAAATCAGATTTGTTATTTCCATTTGCATAGAGAAACAATAGCACAGCAAGGTTAACCAGTTTTCTATGGCTTGGATTTCAAACTAATTTGTAGCAGTGAAGTTTCAAACCAAAGTTTGCCTTCAAAATAACAAGTGAGGTCATTATTTCAAAGTACATGATATATATATAGATAGATAGATTTTTTTTTCCCCTCAGCACATGCCATATCATTGGGCAATGTTTCATCAACAGACTTTATCTGTGGTACTCACCACTCTCTACCCCATGTGATGCACAGATAATTGCCTAACTTGTCAACTTGATTAGGAAAAGTCAATGACATGATCAAGAAAATTAGTAGAAAATATTTTTTTTCTGAACATGATTCAGATTAATATGTACATAATGGCACCCCACTCCAGTACTCTTGCCTGGAAAATCCCATGGATGGAAGAGCCCGGTGGGCTGCAGTCCATGGGGTCACTAAGAGTCAGACACGACTGAGCGACTTCACTTTCACTTTTCACTTGCATGCATTGGAGAAGGAAATGGCAACCCACTCCAGTGTTCTTGCCTGGAGAATCCCAGGGACGGGGGAGCCTGGTGGGCTGCCGTCTATGGGGTCGCGCAGAGTCGGACACGACTGAAGCAACTTAGCAGCAGCAGCAGCAACATCACAGAAAACAAAAATCCACCAAGTAAAGAGAGTTGAGCAGTAGTATAAAATCATGAAAGCAATGCATTGAATTTAGGAGAGAAAAACCTGCTACACAGAAAAAAAAAAAAATTAGAGGAAATTCTAGGAATCATAATTTCAGCTTGGGACAAAATGTAGTTTTTTCTACATGTTGTACAGAAATTATTATACAAAAACAAAGTAGCATTGGTCTTGTTTAAATAGTCTTGAAATAGAGCTAAAAGAAGAAATCTCAGAGGTTGAAAATTCCAAACACCATGTTTAACAAATATGGGCACTGAGACCCAGAGAGGCTAACTTTCCTGCCTGAGATCAAATGACCATTAGTAGTTAAGGAAGAAAATAAAAAATCAGGTGTCTTTCATTCTATGATTGAGTTTTTTCTAAGACTTTATGGTACATCAACTGAAATCTAAATATATGCATAAGGGATGATATTCATTTGTAACTCAGTTATAGTAATGCAGACTTAAGTAAAATATTAACTGAACTTCCTTGATTCTGAATACTTCATTAATTCCAACGCCATTTCAGGATATTTTTTTTTTTTAATTTCCATCCCTGTTTTTCTAACACGCCAAAGAGCAGACCTTTCATGTTTGGGAAGAATTTGTAAAGTGTTTTACTGTTTTAAATAAATGTGATGAGAGATGGAGGCTTCATGGGAAATTGCTGTAGCCCTATGTGTACTGAGAGGTTGAAATGTAAGAATATCTGCATTCTCAAAGAGGAAACATCAAAAGGGGTCAAAGACCAAGTGTGCACATGAGCTGACTTTTCTCCCTTTCTTTAGAAGAACATTTGGCTTTAGAACTGCCTAGTTTCAATCTCAAAGGTTTTGGAGTTATCGAAAATCTTTGAAGTGGTAAGAGGGGTTTCTTGGCAAGAAAAACTGGACATTGTGAGTTAGCCACAAAAGCACCAAAAGCCAAAGGTTTTAAACTAATCTAGAACAATGGCTCTTATCCTACTGACCTTTACTTGAAAATAATCCTTGGAAATAAAACCAAAAGTAGGATATCTGAGGAACCCCTAATTTCAGTACAAATGATGAAACAAGGTCTGCTTATCAATGAGATAAGTGTTGCCTTTAGCATTGGGTACCTAAATTCTATGCTTATATCTACAGCTACTAGGTATATGATCTTGACCAGGTCACTTTTTTCTCCAAGTGAGACACTTTTTCTTATCTCCAAGATAAAGAGATAATATTAGGTTATACCTTTTGGGCCAACCAACAGTCAGTAGTAGACAAATTGTCTCAATTAGTATTAAATCACAACTACAAGTGCTCTCTACCAGAAAGGTTGCTGAAGTATAAAGATACAAAGAGGTTAAAAGTAAATAGATGGAAAAAGATTAAGCATGCAAGCACTAAAGACGAGACAACTGGATTACCTATATGAGAGGTAGATATATTAGTCATTGGATTAAGGAAAATTTCTGGATAAAAAGGTATTTCATAATGATAAAAAGCATCAGTACATAAAAAGGACATAAATAAATGTGTATGCACATTACAGAATTTCAAAATATATCAAAAACTGACAGAATTAAAAGGAGAAAAGGATACAATTACAGCTGGTGGTTAACACTTCTCTCTCAGTGAATGACAGACAAAGCAGACAGAAAAAGCAGTGGTAATACAGAATTGAACAACTTCACCTGTATCATTTTTTCAGATTCCACATATCAATCTAAGTGATATCATATTATATTTGCCTTTCTCAGTATTATACTCAAAACTCTATAATCACCTATTTGGGAAAAGAATGTGAAGGAATGATGCTAAAGCTGAAACTCCAGTACTTTGGCCACCTCATGTGAAGAGTTGACTCATTGGAAAAGACTCTGATGCTGGGAGGGATTGGGGGCAGGAGGAGAAGGGGACGACAGAGGATGAGATGGCTGGATGGCATCACCAACTCGATGGACGTGAGTCTGAGTGAACTCCGGGAGTTGGTGATGGACAGGGAGGCCTGGCGTTGTTGTGATTCATGGGGTCGCAAAGAGTCAGACACAACTGAGTGACTGAACTGATCTGATCTGATGTATAACTAAATCATTTTGCTGTACACCTGAAACTAACACAATACTGTGAATCAACTCTACTCCAATATGAAATCAAAAATTAAAATAACCTAAAACACATATAAAAAGAATTGAACAGAATTGAGAGCATAGCAAGGAAACAAATACAGCATGTAAAATAGAGAGCAAGTAAGAATTCACCATGTGAAACAGGGGGGTTCAACCCAGTGACAACCTAGAGCGGTGGAATAGGGAGGAGGTGAAGGGGCTTCAGGAGGGAGGGAACATATGTCTACCTGTGGCTGATTCGTGTTGATATGTGGCAGAGACCAACACAATATTGCAGGACAATTGTCCTCCAGTAATCATATTTTGTTCTATGCTTCTCAATATTATACAATTATAATCATCTTTGATAATTATTAGCTTCTCAAGAACAGTTATGCTTTATGAGTACTGCTCACTTGTCATCACCAATAGAATGATACTCAGATGTGTTCTTTCTGTAAAGCTTTGTAAGTAATGAGAGAGAGAAAAAGAATTGACCAGAACTATAACCAACTTCACCCGACTGACATATATCACAGAATATCACACATTCTGAAGAACATTATCCAATTGCACATGGACCATTCCCCATGATAGATTGACAACGGCTGAGAATTTTTCACAATTAAGCATGGATCTGCAGATTAAAGGACAAGGCATCTGAGAAAATCAGTCACAAACTCACAGTTAAACATTTTGTAGTAAAACTACGGAATACTGAAGAAAAAAAGGTACTAATAAAAGCAGAGACCTTAGAATGTTTAAGTCCTACTCATTTTTGCTTAAAAAAACAGATAACCTATAAAGGATTAATAATTAGACTGACAGAAGACTTTTTTACAAGAATAGAAGTCAGAGTACAGTAGAATAGCTTGTTCAAAAGTATGAGAGAAAATAGCTGGCAACCACAACTGTATCTCCAGCAAAAATATCTCTCAAGAAAAAAATACGTTATTTTCAGATAAACCAAAACATAGAGTTCACCACAACACACCTTCCTTAAAGGAATTTCTAAAATACATACTTGGGGAAGAGCAAATAAACCAGAAATATCTGAAATGCAAATAATGAATGGTGAGCAAGGGAAGTCAGTGAACTCAACAAGCTTTGACTCTGTAAATTAGTAAAAATTCCTTTGGAGTTAAAAAGATAAGGTAAAATGCAAATACTGAACAACAGAAGTTCATAAACCAAGCAAAAGTGAGTAGGATTTAAACATTTTAAGGTCTCTAGATTGCCCAAGAACGAAATAAAGATTTTTGATTAACATTAGATTTCATGAAATTAAGAATATAGGAAAATGTCAAATTTAAGAATACAAAGGGTTCTAGAATCTCATGGAAGGAGTTGAAGGTGAAAGAGAAGGAGAAGAATGGGAATTAGGGGGGTTGATCTGTGCCAAGAACTGAATCGTCTTTGGGGTAAGCTAGCTCAATAGACAAATGCAGTAGGGAGGACCACCAGAAGGTGAGCCTGTGGGGGTGTCAGGAGAGAGGAGTTGCTGTTTTCTAGTGACTAAGTCATGTCCGACTCTTTGCAACCGCATGGACTGTAACCTGCCAGGCTTCTCTGTCCTTAGGATTTCCCAGGCAAGAATACTGGAGTGGGTTGCCATTTCCTTCAGGGAGAGAGGAGGCAGGAGGGTAAATGGCAAGAAAATAAGGAGAATGAAGGGCATGGATATTAACTGACAACTGCCTTCTTCCAGATACTGAGGTGCTGTGGTTTCCAGAAGACAACACATAGAGCTTTCAATGATATCTGCATGTTGCAGGCATACCTTGGGTGCTATGGAGAATGAAAGATAAGACTAGCCAAGAAGCATGACTTGACCTTGAGCATCCCTTCTCCCTCTGGAAAAGTGTCTAAAGAATCCTGTTCTTTGTTCTAGTTCTTAAACTCCATATCATCATCTCAGTAGAGCCAGGCCCTAAACATAACACCGGGGTCTATTTAGGGTATTAATTACAAAGTGGGTCAGACCGGCCCCTCCTCACCAACTCCCCAGGCATACTGAGGCACACCGACACAGACGCTAGTGCACGTTCACTCAGACTGTGATTAGAAAACACATCTGAAACAACTCTTAGTATGCACTATTACAATACTCAAACATTCTTCATTTAATGTCAGTTTCAAGAACTGAAAAGCAATAAAAATAGCCACCACAGTCATCACACCTCCACCTTCCAACAGCCCCAAAACGCTTGAAAGCCCAGCAGTCCTAAACTGCCTTAAGAAATAAAGCCAAAAAGAATAAAAAATTAATAGGAATTCCATTTCGTTTTGGGTATTTGCAAATATTCAGACTCAAGTAAGAATGCTATGGAGAGAAAAAAAATCCATAATAAGGCAATCTCAAAAGTGAAGTTGACTGACAAGCTGAATATTTTAACAGTGCATGAGATAACAGTCAGCTAAACCCTTTGCTGTTTTCACTCTGTGCCCATCAGATACCGCTGACGTTGTCTGCTGCAGGAACTCCATCAGTACAGCCGAAGGCTGGAACACTCTTGACTACTGCTGCCTTTTTACAATTTACCTGATCCAGAAACTACACAGCAGTTCTCATAATGAGATATAAATCTTGGGCCACATGCACCATGGACTGTAGGCAAGATGGGCGAGACTGAGGAGGCTCCCCTGGCATCTAAAACCTCCTTAATCAACTGTGCCTTATTTCCCTAAGCCCAGCATGTAAATGGTCCATACTATAGCAATTTCCTAAGAACTCTTTGTAGCAGGGGTCAGCAAACTATGGCCCATGAGTCATACCTGGGCCACCATGAGTTTTTGGACATCAGTTGTTATTTGACCATCACGGTCTATATCACACTGCCTATGAAAACTTTTCCTTCTACAAAGTGAGTTAAGTTGCTGCAACAGGGACCATTGGCCCCATCTGCCTTAAAGATTCACTATCAGGATGCCTCCAGAAGTTTTCCCACCCTGCCTTACACTCACGGGCTGTAAAACTGAGGCAGCAGAGGACTAGATGTTCCTCAGAACAGTCTTGCATCTTCATTCTACCTGCCGCCCTCCCAATGCACAAATAGGTAGTGTGTGTTATCTGTTAATGCGACGCTGGTTGCTAAATGCAGTGCGTTAGACACAGCAGACATGTCACCAGGCTTCAGAACTCCAGGACAGATGTCACAAAACAATCACAGCACTTCTTCCTCTAAGTCCAGATGTCAGCTCAGAATCCTTCCCACACAGTTCTCCACACAAACCAGTAACTGACAGGATTAGCAGAAAAGATGAAGTGTTTTTGCTCTCTCTCATCTAATTAATTTTCATGCTGTTATTTTAAACCATTATCCTTTAAATCTGTCTGCACAAATCTCTCTTCCATTATTTTTTTAACCTACTGAAACTTTAAACTGCACTTAGTAAGTCTAACTTTTCACCAAAATGTCTTAGCAAAGTTAGAAAAACATATCGCAAGTGTGTAAAAGCTGGGAAAAAGAAAATAAGTGACTAAAAAAGGTTGACACACAAGTGCAGGGGATTGTTATGACAGTCCTGTTTTCAGAACACAATTTCCAATTATGTTTGTGCATATTGCCAATTAGTTTGTGGCCAAGAAGAACCCAAGGCAGGGGGTCCCAGTGTGGCAAACCCCAGAAACTCTAGAAGTCTGTGAGCCCTTAGTGAAGTTCGACAGCCAGTTGGAAGGCCACACCACTGTCCCACTGGAGCTTACATGTCACCTGTCTGAACACGAGAGGGGCCTCTTGTCTTCCGGAATCCAGGACACACAGTGGAGAGGTCACTGCAGCCCCCTCAGGGGATCAAGCTGTCTACAGCAGGCCCAGTGGACTGAGCAGCCCACTGGTTCCTCCTAGTGATGGCGCTCCGGTTCCTCTTCCATCCTTTCACTCACTCACTGTTTCTTCTCCCCATCTCTTCTCCATAAGTCTCCACATATGCTCAAAACCCTTCTCCACTGTGGTTCCAGACAAGACGCGTTCCCTCCCCGAGCCACCGAACTAAATGTTCTTCATGATCTGAACCTCTAGAAGGAGAGTCGTCACAGGCTGAGGCTATTAGTCACCAGGTAATTCTAATGGTGGTTCGAGTGAGGCAACAGCTGCTCTGTCCACAGCCAAGTTTGAGTCAGATCACCTGGATGGTTGTTAAACAGGCTGATCCCTGGGTTGCTTCTCAAACTCAGTGGCTCAGACTCGCTTCACGTCTGCATATTCTGACACAAGTTTCCAGTGGGAAGCATTCAGGGGAAACCTCACTTAAGCCCCTGACATTCATGGTACAATGCTCGCTCACCAGGACCAACACTGTCCAGAGCTTCTTACACTGCACAGATTCTAGGCTCCGCCTCCTAGGAATTGATGCCAGTTAGTACGATGCCCAGGTGATCCTCATCTTCATGACGGTTTACAAAACACTGACCCAAGACCAACACTGAACCACAGAACCAAGCTTATGAAAACTGTTCTGCCTGAAAATGTCCAAAACTTGATTTAAGGTGTCACCTGACTCACTGAATCCCTATCTCTAGATGATAATGATAATGATGATGATAACACACAGAAAACTTTAACAGTTGAATAGCTCTCTGTCTTGGAAGTGGAGGCTGGCATGGCCAGGTGATCTGTGTCTGCTCTGTATTCTCAAAACCAGCTGATTGGTTTGGGATGTCTATGGCAGAATCAGCAGCCATTTGGAACTTGGCAATAATAGAGCCTCGAATAAGGGGAATGGCTCCTCATCCTGGGCTTTGGTTCCCCTGTCTGTAGAAGGAGGCTGGTAGTGCTCACTTCACAGGTCTACAAAGAGGATCAAGATGACGCCTATAAAATCCAAGCTCAGGGAGTGGCATGAGGCAGTGTTCTATGCGTGAAAGGGAGTCAGGAAGCTAGGAGGGTTGACAGTATTGACACGTCCCAAAACTCTAGTTAAACCTATCCTGCATGATTGTCCTGTCTTAAGACTGTCAGAGAAGGAAACACAAATAATTGTTTCACACTGATATCGTATTTGTGAATATGCCTGTGGATAAAAGACAGGCATGATCACAGAAAACACCTTTCCCACAGAAGCCAACATTTATTTGCAGCTCTTTTGTCCCATCCCTTTATTGCTCTCACTCACAACTCTGAAATTTCCTCACATTTACTAAAACCTGGAATAATAAGGTTCAGACCCAAATCTTAATGGTTGATGAGTTTTGAATTATAAACTTCTGAATTATAAATAGCATGACTGCTTTTGATATTTCCTTCAGTTTCCTTGCTTCGAATAAAAAATAAACACTGAACTAGAGACGCTGCAACATTTTTCTTTCCTGTATTATTTCAAGCACCCATTAGTTGAGCACTTCCTATGTCCCAGGCACCACACTAAGCTTTGTATATGCATCATTATTTCATTATTTCCTTTAACACTCATTCTAATCCTATGAATTAAAAACTCATGTTACAGCCATTCTATAGCAGAGGAAACTGAACTACAGGTAGGTTGATATCTTGCCCACTCACTGAGATACTAGGTGACAGCCAGCCACTACCTGACTCCAGGCCCAATGTCTTTAGCGGTCTGATGGGGGAGTGACTGTGTGCTGCGAAATGAGTCTATGAAAAGGAATTACAGGTAGTTTTTGCCCTCAGAGGTTTGTGACCTATCAGAAGACTACTAATGCCAGGATGGTAACCCCAACCACAAGGCACCATTGCTTTCTACTTGCCCACAGCAGACATCATTAACTGATCCTAGTCTTCCACTGAATCTTGACTTGGTCATATAGAACTTAGTCACATGGAAACCACCCACCAATTGTTTGAAGTTGACATTGGATGTGATTTTCCAGTCTTTATCCAGTGTAAATAAATTTAAAACTATTTGTCTTTACTGCATCTAGATCTGGCCTATGATAGAGGCAAGAGAGGGTACTGATATTATGTGCAATTCACAACATTAGAGATTCAAAATTCTCTGCAAATAGACATAAGCCTAGGAAACAGAAATACTACAACAGCCAAGCAGCCAAGAAAGTTACTTTCACTCACTTAAGTTTCTCAGGGAAGACAAGCCTTCTACCTTATCCATATCATGTCACAACACCCTTAAAATCTCTATAGCACATGTAAGCTGGTTGAATTTTCTCCTTTCAGCAGTTAAAAATGAACAGGTATTAAAAAAAAAAAAGGAAAGAACTAAAACTAAGGTTGAAATAAGGATATGATACAACTATATTTGATGTCAGGGGGTAAAAATCTACCTTAGTGAACCTATTATAAGCCACCTTCCACCAGTTAATTGAAAATGAGTTAATGTGCAGGTGGGCTGAACTAAAATTAGCATAAAAGAAAATCGCTTTTCTCTTTATATAATTTGCATGCCTTTGTAATCAGCAAAATGACAGATCAGACAAGAGGCCTACCCACTGTGATGCAATCTTTAATCTCTGTCACATATTAATCATTCCCTTGTAATATAATAAAGCTGCTTCTGTCACGATGGCATTGAATGTAAATAGTTCCAATTACTGGTAATTCTCAACTGTTTTGCACAAAGAACAGTGAGGTATGATCCATGGGCTTTGGAAGGAAACAAAATAATAAAAGAAGGTAACTGAATTTTGTCTGTTGGATGAAACTTTTCTGGAATCTTTCCAGGTTCTGTGTTGACTTTTCTTGGATTACTTCTAAAAACTGAAGCAACAAAGAGGAAGACCCCTGGGAGCAAAACATCCTTCAGTTTATAAGGTTCAGGATGATTTTAATAGGCTGAAAGTGAGTACGCGACTTGCACTGCTAATTTCCCACAGGCATTTTCCAAGTTTTTACCCATTACAGTGTGAGGCCTTTGAATAAAAAGTTCTGTTTGAACCAAATACCGTTGTTGCTCTTGAGGCACATGAGAGAGAAGTAAAAATATCTCCAGCAGCAAAAGGGAGCACAAGACATGAAACTAATGTCACACCTGCCTAGCACTGGGATGTGCTTTCCTCCAAGGTGCCCCTCAAATTCCACCAGCATTTAAACCTTGCAGTGCTCTCAGAAAATAAATGATCATTACCCTTTGCATGCTTCTTGAAAGGCTGTTCTCCAAAGGGAGATGATTCCTGGGACTCTAGAGAAAAGCTGTCATCCGGGTTGGAGGGCTCAGATGAGGTGACCAAAGCAGTCAAAGTGCACCACTCTTTCACCAGTGACAGACATCACTAATCAATCTCAATGCTTTTTCACACTGAGCTTACTGGCAGACATCACAAATCAATTTCAGTGCTCTTTCCCATGAGCCCCTGCTTAACCTTCAGATGGAGTCCTCTGGACAGCCATTAACAATGAAATGAAGTTGAAATAGGAAGTGAAAAACATTTGCCAATTCTTTTTTTTCCCCTCTTAAATTTTAACTGCTAGCTAGAGACAATGATACCCCTGCTATTCTGTCTGAACCATTTATTCACTGGTAAAGGTAGAGCATGACCTTCTCAATTAGAAGGAAATCAAAAAGAAAACGTTAGATGAGATTCGATAAACAGCCCCTCTCCTGAGCTCCTACCTGCCCCCATCTTCTCTATAAGAAATAATAAAATCAATTATAGAAATTAAAGGCAAGGACTCTGAATTGTGCTACCAATGTCTAAGAATTAAGATATTCCACAAGTTTTTTTTTTTTTTTTTTAACCTCTGCTTATTTTCTCCCTTATTTAGTCTTGTAACTCTGTTCCAGTAGTAACAGTAAACATGGAACTCTAATTTCCACAGTTTAAAACATCTACAGGGAACTTCCCTGGTGGGTCAGTGGTTAAAATTCCATTCTCCCAATGAAGGGGACATCGGGTTTGATCCTTGCCCAGGGAACTAGATCTCAATACCTCAACTAAGAGTTTGCATGCCACAATTAAGGATAACATATGCTGCAACATATTGACTAGCCAAAGTGTAAGACTGTGTGGATCACAACAAACTGTGGAAAATTCTTAGAGGTGGGAATGTCATACCACCTGACCTGCCTTCTGAGGAATCTGTATGTAGGTCAAGAAGCAAAAGTTAGAACTGGACATGGAACAACACACTGGTTCCAAATTGGGAAAGGAGTACATTGTCAAGGTTGTATATTGTCACCCTGCTTATTTAACTTATATGCAGAGTACATCATGAGAAATGCTGGACTGGATGAAGCACAAGCTGGAATCAAGATTGCTAGGAGAAATATCAATACATTAGATATGCAGATGACACCACACTTATGGCAGAAAGCAAAAAAGAATTAAAGAACCTCTTGATGAAAGTGAAAGAGGAGAGTGAAAACATTGGCTTAAAACTCAACATTCAGAAAACTAAGATCATGGCATCTGGTCCCATCATTTCATGGCGAATAGATGGGAAAACAGTGGAAACAGTGAGAGACTTTATTTTGGGGGGCTCCAAAATCACTGCAGATGGTGACTGCAGCCATGAAATTAAAAGATGCTTGCTCTTTGGAAGAAAAGTTATGACCAACCTAGATAGCATATTGCAAAGAGTCGAACACAACTGAGTGACTGAACTGAACTGATGTTGTAACTAAGACCCAGTGCAGCCAAATAAATATTTTTTAAAAATTCACAGTTTGTTCCAACTCCTCATTAAAAACATTTACGTTATTTCTAGATTTAAGTCATGAATCTCTGGGTGACATATAAATGGCATCATGGCAAGGGACTCAGATTCTACACCACATTTTTCTTTAAAATAAGGAAACGAAGACAAAAGTCAAAGAGGGGGGCAAACCAGAAATCCAAATAAGTTATCTAAGTCATATATATCTTTGAGTGTCTGTGATAAATATGAACTTAGCCTTGAGAAAAAAGCACAGTCTATTATATCATCTCACAAATCCAAATCCAAGAATGCTCAATTATCCCTGCAGGGCCCACATACTGAGATATGACCCACATCTCATAGCAGCCCCATGTCTTATCCATTCAAATGCATAAACAAAGAAAGAGTAAGATACATGTCAGTTTTTTCCTTTTTGTCATGTAATAACCAGTAGCCCAAAGGGCCATACAACTGAGATTGTGCCTGTATGCTAAGTCACTTCAGTCATGTCTGATTCTTTGCAACCCTGTGGACTGTGGCCTGCCAAGTTCTGTCCAAGAGGATTCTCCAGGCAAGAATACTAGAGTGGGTTGCCATGCCTTCCTCCTGGCATAGAAACCCACTCCAGTATTCTTGACTAAGAGAAAGATCCCATCCTCCTGGGGATCTTCTTGACCCAGGGGTAGATTCTGACCAAATGGATCAGTAAATTCCCTTTGCTTTGGGGAGAGAAGCTGGAGTATTTCCTCCTCTGCAACGATTTCATTCTGGAACCTACAGCTGCATCACCGATAATTACTGTTCATCATCCGCCCTCTCTGATCTCCCGAATCACTGCTAGTGTATACCACACACCTTAGGATTTCACCTCTATTTTGATGTCTCTGATTGAGTCACATGAATACATTGTTTCCATCTAGACTCTAGAGTCTTTCATGATGCAAACACCTGTACTTATGTGTATCCCACAGTTGTTGATATTGTGTATTTCACTTGGTAGGTTTAGGTTATTTGCTGATTTGATTAAGATTACTTGCCACTGCTAATAAGTATGTGATTTATTTAATTATGCCTTGATCAACCTAATTTTGCCAAAGTACTAACATTTCTTTAAATTTTATTCTAAATTGATGGAGGTATTAAAGGGAGCATCATGATAGCAATATCTTCATTTAAAATATCTAAATGAAAATACTGAATTTGTTTTTTTTTTAATTTTAATCACTGAGAATTTTAAAATTATGATAACCTAGAGAAGGTGTTTGAAGACCCACTGGAGAAGGGAATAGCATGCACTCAAGCATTCTTGCCTGGAGAACACCATGGACAGAGGAGCCTGGCAGACTATAGTCCATGGGGTCGCAAAGAGTCGGACACAACTGAGCGACTTTCACTTTCACTTCACTTTTCAGAGGAGGTGTTTACCCATGAAAATGAAAACACATACCTACAGAAGACACTGGTCTATAATGTTTATTTGTTGTTACTGCTGTTCAGTAACTAATTTGTGTCTGACTCTTTGCAATCCCATGAATTTTAGCACCCCAGGCTTCCCTGTCCTTCACTGTCTTCTGGAGTTTGCTCAAACTCATGTCCACTGAGTCAGGGATGTCATCCAACCATCTCATCCTCTGTCACTCCCTTTTCCTCTTGCCCTCAATCTTTCCAGCAACAGGGTCTTTTCCAATGTTTATAGAAGCTATATTCAAAAGAGCACAAACTGGAAACAACCCAAATGTGAGTACACTGTACTGTACTCAAAAAATACTGCACAGAAGACAAAATGAATTACCAATATATACAATGCAGATAAATCTGGGGTGGGGGTAAGAAAACATGATGTTGAGAGGGGGCCAGACAGAAAAGAACAGGTACAGACCTTTGTTGGCAAAGTAATGTCCCTGCTTTTTAATAAGCTGTCTAGGTTGGTCATAACTTTCCTTCCAAGGAGTAAGCATCTTTTAATTTCGTGGCTGCAGTCACCATCTGCAGTGATTTTGGAGCCCCAAAATATAGTCTGCCACTGTTTTCCCATCTATTTGCCATGAAGTGATGGCACCAGATGCCATGATCTTCGTTTTCTGAATGTTGTACTTTAAGCCAACTTTTTCACTCTCCTCTTTCACTTTCATCAAGAGGCTCTTTAGTCCTTCTTCACTTTCTGCCATAAAGGTGGTGTCATCTGCATATCTGAGGTTATTGATATTTCTCCCGGCAATCTTGATTCCAGCTTGTGCTTCATCCAGCCCAGCGTTTCTCATGACGTACTCTGCATATAAGTTAAATAAACAGGGTAACAATATACAGCCTTGACGTACTCCTTTCATGATTTGGAACCAGTGTGTTGTTTCTATGTCCAGTTCTAACTGTTGCTTCCTGACCTGCATACAGATTTCTCAAGAGGCAGGTCAGGTTGTCTGGTATTCCTATCTCTTTAAGAATTTTCCAGAGTTTGTTGTTATTCACAGCCAAAGGCTTTGGGATAGTCAATAAAGCAGAAGTATATGTAGTTCTGGAACTCTCTTGCTTTTTTGGTGATCCAGTGGATGTTGTAAATTTGATGTCTGGTTCCTCTGCCTTTTCTAAATTCAGCTTGAACATCTGGAAGCTCATGGTTCATGTAGTGTTGAAGCCTGGCTTGCAGAATTTTGAGCATTACTTTGCTGCAGTACTCTTGCCTGGCAAATCCCATGGACGGAGGAGCCTGGTAGGCTGCAGTCCATGGGGTCGTGAAGAGTTGGATATGACTGAGTGACTTCCCTTTCACTTTTCACTTGCATGCATTGGAGGAGGAAATGGCCACCCACTCCAGTGTTCTTGCCTGGGGAATCCCAGGGACGTGGGAGCCTGGTGGGCCGCTGTCTATGGGGTCACACAGAGTCGAGCACGACTGACATGACTTAGCAGTAGCAGCAGCAGTTGCTAGCGTGTGAGATGAGTGCAATTGTGCAGTAGTTTGAACATTCTTTGGCATTGCCTTTCTTAGGGACTGGAATGAAAACTGGTCTTTTCCAGTCCTGTGGCCACTGCTGAGTTTTCCAAATTTGAGGCAGACTGAGTGCAACACTTTCACAGCATTGTCTTTTAGGATTTGAAATAGCTCAACTGGAATTCCATCACCTCAACTAGCTTTGTTGGTAGTCATGCTTCCTAAGGCCCACTTGATTTGCACTCCAGAATGTCTGGCTCTAGGCAAGTGATCAAAAGCAAAATCAAGACAGTCCAACAAAAATAATGTACAACAGATTGACTTAGCGAACAAAGGATACCAAAAATTATATCTAACAGAACAAACCTAATTGAAGCACAAACTGGAAAACAAAATTAAAGCAAGGTGCCAATTGGGAATAAAGCAATGAAAATAAAACTAACAAATATGTTGAGAGCAAAGGAGAGAAAGAAAGAAAGAATAGATAGTTCAGTTCAGTTCAGTCTCTCAGTCATGTCCGACTCTTTGCGACCCCATGAATTGCAGCACACCAGGCCTCCCTGTCCATCACCAACTCCCGGAGTTCACCCAGAATCACGTCCATCAAGTCAGTGATGCCATCCAGCCATCTCATCCTCTGTCGTCCCCTTCTCCTCCTGCCCCCAATCCTTCCCAGCATCAGGGTCTTTTCCAATGAGTCAACTCTTCGCATGAGGTGGACAAAGGACTGGAGTTTCAGCTTTAGCATCATTCCTTCCAAAGAAACCCCAGGGCTGATCTCCTTTAGAATGGACTGGTTGGATCTCCTTGCAGTCCAAGGGACTCTCAAGAGTCTTCTCCAACACCACAGTTCAAAAGCATCAATTCTTCGGCACTCAGCCTTCTTCACAGTCCAACTCTCACATCCATACGTGACCACAGGAAAAACCATAGCCTTGACTAGACGAACCTTTGTTGGCAAAGTAATGTCTCTGCTTTTCAATATGATATCTAGGTTGGTCATAACTTTCCTTCCAAGGAGTAAGCATCTTTTAATTTCATGGCTGCAGTCACCATCTGCAGTGATTTTGGAGCCCAAAAAAATAAAGTCTGACACTGTTTCCACTGTTGCCCCATCTATTTCCCATGAAGTGATAGGACTGGATGCCATGATCTTCATTTTCTGAATGTTGAGTTTTAAGCCAACTTTTTCACTCTCCTCTTTCACTTTCATCAAGAGGCTTTTCAGTTCCTCTTCACTTTCTGCCATAAGGGTGGTGTCATCTGCATATCTGAAGTTATTGATATTTCTCCCAGCAATCTTGATTCCAGTTTGTGTTTCTGCCAGTCCAGCGTTTCTCATGATGTACTTTGCATATAAGTTAAATAAACAGGGTGACAATATACAGTCTTGACTTACTCCTTTTCCTATTTGTAACCAGTCTGTTGTTCCACGTCCAGTTCTAACTGTTGCTTCCTGACCTGCATACAAATTTCTCAAGAGGCAGATCAGGTGGTTTGGTATTCCCATCTCTTTCAGAAGTTTCCACAGTTTATTGTGATCCACACAGTCAAAGGCTTTGGCATAGTCAATAAAGCGGAAATAGATGTTTTTCTGGAACTCTCTTGCTTTTTTGATGATCCAGCAGATGTTGGTGATTTGATCTCTGGTTCCTCTGCCTTTTCTAAAACCAGCCTGAACATCAGGAAGTTCACGGTTCACATATTGCTGAAGCCTGGCTTGGAGAATTTTGAGCATTACTTTACTAGCATGTGAGATGAGTGCAATTTTATGGCAGTTTGAGCATTCTTTGGCATTGCCTTTCTTTGGGATTGGAATGAAAACTGACCTTTTCCAGTCCTCTGGCCACTGCTGAGTTTTCCAAATTTGCTGGCATATTGAGTGCAGTACTTTCACAGCATCATCTTTCAGGATTTGAAATAGCTCAACTGGAATTCCATCACCTCCACTAGCTTTGTTCATAGTGATGCTTTCTAAGGCCCACTTGACTTCACATTCCAGGATGTCTGGCTCTAGGTCAGTGATCACACCATCGTGATTATCTGGGTGGTGAAGATCTTTTTTGTACAGTCCTTCTGTGTATTCTTGCCACCTCTTCTTAATATCTTCTGCTTCTCTTAGGTCCATACCATTTCTGTCCTTTATCGAGCCCATCTTTGCATGAAATGTTCCCTTGGTATCTCTAATTTTCTTGAAGAGATCTCTAGTCTTTCCCATTCTGTTGTTTTCCTCTATTTCTTTGCATTGATTGCTTAAGAAGGCTTTCTTATCTCTCCTTGCTATTCTTTGGAACTCTTTATTCAGATGTTTATATCTTTCCTTTGCTCCTTTGCTTTTCACTTCTCTTCTTTTCACAGCTATTTGTAAGGCCTCCCCAGACAGCCATTTTGCTTTTTTGCATTTCTTTTCTATGGGAATGGTCTTGATCCCTGTCTCCTGTACAATGTCACGAACCTCATTCCATAGTTCATCAGGCACTCTATCTATCAGATCTAGGCCCTTAAATCTATTTCTCACTTCCACTGTATAATCATAAGGGATTTGATTTAGGTCATACCTGTATGGTCTAGTGGTTTTCCCTGATAGGCAAAGTTAAATAGAGGTAGATAAAGATGATTTATATACATTAAAGATTAACTGCAAGGGAAAAGAACAATAGGAAAAGCAAACAAAGGAATAAATGTAGAAAATAATAATAGTTTTTAAAAATTAAAATTAAAAAAAGATAAAAAAAAAAAAAAGAGGAAATACCCACAGAACTGCAAAAGCCCAACATAGAGGCAGAGGTTTATGACAACAGTAAAAACTGTGACTGAGAAAAAAGGAAAAAAGCTCAAAAGCTTAATTGGATTTCTTAGTGCCAATAAAATCGACATCTACAACAGAGGGGGAAAAAAGTCCAAAAGTATCTATAGATCAAGTCAAAACATAAGAATAATAAATGCTTTTCTTGAGTCACTGCTGTCAAGTCCTTTCCCACACGGGGTGTCACAGTCCACCTCACTCCCCAGGATGCCCTCCAACACTGTGCTCATCTCTGGACCTGCTGTGGGAGCAGCTCAGATTCCAATCTGGTCCTACTCCTGTGTGTTCTTGCTTCCAATGTCCACAGATATCAGAGCTAGTTTTTTTTTTTTTTTCTTTTGTGGGAACTCTCAATGACCTTTTATATATTCCGTTGACACAGTCTGTTTGATTGTGTGGGTTTAATCTGCAGCTTGTATAGCTGGTGGGAAGGTTTTGGGTCTTCTTCCTCAATCACACTGCCCCTGGGTTTCAATTACAGTTTTATTTCCACCCCTGCATGTGGGTCATCCACTGGGGTTTGCTCCTGAGGCTGCCCTGGAGGGCTTGGGTTTGCCCCTGTGAGGGCCAGGTGTGGAGGTGGGCCAGCTGCTTGGGTTGCAGGGGTTCTGGCACCACCAGGAACTCAGGGGAGTTGGCAGCTAGGGCAGCAGGAAATATAGTGCTCTAGAAGGGTATGGCAACCAGTATTGGCCAATATGCTCCAGTATTCTGGCCTGAAGAATCCCCTCTCTGACAGAGAAGCCTGGCAGGCCACAGTCTACAAGGTTGCAAAGAGTTGGACAGGACTGAAGTGACCCTGTGTGCATAGATGCAAGACTTTTTTGCCTGTGGCAGCTCTGCCCCAGTGAGAGCTGAGCATGAAGGTGCTGCAGCTGCTTGGCTTTCGGGGACCCTGGAGGCACCGAGTGTGCCGGGATATGGACTGCCTCTGCTGCAGGAGTTATGGGCCTATCACTTATGGGCCTTTTTTCGAGCCTCTTGTAGCTGGCGATCAGAAGGCATATTTGGCCAGTCTTTCTCCGTAGGTCCGCCCGTTCAGGCACTTAGAGGGCTCCCTTCAATACCTTTGTTTTTATGTTTTTGTCCCCTGGCCTCTTTCCCCTCTTTTCTGATAATAAAGTATTCAGTGGATTAGGTGAAAATAACTCTTTCTCACCACTGGTCACAGAGATTAAAATGACATTTCTAGCCAGGCAACCATTTTATCCCCCAGTTCCAAATACTCTATTCATTATTCACTTGTGAATAACCAATATCTCAACTCAAAGCAGTCAAAACAAACAAACATTTACTGACTTGAAAGGCTGAGAGTTTAAGGAAGTGTCTAGGGTCAGCTTTGGCTGAATCTGGGTGCTCAGAAGACTCCTTTCTCTGCCTGTCTTCCAGCTGAAACATGCACCATGAATCCAGAGGTACCAATGAGAAGGCCAGGCCCTTAGGGCTCCCAGGCATGATCTTTCCTGCTACATGGTTTCTGTCTGCCTGAGACTGATGGACAAGACCTACCAAAAAGGCTGAGAGCTCAGAGAAGGAAAACAAGCTCCATGAGTATTCTAGGCCCCACGCTCTTATTTGTAAACTTGAAGGGTAACAAAACAAACAACAAATCCTTAAATATGAGATGACAGGCATCTTTACAAAACAAGACATTAGCAAAATAGAAGGCTTATCTTTTGAAGAAAAAGGTGGTTGTCTTAGGAGTAGCTGTGATAAAATTCTCATCTTCTGCTAAACCTTCCTGATCAACTGGGCACTGGGGTTGTATCTGGCAAATGGTCAAATGCCTGTGATACCATACTTTCCTTCTTAACGTCTGGGTTTTATTGTTCAAACTTGTGGGAAGGGGTAAAGCTTCCCCTGTATAATTAGTAAGCTGTCAATTTGTGAGTTGAGAGTTCTTACACAAACTTCAAGTAACTAAATATCAAGACGTTACGGAGGGACTTCCCCGGCAGTCCAGTGATTAAGACTCCTTGCTTCCGCTGCAGGGGGCATGGGTTTGAACCTTGGTTGGGGAACTAAGATCCTACATGCCTCATGATGTGACCAGAAACAAGTAAATAAAAAAAAATTAAAAAGACATTTACGGAACGCCTACTGAGTGATAGGTAATATGATAGGTAGTGGGAAACCAATGGTGGACAAAGTGGATAAGATGGAAAAAAATTCTATATCCTGAAAAGCAGAGAGTGATTCTGATTTAAACAAAAGAAATTTTTAAAACCTCTAGGTACTTCTCTGGTGGTCCAGTGGCTAAGATCCCCTGTTCCCAATGGAGGGGACCTAGGTTCAGTCCCTGGTCAGGGAACTAGATTCCACATGCTGCAACGAAGAGTCTGCATGCCACAGCTAAATCTCCCTCAAGCCTCAGCCAAGACTTGGCATAGTAAAAAAAAAAAAATATATATATATATATATATATTTTAAAACCTCTTCGTGCAGTAAGAGGGTATTGAGAAAGCAAAAACTAAGGTCACCAGAACCTTTTTCTTAATGGAGGCATAGTTGGTCACAGTACTATGTTTCAGGTACACAACATAATAATTCACACTTTTTTAAAGATTATGCTCCATTTACACTTACTATAAAATATTGGCTATGTTTCCTATGCTGTATAATATATCCTTGTAGCTTATTTATTTCTTACATAGTAGTCTATACCTCTTAATATCCTACCCCTAACTTGCCCCCCTTTTCTGCTTCTTGTTGGTAACTCCTAGTTTGTTTCCTATATCTGTGAGTCTTATTTCCTTTTTGTTATATTCCTCAGTTTGTTTTATCTTTTAGATTTCATAGAGAAGTGATATTATATAGTATTTGTCTTTCTCTAACTTGTTTCACTTAGCATAAAACCCTACAAGTCCACTCATGTTGCTGCAAATAACATTATTTCATTCTTTTTTATGGTTGAATAGTATTCCATTGTGTGTATGTACCACATTTTTATTCATTCAGCTGTTCATGGACACTTAATATTGCTTCAATATCCTCGTAACTGTAAATAATGCTACTATGAACATTGAGGTGCATGAATCTTTTCAAACTAGTGTTTTTGGTTTTCTGGATATATAGAGAGAGTCATCAGATCTTACCAGGGGTCATCAAGGAAGGCATCCCAGAAGAAGCAACAGTTGTAACGATGGCTGGAAGTTAGCCAGCAGAAATAAAGTACAGTAAGTGGGAGTAGAGGGACCCAGAGAGGAAAAGCAGCATATACCAGGTTCAATGCCAAGACTGCTTGGCTTTGCTTAAGAACTGAGCAAGTACAACAGGTGTCTCGAAGGTGAACTGGGGGGAGTGACAAGAACTGGGGTGGGAAAGGAGTCTGGGACCAGACTCTGAGAGGTTTGCAAAGTCACAATAAGAACTTTAGACTTTATGTCAACACTGTTGGGATGCCACTGGTGGGGTTTAAGCAATGAAGCAGTATATTCAGATTACACCTTTCAAGGATCACCTTATTACTATATGGGAAGTGGATCAGACAAGGGCAGTGGTGGAGGAAGGTCAATTATACAACACAATAAAGCAAGTTGAAATGCATGCTGAAAGCATGTAATTTCTGCAAATATTGTCTTCAAACATAATGCAATATGTCACTTGTTATATTATGTACCCTTATTTTGTTTTAGAACTTTTAAAATATCCTCAATTATTGCCTATGTGTAACCTCATTAACTGAGAAACAAAGAAATAGGCACTTTCTCCTCATTAACAGAACTGGATTTCTTTTCAGGATGGTGGTGTGATAGACCCCAAATATAGAATCATTACTAGTCTAGGCCAACTAAGACAATTCTTATTTCTGATGTGTAATTGGCCCTAGAAGTAGGAATGAAATCTGGCCCAATTCTGGCAACTGAGAGTGAAGTGGAACCTTTAGGGAGAGGATCCTGGGAAGCTTTTTCTTCCCTTAAAAAGAAACTAGAGGCAGCTGGTACTGCCTATCTGTATGCAGCCTTGGTCCCTGGAAGTACAGCAGCCATACTGCAATGCCACTAGGGAAAGAAGCAGAACAAAAGCTGATATGCAAGGAACAGCTGAAGGATGGCTGCTGAGGGTACAGAGAGGAATAATATGAGTCCCTGAAAGCACCAGTTTTCAATCGCTTGTACTTTTGTTATATTAATATAAGTAAATTAAACTCTTATTTGGTTAAGCCACTGTTTTTGTTACTTGCAACAAAAATGTGTTCTTAATTGATATAATAACCCTCCCCTGGCAGCCCAGCTGGTAAAGAATCTGCCTGCAATACAGGAGACCTGGGTTCAATCCCTGGGTCGGGAAGATCCCCTGGAGAAGGGAATGGTGACTTGGAGAATTCTGGACTGGAGAACTGCATGGACTATATAGTCCATGGGGTTGCAAAGAGTTGGACACAACTGAGTGACTTTCGCTCACTCATTCAACCCTCAAGTAGAACAAATGTTTCACTAAAATACATTCAAATTTATCCTGAGGTTTCCTATATCACCAGGCACAGCAGGCCAGCACCCCAGGGAATACATGCCCCTGGGCTAAAGTAGTATAGCCTTGGGCGAACACTACCACTTTCAAAAGACTTCACTCTTCTGTCCCATACAAACTTCTTTTTCTTTGCTTAGATTCCACAAAGGAGCAGTTTAGACTCTAAAGACTAAGAAGGACAAGAGAAAAAAGCCTTTTATCCTGTGTTTCTCGCCCTCTGGTTGGGAAATGCCCAGGACACTCTTACACACAAAGTGTTTTTAAATTAAAAAGGTAGTACATCAGCACAAAGAATATTTACCATTTTAGAGGGTTTTTTTTTTTTTTCCATTTGTTTCCTTCAGGGCTAATGCACTGTCATTCAAGAGCCCCTAAGTTGCCTGAAGCATCAGCTTTCACTTTTCCATATAATTTATGCAAGAAAAGACAAAAAGATAGATGTCCTCTCAACCTGACCTTCCTCACAATGTTGCCAACAGAACAGTGCACTTTCATCTAGCGGATGGACTAGAACACATAAGGGAAGATGGCTCATGCACTGTACTTCTCCCACTTGAAACTTCTCCCCTTCCCAGCTGTCCTAAAGGCACATGTCAGCTGCAGTGTGCGCATGATTCTCTGATGCTATTTATGAGCAAATATTGCCTTTTCCCAGACTCTACACAATCAATCTACTTCTGTAGTACTGAAAGATGTTAAGTATAGCCATTAGGAGGAAAGAGACCATTGTGTGACAAATGCAAAGAGGCTGTGGCTTCATGTGATTTATTATCGATGAATGTGAGAGAATATAAAAAACTATATCATTAATTTCATTTCCATTTTAGTAGTTCTGTGGGTTTAGCTGCCTTGAAAAATCTTCTCATTCTCTCAGGAGAGAGATTTGCAAAACTACAAAATGGCTGAATGTGTTTTAGCATAAAAGCAATGGAATCATCCTTATGAAGCAAGTTCTCAGCTTCCGCAGCCTTGATTCCTATAATGATTTGGGGCAGTGACAGGCGTTTGGGGTCTTCTCTAAATCTATGCATCCCCAGTCTAATCACAGTGTGCCGTCCCACTGATTATACCTATGTTATCACTTCATCCACTCATATTTAAGCCCATCTGTTCCTTGAAGGGGCTCAGTAGTGTTTACATGAGGAAACACTAATAGCCTGGTTATGCTTTCATATCAGGGAAGCTCTTTTTAATGCCTTCCTTACATTTCAAAACCCAGATTTATAACTGATCATTTAGAAGGAGTCATTTTAAATATATATTAATTTTACCAATTCCCAAAGATGTCTTCAAGGCAGGAATTCCCAATCATACACAAGTTCTTGCTCTATCTCAGCATAACCGTCAGAGAAGTATCTTGTACGAAGCAAAGAGGTGATAACATTAGCTTCAACTTATTGGTTTCTTATGAACTCAGCACTGCTCCTAGATTTCTACAAACATCATCTAATTTCAGCATCTGCACAGCTCTGTGGTAGAGATGATTACTAGTGTTTACCTTACATAGAAAACAACAACCAAAAATTTAAGTTGTCTAAGATGATCCATCTGTTAAATGGCAGAGCCCTGCTTTGGAGTCCAGTGTTTAGATTCCGAGTCTAGGCTTTTAACTGCAGTACCACAATGCCTCAGATAAGCATATTTAAGAAAAAACTATGTTTTGAAATCCCTTAATTTTTAGTCCTGCTATTTCCTGTGGCTATTTTGAAGCAGGGGACAGAATTAGTAGGAGTACATATTTTTGATCATCAGCCTAGCATCATTTTTCCTCCCTTCTTCCTTTCAAAATAATTATTTTCTCAGGAATCCACTTTGTTTCTATAACTCCATCTTCATCTCCAGAAGTGATCCTTGACTAGTCAAAGCAAATTTTGGTACTCCTGTTCTCCATAATGGTGAGTGGATTTCCAGCTTGAGCCAATCTGCCCTGGAAATTCTCCTGGTAATCATCACTGATCCAGGGGTGGGCTGTACATGTAAGGCAGTATATTAAGACTGAAGAGAACCCTTATCCTATGGTTAGGGAGATGGATTATCTCTCTTCTGCTAGAAAAAGCAGCACCTTGCCCATCTTACGATTATGAAGAAAGCCAAGCTGAAAACAAGATTGAAACAGAGAAAAGAGGAGTCCAAAGGACAGTATAATCCAAATTTTTCTCAGTCATGTCCAACTCTTTGTGACCCCATGGACTGTAGCCCACCAGGCTCATCTGTCCATGGGATTTTCCAGGCAAGAATATTAGAGTGGGTTGCCATTTCCTTCTCCAGGGGAATGTTCCCAACCCAGGGAACATTCATAGAACCCACATCTCCTGCATTGTAGGTGGATTCTTTACCCACTGGGCCATCTTGGAAGCCCAGAGGACACCATGGAAAGAGCCAAATCCCATGTCACTGAGGCCTGACCACACACCTCTTTCTGGGAATCTAAGCAAGGCTTTCCATTCTACTTAAGTCAATTTGAGTTAACCGTTTCTTTGTAGTCAAATGCATCCTGATAACACAGATGGCCACTCACCTGGTGTGATTTCAGGGGCCCTGAATGGCAGATTGCATGCATCACAACTACCTTCTGCTATGGCACCTAAAGTCTCTTCAAATCCAGTCTCCTCGGTAATAATGCTGTCAGCTTTGTAAAAGTAACACCTTATTCACAAGGGATACTTAAGTGCATCTGGTCCACAGGCTAGTGTAAGCCAGCTCTGCTCGGACCCCACCCCCTTATTCTCCACCCTCACCCTACCCTTCCCCACCCCTTGCCATACTGCCTTGCTCTCAGGTCTCCCAATTCGCTGTGCCCTCTTCTGCCTCAAGCCTTTGTGCCACCATTCCCTCCATAGACACACACATATGCACATACCCGTGACTTCTCTCAGCTTTCTTAGCTCAGCTTAGTAAATATTTCTTCAGGGAAAACTTTTCTGGTTTCTCTTGTACAGATCAAATCTCCCTGTGAACCAGTCTCTGGGCAACACTGTAGCAGAGACTGTTTCTTCCTTTCCTATGACTGCTCTTGCCTTCCTCAAAAGTAGAGCCCCAGATTTTTAACTGAGTGCACAGCTGACTAAAATAAAGACTACATATCTTGCCTTCTTTAGAGGTGTCTGCGGTTCAAATGTTATAACTGATGCTAATGGTGCCTGGCCCATGTCACCTCAGTAGTCACCATTCCAGTACATTCCAACCTCATCCTACTGAAAGCACGGGATACTCACTGCCTTAAGGGCATGAGCCTAGGGCTGGCCAGAAGCAGCCTTCAGTCAATAAAAGAGTAGCACAGGAGTGTAAATACCTCAGCTTCCTCAGCTGGTGGTGGTATAGCTCTGAAGTATGTTCCATATCATCTCATGGAGCCCCCTTTGGTATTCAGCCTCAGTGATCCACAGTGGTGACCAGTTCTAGAAAATTTTCATTATTACCATCCTTCCCTTCTTACTTCCCCACAACCCTGACAATGCTTTCTGGGATTATCTTCCAAATCAACCAATCATCAGTCCCGTCTCAAGGTTTGCGTCTAGAGAAATCCAATCTAAGATACAGTACTCTCTCCCCACAAAGGCTTCCCTGATCTTCCCAAGCTAAATGCGGTCACCTATCCGTTCTGAACCCATTTACAATCATTTTGTATCTGTCTTATGACAGTTTTATTGTTTCCCATTTTACTGGCTCATCTCCTCAATGAGAATCTAAATTCTTTTGAGTATCAAACTAAAAGCTCAAATTCTGGTGTCAGACATGTTTCAAACCCCAGTCCCCTTACTATATTCTCTCTGGGTTTGTTTCCTCATCAATAAAATAAAAATAGTAGTGACATTTAACTTTTAGTGTTTGGGGGAAGGATTTAATTGGGTAACCCATGTAAAGCATTTAGCAAAATGACTGGTACAAATGTTGGCCTGGAAGGATACAGTCCATAGGGTCATATAGAGTCAGACGCGGCTGAAATGACCTAGCACTCACACACCACATTATTACTGGTATTATTAGCATTTGTGATAATCATGGCATACCCCACAGCACATAGTACACCATCTATTCAACACATATTAATAGTAAGTAGTAAACTGATATTTGTTAATTAAATAATAAATGATGAGATAGAGTAGTGCATTCTGGTTTCATAATCGTCACTAAGCCTTGACTCAACCAGTGGATTTTTATAGCACACACAACAGAATTACTGATAAACCACTCAATCCTTCAGATTTCTCACAGACATAAATATCAACTACAAGTGATCTTCCATCTGTTGCATGAGCAATATTCATTCCATTGTCATTTTCCTGAGAAGCTTAAAGGCACAAATGCATGTGTTAGCTATCTGTCCTCTCCTTTGATCTATTCAAGATGAGTTCAAAGGGATGAATGTAAAGAGGCACTACACTTTGCACGTCTATATGGAGAGAGGATTTGGAAGCAATGCAGAAGCATGATGCATCATTCTCCCAGCCAGCCTCTGTATCATGCCAGAGTGACCCTCATACACCAAAGCTGACCAGTTACCCCTCAGCTAAGATATTCTCAATAGCTCCCAATATCTTACTCCAAAACATGGCTTACAAGGTTGTACATGCCAGCCCCTCCAGACACATCACCCCAGCAGGACAACTCTAACCAAGTGAAGCTTCCTGTGATTCCTCTGAAAACTGTCGGCTACTTATGTGCCATATCCATACTGACTTCTCTGCCAGGAATGCCCGTTTTATCCCTGTTATTTTTTTTAGGGGGGTGGTGGGAGCAGCTGGGTTTCCCAGGAGGCGCTAGTGGTAAAGAACCCAATTGCCAGTGCAGGAGATGTGAGAGACATGGGTTCAATCCCTGGGTCCGGAAGATTCCTTGGAGGAGGACACGGAAACCTATTTCAGTTTTCTTATCTGGAGAATCTGATGGACAGAGGAGCTTGGCAACCTATGGTCCAGAGGGTCACAAAGAGTTGGACTGAAGTGACTTAGCACGCATGCATGCACACACAAGGACAGCAGGCGAATTATTTACTTACCTTCCAAGACTCAGCTTAACCTCCACCAAGAAGACTTTCCTACCTCAAAACCACTCATCCAGTAAAACTGATCATTTCCTTGTAAGCCTTTCCCTCAAAAGGTTTGTGTTAGAACTTAGGATGAGAGATGACATAGAGGACTCATGTTCTGCAATATCCAGAGGGTATATACCAGAAAGAAAGAATTCTGAGTTCCCGCAAAACTCAAACATATTTAGCATCCAAATCAAAGGATATTCTCCATTGTTCCCACCGGGATCCTTTTCTGACCAAACACTGCCCACTTTAGATGGGGCATCCCCAAGTCACTTCTCCCTTCATTACTTGCTGTGAGAATCTACCCCTTTGCCCTTATACAAGTTTTTGGCTCCATCAAACCGTCCCATCATCCTCTGTTTGAGACAAGGAAGACCTCTACCTCAGGCATCCAAGGCTGAAATGGCTGACATTCACATTTACAAGACAAACTCTCTTTTGAATCATTGAGCAAGTTACTTAATGTGACTCAGGTTCCTTAACTATAAAGAAAATAATGAAAGGCCCTATTCCATGAAGAAGTTATGAGTCTAAAAAGGTAACATAAAGCATTTAGAAGAGTACCTGATACGTAAGTGCTCAGTTAAGGTTAGTTCTTGTTTGTTTTAACAATAATAATATTAGCCATATTACCAGAAATAATGATCACCTTTCACAGGATAACTTCCCAGGGTTATTATGCTCAAAGACCCTTGACCTCCATCAAGGAGTAAGATGGAAAGGAATGAAAATGCACAAGGACAAGACTATCTTGAGCCACACGTTTGTTTATTAATATAGGTGTTCTATTCCTCTTCCCTCCATGCATCCAATAACCTGTGAGCCCTGAAGGGAAGATCTATGTCATGCTTCTAGTTGTGTCTCTAGTCCAGGGTAGGGGCTTGGTCAATGCCTACTTTATTTTATAGGAAAACCTAGACCACAACTTGCATCCACCTATTGTTGGCACTACTCGACAAATTCCAGGATAAACAAAGGCTGAAGCCCCTGGTTATGTGTTGATAATGGGTTATATTGGAGTAGGAAATAACAACCTATGCCAGTATTTTTTCCTGGAAAATCCCAGGGACAGAGGAGCCTGGTGAGCTACTGTCCATGGAGTCACTAGAGTTGGACACGACTGAGTGACTAAACCACCGCCATCAGGCGTTATATGTCAAGTTCTTTCCGGCTAGTGTTTTATTACTATCCCACATTTTCACAGAAGCACAGAGAATGCTTAAACAACATGTAAAGAATTTAACTTTTTATTGAGAAATGGATTTGGTATTCAATTATGAGTCTGTAAATCTCAACTCTTCCATGGGCATCTTCCCATTAGATTTGGGACCAAGAAGATTATCCAGAACAAAGTAGGTGCTCAAAATAGATATTCATTGAGTGGATCCCCAGGAGACGCTATGCATTCTACAAGAGTTGCAAACTAGGAAGTCAGAAAAGCAGGAGAACTGAGGTTTCCAGAAATGGGTTATCTACACAGTGATTATGCATACCCCCAACACAAAGGGGGCCTGATAGCTTAAGAGCTGATACATGTATCTCACCACAAGCCAGATGCCATGAACAATTTCTGACTCTAATTCTTTTCTAGAACACATTAATTTATTTCTGTAAATTTACTTTTTCTTTCTTGAAGAAAAACTTTAAATGTGCACAAGGACTATACAAGAAAAAAAAAGATATCAAATTTTATCTTCTAGAACTATAGAGGGAAAAAAATGAAAAAACTGCAAAACACCTGTTCATAAAATAACTTTATGAGCAAATACAAACTAACATTTATTATAGAATGAGGAATTTTAAGAGGAGAAATGGAAAAGCTTTTAAATCAAATCCGGCACTCTCGCCTCTGATTCATACCCTAACAGAACCATGTAATACATGATAGATAAGGAGGCAAAACAATATGCAGACCCATTCAGAAGCCACTGGAAGGCTCTGAAGTCATTTCAGAGACCAGTATGTTGATATAAAAGGTAAGAATATGAAGCAACTGGAACCAGATAAATGCAGGTGGGTTTCTCCTCATTTAGCCGGAAGAATTTAGCTTTATTACCTGAACCAGACACAACTCTACACCAGACTTTGCCTCTTCTTTTTCATTCTGGTTTTTGTTTTTTTTTTTCCAGCTTTCTTTATGGATAGGTAGGGGAGTGAGGCGGAGAAGGCAATGGCATCATCCCACTCCAGTACTCTTGCCTGGAAAATCGCATGGACAGAGGAGCCTGGTAGGCTGCACTCCATGGGGTTGCTAAGAGTTGGACACGGCTGAGCGACTTCACTTTCACTTTTCACTTTCACTCACTGGAGAAGGAAATGGCAACCCACTCCAGTGTTCTTGCCTGGAGAATCCCAGGGATGGAGGAGCCTGATGGGCTGCCGTCTGTGGGGTCGCACAGAGTCGGACACGACTGTAGTGACTTAGCAGCAGCAGCAGGGGAGTGAGGGCTAAGCAGTAGGAATATTCTCAAGGAAAAGGGTGATCAAAGTAGGTCTGGTTCTGAAAGCAGTATTGAATCCTTAAAAGTATATTAGCAGAAGGGACAGGCAAAAGCAAACCTGTGCTTGGGGAATATTCCTGAAGCAGCCCTGGACACCGAGGATTGAAGGAAAGAGATACTGAAAGAGATGGATTTGGTAGACATCAAGAAAGAGAAACTGGCAGGAGTTGGTGACTGATTGGCTTGAGCTGGAGAAGGAAGAGTTACGGGTTTGTGTGCTTAAATGAATGGCAATGATGACAGAGCTATCAAATTTATTTATAAAATTCATACCTCAGGGTTTAATGGAGGTCACTTAGGTTATTTAAAAAGCTATTGGCACAGCAAGAAGTCAACCTGAAAGGCAGAAAATTAGACGCATTTTCTTCAAGGAGAAAGTGGAGGGCTGGTAAATGAAAAGATAATTAAACTTATATATTGAGAGAAAAGAACTTTTTAATCGTAGGAATCAAATAATTGGCAGTAGTGTTTATGTTTCAATATGATTTTTTAAAACACATTTAATTTCGTGAGCCAAAAAGATAAACATTAACATCCACTTAAAACCATCACATAGATTTATTTTAAATTGGCAGTTTTACTGTAAAATAGAAATTATCTTGAAGATTGTGGTAAATTTCTACAAATTAAAAAAATCTGTGCACAACCGTCATACTTTTTGAGAGATCAGGCCCCTAAGGATGTTACTTTTAAATTAGGATATGATTACAGGTCCATTTATCTTGTTCAATTCCAACCCATGATCATCTTTCTGGTACTGTTCCTCATCTCAAACTTGAGCAGCCATCTTTGGAAGTACCCACCCAGCCACATCTATGTTTTTTGAGAACTAATCTCCCTTTTACCAAATGAATGCATATAGCCATGTGTGTCCCCTGTGACTCCACCTCTTGGTCACAGCTGATTGGGCCAGAAATAGTCAGATGACCAATGTGGAGCCAATCAAGAATTCTCTCAAGATATTGGGCACTTGGATCAGAATAGACTGGAACATTTGGCTATAGGAGGGGTCTTGTAAAAACATGTGGATTTGGTAGCCAAAGGGACCATTTGGGGAGTAGCTGTGATGGTCTGTGTGCAAATGAAGAAGAAGCTACCTTTCTTCTTCTGAAAGTAAATGCTTAAAATAGAAGGGACAGAGAGCTTACAGCTTCAGAGGGAGATGAAAACTGAAATTTCTTTGGCTTCTGGAGGCATACCTATGTTGCAGGAGACCAAAGTGCATACACTATCTATGTTTAAACTTTCTGAGAAATCCAGAGTTTATTTGGCTGTGATAACCCTTAGACCTGAGGGACAGAGCTTATCAAATAAACAAAGACTTTGCAACAATATAAGGTAATTATACTGGCTTTTTAGAGTAGTATGTAGAGGTGTCCAAATCTTGATAAGCCTCTCTCCTTGACTTCAGCAAGCAACCTTCCCCATTAGATTTCTGATGCTCTGCTCCTATAAACTTCTAGTCTTTATACCACAAACCACTAAGTTTGCATATGTTTCCTAGAATTAGTTAGCTCTTTCATGCTTACTAGTGAGAACAGTTTCTCTATGTTAATTAGTGCACTGATTAGCTTATAATGAGTGTACTAATTAGCTTAATAAATGCACTGATCTAATGAGAAAGGTGTGCCACGGGATGATGCTTTCCTAAGGTAACCAACCAGCATTCTGATGTAAAAACCACTACTCATCTAATTGGGTGGGTAAATCAACAACATGAAAATATGACTTGCATCACTTCCCTCTATCTATTCACTTTTGGGGCTAATATATCACCCTATGGTATCACTAAACCAACCCTAAAAGATAAAGTATCCTCTGCTTTCATCTCCTCACACATAAACCACATCTCTCTGGCAATACCCTCAACAATTTACAGATCTTTGATGAATCACAAAATTGGTTAATCATTGTGGGAGCCTTTGTCAGACGATATTTCTTACTCCCACTCTTCTCAACCAAGTGGAAGATATTTCCACTTCCACTCAACCAAACTGACACCATCAATCCTTACAATGGCATGAGGTTTCAACATACACTTATGCCTGTGATTGTGTATTTTTATGCTTGTCTAAAATTCTCCATCAAACACCTTTGTCCTCCTTAACATCATAACCGAGGAAAAAGCCCTTGAAAAAGATGCTCCCATTATTTCTGGTCTCCTGGTTTTGAAAGCCTGGTGGTTATATAATCTTTTGAATCTTCCAAGGTGCATAATGCATCAAACCCTCTGACTGCCAAAGGAACATGAGAGACAGATGGTATGTGTGATGAGACTGAAGCAGAGGAGACAGATCTTTTTCAAAGCTGGCTGATGGGATTGGTGAACTTACATCAGCATGATGTGAGTTCTTCAAAGAATGCCATGAGCCAAGAATTGGAGGATCTGGAAAATAATCCTTAAGTCTTGTACAGCTGCTCATCCAAAACACAGAGACCCTGGCAGGCTGGGGGCCAACATTGCTGACCCTGTGTTAAGCAGTCCGGAAGGAGGTCCAGAGCCCTGCTAAATTACTTGCCTCTCACATCCCCAGTGCCTTCTACTGAAGTATTAAGCATTTTGATCATGTGCTTGTATCACTTTCACTGAATTAATAAATACAACAAGCCTTGTCCCTGTGCTGAGCCTCTGGGTCAGACTGGAGCCTGAGGAGTCCATCTGACTGGCAGGCATCCTGACTACCTGGGAACTCAAAGATGGCCTGTGAAAACCAAAGAGAGGGAAGAAGACAGAAGAGAGAGGGCAGACGTGAAATGTAAAATGAAAAGGATGAACAGAAGGAAGGGTGAGGAGGAGAAGGGTGAAAGAAGGGACAGCAAGCAAGAGGGGAGAGGGCAAATGGCAGGGTGAATGTAACATATGAGATGGGGAGGAGAAAAAGGTGAAAATAGGGAATAAATAAGAGGAGGAAGAAAGAAGGCAGAGTGATGGCAAAAAATAAAGGTGGAAGATAAAGTAATAAAGGACAGAGGAAATAACGAAACATAAGGGAAAAGAGTGAAAGGAGCAACAGAGAACAGAGAGAGGGAAGAAGTCAAGGATCCGTCTGTGTAAGGCATGCCGTCTAGGGTTCTAGATGCTCTCAAAACTAACTAGAGGAATACAGGAGAGGGCGCTGACCCACGTCCCTCTGACCAGCACCTGAGGCTGATCAAGCAGAGACACTTGTAACCCCAAGTGACTTTGAAAAAGGTGGGGAAACCCTACATTATATAATAGTGGGCAAAGAAAACAGGATCATCCATCCATGTTTCCCCAAGCTTGTGCCCATGTTCTAGACCAGAGAACATCATCATCCAGGCTCTTCTTCAGAACAGCTGTGGCTGATGGCTGACGTCAGTGTTAGTTACCCTGCTGAGACCAGGGCTTTCATGCTCCAGCCATCACTGAGGCAGAGTCTAAGCAAAATGGGAGGACTCAACTTGGGTTTGCAAAGATCCCCACAGAGAAAGGAAGTGATATGCTCATCACGGTAGTAGTGCCGCCTGGTGACCAGAGATTCATCTGCCCCCCACCCCTGCCCCCACCCGATTCTGTCATCCAATGCCTGAGCTCATCCTTCCCTAGTCAATTTTCCCCCGTGTTGTAACCACTTGTTTAAATCCTATTGGAGCATTTTATGCCAAGACTTGATCAGAGAAGTGTGGGATCATTATGGGATTCACTTTTAACTTACTTAGGAAGGAAAAGTTTAATAATAATACCAGGAACCAAAGCAGTCTTGTGGCCAAGATTTGCTGATTGGTGCAAGGTCATCAGTTTTGCTATTATACTGTAGTTACAGCACTTAGTCCATAAAGCAACTTGTCGTTTTTCCTCCTTCCCTCACCTCCCAGGGGAGGACAGTGGGTGATGTCTGTGCCGTAAGCAGCGGGGCTCAGGCTCTATCCTGCAGCTGCTCTGTGTCTTAGATCTTGGCTGCCTCCTTCTCCAATTCTCCAAAACAGGAACTGTCCTTGCCCAAGTGCCATCACCTCACTTGAAAGAGGTCCTACTCTCCCCTCTTGCTGCAGGTACAAAAGGCTGGGCCCCTTGTCTCAAGGTAGTCTAACTCCGCATCATGATACACAATGCAGAGCTCCCTGGGGGTTCCAGCTGAGGCAACACGTACCCTGAAATAGTATTTTTGCCTCACTTTTTCCTTCACTTCCCTTCTCTTATGTGTGTTCCCTCAAACTACTTCCACCACAGGTTCCACCCTGGAGAATATAAAAGAAAACAGCAAGACCACCACCAACAAAACCTCACTCCTAGCAACAGGGGATTCTGGAAATAGTCAGCATCATTATCCTAACAATGACTACCTGCAAAACCATCTGCATGTCTATGAAATGGTATTTTCTGAACTACAGTTGCTTCAATGGTACTCGAAGCAAAATATTTGAGTTGGGATCTCTGTGCAGACTCACTTAAGGGTTAATTTATCTAGAAGCTCATTTGCATACTGGTAGTGAAAAGTTATTTTCAAAGAATATATTAATGAACTGTTTTTTTGCTCCATTATTTACTTGATTTGTTTAGAAAATACTGCTCACATTGTAATAATATGAGTACTCATATTGTAATAATATGAATGCATAACCTCTAGGCTAAGTAGGAAAGTACCCCAACTACTTAATATAACCCTTGTGGTGATAAACACTTTCTTCAGCATTTTACCATTCACTGACTACATTTTATTTCTGCTTCAATAAGAAGCTGTCAAGTACTCTGAGAATTTCACAAACTCACTTTACCCTACTGACTGCACTGTGCCATAAATTAATTACTGCAAGTGCATAATATTTATTCCTGCCTAAGGCAGTCTGCACTGGTATGTCTTATTAGCATTCATTGAGGAATATAAAAATAAAGAGTATAGCTGGCATGAAAAAAAGCATCAATGCCTTCTCATATCCAATGACAAGGCTTAAAAATAATTTTCTACTTTATTTCTTTGTGGAATTTGTGTCATGGGCACCCACTTCACATCTTCAAGCAGGTTGCACAAGACAAATGTAATTCTGGGGTAATTCAAGCTGTGTCGACCATTAAACACCCGTATTAAACATTGCAGATGTTTGATAAGTTGGAAACCAGTTTCCGGTTACTTCTATAAGCCAACACATTAGATGATAAAGTTACAGAAAGCAAGAGACATGTCTATTGTTTTTAACTTGATTTACTTCTCTGACCTTAACAAAACATTCTTTGAGTTCAGTTCAGTTCAGTCGCTCAGTCGTGTCCGACTCTTTGCGACCCCATGAACTGCAGCACGCCAGGCCTCCCTGTCCATCACCAACTCCCGGAGTTCACTCAGACTCACGTCCATCGAGTCAGTGATGCCATCCAGCCATCTCATCCTCTGTTGTCCCCCTTCTCCTCGTGCCCCTAATCCCTCCCAGCATCAGGGTCTTTTCCGATGAGTCAACTCTTCACATGAGGTGGCCAAAGTACTGGAGTTTCAGCTTTAGCATCATTCCCTCCAAAGAAATCCCAGGGCTGATCTCCTTCAGAATGGACTGGTTGGATCTCCTTGCAGTCCAAGGGACTCTCAAGAGTCTTCTCCAACACCACAGTTCAAAAGCATCAATTCTTCGGTGCTCAGCTTTCTTCACAGTCCAACTCTCACATCCATACATGACTACTGGAAAAACCTTAGGGACTTGCAAATAACAAGGGATCAACTGACGCTTGTTGAATGGATGAGTGAACTTGAAGCCAAAAGATATAGAGAAAAAGAACCATCCTTTGGTATCTGGACAATAGATTTGGCTGCTGGCCCAATGACAAGCTCAAAAAAATGTTAGGTACTCATCTGGTCTTTATGTTCTCAGAAGTACTGGGGGTCTGAAACCTACCTTGCCAACCTAAAGTACTGTAACAATGGCTGACCTCATTGATAAACTGAGGAAATTCAATGGTGGAATCAAGTGTTTCTAGGGAATTTCTTCTTTCTCAAACTCTTTTGTAAAGCATGATTCCATGAAAGTCAACTTGAATATCCAAAATAAAACTGGGCCTTCTGGTACAAAATAATGTAAAGCACAATGTTGCATTTGACCCCTGACAGTGATTCATGAGTGATGTTAATGGCATCACCTGGGAACGTGTCAGACGTACACAATCTCAGGCCCAGTCCCACAGCTACTCATCCTCCAGACCTCCATATTCCTGGGTAAGGGAATCTAAGCTAAAGATCTGGATGTGCTCTGTAGCAGGGCTGTCGGCCGGCTGTGCACGCATGGGCTTTGGGGTGTTCTCACTCCCAGCACCAGCACCTGAGTCTCTGTCACAGCCCTGCTCTCTTGTCGTTGTTGCTGTTGTTTTGCCCACAGAAACAGGAAGTGCCTAAGAATCTACATGTTCTTCAAGGGAAAGTCCTCAACCAATGAGTGTTAGGTGGGAGTACAAATAATCCAGAACCCTAGTTCCTGATTAGACAGCTCTGTTTTCAGAGCTTCTCCCTGGGATTCAGCCCAAGGAAAACTCTGTGGGGCTTTACTTGATTTCACATTCCTGTTTGATCTTCTTCCCTTACTGGTTCTATTTTCTTACTCCCCTACTATCCCCTCATCTCTGGAATAATCCCCAGTAAATCACTGTCTCACAAATTCTCACTGATGGTTCTGTTTCTGGGAATCACAACCTAAGAAACATGTCTATCAGTATTATACTGGAAAATGTTTAATAAAAAGTTCTCTGGTGGAAAAAACTATGAGTTTTAGTTTTTGTCAGCTGCCATGGAACAAATTCTTCCACCATTACAGATTTCAGACTATGAACATGAGGTCATGGTATTAGGAAGAGAGGCTCACAGTCTGCTCTCATGAACCAGGAGGAGCCAGTTTCAGCAGAAAACTGAAATCAATCAGTTCAGTTCAGTCACTCAGTTGTGTCCGACTCTTTGTGACCCCATGAACTGTAGCACACCAGACTTCCTTGTCCATCACCAAGTCTCGGAGCATGTTCAAATTCATATCCATCAAGTCAGTGACGCCATCCAACCATCTCATCCTTTGTCACCTTCTTTTCCTCCTGCCTTCAATCTTTCCCAGCATCAAGGTCATTTCCAATGAGTCAGTTCTTCACATTTTATTTTTTTTACTACTCTAAGAGTGGCACGATGTGAAGAGTAACTACATGACATGAAGCAACACTTTCTAAACATCCTTCTAAGAGCCACTCTTACTGTAGCAAAAAAAAAAACAAAAGGAGAGATGCATTATGCAGGGAGCTGAGCTCCAACACATATTTTTCTTCATTCTGAATTCCTTCTTAATAATGATTTTAGCTATTTGCATATACTTTCTTGAATGATTTGTGTTTGCCACCTAAATAAATATTGTCTGAACAGCTTGCCACTAAATACATAAACGTCCATCTACCTTCTAAAGAATCATGCTCCACCATTCACTGCTTCAGCATTTATGGATCAATCACCATCACTGCTGCAGGGGCAGAAAGAAAACTGAGTAAGACATACATGGTCTCAATCTCTGAGAAGTTAAGTCTTATGAGGAGAAATCAACAACAACAACAACAAAAATCAAAAGTCTCAAACTGTGATTAATCTTAAACAGGAACCAAAGGAGGAAAGGAGATGGAGTACAGAATGAATCTGGGAAAGGTCACTTGAGACAGATTCACCTATAAAAGTCCTTCTGAAGATGTTTCATTTAAGCTTAGACATAAAGCAGAGAGAGGAGCTGGCTTTGAACGTAGCATCCTACACAGAGTTATAGCATGTGAAGAAGCCTGGAGAAAGGAGCATGGCTGGAAGACTTGAGGAAGTGACCCCAAAAATTGTTATTGGAGCAGATTATGGGAGAAGCAGATGGAAAATGAGACTGGGTGGTTAATGTTCAGATGAGTCTGAACCTTACAGACCATGTTTAGAAGAAGGGCTTTTATTCTAAATGCAAAGAACATCCTTTGGAGAGTTCTGAGCAGGTGGGGGAGTGGCTGGTCTGAATTATGCTTTAAGCTAATTCTGAACGTGTGCAAAGTACACTGACAAGAGTGGAAGCTGGGGGACCAGTTGGGAGGCAAGATGCGGCCCAGGAGAAAAATGTCTTCGGTTTGGCAGCTGTAATATAAACTTGGAGAAGTGGATGAGGTGACGATATATTCCGGAGGTGAAGTTGATAGGATTTGCTAATGGACTGGAAGTGGCCACTGACAAAAAGAAAATGAGTCTAAAGTGACTCTGAATTGATGGCTTTAACAACTACGGGCATGCAGATTTTACCTCTTTTTTGTGTCTTTTTCTAGAAGAACCAGTTCATTTGGCTGTCTTGGTCACACCTCACTTTCTTATCCCACTATACTTTCCGGAGTCCTTCTTTTCAACTAAGGATGACAAGTTCTTTTAAAATTTATATGACTTTAGAGTCTCACTTTCACCCAATTTTCCCCACTCATTTACCTATTCACTCAATAAAGTCTCACAAACATAGCTGAGCATAATCAACAGAGTTCTGTTGGGAAAAGAGGAACTAACTGTAGATATTACATGTTGCTATTTGATCCCTATCCTACTTAGAGAGAGATGGATTTGATTTGTCCAGTAAGATACACCATACTTCTCAAACATTAATGTGCATCAGCATCGGTTAGAAAGTTTGTTACAACATAGATTGCTAGGCCCAACTTCAAAGTTTGTGATTTAGAAAGTCTAGGTAGAGCTCAAGAATCTGTGTTGCTAGCAAGTTCTTCAGTGCTGGGGACAGTGAAGGTCCGGCATACTGACTTTGAGGCCTATTGAGATATTCTATCAAAGTTGCATTCAGGAATGCCCAAAATCTACAGAGAGACAGGACCAGTGGTTTATTTTTAAGGTTGCTTAACTACGCATGCCATTCTTCCTCTAGGTCTTAGGTAGTGAATTCTTCAGTGACACTATCGGCCTGAGTGTCCACCTGCCACTGGCTATAAAGTGAGAATTACAGCCCCTCAGAGAAGAACACCACTCTGGGCACGGTGGTAACTTCTCATTACAAGAGACAAAAACAGTTGAGTTAATCATGGAGTCCCTCCATCTCCTTGGAGGCTCATCATTCCTATTTTGGGAGTTCAGATAAGCAGTTAATCTGCTGGAAAGATGGGAAATGAACTGGCTGTAACAAAGTATTCATGCCAGAGGGGACCTCATATTAAAAAAAGAGGATACTCATGTATTATCATTAAAGCCTTCTAGATTGTTCAATCAAGTATTTATACTTTAATGTTGGGTTTAGTGAGCCTGCTAGTCTTTCAGTTCTAGGTATGGGAAGAGTCACAATAAACTCATCAGATGACTGTTCACTACCTTATTGTTTGTAAGGCCTTTAATGGATAATAAACATATTTTTGACCTTAATCTGCTAAGATAGCAGTTATTCCCTCCATTTTTCAGATAAAGTGAAGCTCAAAGATATGAGTTTTATAATGTCACACAGCAATGTAGAAGCTTAAATTCAGTTCTTTAAGTCCTCATACAGTGATCAGACTCCATGAGAAAGTGGAGACTCCACAATCCTGTGGCTCCATGAGTTCACAGAACTGACTTCTACCTGATGAACCCAAACACTGACAGAAAAAATTCCCAATCCATAAAGTTGATGTCCACACAGCCATTAAAATGAACTCATCCAACAAAATACTTTCCTGAAATCTGTACTGTGAGGAGCTATTAGGTCTGATTTCTGCTCACCAGCCTTCTAGGTACATGCTTTTTCTGATGAACTAAGCCCATTGACATTTTCAGCCCATGTGCTTTGACTACTGGGTACTACTTTCTTTTAACAAAAAGTCAAATCCCGAATAAAGTCCACAACAAAATTATTAGACTGAGGCCTATGAAACTTCAAATTCTGACCATTTTATCCTATAATTTCATATGATTCAGCCACACACAACAGCAATTGTATCTACCTTCCATTAAGAATGATGTTCTGGAGAGGAAAATGGCCTTGGGGCCAGAAGCTCTGGGTTCAAGTTAGATTCTGCACATAGCGCTTAACATCTGAGAGCCTCAGTTTCTGACTTGATGAGACAGGAGTGATAACAGTAATGCCTAGAACAAGCACCTCTGAGAGAAGAGTACAGAATCATCTCATTCAACTAAGGTTTACCAAACATCCACCTGGTTACAGATGCTGTGTTAAGTTCTCAAGATACAGAAATGAACGAGACAAGACAGAGTCTATGCCTGCAAGGGGCACAGTTTACAGAGAGAAGCAAATGAATAAATCAGCTGTTGCAAAATAGTTCAGGAAGTCACAACAAAAATACAACATAAACAGAGAGAAGATGGTAGATAACTCTGTCTGTAATCGGGGTAGGGCTTAGAAGATTCAGACATGCCAAGTCAGAAGACTGTCTAGATCAGTGGTATCTAGAAACAGCTGGGAACTTCTAAAAAAAAAAATACCAGTGTCCTGATGCCCCTTGTATAATGTGTTCATATAGATGGAGAGCAGTGGCCTAGGCTCACTTGCAAGGGAAAAGCTTTTGTAAACTCAAAGGGGTGCACTATCTTGAGACACTAATACCTTAAACAAAAAAGAGGGAAAGGGACAGAGAATGGTGGCTTTGTTTCTACTGGGAATATTTTCAAATGAAATACTGGCTGAGTGTGGAAAAGGAAGTAAACTTTGGAAATGGGCACCCTGCCTCCTTCACGCGTGGTCAACAATAATTATTACTCAACCAGAGCCACTATATTAACAACCATTTCAAGTTTGGGCGTTTGCTTTGGGAGAAAAGAAATATACCAGTCATATCTCCCTGGTCGTCACATGAGCCGACCGACAAAGCAGGCTCTGTCACTATGAAGCACCGTCACTATAGAAAAGTTAGGTACGCGTGCAGCTCCGGGGGAGACGCTCCTGGGAAAAGGTCACAGGCACAGTGCTCTGAGCTACAGGAACGTGGCCTGTACAAGCTTTACAAGTTAGGGGAGTATACAAACATCCAGAGACCACTAGGCTTTCCTTCCTCGTCACCACCTGCTTCCAGGGCGGCCCTGTTGATCCCTCAGATTTGCATTCAGTGACTGGGCCGGTCACCAGGTCAGACATGGAACGATTATACCAGGCAGAGATCCAGGAAGATCAGATCAGATCTACAAGGACTTGCATCTTGAAAGATGGATTCTCTAACGCTTTTGTTTCTCTTCTTCTAATGGAAATTCTGTCAGTCAGTGGCAGTGGATGATTCCTCAACTCTGCATTCCTCCACCCTTAATGTGGGAGAAACATTGATTTTCCTTTGCAGAATTAGCTCTCCCTCATTACTATTTCTTATCATTTGGGTACAGCTGAGCTCAGGTCCAGCTACAGGGAGACACCCATTTTCCCAGGCAGGTCAGTTATCAAATTTTACCCCTTCTGGCCACAGTATTTGTCAGGGAATATTTTTTAACAATCCACAACGGTCCCTTTACACTCAATCCTGGGACTTCTGCTGGACTAATCAGAAAAGAGAAGCTCTATTGGGATAACCGGTCAACTGTAAACCTAGGCCTCCTGGGCACCTGAGACAACAGCAAGACTGACAGATGCAGACAGCAGGAGACACCTAAGGACTCAAATCTTCTAAAGACAGAGCTTTCTACATTCCAATACAATGGGGATTCACTTCTTAATTTTGGTGTTAAAAAGGAATTTAACTTTCTTCTCTAACGGAGCTTATGGTGTGTGGGGTGCTTGGAATATACTATATACTAATGTTGCTATCAAAGCAAGCATAAAAAAAAAAAGCATGTTTGGACAAGTGGGAGCTCACAGTCTTTCTCCTTCTCCTTTAACTGACAGCATGTTTCCAAACAGCATGACAGTGACTAGGAGGACAAAGCCTTGAGAATCCACAGTATAGAAAACCAGCCCAGTGCATTTGGGGAGAAGCCAGAAGGATGACGACCATTCTCTAGAAAGGTAATGTGAGCCAAGGGTTAAGTGTTTTCTACCCAGCTATTCAAGAGACCCAGGAGGGAGACTAAATTTAATGGCACTTAATGGCATTTTCTAAATGCCTTAATTACTTGGGATTTTGGTTATTAGTTAATGAGCTGGAAACATGAGATAAGATAATATTAACTCATGAGCAATCTGAATAATTCAGTTAACATAACTAGGCAAGATGTTGCCTAGAACCTCGCTGTGATAAATAAAAACAAAATCTCTTTGGTCTAATCAAACTGCACTGAAGTAACTTCAAATGTTTATTTTTCAGTCCTACTCTTCCTTGTCCTGACTATAACCTAAGAAAAAGAATTCAAAGGACAACAAATGAAATGGGTATAAATCTCTGTATTTGATTAGCCAGAAGTTTCCTCACTCCTACAGATGTTCACAGAACCCAGTGAAAAAAATACGATGTCAAGAGCATTGTAGTGTGTGTTGTTGGGTTTTTTCCCCCCTCAATGATTAAGTTAAATTAAACATCTGAGGTAAGCAGACTTTGGTTTAAATTCCTGTTAGAAGATGGAGATCCAGGACTTCTCTGGTGGCACAGTGGTTAAAACTTCCCCTTCCAATGAAGGGGTTGCAGGCTCGATCCCTGGTTGGGGAACTAAGATTCCACATGCCATATGGCATGGCTCCCCCCAAAATTAAAGCTAAAAAAAAAAAAAGAACATGGAGATCCAATCCCTACCACAGAAAGCTCAATGTCTACAAAGTCATCTGATTTATTTATAACCAATATCCCATGGACAATAATATATAAGCACATAAAAAGCAAAGAGATGGCTCTGATGAGAGAGACTGATAAACTGGGGGTGTTATATGGGTGATGCTGGCCAAGACCCTTCTTTTCCAGCAAGGTCTGGAGTTTGAACAGGAAGAGCTGAACAGCCAAAGTGAAGCTGAAGAGGGTTTCAGGTGAAAAAGTTGGAATAGACAAAGAAACAGAGTGAAATAGTTATTTGTGCAGCTGTAAAGTCGAGTACAAGACAGAGGGGTTGGAATAGTGTGCAGGCAGTCAATAGGACTGAGAAAAATTTTTACACAGAGAAATAGAGAAAATTACTAAGAAAAAAATTTTTTAATATTTTTTAAAAGTAGACTGTTATCTATGGCTGGTTACTCTGTGAGTTAGCAGGAAACATTTATGAAGATGAGGTCACAGAATCAAGTCCATGTTGACCAGTAGCACCCTCAACTCTGTGTCACAGATAATATTTCTGCCTCTCCCCAGCTCTTTCCATAAGGAACATCCCCTACAGCACACACTTTATTGCTGGCAGGTATTTTAGGAGAAGCAGCTGGGTGTCTGAGGGGCTTGCAAGTGTATGGAACATTGCGATGGCCCAAGGAACTCTGGAGCCAGCTTTTTATTATAACCAAAAGCCGAATTTCACATGCTGAGGCTGGAAGGGCTACAAACGAGGGCCAGGAGATGTTATCATCTGTGCTTTCTGGATGGTACCCTGCTTCATCTCTGACATTTTTCCTAGTTCTATTGAAACAGAATGGAAAGGAAGGAGTGTTTTGGACTCAAGAATGCTAATACCTACATGTCAGGATTCTGTTCCTGAACCTAGGAAAGCATCACTAATTAACTATGGGACTCTTTCCACTAATCCTCAAGTATCCTTTGATCTGCCCAGGCTGCTACCAGCCCACTATTAGCATTGGCACAGGAAACGAAGCCTAGTTGCCATCTCTGTCTTAGAGCTAGCCAGCGGAAGGGTTTGTTAACATTGGCTTTATGTGGACATAATCCCAATGGCATATTGTTAAAGGTGGTGGCATCCACATTTGATGAGGCTTTCAGAGGGGGTGGCTAAAAGCCAGCTCTGGCAGAGCCAAGGCAAAAATTAAAAGGTAAGAAAGGGCAGGAATAATCAGAGAACAGGTGTCCACAAGTAAGAGCTCAAATAGAGCCCAGACTGGTCCTTCTGCTTGGAATACTCTTCCAGCTTCTCTTTCTTTGGCAAATCTCTATTCATCCTTCAGGCTCCAGCTTACAAATGGCTTTTTCTGCCCTGACCCTCACTTCTGAATTCAGTCACACTTTCTGTGGCACTGAGATCATCCTTGATTGTCTCTATCCTGGCAATCCATTGATTACTGTCAAAGGAAATCATGAGGGCATTATACAACATAGACCCTCCATAGACATATCATATTAGTCCAACCCACTGTTACAACTCTACCACAGCAGATGCCAGAGATAGAGAACAGCAGGGTCTAACCAGATCATTTCAGTTAAAGGCTACATAGGTTAACTAGGAGACAGACAGAAACAGGGAGACTTTGAAAAAATGCCTTAGGCATAAAACCCTTCCATTTTTCTGTTATAGCAGAGTCCATTTCTTTCCCAGGATATACCAAGTCCAAGGGCTTAAAGGCCCAAATCACCATTTCTGCCAGCACATGATGCTTGCCAGTGAATACAATCAGTAGAGGAAAATGTGACCAGAACTCGGTTTGTTATTATAGAAACCCATATGTACTGTTGTACATACGCCCCAGTTGTAACCTGGATCTGAAAGAGATGATCTAATTTGGAAGAAAGAGCAGAATCATTAGACTCAGAAAAATATGCTTCTTTTTAATTGAGAGGGAGGGGCTTATTATTTCAGTTCTGTGCAATCTGGGTCAAGTTACTTAGCCTCTTTGAGTTTCTGATTCGTTCATTTGTAAAATATTTTGCAAACTTGTTGTGAGGGTGAGATATGACATTTATAAAAGCTGACACAAAGTTTAACCCATAAGGGGCACTAAAAGAAATAAAATTACTGGTACTTATTTTTAAACTTATTAATTGGATAAAAATGTATGTATTTATGTCACCTCTTTTGATCCTTATACAGTATGCTCTATTATTATCTCTATTGGACAGATGATAAAATAAAAGCTCCCTGACTTGCTCAAGGACATCCAAGGAGTAAGAGGCAGACCAAGATCCAAACCTAGATTGGTCTGATTTTATAGCCATGCAGTCCACTCTGCCCAGCCCTATGGAATCCAACTGCAAGTAGAGCTCCAGCCTAATCAGCTCATGGAACTTATAGGTGTAGACACACACTCCTCAAACTATAAATAATGTTCAACAAAATCTAGGTAAAATTCTTTATTTCCCATCTTCCTGTGAGATATTAGGCAAAAGTTGCAGTGCGGGGCTCCTCCCTTAAATTCTTTAAAAGCAGCTCATTCAGTGGGGAATTATGACTTTTCCTCTTTCTTTTCCTCCATTGTGTTGCCTGGAACATGAATGTGAAGTCTGGAGCTACAACCATCATCTCAAATGACCATAAGCCAACCTTGATGATGGAAGTCATACTAAGGGTGAAAGAGCAGAAAGAGAACCGACCTGGGTCATTGACCAATGCGGCTCCACCTTACCAGTTCTGGGCTACCAACTACTGGTGCTTTTTTTTTTTTTTTTAATATGAGAGTAGGAGAAAAAAAATTTTAAAAGCCAAAAAAGACTCCTTCCTTAGTTAGGCCACTGTTGAGTTTTTTCCATATCCAGCTGAATTTAATCCTAACTTACACAGGCTTCCACTATATTTTCAATTTTACATTTCTCAGACTCAGAGATAAAGTAGTAAAGAGACTTCAATTGCATTTTAAAATTTATAAAGCGTAACTGAATCAGGCGAGGTGCCCACAAGAATAGCTAGGGAATACCAAAATGACAGCAGAATCCACTGCTGCTTCTGGCTCAGGAAAACTGTAAAAAATGAAAGGAAAAGCGAATATTCATTATTCGGCCTTGGAGTACTCCAAATATTCATCATTCTGTTCCCAAGGGGGAGATTCTCAAAGACTGAAGCTCCTGAAATAAAAACTTCCTATTTATCTCCTCAGAGATAACTATACTGGTTGGTCTTATCTGTGTGGATTCACCAGAGCACAGGAAACAAAAGTAGCCCGTTGATCTTCATGTTCCTTTGAGGATATGACTTAAGAAGGTTCCAAGTGTCAGAGATAACAGTCACAACAGCATGGATGCTTTTAAAAGATCACAACGTTGCAAAGCAATTATACTCCAATTAAAAAAAAAGAAGTGTGATGTAACCATACGTTAAATCATATACAGATAGATAGATTAGATCAGATCAGTTGCTCGGTCGTGTCCGACTCTTTGCAACCCCATGAATTGCAGCACGCCAGGCCTCCCTGTCCATCACCAACTCCTGGAGTTCACTCAGACTCACGTCCATCAAGTCAGTGATGCCATCCAGCCATCTCATCCTCTGTCGTTCCCTTTTCCTCCTGCCCCCAGTCCCTCCCAGCATCACAGTCTTTTCCAATGAGTCAACTCTTCGCATGAGGTGGCCAAAGTACTGGAGTTTCAGCTTTAGCATCATTCCTTCCAAAGAAATCCCAGGGCTGATCTCCTTCAGAATGGACTGGTTGGATCTCCTTGCAGTCCAAGGGACACTCAAGAGTCTTCTCCAACACCACAGTTCAAAAGCATCAATTCTTCGGCACTCAGATAGATAGATAGTTATATTTAAATAAAGAAGAAAGAAAGCAAACTACTGGTTACCAGTAGGGAGACAGGGTGGCAAGTCAGGGGTAAGAGACTAAAAGATGCAAACTACTGTGTATAAAACAGATAAGCAACAAGGATATATCGTACAGCACAGGAAATTATAGCCATTATCTTCTAATAACTTTTAATGGAGTAAAATCTATTAAAAAAATACGTAATCACTATGCTGTACACCTGAGACTTAATATTGTTTATCAACTATACTTCAATAAAAAATCAGTCAGAAATAAATAAATATGTAAAATAAATAAAAAGATCAGAATTTTTGGTTGCCAGAGGTGGGGTTGGCCAAAAGGCATGAAGGCAGTCAAATGGTACAGATTTCAAACTATAAAATAAATAAGTCTTGATGATACAATGTACAGTATGATGACTACAATTACTAAAACTGGGTTACATGTTTATAAGCTGCTGCTGCTGCTGCTGCTAAGTCACTTCAGTCGTGTCCGACTCTGTGCAACCCCATAGAGGGCAGCCTACCAGGCTCCTCCCCTGCCCGGGATTCTCCAGGCAAGAACACTGGAGTGGGCTGCCATTTCCTTCTCCAATGCATGAAAGTGAAAAGTGAAAGTAAAGTCGCTCAGTCGTGTCTGACACTCAGCGACCCCATGGACCACAGGCTCCTCTGTCCATGGGATTTTCCAGGCAAGAGTACTGAGTGGCTTGCCATTGCCTTCTCATAAGCTGCTAAGAGAATAAATCTTAAAAATTCTTATCACACACACACAAAATGTATAACTATGTATGGTGACGATGTTAACTAGACTTTTTATGGTGATCATTTGACAGTATATACAAACATCAAATAATAACATTGTATACCTCAAACAAATATATTTTACATGAATTATGCCTCAATAAAACATTTTCAAATTTTTAAGTAAAAAATTCACAATTAAGCTGGTGTTTATATTAGATAACTTTTAAAGGCCTCTGTCCACGTCATATTCTATGCTTTCTTCTAAGAACTGTCTCTCCTATCCTGGCTACCCATCAAGAAGTTCCCAGGGCCAACACTGGCTACTTTGTACCTCTACTGACCAAATCTAATTGGACCAGCAATACACCACTAACCTGAGCTGGGCCAGTCAGATTGCCTCTCCAGAGAACTTGAAGTGAAACCCTAGGACTGGGAACTAAGTCACATTAATGTTGGTGTTCTAGAGAGGCACCTGCTCACCTTGGAGAATTGAGATTCTAGAAACTGCTCAGAGACCTGCCCTTCCTGAGCAGTAGTCTGTCCAGGAAACTCCATTCCTTACCTAAATCAGTGGAGCACAGATTGCTCTCACTGGAATCCAGTCAATTCTTTAATAAGAATTTAAAGATGAATAAGAACTACCCAGACAGTAACAAGTCAGAATTTGAAGATCTTCAAATGCTGTTAAGGTGGACTTTATCCCCAAAATAATAGTAAGTCAAGGAAATTTTGTGTTTATTAGTGTTTATAGGGTGTTACAACCCTTAAATGAGCAAACTAGCAATGGACTAATGCCAATGAGAAACAAGATGAAAAGTATCTACAGAAGCAGTTGAAGATTCAATCCCTTGCAGTCCAAGGGATTCTCAAGAGGCTTCTCCAACACCACAATTCAAAACCATCAATTCTTTGGGGCTCAGCAGATGGTGACTGCAGAAAATGTCAAAACATTTTCCCCAAATTACGTTGGAGTGAAGCATGGCCTCACAGCAACAGGGCCCGTGATGTGTCCAATCTGTCTGGATGGTTGTGTGGAGTCCCTTCCACGTGCCTTTCCAAATCCTCTCTCCACTGTTCTCCACCACGCTCTGTGCCCTAAGAGGATCTGGTACTGATTCTTCCCTGTTTGCCTTTCAGACCTAGCTTACGTCTACCCCAGAGTGGTACCTAACCTCTCTTAGTTTCCCTCTGCCCTGGCCCACCCTCTGTAAATGCTCCTGTCTTAAAATTTAGAGCTTCCCTGGTGGCTCAGACAGTAAAGAATCTGCCTGCAATGTGGGAGACTGGGTAGGGAAGATCTCCTAGACAAGGGAATGGCTACCCACTCCAGTATTCTGGCCTGGAGAATTCCATGGACTGAATAGTCCGTGGGGTCTCAAAGAGTCAGACATGACTAAGCGATTTTCACTTCACTTTTACCAATACTTCAGATGTGAAGACCCAGATATGAGAAATGAGTTTCTTTTATAGCTTCCTACTCAGGAAACAGCCTGATGTATAATGTCCTTTTTAAGGATTATCTGGGGGAATTCTGGGTTATTACAGTCATAAATACACGTGTTAACAGCCACAGGGAATCAACAGTCTTCTCAAGGAAATTTTCCTATGTCAATCTGAGATGAAGATGACTTCACAGCAAAATGAAAGTGGGGAGAAGCATCTCTTGAGTAACAAGAAAGAGCAGAAAGCCACAGGCAAAGTCCAACAAGCAGGGAGAAGCCGGCAGACTCACCCACCTTGGGACTGGAAGTCAGAGCCCATCAGCAGATGGTCTGAACTCATTTTAACAACCAGCCACAATGGCTGGAGCAACCTCTAGGGCAGAACACAGGAAATAGCAGTGGGGAGCAACTTGACTCCAACCAACTCCTTAGAACGTGGCTTGAAACGGGCCACAGAGTGCTCCCCTCACATTATGGACATGTTACAGAGTCCTTGATACATCTGCGAAAATAGGTAGTATCTTCACTGAAGCCTGACGTTTGAATTTATTCACTTCTTCATATATTCATCTACTCAACAAAACCAGAACGTCTACAAAGAACAGGACATGGGGTTATGAATTGGGTACACAGAAAAACCAAGAGACGGTCCCTAATTACAATCGCATAGGACAGAAAGGCATACAGACAGATAAGGGAACAAGTTAGTGATCCTAGGACCCTGTGGCAACTGTGAAGATAATGAATACAGGAGATGAGGGGAGCACAGAGGAAGAAGACAAGATCTGGATTCTGAGTGTCATTGGGAAGGGTTAGGGAAAGCTTCATGGAAGAGGTGACAGTTGAGCTGAATTTCAATGTTGAATCTGATATAAAAAGTTAAAGTCCATCCAAGCATTATGATATTAGATCACAGGCACCTTTAAATATAAACTTCCAAAAGAGCACAGAGTTATGTTATTTTTTTTCTTTTTCCACATCCTTCAAGGAAACTGAATGCCTTAAGTAGTACCCAGGGGCTAAAGCACCCACATCCTCTTTCCAACATGTAGTGTGGTTGCTAGGCAACCACTGCTGAGCTAAATCCAGCCTTATTCTCAATTAATTTGGAAGAGATATATTTTTTTTTTCAATTCATGTCCTTGGAGCTTCATTTTTACGAAGAAAAGGAAATAGCTTCAGGCCTTTCTATGTGGTTTAATTGTGAATTTTCTAAATCCTCTTCAGTCATAGATCAATCTCAGCACAGATTCAAAAAAGTCACACTTGTCACTGTGAAGAAGCACAGGCATAAACATTCTGAGACAAACCTTTTCTAGTCACACCTGGTAGAAGTCATGAAACTTCTCGAATTCTCTCGGAAAAGAGAAAGGTGATCAAGACAGATTTTGAGTATTTTGTGAAAACACAGAGATCTTGAAAATATAGAGAAAAGTATTTTGTAATTTTATATATAAATGCATATATTCAACTTCAGCTGCCTGTGGCTGTGTACTCAACACAATATCAGGTGCAAAGGGATGAAACAGCAATGTATTTCAGAACAATGTATCTCAGTCGCTGGGAACTTATAATAACACAAATGTACCCCAGTCCTGCACAACGAAAAATGATTTTTTTTCAGTTTTGACTCCCAGCAAGAGGTGATCTTTCCTGAAAGGAGTTTCTCAAAGATCCTACTTCAAAACAAGATAAAATACGACAAAAAATATGTACTTACTAATGTCAACACATGGAAAATCAGACTTAGTCACTTAAGTGTATAAATAGCAATTAAAATTAATTACATTGGTTAATAAATAAGTTAATACACAGTTAATACAAATGATTGCCACCCTAGCTCACTAGCTTATCATGTATGACAATGTATATAGATGTCTATAGAGAAGACAGTATATGTAGAACATAGATTCAATGCTATAGACAAGTTTTATTAAATTTTGGTTAAGAAATCCCTTCACTGTTTATGGAGTCCTCAAACTGGATAACCCTACCTTCTTACTCCGGAGAAGGCAATGGCAACCCACTCCAGTACTCTTGCCTGGAGAATCCCATGGACGGAGGGGCCTGGTGGGCTGCAGTCCATGGGGTCGCTAGGAGTCAGACACGACTGAGCGACTTCCCTTTCACTTTTCACTTTCCTGCATTGGAGAAGGCAATGGCAACCCACTCCAGTGTTCTTGCCTGGAGAATCCCATGGACGGGGGAGCTTGGTGGGCTGCCGTCTATGGGGTCACACAGAGACGGACATGACTGAAGCGACTTAGCAGCAGCAACCTTCTTAGTAGATGCAAAATGCTGGCATATATAGAAGGAAGGAAAATAACATTTTAGAATCCATACCCTTGGAACTTCACTTTACAAAGAAAGTATAGAATGGCTCATACAGGAAAGTGATTAAATGAAAAATGAAATATGATACACACAGACTATGAAATGTAGAATCACTACATGAAAAGAGGCAGACTTCTATGTTCTTTTTAAAAATTTCTTTTGTGTGTACATAATTTTAAGGGTTACTTTCTGTTTACAGTCACTACAAAATCTCAGCTACATTCCATGTTGCATAGCACATCCCTGAGCCACTCTTATACCCAGCAGTTTTTACATCCTACTTAACCAGCCCTGTAATGCCCTTCCCCACCACCATTGTAACCGTTATTTTGCTCTCTATGCCTGAGTCTGCTTCTTTTTTGTTGTATTCAGTAGTTTGCTCATTTTTTAGAATCTACATATAAGTGATATCATATAGCACTTGCCTTTCTCTGACTTATTTCACTTAGCATAATGCCCCCAGGTCCCTACATGTTGCTGCAAATAGGAAAACTTCATTTGTTTACAACTGAGTAGTATTCCACTGTGTGTGGGTATGAGTGTGTGTGTGTAAAAATGTCACATCATCTTCATCCATTCATTTGTTGATAGAAACTTAGATTGTTTCCATGTCTTGGCTATTGTAAATAATGCTGCTATGAACATTAGGGTGCTCTCCAATTGCTGTTTGGTTTTTGTTTTTTCCAGATACACAACCAGGAGCAGACTTTTATGTTCGTATGGCTGCTCACTCACTCAGTCATTTTAGACTCTTTGCAGCCTCAGGGAGTGCACCCTGCCAGACCCCACTGTCCATGGCATTTTCCAGACAAGAATACTGGAGTGGGTTGCCATTTCCTACTCCAGGCAAATTTCCTGATCCAGGGATCGAACCCATGTCTCTTATGTATCCTGCATTGGCAGGCAGATTCTTTACCACTAGTGCCCCCCGGGAAGCTCAAGAAGTGGCTATGTTCCAATAAAACTGCATTTACAAAAACAGGTCATATGTTGTTTTTGGCCCAAAGGCTATAGTTTGCCAGCCTCTGTTTTAAGGAAATGAGGGGTACAGAAGGGAGTTAGCCATCACATCTCTCACTCTGAAGTTGGAAGGGCTGATTTAAGGGGTCACACCTGCCTCCCTGATGCTATAAGAGCATCCATCCTGAAGCAGTGTGCTTCAGAAACCACATCAGCCAGGGTCACTCCATGGTCAGACGCACCAGGGAAGCACTGTCCCCAGCTAGAACCTGGCACTAGGGGGCAAGTGAAGCAGAGCATTCCCATGGAAGGCACACTAAGCTGCCCATCAGGGGATATAGGTTAGGATTTGACTCCCAAATTTGCCACTGTCACCTCTGTTGTCTGTCTGGTTTCAGGCAAGACACTCCCTCTCCTCCTGCAAAATGAGTGTGTTGGGGTATACTAGCTCTGAACTTCCTTAAGCACAAGATTTCATGATATTTGGGATAATATAAATAAATAAAATCTCACACCTCCCAAAATCCCCATTTGTTTTTTCTTGTCAGACTGCAGCAATGTTCTCCAGGAACGTTCCAGAAGCATTAACACCCAGGACGAGCCATTAATTTAAATTCTACCAGCTCCCTTTCCCTTCCAGTCAGCAGGAAGATGACTAAAAGGCAGACAACAGAGAGTGAGCACGAAGGTGGAAAAACTGAAAGTCAAGCCCAAGGAAGAGGGATTAAAGGAACCAGGGTGAAAGGAGGTACTTGGTGTCAAAAGAGAAGGTTCACTGTGGATGAGAAAGCCGGCTTCAATTAGAAAGACAGACAAAAACCTTAAGTGACAGCAAATTTGTTCCATATTGTCCCCAAAGGGAAAAATGAACATTATAAGAAGAAGTACTTGGGTTCAGCTCAAGGAAAAGTGCTACTTTGGGGAAATAATAGATTTCTGAAAATGCTGCAGCTATTATAGGTGCGCCTTATCTGTAAAAGTGTACAAGAAAAGATGGACCAAACACCTGAGATGGTACCAGGATAGAATAAGCTGCTGGGCCAGATTCCTGATCCAGGCCTTCCTTCTAGCCCCGAGATTCTACAAATTATAGTTAGGTGCTTTGTTTAATCAGGCTTCTATTTTATGATTCTCATCTTGAATGAATGGGATCAAAAGGTATTCTTTGAGCTCTCTTTCAACCTTGAAAGAACCCGAGAAAGTTTTCTTCCTATACTGGCAATGCTGTAGAGGACATTTCCACCATTTATTGATAAATTTCTTCTCCAAGTACAGGGGTTATACTTGACACTTGTTAAAGGATTATATTTGACTGGCTGTTAACAATAGCACCCTAGCTGTAACTAATGCAAACTTCTCATCGCTCCCCAAAGAAATATGTTACTTTACATTTTAGTTCAAGGGAAAGCTGGTGAACATCCGTCACCATACATGAGATAAAGGGTAATTTGTCCGATTAAATCCCTGAACTAAAAATTAAACACTGAGAACACCATGTATATTTTATATGATTCTCAGTCCTGAAATGAATGGTCAGGCACACAATGAGATACCAAAACAGGAGTCATACAGAACTGATGACAGGAATGGACACAGCTTGAAAAAGAGAAGCTTGATGGGAGGTGGTAAGGATATCAAACTGCATTTTTCCAAGGAAACTAGAAGAGAGGAGGATTTTTAGAAAGCAGAGTGGCCTTCATAAGATCCTGAGGAAATACAGAGTACATCCCATCCCTTCTCTGCCAAAGGCACTTCACTTGGGAGGAAAGGAATGCAGAGGTGAGGGCATGAGGCTTCTCACATCATGTCAAGCAGAAGCTCAGGAGACATGATGATGATGAGAAAGTCCCACCTGATGTGGGCCCTCCCTCCCCCACCTCTAGTCTCAAACTCCTTGTTCATTCTACCCAGCCACTATGGTCTCTCTTCTCTCTCTTTCTCTCTTGAACTTTCTTAGGCATGCCCCTGCCTCAGCACAGCTGTATCTGCTGTCCCCTCTGACTGGAATGCTTCCTCCACCCACTACATAATGGCCTGGCTTACCATCTCACCTCCTTCAAGCCTTTCCTTAGAGGTCCCTGACTTTCTTAGAACTTATCAAAGCATCCTGTTTACAACAGCAATGCCCTGCCCTTCTACCCAGCCACTTTTCTTGCATGCTCTTTCTACCCATAGGACTGTTCACATTGTAACACATCACATACTTTACTCTTTTATTCTCTGTACACCACCCCACCTCAACTGAGTATAAGCTCCATGAACGTGGTGACTATTGCATGTCTGAGTCACTGCTGTGTCCCACATAGTAACCAGCATATTGTTGAATGAATGAAAGAAAGAAAACAAAGGTCCAAGGTTGGGAAAGAAAATAAGGAAAAGGAACACTGGAACAGAATGAAAAGAATCGGTGGCAGAGATAACTGGAGGAAGGGAGGAAGGGTAGAAAGGAGAGCAGCAATGTTTCTGAAGGATGAGCATAAAGAATAGAGCAAGATAAATGGCTCCTGTTCTTCCTGCTGTTTCACCTGGCATGGGGGCTTATTGCCCCACCTCCTGTCTTTTGTTTTTTGTTTGTTTTTGTTTTGTTTTGTTTTGTGTGTGTGTGTAATAAAGTTTTATTAAAGTATAAAGGAGATAGAGAAAGCTTCTGACATAGGCATCAGAAGGGGGCAAAAAGAATACCCGCTTGCTAGTGTTAACAATGAGGTTATATAATCCAAAGAATGTCTGAAGGGTGTAAAGACCTCATCATACCTACTCCCATAATTTACATTTTAAGATAACACTGTCCTCAGGCAAGATACATCCTTGTAAAGACTAGGTCTACTCCCATAATTTTAAGATAACAGAAGGTTGAATCCAAAGACTGTCCTTAGGCAGGATACATTATTGTTATATAATCCTAAGGAATGTGGAGAAAGAAAAAAGTTTGTCCTTTCTTCCTCCTTGAGAATTCCAGACCCCTCTCTCCTTGGGGACCCCTAGACTCCCTATCAACCTGCCTAGAAAAAAGTTTGTCCTTTCTTCCTCCTTGAGAATTCCAGACCCCTCTCTCCTTGGGGACCCCTAGACTCCCTATCAACCTGCCTAGGAACTGACTCATTCCCCCCTTTTCTTTTAGGAAAATTATGTTGCCTAGGGAAAGGGGGCATCATTCTGAAATGAGTTGCTCATGCCTCAAAAGTCCTGTTCTGGCTGAAACAGTTACAGCATCACAGCGGAGAGGGGTGGGAATAAAGTATTCTCTGGGCTGCAGTAGCCATGGCAGGGGGCTGGGCATCAGGTGAGGGCGGAACTTTCCTGAACCAAGCGGCTCTTGGTTGACTGTCCATTCCCACCAGACTGCCCAATATCTGGTGGGAACAGAAGGGAAACACACAGCCAGAGAGCGTGCCTCTTCCTGCCAAACAACAGGTTCATCTGACAGACCACAGAATCAAAGACTACTGGAGGAATAAGGAAGAATAAACCCACGGAATTCCTCTATGGACTAGGATGGAAGGCGAGATCACAGTAAATAAGAGATGTAACTAATCTGGGGAAGACTCAGAAACAACGGAAGAATGACTAGGTTTCATCAATTTTAAAAGGTACCTGTTTTTTCACACTTGAACATTTCTAAGATCAAAATGACTTTTACAACTGGTGGCATCTTACGAATTTAGTTGACAGCAATTTTTCCCCTTCGTCATTACTCATTAGACAGTGTGTGAATAAAAAAGAACAGAGAGTGTCACTCATCATCTAGTTGTACACGGGTGAAGTCACAACCCCCTTAGTTGTACACTGACAGTGCATTCTGAGAAATCAGGATGAAAAAATAATAATAATAATGAGGAACTCTGTGCTTCAGATAAAAAGGCCCCAAACAGTTAGATGTATATCTCAGGAAGAATTTCAATGACCACTGATTCTTGCATCTTTCCATAAATAGGAGAGTACTAAAACATTAACTTGAGATATCCATTCTTTATGATTAGCAGTAATCTTTTATCAAGATGTATGCTTGACTGCATGTGTTTCTTAGCCAAAAAGTGGGTGTGTGTGTATATACATACACACACATACACACACTCCCAGCCTATGTCTTTGGAAAAATTCCTCAAAGCTGTCTCCCAGGCTATAGTTCTCAGTAAGAACTTGAATAACACAAACTCACAACTCCCATGTTGTGGATTTTCCATTAGGCCAACAAAGGGATGGCACAGCCTATAATCAGTTGCATATTAGATGAAAGGAAACACAGTGGGAGCGCAGAGGAACCCAAAGGCCAAAACTATGCAGACCAGATGACCAAGTCAACGAGAGGAAAAAGATGTGCCTGCAGAACTGCATGAGGGATTGAGGGCTTGGGAACAGCAGATACCATGAGGCTGGGGGGAAGAACAAGGCAGAAAGTTGGTGAAGGAGCCATGGGCTCCCCCAGATCCCTGCCACCTCACACAGTGATGCAGCCAGGCTACTGCTGTGCTCTTCCAATGATGTGGGCAGGGCCACCAGATAAAACACAAAGGCCCAGTGAAATTCAAATTTCAGATACCAGCTGGTTGCATGGGACACACCTATACTAAAAAATTATTCCTCATTTACCTGAAATTCAAATTTTACTAGGCAATCTCAATTTTGCTTTTCTTTGAGTAAATCTAAAAGCTTTAGATTTTTGTTTTCTTTGACCAAATCTAGAAATCTTTTTGAGAAATCAAAAGAGAAGTACATTGAACTCTGAGATGAATACTCCATGAAGACTGGGGAAGAAGCCAGGAGTAGAAAGCAAGTAGTTTCAGGAAAATCACACTGAATGATACCTCTCTCAGCACTGTGTAACTCAGCTCCAAGAACACTACCAGTCAGAACCATTTGTTCCACCCCCAGTCACCACTGGAAGAAAGCAAAAAAAGCAAAGTAAGAAAGTAATGGGCAATTCTCTGGGGACCCTCCGTGTGACAGAGAAAATACCAACTGAATTTGGAGGCTCTTTAATGAAGCAGCTAACACTCTACTGAACCATTCTAAAGAGAAGACCACCATTCAACCAGGACCTTACCCTGCTCTTAAAAATCCTAAAAGATGTTGCTGTGAAAGTGCTGCACTCAATACACCAGCAAATTTGGAAAACTCAGCAGGGGTCACAGGACTGGAAAAGGTCAGTTGTCATTCCAGTCCCAAAGAAAGGCAATGCCAAACAATGCTCAAACTACCACACAATTGCACTCATCTCACATGATAGCAAAGTAATGCTCAAAATTCTCCAAGTAAGGCTTCAACAGTATGTGAACCGTAAAACTTCCAGATGTTCAATCTGGATTTAGAAAAGGCAGAGGAACCAGAGATCAAATTGCCAACATCTGTTGGATCATTGAAAAAGCAACAGAGTTCCATAAAAACATCTACTTTTGCTTTATTGATTATGCCAAACCCTCTGACTGTGTGGATCACAACAAACTGTGTAAAAGTCTTTAAGGGACAGAAATACCAGACCACCTTAGCTGCCTCCTGAGAAATCTGTAGGCAGGTCAAGAACCGGACATGCAACAATGAACTGGTTCCAAATTGGGAAAGGAGTACATCAAGGCTGTATATTGTCACCCTGCTTATTTAACTTATATGCAGAATACATCATATAAAATGCCAAGCTGGATGAAGCACAAGCTGGAATCAAGATTGCCTGGAGAAATATCAATAGACTCAGATATGCAGATGACACCACCCTTATGTCACAAGGCAAAGAAGAACTAAAGAACCTCTTGACTAAAGTGAGAAAAGAGTGAAAAAGCTGGCTTAAAACTCAACATTCAGAAAACTAAGATAATGGCATCTGGTCCCGAAACTTCATGGCACATAGATGGTGAAACAACGGAAACAGTGATAGACTTTATTTCCTTGGGCTCCAAAGTCACTGCAGATGGTGACTGCAGCCATGAAATTAAAAGACACTTGCTCCTTGGAAGAAAAGCTATGACCAACCTAGACAGCATATTAAAAAGCAGAGACATTACCCTGCTGACAAATGTCCAACTAGTCAAAGCTATGGTTTTTCCAGTGGTCATATATGGATGTGAGAGTTGGACCATAAAGAAAGCTGAGCACTTAAGAACTGATGCATTTGAACTCTGGTGTTGGAAGAGACACTTGAGAGTCCTTTGGACCTCAAAGAAATCAAACCAGTGAATCCTAAAGGAAATCAATCCTGAATATTCATTCAAAGGACTGATGCTAAAGCTGAAGCTCCAATACTTTGGCCACCTGATGCGAAGAACTGACTCATTAGAAAAGACCCTGATGCTGGGAAAGATTGAAGGCAGGAGGAGAAGGGGACTACAGAGGATGAGATGGTTGGATGGCATCACTGACTCAACGGACATGAGCTTGAGCAAGCTCTGGGAGTTGGTGATGGACAGGGAAGCCTGGTGTGCTGCAGTCCACAGGGTCGCAGAGAGTCAGACACAACTGAGCGACAGAACTGATCTCCCTGCTCCCCTGCACATATGAGAGTTAGTTGTCTAACTTTTAATATGTGTAGACAACAAAAGACCACTGGACACTTAATGAAAGCCTGTAACAGGCAGACAGTTACTGACAAAGCAGGAAAAACTCTACTTCTACTGGGGAAAAAAATAATGGCTAACTGAGAAAAGACTATTTCTATTATTAAAACTAAAGTTCTGTTTAATGACTTTTTCCTCACTTGACCCAACTCAAACATGGGAGCCCCATTTCCTTGTATCCATTGTATGCATAGTATCTCATTGTATCCTGGGCTTGCTATTTTCTCAATTCAGAGCATAGGAAGGGGAAAGAGAGGTAATTTTTGGTTCAGTATCTTAGCTTTAAGACTGTAGACTCAATTCTTCCGTCTTAGTAAAGGGATCTTTCACAAACTCAATAGAGGGTGTCTCTGAAAACTAAGGAGAAAAAAGATCAATAGCCTGGTGTTATGGTAATAGCTGTGACAATTTATCAAGAATTTGACATAGACATGTTTCATTTGGCCCTGACTAAAAGTGGGCATTCTGTGAAACTCACCTGTAAAATCAGGAATCCCTAATTGTGTGTTGGGGTGGAGGTTAACTCGGCCCACCGCAACTGCTATTTCAGGTGGAAGGATAAAACTTCAGGCAGTGTGCAAAAGCTAGAAGAATGAAACTCCGTGGCTGCTCAATGAACTCTGCATGGTCCCATCTGCGAGAGGGAGTGCAGCTATGGGAGTGAGGTGGTGTGGATGAAGGGTTATGGTAGGGACTCTGCAGATCCCTTTAGGGAGATGGTATAGGATATTACACTGGATGTGCTCACAGTCCAGAAATATACTCAGATTTCTTTGGACTAAACCTTTCCTGTCTTCTTTGTGATATGCCTCTTCATAAATGTCAGTAACAGCAACCACCTTTTGTTCCACTGCCAAGACTGTCTCTCACTATATTAGGTGCTTGATACCCACCTTCTCTGATCTTCGCAACTACTAGCAAAGGGCATATCCACCCACCATTGATTCAAACATCCATTCATTCTACATGTTTTGTTTTGTTTTTTTTAATTCCAGCTTCATTCCAGGGCCATTGTGCTGAGCGCTGGGGATGCAGCTGTAAATAAAACAGTCAAAGTCCCTAGGTTTCTGAAGCTTATAGTCTGAGGAAGAGTAGGCAATAATAAGTTGGACAAAAGTTAATAAGAAATTAGTAAGCATTCTAAAGAGAATTATGACAGAGAGATAGGGAGATATAATCAAGAGTGTCGGGTGATTACCATATGAACATGTCTGTGAACTACAATTAATTCTATGATAATACAATATGAGAAGACTGTAAAAAAAAATAGGCAAAGAGAGGCAACTTAATTTAGACTGTGGGGAGAGTGTCAAAAAAAAAAAAAAAGACCAGTGGTACTAAGTAGCATTCACACTGAGATTTGAAGGATGGGTGGGTGAGTTAGGCAGATAGAGGCAGGATGGGAGGTGAGAGCGGGCTTGTAAACAAGAGACACAGCACAGGTAAATGCTGGAAAATACAAAGAACTCAGCCTGTTGGGGGCACTAAAATCAGGTCATTGTGGAGGTAGAGTTGTCGAGTGGGGGGAGGGGAGGTGGAAAGGAAACGCACAAGGAAAATCTCATGCAGGCCAGTGTCATGTCCAATGACACAGGTTCATAGATTAAACAACAGAATCGAAGATCCCAAATGTAGTGATCAAAACTGGATTATAATCCAGGACCATCAAACTCCAAAGCTCTTCAGCTTGTCTTGCTCTTCATGCTATACATGCCACCTCTTTTTTAATTTTTTTTTCCCTTAACTAAGAAACAGAGAGTGTGCGTGCACACACACATCTTTCTCTTGAACCAGGGAGAGCAGCTTAGAAGCAGATCCCTGTGGTTTGACTGAACGTATTTTTTTTTTAAAGATTACCTGGGATCATCCAACCCATTTCCTCCAGCACTAGAGGTCATACCAAAATCTGCCTGTCTTCAGTGGGGACCCAGGACTGAGTAGGCAAGTCAAAAGGGGGCTGGCAGCACTTAACACCTAAACTTCCAAGGCCACTGGCAAGTCAGAGGAGAAAGGAATAAACAGAGTTATTATACTGCACTCTTGTAAATCATGTGAGAGCTTCCATCACTTTTGTCAAGGTATTTTAATTGCTCTCATTTGCAGGAGCAAATTAGGTGTAGCATTGTTCTCTGGATGCTGTTCAGATGGGTACCAGGAAGAAACTAAATGAGCAAAAAATGAAACCCCTTTCCAAACAAAAGCCCAAGCTCTGCAAGTGAAATTGATCTATAAACCTTGTCAAGGTAGTTTCTAAGGCAAATCTATTCAGGGCATCGTGGGGTTTTTAATCAAGGTTGGGAAAAATCGCTCAATTAACACATGCATCTGACACCAGTAAAAGACTTCCTTGCACAGAACTCTCAAGAGCAGGACCACATGTCTATCTGGTCTCCACTTGAAAACTCAGGGCAAAAAAAGGATATTTGCTACAGCCAAGCTGTTGGAAGTTTGTTCAATTAAGCTTTCTCTAACATATGCTAAGCAAAATAATGATTAGGGAAGTAATTTTGGGAATGTAGGCAAGCTACACACCACTCTCTGTTTATCTAGGTAATGAAATGTATTTGTTTTCTCTCCACCAATTTGGGTTGTTCTGACTAATTTATTGCTTAATGTCCTAACCACAGGAAGGTGGACAGGGAAAGAAAGATTTGATTCAATTCAAAAAAATTTTAATGAGTGCCTACTCTGTACCAGCTATAGAGTATAGCTCTGGAGGTGGAGTCTACAGTTGGTGATGAAGAAACAAGGAGCCCAGGATGACAGGTTGTGCTGTAAACCCACCCAGACCACCGGTGCCATTCGCAAGGATGGCACAGGCACTTAGGCAGCTCTGGGACCACACAGACTGGATGTCCTAAAGTAGACCCAATTTCAAGCATTTTGTGCTTTTATCCAGAGACCATCAAAACATTTTCCAACCTGTGAGAATCCAATCTATATTCCCTCTCACCTGGAAATACCCCATAAAATTATTCCTTTGTGTGACCAGGTGAGTTGAGTTTAGATTTTCAAAATACTTCTTGTGTGTTTTGTGTACATTTAAAAATTATTATCTGCATTGGCCCTTTTGGGCTTACCTGGTGGTTCAGTGGTAAAGAATCTGCCTGTGAAGCAGGAGACGCAGGTTCAAGCCCTGGATTTGGAAAGATACCCTGGAGAAGGAAATGACAACCCACTCCAGTATCCTTGCCTGGACAATTCCATGGACAGAGGAGCCTGGGGGCTACAGTCCATAGGGTTGCAAAGAGTCAGACACAACTTAGTGACTGAACAACAATTGGCCCTTTCACTGAGAAGGTTGATTTCTGCAAGTTAAATGCACCTAGCAACTTGGTGTTTACACCCAACTGTTTAAAGCCTTGAGGCTGGAATTTTTCCAATAAAGCAGATCATTAGAGGTGTGAGACTATAATGAAGTTAATCTGATATTAAAAATCAAGAATTCCCACTTGCTCACAAGAGGCTCACCTAAGTGGGCTAATACCTACAGAGACACTCTGTTAGGCAGAATTATCCTATAGGTTGAGAACAGGCCTAGTTTAAGTTAGGGGTAAAGGTGAGGAAAGATGGTGAATAAGGCACCAAAATACAATACAAATCTCTGAATAGCTCTCAGACTAAGCTTAAACACAGTCTTCCCAAAACTATTTAAGTAAGCAGTAATGATGTTGCCCTTTCTGTAGGATAGAAGTGGTCAGTTCAGTTCACTTCAGTCGCTCAGTTGTGTCCAACTCTTTGGGACCTCATGACCGCAGCACGCCAGGCCTCCCTGTCCATCACCAACTCCCAGAGTCCACCCAAACCCATGTCCATCAAGTCGGTGATGCCATCCAACCATCTCATCCTCTGTCATCCCCTTCTCCTCCTGCCCGCAATCCCTCCCAGCATCAGGGTCTTTTCAAATGAGTCAGCTCTTCGCATCAAGTGGCCAAAGTGTTGGAAGTTTCAGCTTTAGCATCAGTCCTTCCAAAGAAATCCCAGGGCTGATCTCCTTCAGAATGGACTGGTTGGATCTCCTTGCAGTCCAAGGCACTCTCAAGAGTCTTCTCCAACACCACAGTTCAAAAGCATCAATTATTCGGTTCTCAGCTTTCTTCACAGTCCAACTCTCACATCCATACATGACCACTGGAAAAACCATAGCCTTGACTAGATGGACCTTTGTTGGCAAAGTAATGTCTCTGCTTTTTAATGTGCTGTCTGCTGCTGCTACTGCTGCTAAGTCACTTCAGTCATGTCCGACTCTGTGCGACCCCACAGACGGCAGCCCACCAGGCTCCCCCGTCCCTGGGATTCTCCAGGCAAGAACACTGGAGTGGGTTGCCATTTCCTTCTCCAATGCATGAAAGTGAAAAGTGAAAGTGAAGTCACTCAGTTGTGTCCGACTCTTCTCGACCCCATGGACTGCAGTCTACCAGGCTCCTCTGCCCATGGGATTTTCCAGGCAAGAGTGCTGTCTAGGTTGGTCATAAATTTCCTTCCAAGGAGTAAGCATCTTTTAATTTCATGGCTGCAATCACCATATGCAGCAATCTTGGAGCCCAGAAAAATAAAGTCAGCCACTGTTTCCACTGTTTCCCCATCTATTTCCCATGAAGTGATGGGACTGGATACCATGATCTTAGTTTTCTAAATGTTGAGCTTTAAGCCAACTTTTTCACTCTCCTCATTCATTTTTATCAAGAGGCTCTTTAGTTCTTCTTCACTTTGTCATCTGCACCTCTGAGATTATTGATATTTCTCCCAGCAATCTTGATTTCAGCTTGTGCTTCATCCAGCCCAGCATTTCTCATGATTTACTCTGCATATAAGTTAAATAAGCAGGGTGGCAATATACAGCCTTGACATACTCCTTCCCCAATTTGGAACCAGTCTGTTGTTCCATGTCCAGTTCTAACTGTTGCTTCCTGACCTGCATACAGGTTTCTCAAAAGGCAGGTCAGGTGATCTGGTATTCCCATCTCTTGAAGAATTTTCCACAGTTGATTGGGATCCACACAGTCAAAGGCTTTGGCAGTCAATAAAGCAGAAACAGATGTTTTTCTGGAACTCTCTTGCTTTTTTGATGATCCAACGGATGTTGGCAATTTGATCTCTGGTTCCTCTGCCTTCTCTAAAACCAGTTTGAACATCTGGAAGTTCACGGTTCACATATTGCTGAAGCCTGGCTTGGAGAATTTAAAGCATTACTTTACTAGCATGTGAGATGAGTGCAATTTTATGGCAGTTTGAGCATTCTTTGGCATTGCCTTTCTTTGGGATTGGAATGAAAACTGACCTTTTCCAATCCTGTGGCCACTGCTGAGTTTGCCAAATTTTATGACATATTGAGTGCAGCACTTTTACAGCATCAACTTCTAGGATTTGAAATAGCTCAACTGGAATTCCATCACCTCCACTAGCTTTGTTCATAGTGATGCTTTCTAAGGCCCACTTGAGTTCACATTCCAGGATGTCTGGCTCTAGATGAGTGATCACACCATCGTGATTATCTGGGTAATGAAGATCTTTTTTTCACAGTTCTCCTGTGTATTCTTGCCACCTCTTCTTAATATCTTCTGCTTCTGTTAGGTCACTACCACTTCTGTCCTTTACTGAGCCCATCTTTGCATCAAATGTTCCCTTGGTATCTCTAATTTTCTTGAAGAGATCTCTAGTCTTTCCCATTCTGTTGTTTTCCTCTATTTCTTTGCATTGATCACTGAGGAAAGCTTTCTTATCTCTCCTTGCTATTCTTTGGAACTCTGCATTGAAATGGGTATATCTTTCCTTTTTCTCCTTTGCTTTTCTATTCCCTTCTTTTTACCACTATTTGTAAGGCCTCCTCAGGCAGTCATTTTGCTTTTTTGCATTTCTTTTTCTTGGGAATGGTCTTGATTCCTGTCTCATGTAGAATGTCATGAACCTCTATCCATAGTTCATCAGGCACTCTATCAGATCTAGTCCCTTAAATCTATTTCTCACTTCCACTGTATAGTCATAAGGGATTTGATATAGGTCATACCTGAATGGTCTAGTGGTTTTCCCCACTTTCTTCAATTTCAGTCTGTATTTGGCAATAAGGAGTTCATGATCCGAGCCACAGTCAGCTCCCAGTCTTGTTTTTGCTGACTGTACAGAGCTTCTCCATCTTTGGCTGCAAAGAATATAATCAATCTGATTTCGGTGTTGACCATCTAGTGATGTCCATGTGTAGAGTCTTCTCTTGTGTTGTTGGACTAGGGTGTTTGCTATGGCCAGTGTGTTCTCTTGGCAGAACTCTATTAGCCTTTGCCCTGCTTCATTCTGTACTCCAAGGCCAAATTTGCTTGTTACTCCAGGTGTTTCTTCACTTCCTACTTTTGCATTCCAGTCCCCCATAATGAAAAGGACATCTTTTTGGGGGGTTAATTCTAGAAGGTCTTGTAGACCTTCATAGAACTGTTCAACTTCAGCTTCTTCAGTGTTATTGGTTGGGGCATACACTTGGATTACCCTGATAGTGAATGGTTTGCCTTGGAAATGAACAGAGATCATTCTGTCATTTTTGAGACTGCATCCAAGTACTGCATTTCAGACTCTTTTGTTGACCATGATGGCTATTCCATTTATTCTAAATGATTCTTGCCCACAGGAGTAGATATAATGGTCATCGGAGTTAAATTCACCCATTCCAGTCCATTTTAGTTTGCCGATTCCTAGAATGTCGATGTTCACTCTTGCCATCTCTTGTTTGACCACTTCCAATTTGCCTTGATTCATGGACCTAACATTCCAGGTTCCTATGCAATGTTGCTCTTTACAGCATCAAACCCTGCTTCCATCACCAGTCCCATTCAAAACTGGGTGTTGTTTTTGCTTTGGCTCCATCCCTTCATTCTTTCTGGAGTTATTTCTCCACTGATCTCCAGTAGCATATTGGGTACCTACCGACCTGGGGAGTTCATCTTTCAGTGTCCTATCTTTTTGCCTTTTCATACTGTTCATGGGGTTCTCAAGACAAGAATACTGAAGTGGTTTGCCATTCCCTTCTCCAATGGACCACATTCTGTCAGACCTCTCTGCCATGACATGGCTGTCTTGGGTGGCCCCACACGGCATGGCTTAGTTTCATTGAGTTAGACCAGGCTGGGGTCCGTGTGATCAGATTGGCTAGTTGTCTGTGATTGTACTTTCAGTCTGTCTGCCCTCTGATCCCCTCTCTCAGTGTCTACCGTCTTACTTGGATTTCTCTTACCTTTCTGTAGGATAAAAATGGTCAGATATTGGCAATTTTATATGGTTTAACTTAATGTGTGTAAGCCAACTCTAGATCTAGGAACTGCCCCTCAATAAATGAAAATCAGAATGGGTAGTGGGAGAGGGGGAGCTTTAGATCAAATATTTCAGGCAAATCCTTGTAGAGTAAACACCCACATTAGCATATTAAAGTCATATTAAAGTGAGAGGTTTTAGAGTAAAGAAACCTGTTGACTTTATTTCTCAAATGCCTTGGATTACGGAACTCTTATTTTTTGCCCAAGGAAACTTCAGAGACAGTTTGAGAAATACTGCTTTTCACTATCCAAACATGCCACTAAGAACAGTTTTAGGTGACACAATGTTATTAGGGAAAGACAGAGTATTTGTGTGTTGAAAAATGCGGCCTTGGGGTCCCCAGTTGTTTCAATGCAACATCTGCAGACATAGTTCCCAAGATAATCGGAGGAACTATGTTTGAATTTAAAATGAGTTATCTTCATGAGCAAGATATTTTGAAAAACATAAAATCCACCCTCATAGATGTGAGATGACAATCTGAGAGCAATAAATCCTTCCAATTTTTCAGCTGAAAAAAAAAAAAAAAATATATATATATATATCCCTCAATTCTTATCCACACATATTCTCAAGTGAATAGAGTGCAATGGGGAGGGGTGACAATTTTCTTTCCTCATATTCACAATATTGACTTTCTGAATTATTACTTTGGGGTACCACTGATAGGATTTGCAAACGATTTGGTTTTGTAAAATGTTAATCAAATAGTGTTCAACAAAGTGGAAACTTTAACAATGTAGGAAGATTGTGCATGAGGCCTTGGATAAAAAGAAAAAAATGAAATCTGCTATTATTAAAACAATAGCCTCTGTTTTGGAAAGAGAGTACAAAGATTGGTTCAATGCTTTCCCAGGTAATACTGAGTTGGTTCTAAAAGGGATCTGTCACTTAGTAATTGGATATGTTAATAAACTATTGTTTGACTTGATTTTCCTCATCTGTAAAACAAGGAGGGAGTTCCTAAACAAATCCAGATGCTCTGCTTAATCTTCCCTGAACTTCCTTCCATCATACATTTTACACTATTACACTATTTTCTATCCCATTTATTTATATGCCCATCACATCACTCTTGCTAGGTCTCCAGTACAAAAAGAAGCAAGAACTAACTCTGATTCATCTTGACTTTCCATAAACCATCTGATGATGGTTAAAGGTGCAGTTCTAGAAACAAAATACCTGAGATGGAGTCTTTATTCTGTCCCTGACTGGCTGTGTGACCCTTGGCATTTGCTTAAACTCTGCATCTGAGTCTCCTCCAACATCATATTGGGATTATAATCATACCTATTATATGTTTTCTTTAATCCATGCTTTGCACTTCAAACAGTGAGTAACACGCGATCAGCCCTCAATAAAGGTTAACACCTTCCTGTTTCGTTAGCAACAATTGTTGATTCAGTGACTGTATGGGTGATAAATAGGCTAATATTCCTTTCTTATGAAAATACTTTTTTCTGCTCTTAACTGTTTTAATGCCTCCTCAATACCCTCTATATAGCACAAAAAGCATTGTTTTAACTCTGCCAGTCTCCAAAAGAATCATGAAGTTGCAGTCTACCTTCTTATATCCAAGCCTCCTTTGAAATTCTTTACTTCCCTTCTGATCATTTGAGAATAAGACTTCTTCACATTTTGCTATAAGTAAGATCTTTGATGAAGGGTGCAATTTTATGCATATAACCCTGAATCACATTTCTGTTAAAGTTAGGAAAGTAATTACTCTGAAATTAATGGTGCTTATGTTCCAATTATCTGTCTAGTGTACTAGCTGGGAGCTTCTGCAGATAAAGTGTATTTATGAGAGAAGGTGAGGCCTATGAAGGAAACCCCTCCCAATGACTCTATTCCAGTATGGCCTTGTCTAGATTTTGGATCTCATTTTAGCCCCCATAATTCTCTTTCATTGATGGTTCACAGCAGACTAGAGATCAAACTCAAGATTTGTTCTGGAACTGTGTTAGTACTCGAGCAGCACCTAATCACATGTAGTTTTTGAACATCAAAAGCATGGCTTGTCCAAATTAAATGAGCTCTGGGGGTAAGATAGATACCAGTTTTCTAAGACTTAATACTAAAAAAAAGTAAAACATTTCATTAATTATTTTCTACTGACTTTAAGTTGAAATGATATAATATATTGGGAGCATCGGGTGGAGTAAAATATATTACCAAAATTAGTTTCAACTGTGTTTTACTTTTTTGTATGGAGCCATTAGAAAATTTAAGGTATGCGTGCATGTGTGTGCTCAGTCACTTCAGTCGTGTCCAACTCTTTGTGACACTATGGACTGTAACCTACCAGGCTCCTCTGTCCATGAGATTCTCCAGGGAAGAATACTAGAGTGGGTTGCCATGCCCTCCTACAGGGGAGCTTCCTGAGCTAGGAATAGAACTCATGTCTCCTGCATCTCCTGCATTGCAGGCGAATTCTTTACCCACTGAGCCAACTGGGAAGCCTAGCTGTGCAAGTAAGTCAAATGTGTGGCTTATCTTTATTAGACAGCACTGATATAGTACATGACCTAGATCCAGAATATTCCCTGAGAAAGTCCCTGCCCTAAATTCCTCCTCTGGGTTCTCTCAGTTTCCATGAGGAATTATTATTATTTTAGATTTAATAAAATTGGGAATTTCTGGAGACTAAAAAACTCATATAAAGGAATAAGAATACTGCATTTTACATTTGTCTGACTCCATATTTAGGTTCTCTTGGTTGTACCAGACTCAAATTTGGTGACAAATTGACCCCAAAACAAATAACAATAAATCGTTGTCTCTGGTCGGATATCCCAGGAGCAGATGCTAAGATGGAATTTGGGGTGTGATTCACTTATTACAATCAGTATCTAGCACAGAGAGGGCAGGAGCAGCAGGATGAATAGAGAGAGTAAAACGGAAACATATACATTACCATATGCAAAACAGCCAGTGGGAGTCTGCTATATGATACAGGGAGCTCAGCCCCTTGCTCTGTGACAGCCTAGAGGGGTGGGATGGGGTGGGAGGTGGGAAGGAGGTTTAACAGGGAGGGGACATATGTATATCTTTGGTGATTCATGCTGATATATGGCAGAAACGAACATAACATTGTAAAGCATTTATTCTCCAATTAAAAATAAATAAATTAAAAAAAAGAAAAGAATCAGCGTCTGGTAAAGAAAGACTGTGAGGGAAATTAAATACATAGTCTTGATTAGGCTTCAGAGACAAGCAGAACAGGCCTCTGGCCTTGCTTCTAACCTGCCCTTACTGTGAGTAACCAGGCCTCTGACTTTGCTTCTAACACTGCCCTTACTGTAAGTATCCTGACTGCCTACTGTGACCATAGATAAGACAGGGGACCAATCTGGAGACTGTTGAGCCCCTGGAAGGGGTCTGGCCAACCAAGGCCCAGGCTTAACATTCCAGGTTTTACATGACAGAACAAACAGCATTAACATGAAACCAGAACTGCAATATGTTCACAAATTGATGATGGTATCAGTTTGTATCCTGGGATTATAAGCAGGAACCCTGGAGTGCATTTTTTGAAGTCTCACCCTAGGGGTCCACCATGTGCTGCCTGGGACCTTTTCGCAAGTGGGACTCCAGATGTGCTGTAGCACGGGACTTCCCAGTGCTGTTTGAGTCTGGATGTTGGTCAAAACACAATTTAGTGATGATCCTCTGCTGTTTCTATTTTCCTTTTCTTTAATGTTAGTATATTCAAAGTAAGCTAGATAATTCTCTAATAAATGTTGGTACTATTTATGTGTATAGAACGAGTGACTTATTTTGTTAAAAATAGTCCTTTGAACCTGAGACCAAAGTGAAAACTTCCTGCCAAACAAAGAGGAAGGAAGGAATAAGGAGCAGAGGGACAAGCCAATTAATGACGAAGACCCAAGAAGCCCCAAACAACCTGGCCGGAAGCTCTAGTACTGATGATGCTGGTCAGTGATCTCTCCTTGGAACAAAACAGCCAGACTGGCTCGGTGGCTCAGTATGCGCTGCTCTGAGGACACAAACTGGGGCTGGGGAGCTCTCTGCCCTGAGACAGACCCTGAAGGAGCTGAAAGCCCATCTGTCCACTGACCACAATACTTGCATCTGTGTATCCCATACATTTCTGAAGAACCTGGGTGGTGCACCCTTTATTGAGAAAGATACTTCTTAATTATCTTTATACATTGGCTTTAATTGTTTCCTTCTTTCAAATATCTGAAAGATTAATGCTTCTCCCCTTGCTACCAGATGCACACAAAGAAACAGTGGGTTTCAGGCTCAGAGACTTGGCAGGCAATGGAATCTAGCTGTAATTTAATAATGTTATTTGTTGCATTTTTATAGTTGTACCTACTTATTCAAATGTATACTGGCTTTCTGTGTGTGATCATATAAAATTGTCTTTCTAAAAACTTATTTTTAAAAAGATGCAATTAACAGGAATGTACCAAGACAGCCTATTTAATTTAATGCAAATTAGAGACCTCACTGGCCTGAGATAGAAAAGGATCAACTTTGAAGAGACAGAGCTCACTCTTCATGGGGGGGACCCAGAGGATGGGGAGTCAATCCAGCTTGACAGATGTGCTTCACCAGTGAGGTCTGGGAGCAGAGAAGAGAAGAGAGTGACCTAGTGATGTCACAATTTGTTCTGGAACGGGACCATGTCAGGATCATCTTTGCCACTACAAGCCTACATATTCGTGTCAGTTTCCTCTCTTTCGTCTGGGGTTTTCTTTCTTTATTTATGGCTCCACCGGGTCTTTCTTAGCTGCAGCACACAGGATCTTCACTGGGGCACTTGTGATCCAGTTCCCTGACCAGGGTTCAAGCCCGGGCCCCCTGCACTGGAAGCACAAGGTCTTCACCATTAGACCACCAGGGGAGTCCCCAAAGTCTGTTATTTCACACCCCACTGCTGTTATTTGGGGTCCTGGGGTCAAGCCTGGACCTCTGACATGCAGCTTATATTCAAAGAAGTTTTCAAGTAACTAAGATCAAAGCTTAGTAGAACCGACATCCCAATATAAAATGATTGCTAAGACATTTCAGTGTTTGTTGCAGGGTGGGGGTCAGGCCTGGACCTCTCTCTCTGACACACAACAAAAAATACAGAAAAAACTGTTATACCTTCTAGGTATAGAAGTTTATACCTTCTAGGGAATAGGTTGAAGTTGGAAAGACCAAGGAGAAGTGTCTAAGACAAAAAAAAAGTATTTCAATACTCCTGTCTTTTGTTTGAATGTTTCCCCAGTGTTATGTATTACTGTTACAGTTCTTAAACTAGTTTAAATGTAAATACTGAAAGCAAAGAGCTAGTTGGCCAGGGATACACAGCTAGAGAGGATTACTGTAAGCCCACAGGGAGCTGTCCTCTCTCTGGGGTGCTTAAGGATGAAGTGACACATCACAGCAGTGTGGCAGAAGAGTTGCTCGAGAGATGGAAGAACTGGAGGAATCACAGTAGGGCTCTGTGAGTTCCTGGGACCGACCAGCTGCTGATCATGGGGCTCAACATGAAAGAGAAAGAAAGGAGCCAGCATGGAAGAAAGAAGCTTCTGCTGAGAGCAAGTGCTCAGGAGCACAATGTTATCCCCAGGAAATCCCCACTGGCTGGAGTCTCCACTGACACATCACAGAGTGTGAGACCCAGAGGCCTCTGTTCTTATCGTGATCCCCATTCTACCATGATTTGTTGCAGCAGTTAACAGTATCAGGGTTTTATTGGTTGATTTTGCATTTCTTGCTCTGGCGTCATATAAACATAAGCCTGGGAGAGAAGAGATGCTGCTTTTTTCTGTATTTATTCAAATCTAGAATAATCCCTAGAGAGTAAAAACAAACAAACAAACAAAAACCCTTGCTGAATGAATTAGTATGCTGGGAGATCAGACATTACTTATCAAGCCTTTCTGTCTAACTATGAGATACTTACGAGTAAGACTCAATAAACCTGGATCACTCAGTGCCAAGAGACCACGTATAAAAGTGAGACATGAAGAATTGGTATATGTATACAGTGGACTATTTCTCAGCCATAAAAAAGAATGAAATAATGCCATTTGCAGTGACATAGATGGATCTAGAGATTACCATACTAAGTGAAGTAGGTCAGAGAGAGAAAGATAAATATTACATGATTTCATTTACATATGGAACTTTAAAAAATGAAAGAAATCAACTTATTTATGAAGCAGAGAGACTCACAGACAGAGAAAACAAGCTTATAGTTACCAAACGGGAAAGGGGGAAAGGATAAAGTAGGAGCTTGGCATTACAATATACACGGTAACTACATAGAAAATAGATAACCCACAAGGACCTACTTTACAGCACAGGGAACTATACTCAATATCTTGTAACAATCTATAATGGAAAAGAGTCCTAAAAAGAATATACACATATATGTATAACTGAATCACTTTGTTGTACACCTGAAGTGAACACAACATTGTAAATGAACTGTATTTCAATAAAAATTAAAAATGAAACAAAACTGAGACACATGCTCCCTCTGGTTACAGCCCAAGCTTAATTACAAAACACAAGGGAGGAACCACTACGTTGAAAGGTTCTTTTGTCATTAAAACACATCACCTTTGTAAGTATGACAGTGAGGTCTTCTCCTTATGTGAGGAGCAAATAAAACTCTCGGATAATGATGGTGGAAGTGTTTGCATTCTGCTTTACTAATATGTTTCTACATTCTTCTGAAGTAATTACTAAGCACTGCCACAATGAAATTTCATCATCTCCTATTAGCATAATGTAGATGGTCAACTAAAATTCAACAGAGACTGTTCATATAAATGGAGAAAAAAACAAGTAATTAATTGACTACATTCATTGTAAGGATCCACTTAAGTTATTCTTCCTTGAAAATTTTATTGCTGTTGTAAGACAGAAGCATTTATTTTGGGCCGCAGTCACGGCTGCCCACTGACCTTTCTGATCACTTCTACAATGTCTCCTTTGCTGGCTTCTCCTCTGCTCATGCCAGTGTTTATGGAGATTCATCACACTTTCATTCTTAGGTCTCCACTCACTCACCCATGATTCCTCAACCCCACCATTTTATCAACCCATTCTATAATTATTTCAATCCCTGACCTTGCTTTCTGATACCTCTGCTAAGAGCTAACCCCCCATTTCCAGTCCTTCCTTCCACCCTCATAGAAATTCCTTCAGAGTTTCTAAACTCAGTGTGTGCTTCCCCCCATCTCCTTATGGACATCTTTATCCCTATTCTTCATCCATGTTCTCCATCTCAGTGGAAAACATCAACATTAGACCTACTTGTTCCACCCTCAACACCTCCTACCTGGATTACTACAGAAGCCCTAGCTTCAAAGACTTAAATACTTCCACCCTGCCTTGTATTCACCATATACTTCCTGAGAGTGCTCTGTATACAATGTGGAAACATACAGACGACTCATTTTTTCTACGTTTCTATAAGTTAAAAAAAAAACTTTAAGAGACATTTGACACAAGACTATAACACTTCTCAGCATGGTACTATTTCCCTGCTTATCCTGATTTCAATCCACACTATATCAACTTACACACCACTATTTTTCAAGCCAATGAATCTTCCTGCTCACATGCAGAAAGCTTTTACAGTTATTCTCTTTTGGAAAATTGCTTTGTCTATTTTCTCCACCCAGTGAATGGTGAAGCTTTTATCATTCAAGATCAATATTGAAAATTTCTTCATATAGGACACTTTCTGCCACTCCCTTACCACTCACCTCACATCCACTCAGATCCATGTTCTGATAACTCCATGGATTTATACCCCGTAAGTTATCCTATTATATACATTTTAATAACTATTAGGCTTTAATCTGTCTTCCAGCTTTACAAAATATAAGCACTACAGAGGAAAGATTCATATTTTAGGTTTAGTTATATTTTTGTATTTCTGTCCCAACAAGTGTTTGAATATGGTAGGAGTTCCATGGATTGTTTTGGATAAATGAATAAAAAAGGAAAGATACAAATGAGTAATGAATTGAATGACTGTGGGGGTCCCAAAGAAATAATGATAAAACTCAGGAAGCTACCTCCAGTACACATGGATAACTTCTCAGTCTAAAAATACTGCTCTGCCTATTCTCTTTTTCTCTTGATCATACACTATCCCACCGTACAGGACTTGGGGACAAAGAATTTAACTCTTAAGATAGGGATTTCAGACATTAGTAATCCTTTCCAGTACATGCTGGAGAAATGTGGGTTTACTAAGCTTCCTCCCATTCCCTTTACAAAGTTTTCCTGGCCATCAAGTTTCTGATACTTTCAGAGCTCAAATATTAATGTTTAACACTCCTCCCCTGGGCTGGGTAATGAACGCAGCGTAGCAATCTCTCTCTGTTACCTCCTGACATTCCTGAATTATGTAACAACAAATAGCTGGCATCCATTCTTTGGCTGACATTTGAATCTGTATTCTCTGTAATGATAACCATTTATCAACGATCAGCTATTGATTACTCCCATCTGGGCCTGCAACTTGAATGAAGGTAAGGTGGATACATGCACTTCCACATGGGCTTGGTGTACAGAAACCCAGCCTGAGCTGGGTAAATGAGGTGTCCAGATACAAAATGAATAGCACCAATCCAAATTATATTAACTTTTAATGAGGCAAGATTAAAACAGCTCCAGGGACTTAAGAGTTCTTGCAGAGAAATAAAACTCCAGGCTGATGAAACATCATTTTGCAGATGATGGGACCCTGTTTTCTCAGAATTCTTCACATCTTCCATGTAGTTGAAATACCTATTAAAATACATGGTTCACAATGACTGTTTGCATCTCAAGATCGGAATTGAATCAGAAGGGAAAAGATGCCTTGGGAAGCTTCCTAAATAATTAAGCTCAGTACTGAGATCAGCTCAGCACCATCAAAATGAGGAGCAGACTGGGGAAGCTGTAGAAGTAACTGTAGAGTTTTAAAACATTAGCGATTATCATGTTTTTAAAAGGAATTCTGGGTAATTTGAACTTGGATCCCCAATCTGCCTCTGTTAATAAGTGTCAAAAGAATGAGTGGCCAAGATGATAGAATAAGAAGACCCTGAGCTCACCTCTCCCCACAGGTACACCAAAATCACAGCTATTTACAGAAAAACTATTGATGAGAACAACCTGAAGACTAGCAGAAAAAGCTTTCCACAACTCAAGATATAAAGAAGGAAACACAATAGGACAGGTAGGAGCAGCAGTCTAGTCAAGACCCAAATGCCAGGTTAGGCAACCCACAAAAGAGACAATAATCACAGCTGCAGATGTTCTTCCCAAGGAGTGAGGGGTCTGAGACCCACACTGGGCTCCCCCATCCCCAATCCCCAGCATGGTTCTCCTGCACTGGGAAGACAAGTCCCAAGAATGCCTGGTTTGAAGGCAAGTGGGGTTTGATAGAAAGCTTCAGGAAACAGAGACTCCACTTGTAATGGATCACTCAAAACCTCACAGGCTCTGATTCCTGGTGCAGAGGCAGCAGCTTGAAAGGAGCGTGCTCTCCACTACAAGGAGAGTGGGGCTGGCAAACACCATTGTGGAGTCCTCACACTAGTCTCTCAGCACTGAAGGCTCACCCACCCAACAGTCAGTCAGTCCCAATCCCAGGCCACCAAGGCCAAGCAGCCAGTAGCACACGCACCCACATCCCCCCACAGCCCTGGGCCAGTGCCACTGATGAACACAGATGCAAAGATTCTCAAAGAAATATTATCAAACTGAATTCAACAATATATTGAAAGCATCATACACTGTGATTAAGTGGCATTTATCCCAAGGATACAAGGATGGTTCAATATCTCTAAGATTGTCAGTTCAGTTCAGTTCAGTCCAATTGCTCAGTTGTGTTCAACTCTTTGCAATCCCATGAACCGCATCACACCAGGCCTCCCTGTCCGTCACCAACTCCTGGAGTCCACCCAAACCCATGTCCATTGTGTCGGTGATGCCATCTAACCATCTCAACCTCTGTCGTCCCCTTCTCCTCCTGCCCTCAATCTTTCCCAGCATCAGGGTCTTTTCAAATGAGTCAGCTCTCCACATCAGATAGCCAAAGTATTGGAGTTTCAGCTTCAACATCAGTCCTTCCAATGAACACCCAGGACTGATCTCCTTTAGGATGGACTGGGTGGATCTCCTTATAGTCCAAGGGACTCTCAAGATTGTCAGTGTGATGCAAAACATTAACAAATTGAAGAATAAAATATCTTATCAATCATATCAATAGATGATACAAAAGCATTTGATAAAATTCAAAATCTACTTATGATTTTAAAAAATAAAGTGGTTACTGAAGGAACATACAGAAATGTAATACAGGCCATATATGACAGGCCCTTAACTAACATCATATTCAATGGCAAAAAGTTGAAAGCGTTTCCTCTAGGATCAGGAACAAGACAAGAACGCCCACTCTCATCACGAATACTTTTGATTAGAAATTAGATTGTTGGAAATTCTAATTATAGCAATCAGACAAGGAAAAGGATATTAGGGATCCAAACTAGAAAGAAAGAGGTAAAACAGTCATTGTTGCCAGATGACATGACACTATATAAAGAAAATCCTAAAGACACCACCAAAATCCATTAGAATTAATATATGAATTCAGTAAAGTTTCAGGATATAAAATTAATCAACAGATGTACTGCATTTCTAAACACTAACAACAAGCTGCTAGGAAGAGAAATTAAGAAAACAATACCATTTACAACTGCACTGAAAAGAATAAAATACCAAGACATAAATCTAACCAAGGAGATAAAATCCTTACACTTGAAAAACTATAAAACACTGAGGAAAGAAGTTAAAGATGACACAAACGAATAGAAAAATATGCCATGCTCATGGGTTGGAAGAAATGATATTGTTAAAATGACCATACTACCCAAGCAATCTATAGATTCAATGCAATTTATCTCAAAACACCAAAAGCATTTTTCAGAGAACTAGAAAAAATAACTTTAAAATATGTATAAAAACACAAAAGACTGAAAATAGCCAAAATGATCTTGAGAAAGAACAAAGCTCAAGGTGCAGTGCTTCCTAATTGCAAACTATACTTTAAAGCTACAGTAATCAAAACAATATAGTATTCACACAAAAACAAACACATGTATCAATGGAACAAAATAACCCACATTTATTTATTGTTAATCTATGACAAAGGAGGTAAGAATGTACGGTGAGGAAAAGACAGCCTATTCAATAAACAGTGTCAAAACTAGACACTTACATGCAAAAATAACAAACTGGACTTTCTCATACCAAATAAAAATATAAACTGGATTAAACACTTAAATGTAAACCTGAAACCATAAAACTCCTAGAAGAAATCATAGGCAGTATTATCTCAGTAATATTTTTTTTGCCTATGTCTTAGGCAAGAGAAACAAAAACAAAAATAAATAAGATGAATACAAATTAAAAATATTTTGCACAAGGAAAAAACTGTCAACAAAATAAACAGATCACATACTGAATGGGAGAAGATTTTTGGAAATGATATATCTGATAACAGGTTAACATCCAAATTACGCAAATGACTCAGACAACTCAACATCAATGAGAGAGAAAAATCAGATTTAAAAAACACATATTTTTCCAAAGAAGACGTACAGAGGGCCAACAGATATCTGGAAAGATGCTTAACATCCCTAACCAGGAAAATGCAAATCAAAACCACAACAATATCACCTCACATCTGTCAGAATGGCTATTATCAAAAAGATAAGTGTTGGCAAGTATGTGGAGAAAATGAACACTTGTCTACTATTGGGGGGACTATAAACTGGTGCAGCCACAATGGAAAAGAGCACAGAGGTTCCTCCAAAAATTAAAAATAGAACTATCATATAATCCAGCTATATCACTTCTGGGTAGTTTTTTGAATTAAAAAATGCAAATTTAAAAAGATATATGAACCCTTATGTTAACTGAAGCAATACTTACAATAGCCAAGTTATGAAAGCAACAGTAGAACCTAGGTATGCAGCAATACATGAATGGAAAAGATGTCACACACACTCACACACACACAAAGACGGACCCAGAGGGTAATATACTAAGTGAGCTACATCTGAAAGTGAAAGACAAACACTGTATGATTTCACTTAAATGTGGAATCTAAGAAATAAAACAGAAACAAAGCAAAACAAAAACAGATGCACAGATAACAGTGAACAGGTGGTTGCTAGAGAGGAGGAGGCGTGGTATGAGAAAAACAGGTGAGAGAAATTAAGTACAAACTTGTGGTTGCAAAATAAATGAGTCACAGTGATGAAATCTACAGACAATAATATTATAAAACCGTTGCATGGTAATAGATAGTAACTAGACTTATGGTAGTGATCATTTTGTAATGTATAGAAATATCAAATCACTGTGATGCACACCTGGAGCTAACATAGTATTGTGGGTAAATTAGACTTCAATTAAAAATAATAAAATAAAAATTCAAAAAGTGGAAATAGAAAAAAATTCATGGCTGACTGCACAAATTTATGGTATAACAGTTCATTTCAGTTCAGTTCAGTCTCTCAGTCATGTCTGACTTTTTGCGACCCCATGAATCGCAGCACGCCAGGCCTCTCTGTCCATCACCAGCTCCCAGAGTTCACCCAAACTCATGTGCATCGAGTTGGTGATGCCATCCAGCCATCTCATCCTCTGTCGTCCCCTTCTCCTCCTGTCCTCAATCCCTCCCAGTCACACATTAAACCCCAGGTTTGCCACTTAAAAGTTAATGGATAGTATCTATAGTCAATTAATCTATGACAAAGGAGGCAAGAATATACAATGGAGAAAAGATAGTCTCTTCAATAACTGATGTCAGGAAAGCTAGACAGCTACATGTAAATTAAAGAAATTAGAAGTCACTCATACTGTACATAAAAATAAACCCAAAATGGCTTAAAGACCTAAATATAAGACATGACACCAGAAGAGAACATAGGCAAAATATTCTTGAGTATAAACTGTAGAAATAGTTTCTTAGATCAGTCTCCCAAGGCAAAATAAATAAAAGCAAAAGCAAACTAATGGGACCTAGTCAAACTTAAAAACTTTTTTACAGCATAGGAAACCATTAACAAAATGAAAAGATAACCCACAGAATGGTAGAAAATACTTTCAAATAAATGTGACTGACAAGGGGTTAGTAACCAAAATATACAAAAGCTCATGCAACTCAGTACTGGAAAAAAACAAACAACCGAATCTAAGTAGGCAGGAAACCTAAAGAGAGATTTCTTCAAAGACACACAGATGGTTAACAGGCACAAGACAGGATGTTCAACTTGGCTAATTATTAGAGAAATGCAAATCAAAACCACAATGAGGTATCACCTCATACCTGTCATAATGTCTATCAAGAGTAGTGAGAGATAAACTGCTACCTTAGAGTGAAACATAACCATATATAGTAGTAAATCAATAAAGAGTTGGTTTATTCTCAGCATGGCAGGTGAATCACCATGAGGCTTTGAGATCATTCATAGTCTAAGAAAAGTGAAAGTCGCTCAGTTGTGTCTGACTCTCTGTGACCCTATGGACTGTAGCCCACCAGCGTCCTGCATCCATGGAATTCTCCAGACAAGAATACTGGAGTGGGTTGCCATTTCCTTCTCCAGGGGATCTTCCCAACTCAGGGATCAAACTCCAGTTTCCCACATTCCAGGCAGATTCTTTACCATCTGAGCCATCAGGGAAGCCCCTATAGCCTAAGAGAGAAAACTTAACTTTCCAAAACAATTATATGTCATGTAATTAGTCACTCAGTTGTGTTCGACTCTTTGAGACCCCATGGTCTGTAGCCTGCCAGACACCTCTGTCCATGGAGATTCTCCAGGCAAGAATACCAGAGTGGGTTGCCATTTTCTTCTCCACTATGTCACAGTTTATAATAACAAATACATCTTCTAATAACAACTGTGTTTTTTTTTTAAAGTTTGTTTGGTAAAAGGTTACACCCCTTGGTAGCAGCATAAAAACTTTATAATTAAACAATGAATATTTAAAGAGAAAAACAAAGCATGTAAAGATTTAAAGTTCTGTAAGACTGTTACAGTTAGATCTAGACATGCAATGACGGACTGGTTACAAGCTGGGAAAGGAGTACATCAAGGCTGTATATTGTCACCCTGCTTATTTAACTTATATGCAGAGTACATCATGCAAAATGCTGGGCTGGATGAAGCACAAGCTGGAATCAAGATTTCTGGGAGAAATATCAATAACCTCAGATACACAGATGACACCACCCTTATGGCAGAAAACAAAGAAGAACTAAAGAGCCTCTTGATGAAAGTGAAAGATAGTGAAAAAGTTGACTTAAAGTTCAACATTACATAAACTCAGATCATGGCATCCAGTCCCATCACTTCAAGGCAAATAGATGGGGAACCAATGGAAACAGTAACAGACTATATTTTGGGGCTCCAAAATCACTGCAGATGGTGACTGCAGCCATGAAATTAAATGACACTTGCTTCTCAGAAGGAAAGCTATGACCAACCTAGACAGCATATTAAAAAGCAGAGACGTTACTTTGCCAACAAATGTCCGTCTAGTCAAAGCTATGTTTTTTCCAGTAGTCATGAATGGATGTGACCATTGGACTATAAAGACAGCTGAGTGCTGAAGAATTGATGCTTTTGAACTGTGGTGTTAGAGAAGACTCTTGAGAGTCCCTTGGACTGCAAGGAGATCTAACCAGTCCATCCTAAAGGAAATCAGTCCTGAATATTCATTGGAAGGACTGATGCTGAAGCTGAAGCTCCAATATTTGGCCACCTGATGCAAAGAAATGACTTATTTGAAAAGACCCTGATGCTGGGAAAGATTGAAGGCAGGAGGAGAAGGAGACAACAGAGGATGAGATGGTTGGATGGCATCACCGACTCATTGGACTTGAGTTTGAGTAAGCTCCGGGAGTTGGTGATGGACAGGGAGGCCTGGCGTGCTACAGTCCATGGGGTCACAAAGAGTCGGAGAGGACTAAGTGACTGAAGTGAACTGAACTGAGGACTGTTACACCTCTATAAACAGTCTGTTTATAGTAGTCCCCTTTCCTTCCTGCTTAGGATGGCAAGATCAACAGCACTTGATTATGTTGTTAGTAAGTTTATTGTCAAGTTTTCCTATCAGATACAATTATAATTCTTTAATGAGTCAGTCAAAGAATTTAAGCTCTATAATCCTTAGTTTCCACAAGTCATCTGACGAATTCATTCACACTAAGGCATAATGAAGGGCTTTCCTGGTGGCTCAGCTGGTAAAGAATTCACCTGCAGTGCAGGAGACCTGGGTTTGATCCCTGGACCAGGAAGATCCCCTGGAGAAGTGAAAGCCTGCCCACTCTGGTATTCTGGCCTGGAGAATTTCATGGACTGTATAGTCCATGGGGTTGCAAAGAGTTCGAAATGACTGAGCAACTTTCACTTTCAAGGCATAATGACGCAATTCCACCAGAGCATGTTCGACTTTGAAGAGAAAGAGAAAAATGCCTAATCTCATATTGGAATTTACCACTGGAGGAATTTCTGAGATCATTTGTAAGACAAGCATGAGTAGATCAATGTCCATGGAACGTGCCAAGTTACTTTGGTAAATTCTTCCTTTGACCATTAAGACACCTCATGGGAACATTTTGCTTGCTTGAATTTGTGAATATACTTGTAAAATGTGGAAGAAGTAAAGAGGAAAATAAAGGTAAGCTCCTTCCAGAGAGGCTAGACATCAAATTGTAAGATTACTGGATGAAGGGAGTTTTCCATTTTCACAGCAATACTGTGTCACTCTAAAAGGCTCTAATAGAAGGTATACAATGAATAAACAGCATTACCTCCACTGCCATAGGATGTTCTGGAGTGCTATTTTTCAGCATTGATTACTTTGCTTTCCTATGTAAGTCCACTGCTGATGGAAATACACACACAGATGGTATGGCGGCATCTTGAGGGAATGATGGGAAGGGAAGGTGGCAAGGGGAACATCCTCACATTTCTCTATTCCCTACTGTGCTTGTATACCAGCCTCTGAGCCCTTCCCAGCTCTTCTTCCTCCCCTGACAGTCTGGTCCCCACTAAAGCCACATCAATAATAACCCTTTGGAGATTCCATTCTTCTACCCTACAGCCTCCTGCTGTATCCTTCTCTTGTCAATCTTCACCTGAATCCATCCTACATATATATTTTCTCTGCAGATTCTCCCAGGATGCCCACAAAATGCTAGAAAAATGAAAACGAAGCCATCTTGGCTGTATCAAATTTTCTGCTTTGACAGTGTTTTTAAGTTTTCTCCTTGATCTCTATTCACATTTCATTGTCCATGGGGCTGCTCCAAAACTTACTGATCTACTCAAGTATCCAGTACCCACCTGTACTTCCCTCCACTCACAAGACAACTTCTTGCTTTCCACAGAGGAAATTCAGGCCAGGACGCCACCACCTCCAATTTAAGCATTCTCCTATGGGTTCTTATTTTTCTCCCTCCTGACCCAGGGAAGACGGTCTCCTTTCCCATCAACAAACAATTTCTCTACTTGCAGTTTTCTTTTTTTTTTTTATTTTATCAAACTTTTTTTTTTAACTTTACAAATTGTATTAGTTTTGCCAAATATCAAAGTGAATCCCCCACAGGTATACATGTGTTCCCCATCCTGAACCCTCCTCCCTCCCCATACCATCCCTCTGGGTCATCCCAGTGCACTAGCCCCAAGCATCCAGTATCGTGCATCGAACCTGGACTGGCAGTTTTCAATCTACTCTTCTCTAAGCTCTGCAGGCATCTATCCTCTCTTTTCAATCCCTCTTTCTTAACCAAACCTCTTTAAAAGCATTGGAACATCCCAATCTTTTTAAGATATTTAACTTCCAATTTACACTGCCCCAAACTTACTTTTGTCTCTTCATCCCTTAGTTTCCAATTGCTTGAAGAGTTGTACACACTCACTACTTCGTTTCCTTTCCCTCTCCCCACCGCCTTTTTTTTCAGCTGTAATCTAGGACTCCACTCAAACTGCTCTAATTAGACAATCAATGAACCATTAATTGCCTCAATTCTTGGCCCCTTTTCAAGTCTCAGCCGACTTGGCATCCCAGTGGTATCTGACAATGCTAACGCACTCCATCCTCCCAGAAACATCCTTCTTCCTTGTCTTCATGAAGCCTGATCTCTCTCTCTCATCCTAGATCTGTGATGGCTGCCCTGCTGTCTCTTTCTTAAGTTTCAGTACTTATTTGCTGACATTTCTGAAATATGGGGTTCCCTAAGCCTTTATCATTGATCCTCTACATTTATTTGTGGGAGTCCTTCTCCCACCCCCATGGTGTCAACTGCCATTCAACACCAATGGTCTCCTAATGTGTATTTCTACTACAAGCCCCTCAGTAGACTCCCTGCCTCAGAACTCCTCCCCTCTCCCATTCCCAGTGTCACCCAAGCAGATGTGACCGTCGCCATAAAAACGCCAGAGGGTCCTATTGCCTTCAGGTTGAGGTTACTTTCTTTACTTTCTTTACTCAGTCTTGTCAGTTCTTTTCAAGCTTGTTCCAGTCTTCTGTTTTAAAATCCATTTCTTCCCATTTCCCAGTATTTGTCAGATGCATCTGGTCTATTTAAATATCATCCACATACACGTGATGGTCTTTCACGTCTTCATGTCTTTGTCACTCTGCCTGCAGTTCCCTTTCCCATCCCCACCTCTACCCATAACCACTCCCGTTTACCCCACCCCAAATGTTACTCAAAGGAAAATAGCTAAAAATAACTGATATTTATTGAGTGCTCACTATATGTCACAGACTATATGAGTGTGCCACGTGTGTCATCTCAACTAATCCTCAAAACAATTTGATCGATAGGCATGATTATTATTCTCCTTTTTGTATATAGGAAAACAGAAGCTTATAGGGTAAAGGAACTTCTTTAAGGTCACATTCTCTCCAGAGGATCTTCCTGATCCAGGGATCAAACATAAGTCTCCCTCATTGCAGGCATCTTATTCACCCTCTGAGCCACTAGGGAAGCCCTTAAGGTCACACAGACAGTAAAGAAATTTGACCTGACTCCAGAGGCTTCTCTCCCTACTACATGTTCCCAAGACCTGTTCTTCTCCCACATGTTTCTGTTTCTATTCAAGTCACATTCCTCCTTGACTACTCATTCATCTCTCTGTCCTCTGGTACCATACTGAGAACTTCTGGAGCAAACAAAGTTGGTTTTCATCTATTCCCTCTTCTTACCCCCCCGAAATGCCTGACAAATACTGGTGGTTCAACAAATGCCTTTACATCTGAATTTGAAATGCATGCACTATACATATAGACTAACAGGTGGAGCCCTGGAGAAGGAAATGGCAATCCACTCCAGTATTCTTGCCTGGAAAATCCTATGGACAGAGGAGTCTGATGGGCCATAGTCCAAGGGGTCATAAACAGTCAGACACAACTGAGTGCCTGAGCAAGGAGTGGAGACAAACTTCAGGGCCAAAGATCTAATTAGCCTGAGTGACTGCCAGCATTCTGAATGATCCACTTTTCACTGCGCCCCAGAAGAGGGCAAAAGTCTACAGCTCATCCTCTGTCTCCAAAGCTCTTGAAATAGACTGTCTATGCAGAACTGTTCAAATCACAGTAACTTTACTTGAAAGAATGTTCTGTTTCTAGAAAGACTGCTTTTCAATTTTCTACAGAATGAACACTTGAGCTAGTGACTTAGCAGTCCTGTGATACTGAGATGTTAAGACCAAGTGATCAGCCATTCAAAATATTGCAAAGGCAGAAATGCAATTCTTACAGATTATAGTCCCAATAACAGCTTCCTGTTCTCCCAAAACTATTCTGCAACATCTTAAGTTCACACTGGAATGAAGAGTCTGTGTACTATAAAAGGTAAAAGAAGAGAAGAGGTGGTTAAGTAACCAGAGGGCATAAAATAGAGGCATCACCTTGCTCTCATTGCATCCATCTATCTTCCTCAAACAGAGAAACTGTAAGTCTCTCTATGGCTATCTAACACTTTGTAACAGGATGCTTTATATTTAGCTGATTTCTAATGCTAAGCACTAGCTTTCCAAAATCCACTGAAGCTTGACTTCAGAAATTGGTGACATGCAGTTGTATTTTACTTGGGATGCAAACAGGCTGATGCCTTCATTTGGATGTAAAAATGTGACCTATTTTTAAAGCACTGGGAGATATTTCTGAGAAAGGCAAGCAAGGAGCCAAGGTGTTATAACAGCACATCAGTCTGAACTGCCACTCTTGTCTTATGGAAGTTCGGTCCTCCATCACCCCTCCTCCTCACTCACATCACCCCAACCGAGTGAGAGAATGGAAAGCATCATATGTCTGCTTAAAGAGTGTCATAGTTGAGAGAGAGAATATGGAAATCAATAATCTAGACTCTTCAATCTATAGATAGAAAATCAGATAGGAGACTGACTTCCTCTGGATTCTCACCAACTTGACAAAGTCCTGCTGGATCTGGCAAGAGCCAGTACTGTGCATCTCTTCCCAACTCTGCATTCACTGATAACATGTTTGTAGTTTGAAACTGGTCATGGCAGGAGTATTTACACCATGGAAACTGACAAGTGCTACAAATCAGAGCAGTTTGTCCCCCTTGCAGAGAACTCAGTTCAGTTCAGTTGCCCAGTCATGTCCGACTCTTTGTGACCCCCATGGACTGCAGCACGCCAGGCTTCCCTGTCCATCATCAACTCCCAGAGCTTGCTCAAACTCATGTCCATTGAGTTGGTGAGGCTATTCAACCATCTCATCCTCTGTCGTCCCCTTACCCTCCTGCCTTCAATATTTCCCAGAATTAGGGTCTTTTCCAATGAGTCAGTTCTTACAGATACCTGGTTTACCAGAAACCACTGTTACATATTTTCAAATATGAACTCAATTATGTTTTCATATTCTCATGAGTTGTGTTCTTTCACTCTCTTTCTTGCCTGTTTGCTTTCATTAATTCACTCAACAAGTAGTTAGTGACCACTTTTTATATACCAGGCACAATGCAGAGAGTTGTGGACAAAGTGATGAAGAAAACAAGCCCTGTCTTGACTGAATCGAACGGGGAACATAGGCCTTAAACATATGACAGTTATGGCTATAAATAAAAGACTTCATATGTGCTACAAAAGCATGTAACAGAGAGGCATAATCTAAGATGGGAAAGTGACATATTAAAAGGAGGTCTTCCTACCACATTAGCACAGAATGGCCTATGTGATTCCAGAGTGTGCTTTGCAGCCAGACAAAACTGAGTTTGAATCCCAGCTTTAAATATTCTTATTGGTGACTTTGGACATGCTCTCAAAGCCTTAGTTTTCTCTCAAGTTAAATGAAGATAATCATCGCAGTTACTCCATACAGATGATGTGAGAGTTGACATAATAAATAACACAGGGAATGTCTAGCCTCCAAGCCTGCCATGTAATTGATGTCAATAAAGAGTGCATATCTTTTCTTCCCACTGCACGTCTAGAATGCTTACTCTGTCCATTGCCTTTAAAGGACATATTTTTTGCCTTCATGTATAATTTCTCTGAGAAAGCAGGAGACTTGTGGAGGCCATCTGGTAACAGTGGACACTAGCCAAATCATCACTAATTGCCTAAGTGCGCTGGCTCTCCTTGGTGATGGGTTTGGCAGGTCTAATTACTGGAGACCACATGACATCTTTGAGCTGCTGCTGTTGGGAGCTTGAGCCCAGGCCAGCAGCTCCAGGTTCCTTCTGAGTTTGGAGAGGAGCTTTCAGAGAATCACGTTTAACAAAGAGCTGGCAAAGGGGGATCCTGTCTGCTCCCATGTCCCCCAGGGGTGGGAGCTTGCTGTGACTGAAAAAAGCACAGGGTCTGTGATTAGGGTGACAGATGGAAAATGGAAACACTCACTTAGCAGCAGTTAGTGACCTCTGAGGATCGATCTTCAAGCAGCTCCAAGCCTTTGGCCTGGGTTTTGATTTGCAAAATGAAGGCCAGGGCTCCCCAGCCTAGAGTAGGAAACAGATGCTTTTTCCAGGATTTACGTACCATATAGCCTCACAGCTGCCTCTCTCTGCACGGCCACATGTCATCATACCTCAGTCTCAATAACAAACATGAAGATGCGTGCTACGCAGGACAGTGTCTGGCACACAATAGGGACTCCACAAATATTAGTGGGATAAATGAGAGCTATGTCATCCTCACCCACCTTCACTGCAGTTGGCTTTGTGATTGTTTCTCCTTCCATCCCCCTCCCTGTTGTTCATGCTGATAGAATACATGAGGAATGTATAGAAAACACTTAGCACAGAACCTGGCACATGGCAAATGACCAAACAACTTTACTACCATGAGTTATTTCCCAAAGACAAGCAAAAAGACATCATTTCTCTCTGCTCTTTAGGTTTAGCCTTGGATAATGTGAGCACACACCTGGATGATATCAGTCTCTTCCCCCACATCATGGCCTTGACTGAGTTACAGCAGAAATTCACACCCTTAGCTTTTCTTTTGTTGAAGGTCAAAGAGAAAAAAATGTTAGCATTTGCTGAATCTCAGACAGCATGGCACTTAACAGTTTACAAGGGACTTAACAGTATACAAGGTCTTTTCCAACGCATTTGCCTCACCCTGCCCTCCTAGAGCCCCTGAGAGTAGGGTAGAGATTATCAACTCTATTTAACATTTGTAATCAGTGGAGTTTTTCAGTCTCAGCAACCTACCCAAGGTCACAGAGCCCACAGAAGAGATGAGAAAAACACAATAGAAGACAACACAAAATTCTGCCAACTCTTCCTTCCACAGCACTCCAAAGTGGCATTTTCTTCTTCCAGACAATTCTCAGGTTGCTAATATTTACCTAAACCAAAGCAGGAGCAAGAGGCAGTTACCAACGTTGCTTGATGTCCTATTGTCAAAGCAACCTTGCCAAGAACAACCACATGAGGCTTTTCCAATGGAGCATGAAAAGAATGCTTAGACTTATAAATATACAGAGAAGAGAAGCCCCAGGAACATATGTGTATACAATCTGCCTCAAAGGTATGCCACAGAAATGAATAATCAGGAGTGAACATGTCCCCTGGCCTAACCAATAAGTCCCCAGAGAGGAATAATTAAGGATTCAATGGTCCTCCAAGCACCCACCTCCTTCACCCCAGCTCAACTGCAGAAAAATTCGAAAAGACAATTTGTACACTGGTAACAATGGGAACCAAGCTATTTTCATATTTCCCTTCCACCAAGACTTAAGTTTCCACAGCGATTTTGTGTAAGGCAGTTTTCCCCCTTTCCCAAAGACTCCATACTCACTTCTACCAAACATGCTGGCTTTAAAGAAAAGAGGAGAAAACATCCTGAAGCTATTTTGGTAAAAGCTGCATGTATGTGGGTTGGGGGTTGGGAAAGGGAAAGGAACGATGCTTGTAGGGTTATGAGATCAGATGATACTTAATAAACAATTGATAATCTCTCATCTCTGGCTGAACCATCAATATTATAACACATTGGTCACTGGAGGTTTTTATTGTTGGTTTCAGGTAAATCCAGCTATTCTCCTTCAGCAATCATCAGGTTTGACTCCTGAATTCTTTCCCTAAGCAAGAGTGCAAATTTAGATCTAGTCTCTAATGAAAGCAACTCAGCAGGTAAAATATCCACGTTCAGAAGGGTGTCCAAGGAGACAGACAGGGGGTCTGGGGCCTGAATCTCCTACTGAGTGAGCTCTATGTCCTAGGCCACAGAGTTCACCCCTGCTGAGCCTCGGTTTTCCCATCTACCTGTGTGTGTGCTAAGTCCCTTCAGTCGTGTCCAGCTCCGTGCGACCCTATGGACTGTGGCCCACCCAGGCTCCTCTGTTCATGGAATTCTCAGGGCAAGAATATTGGAGTAGGTTGCCATGCCCTCCTCCAAGGGATCTTCCCGACCCAGGGATCGAACCTGTCTCCTGCAATTCCCGAATTAAAGGCAGATTCTTTACCACTGAGCCACCAGGGAAGCCTCCCATCTACCTATGTGGGGTTATTTGGAGGTTTGACAGCACACTTAGAAAGTTCACCCAGGCAAATCCTCTCAGTCCCACTTTTTATTTTAGCCACTGCTGAGGCAAACGGGTTCATGTGAGCTGGGGTCAGGTGTGCAGAAAGGCGGCCTTTCTCACTTCATGAAGCTAGCATGTCCCTCTAGTTTTCAGGCTTCCCTGCCACAGTCATGCGGGGCCCCTGTAGGAAGTGATAGGTAGTCAAATGTGCACCCCAGAGCTGTGGGTACACCCTTGAACAATGGGGGTGGAAGTTATGAGCAATTCCTCAGGAGATAATGGGTGCTTTTCCGGAAAGGCAGACATCACATTGTCCAGACCCTGGAGGATACCTTTTGGGTTATATGATTCTATAGAAGCTATTCTATAATGGTTTACACATACACATACACGTTCATTTCTAATGTGATGTCTGCAAAACATGGTGTTCAGATGCCTTCCTTAATCACTTAGCTGGAATCTTTCCAGATTTAGTCCAGAGGGAATCTCTCTTTTAAGGACCTGGGCTATAGGGGTACACCTCTTCTTTTCTGACCTCCTTGTAATAAATTTTCCTACACCTTGCAAAACTGTCCTTCTCCAAGTCATTATATCCCGCCATTGTTGGTTGCACTCTCAGGAGGTATTTATATGGTTATAAACCAACCAAAAAATGGTACAACTTAAGGTTAGGATGCTTTTATGTGAGACTGGAAATAAAAGACAGAAATCAAAGTATATGTCTTCCCCAGCTCCATGCAGCTTGGATGATGAGTTCTCAGCTATGATCTTGCACGAGGCATTTACACCTGTGCTTCAATCCATCCAACCAGAAAAATTAAATGCCATTGAATCACTGCGGCCTTTAGGCATGGTTCAACTGGGTGGTGAAGAATTAAAGTCCTGCTTACTGCTTACACTGTATTGTGACAGTCAGGCAGTAAGCCTGACCCAAACTGTCATCTCCACACCCACTCATCTGCAATCATATGAGGGGTTATCTTCTTTTTGTCTCTCTACCTTTTCTCCAAAGAGCTAAAATCTTTGGATTCCATTTGTCTTAAAACTTACTGATTGCTTCCTTGAGTCCTTTAAGAAAGAATACAACCCAATGCAACCCTACAAAGGTTTTTCAGAAGAAGGTACCATTCTCCCTTCATTCCACACTTCAGCAGGCTTGGCCAACTGGGAATCAAGAAAGCCTGTCAACTTTATTTAATTAAAATGAAAAGAAAGAAAACTCACTTTAACATTTCTAATCAACAGGAGTCTAATAAGTCGTGTTGGTTCCTGGAGTTGAGACACAGTAGGGCATGTTTGGAGCTAATTTGCTTCATTAATATTCAAAGGATGTAGATCACTAGCATTTTCTAGGAGACTCAAGAACCAAATATGTCAAAGAGGAAGTTTTATTTTGTGTATGATGTTAAACAGATGTCCCACATCGAACCAAATGTAGCATCTAATATAAAATGTTGTCAGTTAGAATAATTATATTATTTCCTGATGCGATTCCACTTTCAAAATGGATTTGTAACTCTCACCTTAAGATCCCTCCTCTGCTCTAATTTTTAGAGTTGACACTGATGCTAAGACCACCAGGACTCGCTCTGGACTGGTGGAAATAATTTTAGCTCTGGAGCTTGTTCAGCTTGGGTTCATATTGAGGTCTGTGCAAATTCAGGTCTATCACCTTCTGGGTGATATTTTTAAAAAACAATTTAGTTAACTTGTCTTTTGTTCAGTATTTAACAAATATTTCTTGAGCACCTCAGTGCCAGATACTGAGCTAAGCACTAGAGAACTGGAAGAATCAAGGCCTTTGGAACCTCTATTTTCTTATCTATAAACTGGGGGTAAGTTCTCTTTCACAGGCCTATGGTGCTGGTAAGATACAGACATACATGGGGCACTGAAGACATTTAATACACAGTAGTTTTATCTCCTCCAGGCCAGGATAATCTGTACAGGTATAACCATATTGAGCCATTTAATTGCAAAGCTGGCATGTGATTTTTTGGCATGTAACAGCAAGGTTGAAATGTAGGATTTAAAAGGCACATCTGTGGAGGACAATTAAATGAAAACCCTCTGCGAGAATTAAACCAGACTTTGTTATCATGTGTAATACAATCTAACAAATTATAAATCAAATGCTATGAATCCATATTAATTCTTAAAGCAATTACTCATGAACACAGAGTCTTACAGATAGCATGCCTTCAGTAATGTTTTCATGAATAAAACGAATACATCAAGAAAGAAAAAGAGTGGACTGTGTCTTTAGCCAATAACAAAAACAATATTCTACACAAGCTACAAAGTCCTTTCACATTCGTGCATTTGATTCCTGCACGTATATGTATGTATGCATGCCCACACAGAAAGATCTACTAGGTTTAGATACACTTCTATGCATGGGAAATATCTAGTAAAGGCAAGAATATCCCTGGCTTCATGGAGCTTATTTCCAGTAGAAAAGACAGTGTGCAAAAGGAAGTAGAATGCCCAATAGTGACTGGTAAGGGAAGAAAACTAAAGTTTTCAGTTACTTCACATGTTCTCATCCCACAGTCTTTTTGACGAAAATTAAAAATATGAAGAAAACTAAAATAACGATAGAGGAGAGACTTTCATGACTTGCTTTTGATGAGATGGTCTGGAAAAAACTCTAAGAGGTGGTGTCTGAGTGAAGTACTAAGTGAGGTCAGTGAGCAAGGCTAAAAGCTAGTTCCCTCCACACTGGAACCCCAACATGGGAGTACAATATGCATATCTGAAGAAGAACAAGATCAGTATGGCTGGAGGGAAGGGAAAGAAGAGAGTATGGAGGTGTTGGGAGATAGGGAGAGATCCCAAGAAGCCAGGGTAAAGATTTTAGATTTTATTCTCTATGTGATCAGGTGACATAGAGCATCCAATGGTGGCCCCCAAATTCCTCCCCACCTCATTTACACATGCTGCTCCTCCAAGTAAGAGGTGGGGCTGTTTCCCATTCTCTTGTACCTGGGTGGCCATGGGAGAGCAGAATACGCTGATGCAACATTTAGTGACTTTTTAATTCCAGACCTCATTAAGAAAGGTTGGTTTTTGTTTCCTTCCCCTTTGAGCACTGGGAGCACTCTCTCTCAGAACCCAGCTGTCGCATTTCATGGAGAGGCCACATGAAGAACCCAGGTTGGCAGCCACAACAGACCAGCTGACAGTACCAACTGCCAGCTGAGAGAGGGAGCCACCTTGGATGCTCCGCACCACCAAAGCCTCCATATGATCCCATTAATAGCAAGGGGTAGAAGAATTACCTGGTCAAGTACAGCCAACTGCCAGAATTATGGAAGACAGTAACCCAGTATCACCTTAATTTATGGAACCAGGAGGGTTATTTGTTATATATCAACAGATAATTAAAATTGATGAGAGGCCATTGGATATGATCTCCAGAAAAATATGTATTTAATGTCCATAGTATCCCTAAAAAGTAGGCATCATTATGGCTCCTATTTTCTAAATGAAGAAACAGACATTGAAAACAAGTTTCCAAAACTTACTTATACAGTAGCTAAGAGACAGAGCCTGGTTTCAAATTTGGGCCTTCTGCAGAGTTCTCTCCCTTGGGTATAACTGAGCATAGATCCAAGCAAACAGGCCAATCTAAATTTCATGAACATAATGCATAATTTCAGATGCTCCATTAATCACAGTGCTATATACCTGGGCCATGCCTATTAAAGTATCTAAAATTTAAATTTAAAGCCAGAATCCTTCTACCATCTGTATCAGACTATTTAATATCCAGACTAAAAACACTCGGGGGATGCCAACATGTGAGCTAACTGAGAACTTAATGTCTACCAAATGCTTTGTAGCTGGGAAAGAAAAATGAACAAATTCATGAATTAGTCTCTGCTTGTTCTGAAATTTAAAAGACTTGGTATTAGTCACCCAGGTTTAGGGCTTCCATCTTGAGCAGAGACAGTCTTATTCGAAAATGTGAGTGAAGTTCTTCCTCGGCAGAGATGTGACGTTTGTGAAAATCCAAAGGTGTGAAGAGTAATGACATTTAGCTTGGTAGGTTGAGAAATCAACATTCAGTTTTTCACTGGGTGGGTAAACTGAAATTAAATACCTAGGTGTATTTTCTTTCTTTCTAGTACATGAGAAAATAGAGAGAAATGGCTGTGTACTTTCTACCACGTGTCATGTAATAAGGACCTTTGAAATACTTTTCCTTCTTCTGAATGAGGCATGTAGGTGCTAGGGAGGATGATGTTATATGGTAAATGGCCTAGAGCATTGTAGGCCTCAATAAATGCTCATTTATTGAAAGTGTCTCTTTGCCAACACTGAATTTCATCATCTGTAGAATGAGGATACTGCCCGAGAAAGCAAGCATGTCCTCTGACAACCTTCGTCTGCAGTGGCCACTGTCTGTCCTACTTTTTCACTGATCAGACTCTACCCAAGACCCTATTAAGACAGTGTCATAGATGCCCTCTCAGTTACTCACAGTTGCTCCTTAGAAAGAATTATTTTATCCTTTGATAGACAAGTATATGCTGCCCTCCAGAGAAGACAGTGGCACCCCACTCCAGTACTCTTGCCTGGAAAATCGCATGGACGGAGGAGCCTAGAAGGCTGCAGTCCATGGGGTCGCTGAGGGTCAGACACGACTGAGCGACTTCACTTTTACTTTTCACTTTCATGCATTGGAGAAGAAAATGGCAACCCACTCCAGTGTTCTTGCCTGGAGAATCCCAGGGACGGGGGAGCCTGGTGGGCTGCCGTCCATGGGGTCACACAGAGTCAGACATGACTGAAGCGACTTAGCAGCATATGCTGCCCTCAAAGATCTCAAGTTTAGGACTCTATGGTCTCATACCTTTAAGAAAAAATAATCCAGATTCTTCTTACAGTGTTGTCAATGTAACAAAAGGAGAATTATTTTAACATCAGCAACTGCACCAAAGCACCTACCATGGACTGAGCTGGGTGTTTAATTACTGAGGTATTAATTATCACATCATTCTTCACTGTGGTGTTTATAGCATCTTCATATATTTAGCATGTAGAAAGCACTTTAATTTTTTGAATGACAGGAAGAGCAGAAGTATCTATTAAAATTCTCTCTATAATTTGTGAGTCATAACAAGTTATATTTTCATCTAGACTTTTGAGGCATCAAACTAGAAATTTGATATGTAAGAAGTGGTACCAATAGAGATCAAGAATTGGGTAGCAATGGGGCAGGGGAGAGAATATTAGTAAATAAAAGCAGACTCACATAGTCTTCGAAACAAGACCAACTGTATACAAATCACTGTGTTAGGATTTTGGGGAATTCGAACTAGAGTAGAACATTCTGAAGGAACCCACTGTTTAGATGGGGAGATGCCTGGTATCTAACAACTCTTTGTGACCCCATGGACTGTAGCCCACCATACTCTTCTGACCATGAGATTTCTCAGCCAAGAATACTTGAGTGGGTTGCCATTTCCTTCTCCAGGGGATCTTTCCAACCCAAGGATTGAACCCAGGTCTCCTGCATTGAAGGCAGATGCTTTACCACTGAGCCACAATGGAAGCCTGGTATCCAACAAATTCAACAAAGATAAATACAAATATCAGGAGTCATTGTGCTAAATGTCAGACATTAAGCAGGATATGCTACATAGCTTAAGAAAAAAGGAAGGTCAGTGGGGCTGGGGCTTGGACAGTATCGTAAAGACCCATTGCTGTAGTATCAAGCTAAGTGCCCAGTACGTGGCTTATGATAAAGAAATACCTAGGAACTCAGCAGCCATCTAGCACACTTAAGTAAAAAGGAAGATGCCAAAGGTGGGTGGAGAGCAAAACCAGAGCAGAGGTGGCAGCTCCAGGTGGGCTCTGGACACAGGTCCAAGAGGTGAGAAGAAAATGATTCCCTTTCCACACACTCTGTCTGAGTAACCCCACTCCTGCCTCTGGCTTGGCCACGCCTTCCTGGCCATAGAGCCCCACGTGTCAACTTCACTCCACTCCAGCAAACATCTACACTCTCCCCCATGCAATCTTAGAATACTCCCTTGGAATGACCCACTGGGGTCTTCAAAGTCAAGTTGTCCAAAGCTCTTCTCCTAAGGCCCCTCTTGATTTCCCTTTTGTTCATACTAGGAGTGCCTTTGTGCCAGAATGGAAACTGTATCGGCATCTTTAATGTTTCCTTCCTCTCAGATAATCCTGTTGATTCTCTACTAGTTTCTCCATTTGTGGTTGTCTTCACCCTATTCTCTGGAGAATGAAATAGCACCCCACTCCAGTACTCTTGCCTGGAAAATCCCATGGGCGGAGGAGCCTGGTAGGCTGCAGTCCATGGGGTCGCTAAGAGTCGGACACGACTGAGCGACTTCACTTTCACTGTTCACTTTCATGCGTTGGAGAAGGAAATGGCAACCCACTCCAGTGTTCTTTCCTGGAGAATCCCAGGGACAGGGGACCCTGGTGGGCTGCCGTCTATGGGGTCACACAGAGTCAGACATGACTGAAGCGACTTAGCAGCAGTAGCAGCAACAGCACCCTATTCTCACTGATGATCCCTAAAGGTACCCATGGTTCACACCTCCCTGCATCTCCTTTGATCAATTGCATGTAATTTCCTCATGTAGAGCAGACGCACTGCATAAGGACCCACTGCAGTCCCTTCTATCTTATTAACCTCTCGAGAACAGCTTGGGTCAGCCCATCTTCCATCCATGTGCCTGTCACAGTGAGTACGCACCTACTACGTGTGCATAACTGAGTTGTCTGGTCAACACTTCCCATACATACACACCACACAATCAGAAATCATCTCTCCTTCCTATTCTTTGGACCATTTTTATCTTATCTCCCCTTTTACACTTGTAAGCTACTTGGAACCATGGTCAAGTCTATCACAGTATTGCTTGCAGTACCCCAGCATACAGTATACCGCTGGCATTCAATCAATGTATGTAAAACCAATTAACGCAGGGGATTGGCACTATACAGCTGGAAGATCCTAAAAATGCCACGTTCAGGGACTTGGTGTCCATCCAATAGGTACTGGGGAGTTCTGAAAGGCCTTGGATTTATGAAATGATTTCTGCAAGCCTATGGATGAGGGAGATTGTTCCAGCAGACAAAACAATCTGGAGGGAAGGGTCATCTGAGGAGAAGGAGCCTTGATTATCTGAGGAAATGTGATTCATTAAATACATGAAAAATTAGCTAAGAAAAAATAAAAGTATAAACATTAAAATGAGAAATGAGAGAAAATAAGTATATCATCTAGAGTTTCCATATCATAAATGGATCCCATGAAGATATCATTATAGTATTTTTCAACTGTCTGTGGTAATGAGACAGATTGGGTAGTGTTTGTATAAAGCCATCTTAAATCTTTTTCTGGGATAAAGAACAGTAAATATAAATAAACTATATAACTATGTAGTAATTGAAATAAACCTTTGTTATGTCAGGATTCTCTCTCCCACACTCTCACACACATCCAAGCCTCCAAAAGTACATTTAAAAAAGCAGTGTAGCTTCATTTATTTTCCCTAACCATCAGGTGTTAGAATTACATATAAATAAACACTCAAATAAAACAGAGGTACATTAAGACACATGGATGGACTACAGAACGTACTACCAGACACCAGATATATTTAGAAAGTTTGGCCACCTTCACATCCACGTGGCAGGTACACTGGGCAAGAAGCTTCTCTCACTGATCCATCACCTTGGCCAGAAGGCTTGGCTCCCTTCTCTAGTGCACTAGGTGGATATAAGAGTGAATAAAGATTCCCCTTAATGTCCCTATATGAGTGATGACAAGAAAGAGATGCTGACTATCTGGGCAGTATAATCAATAAACATAATGTTAACATTATGAATAATAGCTATACTATGAATAATGAGAAAAACTATTAATAAAGCAACTACTGCTAAGTCCCAATGCTTTTTCATATGCTATCTTATTAAATACCATAAGAAACCTCAAAGGTAGGCATTTCTAAGTCATTTTGCAGATAAGGAGCCAGAGGCACATAATATTCACTAGGCAATGAGGTAAATAGCTCACCCAAACTCAAAGTCTGATCTCTTTCCACTACAGTATGCTCCTAGGATTTAACCAGTCAAACAGAAAATGCAAAAGTATTCCCAGAAGGTGAAACAGCAAGAGCAAAGGCATGGAGCAAGGGAAACCATGGAATTTTTTGCAAAATGAATGTGATCAGTCTGCATGGAGATAAATCAGTGTTGAGGGTGTGACGAGAGAGTAGCCTGAAAAGATAAGCCCAGGTCATGTACTGAGCAACCCATGGGCTGGCCCTTTACTCATTATTAAGTCAGAGGGGCAGCCAGAGGAAATCAGCGTTTTATAAAAGGTTCCTCGATTGCCACCCCAGTGGAGGGGACATAGAATTGCAGATGGTGGACATGGCTGCAGAGTTCCAGAGGAGACAGGCCATGGCCCCTCTCAGGAATAGTGGTAGTAACGAATGTGACTAAATGAGCAAAAGTGGGTAGAGAAGTGACTAGTAAGCAAAGCAGAGGGGAACACATGTATTTTTCACTCCTGAAAAAAAATTAAAATCTTTAAATATTGCTCTTAGAAAGGAAAGTTTTCATTTTAAAGGTAGTGGCAAAATCAAGTGAAAAAATATGTTGAGACATATCTATTACATAACTATGCATATGAATGAAAAGAGCACACACTTAAGTCATATGTGAGTGTGTGTGTGTGTGTTGTTTGTGTTTCTGGCATCAGTAATACATATCTAATTCATTTATCACACAATAGGGAGTACTTTCGGAGAAGGCAATGGCAACCCACTCCAGTACTCTTGCCTGGAAAATCCATGGACGGAGGAGCCTGGTAGGCTGCAGTCCATGGGGTCACTAGGAGTCGGACATGACTGAGCAACTTCACTTTCACTTTTCACTTTCATGCATTGGAGAAGGAAATGGCAACCCACTCCAGTGTTCTTGCCTGGAGAGTCCCAGGGACGGGGGAGCCTGGTGGGCTGCCGTCTATGTTGCACAGAGTTGGACACAACTGAAGCGACTCGCAGCAGCAGCAGGGAGTACTTTGGCCAAATATATCAATAAGTCCAAAACAGCCTCCCTCTATCCACATAAAATTCTGCCAGTGGCCTAAGAATCTAGCATATCTCGAAGGCAGATGATTTTATTTGACAATTTACTATAAAATGAAATCCATTTTCACATAATGATATCTCTAAATCGCATCGACAATGCTTCATCCATAGGCAAGAGTCAGAAGCAATGATTCTGAGTAATTTCAACATTCTGGAAAATCAATCTTGCCAGAACTCAAGGAATCATTTTCACCGCTGCCTTTTAAAAAGAAACAGTAAGAGTTTGGGGGTTAGATGTAGTAAGTTGCTTTGGAATTGAGGGCATATGACGTCACTGAGCCTTCAGCTTTTCTCTTCTATGGCTCTGATTTTCTGCTCCCATTTTATCATTCTCTGGTGGGAAGAGGCAGAGGATTTTTGAAAGAGCAACAAAATTTTTTTAAGGATTGATCATGGTTAAAAAGCAAGTGAAAAATGGTAGTTGGTGAAAAGAAAAAGTGGGTGACAGAATCCTGTTATGAGACGACAAATGTGTAGCCGCCTCTCAAAGAAGGGTTAATTAGCGTGCTTTTCTCCACCCTATCAAAAACCCTTGAGAACGAGAACCAGGCTTAATGACGCCCTCCTCTATCCCGAGTGTCTACCATGGTCCTTGACCCAAACATTACACTAGACGAGTAGTAATAATACAGAGATGGGAGTTAACATTCCAGGATCATCAAAGTTACAATCTCCACCCATAGTGTTTGAGAGAGAAAGCTCTCCAGTGAGACCTGGAGACCTACCTTGTATGTGCCCCGGGAAGACATTTTCAATTTTGTCACATCATGCCTTATTTATTCCTATATTTACTGGAATTTTATAAGCAACTATAACCTGTACTACTGTTTACGGTTTAGAAATAAATAGAATATGGTCACACTGATTGTCTTAAAGCAGTTTATGATTATTCAGATAAACCTCTGCAAGTAGCTTTTTTATTGTAGTAAAATGTACATAGCATAAAATTTACCATTTTAACCATCTTTAAGTGTGCACTCCAGTGACATGAAGTATATTCACATCACTGTGCAATCATCGCTATCATCCATCTACAGAATTCTCCATCACCTTGAACTGAGACTTTGCATACTACACACCAACTCTCCATTCTTCCCTCCCCCGGCTCCTGGTAACCACTATTCCACTTTCTGGATCTATGAATCTGGCTAAGTACCTTATGTAAGTGCAATCACATAATATTTGTCATTTGGCATCTAGCTTACTTTGCTTAGCATACTGTTTTCAAAGTTTATGTATGTTATGACATTTATTAGAATTTCATTCATACTCCAGTGTATGTGTGTGTATTTAGTTTATCCATCCAACCATGAGTGGACATTTAAGCTATGTCCTACTGATTATTGTGAATAATGATATGAACACTGCTGTATAAATATCTGTTCTTTGATTTCAATTCTTTTAGCTGTATCTCTAGGAGTGGAATTTCTGGATCATAAGGTAATTCAATTTGTTTTCTTTTTGAGGAACCACCATACTCTTTCCTGTACCATTTTACATTCCTATCAGCAATGCACAAGGGTTCCAAATTATCCACAATTTGACTGTGGCTATAATTGCTGTTTTTGTTTGTTTGTTTATTTTTGATAAAAGTCACCCTGACGGGTATAAGCTGGGATCTCATTGTGGTCCTGATTAGCATTTCCCTAATCATAGTGATGCTGAGCATCTTTTCCTGTGCTTATTGGTCATTTGTGTATCTTCAGAGAAATGTCTATTCTAATTCTTTACCCAATTTTAACTGGGTCATTTGTTTTTGTTGTTGCTGAATTGGAAGTAGCCTTTTACAATGACAAACACTTCTTTTTGAACCAACTTCTAAGACAGAGAATAGCAAACCATGACAGTAGGTTTTCTACCTATTGTTGCAAATAAAGTTTTATTGGAACACAGCCATGCTCATTTGTTGATGCACTGGCTGCTTTCACACTACAAAGGCAGAGCTGAGTAACTGCCATTGAGACAATACAGTCCCCAAAGCCTAACATATTCACTATCTGGCCCTTCATAGAAAGTTTGTCAGTAACTTTTCTGAAGATGTCATCTGGTTGGTCTGATTTTGAAACCGAACTCAGGGCTAAGGATCATAATTTTGGTCTTCTTTTAAGACATCTGTTCTGCATAAAATAGTCTATGATCGGCCCTTTGGTTTGGGGTTGCGAGACAAAACACAGCACAATCAATAAAAATCAGATTTCTCAAAAATAACAAATAAGGGTTTAGTATAAGTGTGTCCCAAATATCTCATGGGCCAGACTTATACTCTAGCCTTATTTCTTATTTATTTGAATATCAAATTTAACCAGATGTACTGTATTTTCACTTACTTGTCATGAAAGTCCTATCATCATTTCATAAAATTGGGGTTACTAATATTCCCTGATAGCTCGGTTGGTAAAGAATTCACCTGCAATGCAGGATACCCCACTTCGATTCCTGGGTCAGGAAGACCCACTGGAGCAGGGATTGGCTACCCACTCCAGTATTCTTGGGCTTCCTTTGTGGCTCAACTGGTAAAGAATCCACCTGCAATGCAGGAGACCTGGGTTCAATCCCTGGGTTGGGAAGAAGATCTTCTGGAGAAGGAAAAGGTTATCCACTCCAGTATTCTGGCCTGGAGAATTCCATGGACTGTATAGTCCATGGGGTTGCAAAGGGTCAGACACGACTGAGTGACTTTCACTCATTCACTCAATAAGCCCTAAACTCTTTGGAAAGCAGGAATAATTGTAACAAGCTATAAATCTTTCCCATAACATTTCCAAGTACTCGTTCTTCTAGTCTTTCTACTTGGAAGGCCCTTTGCCATGCTGCCTGGTCAACTCCTGTTTAGCTTTAAGACCTAGAACCATGTAAAGCTTTATTGGCTACATCCCAGGTGGAGCTGGATGTCCTTTCTCTATGACCCTACTGACACTGTTAAAAATATAAGTTAATGATATCAATAAGAGCTACGACTGACTTGTTGACTTCTATGTGGGAGGCACTCAAGAACACAGAGCAGGGTCTCAACAAATACTTAGCTGTGGAGCCCTCCCACAGCCTTCTATTTTATTCTTGCTACTGAACTGCCCAACCAGCTCTGCTTCACTGACTGGCCTAGTAGACTGATAAAGCTGCCTTTCAGGAAGATGAATGCAGAAAGTCAGCCATATGCCCCAGGACAAAACTAGAGCCGGGGTAAAGGGACTGCTCTGTGATCCCAGGAAATCTCAGCCTTGCTTCTACTCTCGCCAGATTTTAATGGGACAGGGTAATTGGTAAAAGGATTAGGGAGAGACGACAGGGATGAATGTCACTAATATCCTTCGAATTTATCCTTCGAATTTCTAGGATTTGAAATTCATCCTTAAAGCAGAGCTTTCAAGTGAGTATTACCATCCTTAAAGACTGAAGACCAACATCCAAGTAAGCAACAAGGTGCTGTGACTTTAAAAGATCGAGCTAAATTCCTAAAGTCACACATCTAGTGAACCTGGCATTATGACAGAAACCCAAATACAGGGGTCTTTTTCACACTGCCTCACTAACAAGAAATATAATTTCTTTAAAAGACAAAAACTGGAATTCAGAAAAATCAAATCACGTAAAAAAAAAAAAAAAAGAGGTTTGCTCAACTCTGTCATGATTTTGATATAATTCCTCATGCCTGTTTGCTTTTTTTTAACACTAATGTATAATTAAGAATTGATGTATTTTCTGCAAAACAAACCAGATTCACCTAGATAGACAACCTCAGACAATGCTTCCATGCTCTAAAAGATCATTTTCTAACCAGAAACCATATTCTTTCATGGAATGTGATGATGCTCTCAGGTGGAATTGGGAGCCACTGGGTCAGTTCCTGAAGCCCTAGTAGATCGTGAAATTAGGCACATTTTGAGCTGACCACTGGAGGCAAGTCAATGATGGACATGAAGAGTCAAATTCCATGGGGCATCAGAACTCAAAGGGCAGCTTTCACACCTTAGAGATCAAGTAATGTTCTATCAGTTTAGTTTTGCTCATGTTAATAATTATTCTAGTGAACTCTGAGACAAAAATAGAAACTTTACCACATTTTAAAGTTCAAGTTAAGTCTATAATTACTGCAACATTTCACAGCCACTGAATAAGTAAAGACACTTTAACATTAAAAGCAATGGAAATATCAAATATGGCAAATGAAAACTAATTATTAACCACCTAACATATACCATACCATATGTATACACAAAAATACAGTATACTTACTAAAAACAACTAGAGCTGGAGTATTAGAAAGTGAATATCCCTAACTTTACAAGTAAAGACACTTTGACCAAGAGAAGTCAAGATATATACACAGGATTCATATGTATAGTACATGTGAGTAAACTCAGACAATACACATATATGCACATACATACGTACATACACACATATACATGACGAGGGAGGGAGAATGAATGGATAAATATGCATTTGTAAATCAATTAAACCATATGTCAGTGGTATAGTAGAAACAATCATTTAAACAGCAGGTATCAGAATTCCTCTTGGATGAGAGAGTGTATTCAGATTGCTGAGTCTTTGAGAACATGACATCCTGATGGAATGGGGTGGACAGGACTAAACTGCTTTGAAGAGGAAATAAACAAGATGCGTGGGGAGGACAAAAAGAGAGGGGAGAAGAAGATTGGAGAAAGGAGAGTGGGATGGTGATGAGCGATGTGACAATCAAAAGCAGAAATGTTCAGTATTTAACTTATTTAATGTATGTCACCCATCTGTGGTTGCTCTGATATAGAGTGTCCAGAGCCTCTAACTCTCAGCCAAATTTGTAGTGTACACAGACTTGTGTGTGGATTTGGGATGAAATCAAGGTAAAGAGGCTAAGTTTCAGGGAGTATAACTGGCCACAGGAGGTGAGTATGGGGAAAGGCCATGTGCTCAGGGGGGCGGAAACACCACCAGCAGGAAGCATGAGGCTGCAAGGTCTGGCAAAGATCTGGAGAACCTCGGAAGAGCATGGAGCAGGGCCTGAGCTGCCTGGTGGGCTGTGCCCACACATTTCATGGACGTCCCTCTGTGGATGCACTGGGGATTTGGGTGGGTGTGGTCTTTCCTTTCTGGGTCACTGGCAGCAGAGTCTGAAAAGGTGGCAGTGATGTCTGAGAACTGAGGCTCCTCGGGAGTGGTCAGCTGAGAGGAGAGTCCTATGTTCCCCAGAAGCTGACCAGGAAGACTTGGAAGACTTGACAGCTGGGGCGGGGGGCAGGGGGGTGGGCAATGGTGCAAAGAGCACCAGCCAGGGCAGGAGGAAAGCTCTATCCTGACACCACAGGGGCTGGCTGAGGACAGCAAAGCTATTGAATTATTGCCCAAGTATCCCAGCTTCCTTGAGTCTTAAACCCTTGCACAGCCTTCTGTTATGGATAAGTACCAACTACCACCTCAGTAAATCAGCGTATTTTGTGTCCTAACAACCCAAGTCAAAGTCTGAAAGTCATATGCTACTACTATCAGCAGAGAAACAAAGGGAGAAGGAGACAGGCATGTATAAATTGAGTTAGTGTCCACTCCAGAGGACTGGCCAAGAATGGCCATGAGGCAGAGTGGTAGGCCACATTTGGAAATCTGAGCTTACCCCAGCATTCTGGAAAAATGTCTGTACTTAATTGATTGCCTTCTCAACTTGTAGATGCACTTTTTGGCTCTGTTCCATTCTCTTACATCACTGGGAAGGTCTGATATAAGCCTTTTTAAAAAAACAAGTAACAGAAAACTAAATCAAACCAGCTTAGGTGAAAAAGAAATGCACTGGGTCATGCAAATAGGAAAGGAAGGTATGGTGCCATCTCTAGGCAGGACCAAGACGCAGGTGATGGAGGAGGGTTTGGTCTCCCTCCCGTCTCACCCTGTCTTCCTCCATGTATCCTCAGATTGTCTTTCCCAGGGGGGATGATGGATCCCAGCACCCACAACTTTACCTTCCCCAGCTCAGCCCTTCCTCTGGCAATCAGGAACTTTTCCATCTCCCAACATCCTTTTACAAATTTACAAATGGTTTCTTAACTAATATTTGAGACTCTTATCCATTCCATAAGTACTTAGTGAGCTCTTCTGACCTTTGAAGCACGAAACAAATCCCTTCCTCTTGGGAAGCATCTACTTATGTGCCTGTGCTATTTCTGGGGGCAAGAGGTTCCACGCCTAGAACAATCTGAATGAGAGACCCATCCCTGTAGGGCCGTGGGGGGAAGTGAACACTGTTATTGGCAGCCCTACTGAGGATCATGGAAAGGCAGGGGGTCTGCCAATGACACAGGTGAGTACAGCATACAGAACACCAGATGCCCTATTCACCACCACACTTCCTATTTTCCCTCTAAATAAATTGCAGGACTGTAATCTCCAGCCCACCAGCTGTATTTAAGTATTCAGACAGGGAAGGATGCCAATGTCAACAGAACAACTCTCTCAATCCCCAATAAGGCAGCAAATACACAGGTGTAGAGCAGGCACGAGGAATATTGCCCACAGTCTCCAAGTCTGCAAACTAAGTAACTGTGTTGGCATCTTGGCAGCTGATCTTGTTTGCATTTATAAATTAAGTTTTTAATACTCACATTTGTAGAGGTGAATTTTTTTTTTTTTGGCATTTGACTTTTGTCTCAGAAGCAAAATGTCATGGTATTTTTTAAAGTGCATAGATTTGAAGCAAAAGCAAAGCGAGTGCCTTCTGGCTTGGAAAACAACCAGACTACATTCATCCTAAAATGAGATGTAAGGAGAGACCCAACGAGCACTTATCATTTCTTCACACAGGGGCCACACCTTGACTCACCCTTGACTGTGAAATTCTACATACTTTTAGCTGTGTATGTCTGCAGGAATGTCGGGAATATAATTCACAATGCCTGGGAGATTCAGGAAATTTGAGATTATATCCAGAAGGGGACAGGCAGGTCTTACAGGTATCACAAATGCTTGATGGGAAGCTGCTAAAGACAGTGCATCAGTTTCACCGAACGTCAAAGAAAGTCACTTGGCCCTGAACCTGAAGCAGAAGGATGATAGGAAAACCCATGACAAAGGGGGTGACACTCATCAGCAACCCAGGGCATCGCCCTTTTGTATCTGCTTGCTTACTTCTCTTTTTCCTACGCTAGGTTCTAAATTCTGTGAGGAGAGTGAACAAATGATTCTTAGTTATCTTCAAAATCCCAAGGCCTGGTAAAATGCTTTGTACATGAGGGTGATAAGAAAGAGACAGAGGAGGGAGCAGAGGAGGGGAGGAGGAGAAGGAGAAGGAAGAGGATGCAGGCAGCTTGCATTTACTGAGTGCTCATAACATTCCAGACACCATACAGACCCCTTTAAATGAATTAATTCTTTTAATCATCATAACATACATGAAGGTATTATTAAAAATACTTTTCCCTATGTTATAAAAAATGAAACTAAGGCACAGAGAAGTATAGTTATTTGTCCAATGTCACACAGCTATGAAAGGAAAGAGTTAAGACTGAAGTCGAAATAATGTGACTCAAGAGATCAAGTTCTTACATATCTACTGAGTCTACAGTCAATGCATCCGCAGAGTCAGACGCATCAGAGCACACAGACTAATTCACGAATTCACATCATGCATGACTATTATATCCTTTCATTTTGTGGAAACACATCCTCAAGTAACTTTCTAAGAAATGCAGTGCATAAGTGTTAATGTCTAACACTGCATGTCTTCAAACTGAAAATTTTCACTCTCAAAAGTTAGTAAGAGTATAGAGGGCACCTACCTCCCTGGCTCACGTTATTACCATAAGGAGGTGCTAGCCAGACAGAGGAAGTGGAATAAGCTTCAGGAGCCCAAATAACTGAAAAAAAGAGCAGATAAATTCATCTTTCTTTAGTTTGGCTGTAGAAGAGCAGATTCAAACATTTTGAGGGGGGCAAAGATTGATGGATAGAAGGTTCTAGAAAAACCCTCTTGGTGATGGAAATATTTTGTAATATGTCCAGCACTGTCTAATATTGTAACCACTAACTCACTGTGGCTATTGAACCCTTGAAGTGTGGTTGCTCTGACTTAGGAGACTGTGGTTAGTAGGACCAGAGTGGACGGAGAAGTTCTAGATTCCCCTAAAATGCAAGCTCAATAGGATGGTTAAAAAAATAAATCTCAAGAAAGAAATAAAAGAATTACAAGACCACCATGGGCCCATAGTTGGCACACCATGGAGCTCACAAAGTAAAAATCGTAGACATACAAGATGGAAAGAGAGGCTATAAAATAATAAAATCAGTGTTGAGAGTGCAACGGCATATGCCAAGTTACTGGATTAAACTTCTAATAACAACACCAACAAGAGAATTCTGACTTTTGATAACACAGAGGAAGAAAACAAGTAAGGATGGGATGAGGCTGCAGAGGGGGTCAAGGTGTGGATAACCACATTAGGGAGAGGGTTTGTGTCTTCCTCTTCCTGGGCAAACAGAATTCATTTGGTTGAAAGATAAGAGGGAAAGCTTATAGGAAAGCTCCTAGGTCTTCTCAGGGAATTAACGCTCTCTGGCCCAGAGCTAGGATAGAGATCCTCAATCAGGAGAATATAGAAGAATCACCTAGTCTTTGTTAACCATGCATGTTATCTGGGAACAACTCACAGAGGTTCTCATTCAGAGGGTCTGGGCTGGGTCTCAGGGGTCACCACAGGAGTAGAGCAGAACAGGTGCTGGAAATTCACTAACAATACACTTTGTTGAAGGCATCTCTGAAACAGGGTACATGCACTGCCAAGAGGAATGCGGGAAAGAAATGCTCCTCATGCTACTGTTACCTATCTTTTCCTCTAACAGAGAAAGAAGCCTTACTAATGATTAATACATGCATTGACAGGAGCACTTGTGCGTAATCAATAAGCAAACATACAAAAGTTAAAGCTACATGTTTGACAGGGAAATTTTTTAAAGAAAATAAAAGCGCTTGAAGCCACAACAAAAGATCACAGAACAAAAATGCATGTCTTCTTCCACTCCTGACACCTGTTTCTCAAATGTCCCTCTCTGAGTTAGCACTGGAGGCTTCTCTCCCCTTAGGAGAGTTTGTGCATGTTCAAACATATCTGAATCTCTTTTTTCTCTGGACGTAGACGGTATAATACTCAACACAATGGCCAGTATCTTGCTTTTATATTTTTCATTTAAAAATCTAAGTTGTTGATTTTTATATTATTGACGCGCCTCACTCTTTCTAGGCAGAGGGAAGCCACGCCATGGGGTGATTTTGAGTACTGACTCTAGGGCTAAACGGTGCGAGTTCAAATTCATCTCTGCCAAGTACTAACTGTGTGACTTTGGACAAGCGACTTACCCACTCTGAACCTTAGTTTCCTCATCTGAAAAGTGAAAATAATAATAATAGTACCTACTTATCTCACAGGGCTGAGAGAAGATTAAATGAAGTAACATGAAAAGTAATTAGAACCATGTCTTCTACATAGTAAAAGCTCATTATTTAAAAGGATCAGGCGACCTGATGGAAGTGGGCAAAGGAACATACTTTGAGAAGCTACAGTAATGCGGTTCCATCCGTTCATTTATGTGTTTAGCACTTACCATGTGTCAATTAATGAGTATACACTGTTGTTCAGTCGTGTCCGACTCTTTGAGACCCCATGGACTGCAGCACACTAGGCTTCCCTGTCCTCTATTATCTCTGAGTTTGCTCAGATTCATGTCCATTGAGTGTAAAGAAATGAACAAAAAGAATCCATTCTTGCCTTCATGGGGCTGATCAGCAGGACTGCTTATCCCTCCATCTACTCATTAATCCAGAAACCTGTACTTTTCCTTCTCTGTTTTCTTAACAAAATAATAAGGTATGCTCAGTAAACGCTTTACTATTTCAGTAATGGTAAATTTGCTACCATACAGACATCTCTGATATTTGTTATGCAGCAGGGACTTAATGATTCAGAAAGTAAATGAAATTTACTAAGAGCTGGCTCTTATCTAGCAAACTTATGAGGTTGGGCTACTCCTTCAGGTTCAGCCTCATCTTCTTTCTCTTTCCTCTCTTTGGCCACAATTTACTCTGAAGATCAGAGCCTTATGCTCTATTCCAGTGGAGAATCACTGGCCCTTATTAAAATGTCCTTACCTTTCCCCACATAAAGATGTCTTGGCTCTTGCTCACAGCCAGAGGCACCAATCCCCAAAGTTAACACATCAAATATTGATGTTTATAACTGTTTACTGTTTACGTGCCATTCCAGGGGAATGCACTCATTAAAGAAGCAATTCAGTCCAAAGAAATGCAGACCTAAGAGTAGAATTTTAGTAAGTACACCATTCATGGAAGGTTTTCACAAGGAATAGTCTAACATGGTTAGCCTTGATAATAAACTTTCTTCCCTGTGAGTGCTAGTCCCTTAAGACTTACAAAATACTCCAACATTTTATTTATCAAAATTTCTGCAGGCAGAGTTCACTCTTCCTGCTCTATAGATTAGGAAACAGGAAGAAATCAGATGTCAATAACTTATTTTAAATTTGAGGTGCCAAGAAAGCCAGAGTCAAAAAATTCTGATCCTCGGCCTTGATGTCTAGCCCCCTTTCCATCTTATTGTAGCCAGCTCACACTGGGGAGGGAGGTAGTTTGAAGAAAGAAGATTTATTACCAATTCCATAACCTACCCATTGTCTCTGAAAATTGCACCCCAGATTCTGCGCTGGCTGGTTATAAACCCAGCCATCTGTTTCAGCATCCTACCCATCGTTGTGATGAGTGTAATTCACACTGAAGTCCAAAAGGGGTATCTGTGATCTCAACTGGAAATGCCATCTCCCTGCAGTGAGCTTCCTAATTCAATAGCTGTGGGCCAAAAAAACCACTTTTCTCTTGTTCCTTTAGTTGCATTGCCCTCTAGTGGGAAAAGCTGGCACCACAGCCTGCAAAGCTATGCTGAGTTAAGGGAGTATCACTCATAGCCCTTCTGCATGGAGTGAAACAGTTCCCAGGCAGAAACTCTGATCCACCTGGGCATAACTCAGCTGGGTCCATTATTGAAGCAGTGAGTCATGTTCTCAGATTAACATGTAAGAACCTCTTTAAAGCTTCAGCATGCTTAATTGTATCACAGATAATATTACCCTTTTCTATTATTTTAAGTCATGTATATTTTCTACATTTCAGGGGGATAGCATCCTTACACACACACACACACACACACACACACACACACACACACACACATGTGCATACACATATACTCCACAGAAAATAACAGTTGAACCTAAAAAGCATCTGGCCCAGAGATTACACTAAGACGATCAGATGAGATTGGGACTGTGGGAGTGTTTTTCTGGTTCAGCTAGAGCTTTTTGCTTATTTGCCATTTTTCTAAAATGAATGGAAATATTTATAGGTAGACTTGCACTCTGTAGTTATCCTCAGTTTTTAATCACTTCCTATTGTCTTGGTTCAGGTTCCCCAAAGCAGACCCAAGACAAGGACTCGGTTACAACTGGTATATTTGGGAGAGGACCTAGGAGGGGGTGGGGAGACAGACAGGCAGGAGAGAGATGTCAAGAAAGGGTGTGTTATGGGATGGATTGTGTCCCCTCAAAATTCATATGATGGAGTCCTAAGCCCAGTACCTCAGAAAGTGCCTATCACTGGCAGTAGGGCTTTCAAGAGGCGATGAAAGTAAAATGAGGTCATATGGGTGGGCCCTGATCCACTGTGACTGGTATCCTTATAAGAAGAGTCCATTTGGACATAGACAGAGAGAAAATCGTGTGAAGATGTAGGAGAATACCAAAGAGAGAAGCCACAGAAGGAACCAACCCTGCCGACCCCTTGGTCTTGCACTTCCAGTCTTGGAAGTCTTTATACTGTCTCACAGAAGACAGTATAAATGTGCTGTTTAAGCCTCGCAGGCCACCGTGCATTTTTACAGCAGCCCCAGAAACTAATACTGGGTGTCACCACCGTGGGCAACCAGAGCTCAGCCCCGCTGGGGATCCTCCGAGAAACTTCAGGGAACACCCCTCAGAACTGTGCCACCAGAGACCGGGGAGGCCGGACACTTATCCTGGGTGTGGACCCTCTTGGCTGAAGGCTGTTCCCAAGAGCAAATCCATTTTCCCACTGAAAGACAAAGCAGGTTCTCCTGCTGCTGGAAAACAACACCTGCAGGCAGAGCAGCAGACAGAGCAGGCGTGGAGTTCAGCCGCTCTTAGCGGGTTGGGGCAATTGTCCACCTTCCCTGCAGGCAGCTCAGAAGCAGGTCAAGGGACTACAGGCCAAGCAGCAGCTGCAGCAGCTGCACTGAATCTCTAGGATATGTGGCCATGTCTATGAATATGCTACGCTGCTACCTCACAACCCATTTACGTCAATGACATGGCTCGCAAAGTGACCAGGGTGCTTTTGCACTCACTTGTCCCTTGCCCTGAGCACCCACAATGTCTTCCTCCCACCAGCTCACATGTCTCCTCCTGAGAGCCCTCCTCCAACCACACCAGACAGTGTCGCTGCAGAGACTCATTCAGGTTCCATCCACGTAACTGTGTACATGATACTAACCACCCCTGAGCCTCTACATGTGATCCTTTTATATGAAAATTGATGTGTATATCGTGAAGTTTCTGAATCTTAATGGGAGGACCATGTTTGCCACCGCTGGACAAAATAAGGTACATGACAGCTCTCGCTTTACTGTCTCCATCTGTCAGTCTGTTACACCCTCTTTCCAACGGTGTGCCTTGTTCCTTTAGTATTTGGGGCAAAACTAATGAGGATGCCCTGCATCAAGTGCTTCTCAGCTACAAGTCACTTTCAGATGCAGAGTATCAGAAAGTCAAAGTGTTAATCACTCAGTCGTGTCTGGCTCTTTGCAACCCATAGACTGTAGCCTGTCAGGCTACTCAGTCCATAGAATTCTCTTTTTCCAGGGGATCTTCCCAACCCAGGGATCAAACCTGGGTCTCCTGCATTTCAGGCAGATTCTTTATCATCTGAGCCACCAGGAAAGCCCAAGTAGAGCCTCTGAGGAGGCCCCTGAACATGCTGCTGAAACGGGGTGGAGGGGCCACACCACTCTCCCACGTCCTACAGACCTGCAGACCAGAGGCCGGAGCTGCTGCATGTTGCGCCCCAAGGTGACCTGTCAAGGCTGTGATGGCACCACACTGAGAATCCAGGTCTCTGGATTTCTAGCTTGGAGTCCTTCCTTTTCCAGAGGCTGTCAGCGAACATGAACTCCCATTTCCCATGCAACAGGTGGACTCCGAACAAAAGTAGAGCAGTCAGTCCTGGCTTCCAAGGAAATTCCCCATGAGAACCTGACTCTTTTTCCATGGCTGGAGCTTCCTCTCTCTAAAATGAAATTGTTTTATTATTTGGTTAACAATGGTCTTCAGCTGCCACTGTGCCATTAAGCTCCTTTCTGGTTGAGGAAGAAATTATATGAAAGAACACCAGAGTGACATATTCCCCCCGGCCCCCCCAGGGAAGGATCTACTGACTTTTTTTTTTCTAAAGTCTGTTTTGTATCTAAATGATGTCACAGATTAATAATCAACTATTACACTTGTAATCATGCCAGAGGCATCTTAGCTTGTGTCTCTGCCCTTTCTCCCACCTTGCACAGCAGGCAGAGTGATCCTTTGAAAGCATGTGACATATCAGGACACTGATTTGTTCAAAAGATCCCAGTGGCTTCACATCGCGTGAGAGTAAAGAGCAAAATCATCACATGGCCCTCACCTGACCTACCTCCTCCTCACCTCTCAGACCTCACAGCCTATGCCTCCTCCTTGATCCTGCTCCGCTTGCCTCTCAGCCCTGCCTTCTACTTTCTGAACCCCTCAAATGTGTGTGCGTGTGCATGTGTGTGTGTATGTACACAGGCCCTTTGCACTTGCTGTTTCCTTTGCTGGCAATTTTTCCCAAGATCTGTGCATGTCTACACTGATGCCTCCTTTAGGTCTCTGTTTAAACGTCACCTGTTTAGTGTGCTCTTCTGTGTGGGAAAGGATTTTCTTGTTTGACTTGCTGCTGAATTGCCAGCTTCTACAACACGCAATAAATAAATATTTGTTAAATTAATAGACTGAGTAAAAAGGGGGAGGGATATATGTGGTGTTTGGGTATTTGTCACTCACTTTGAAAGAATTATAATAAGGAATCAAATTGATGTAATGGACACACTTTACGTATGTAAAAATCAGCAAGACTGGCCTCACATACTGGAGGGAGGTGGGTACAGGTCTGACAATGGCAGAGAGAACTGATGGTCAGAGAAATTTCAAGCTCAAGCATTAGCAATGACATCGCACTGTCAATAAGGCAAGAAAGAAAGACAAGGAGAAAACAGGTCTCAGCAGATTTGCAGCCTGTGAAACTGATCTTTTTCATAACCTGAGCTGCATAATCCCCTATGTGTCTGACTTCAGTCTCTCGTGGTGACTGTCTGTCAAGCACCTATGATGTGATTAAAGGAAAAAAGGCTCTTGGGAGGGACACCATTTTGAGCATCCTAAGAGCAGTCCCTGAGAAAAGGACTGGAGGAATGCAATTTACTGGGGAGGTGATGACGGGAGAGAAAGGAAAGGAAACCAAGGAAAGGAGGCTTAACAAGCAAATCGTCACTGAAGACAAGAGGAACGCTGTCACACTGGGCACTCTGGGGGAGAGAGGTTCCTGCAAAGAAGAACCTGGGCGGTCTGAGTCATAAAGACACACAGAGGCGTCCAGAGGAGGGAAGGTCATAAGGGGCCCTGCCAGGCAAAGATTCTGGAACCACAGTGGTCAAAGCACAGGTGTCAATTCTCACACCCGGCTGTTTCAGACACGTGACTATTTCTCCAACCCCTGAATTTAAGTTTTCCTTTGAGCCATCATCTCCTGGGTGGCAGATTATCTACTTATGTTCACCCTTCCTTTCACACCAGAGATGCATAGAAGCACCAAGGCAATACAGGAAATGGAAGCTTTGGGGCTCTGGTTTGGGGTCCTGATGGTTAACTTTATGTCTCAACTTGGCCGAGGACACATGACCCAGATATGTGGTCAAACATCAGCCTCGATGTCACAGGGAAGGTAATTTTTGGATAAAAATACCAGAATTGAAAGAGACACGTGTACCCCAATGTTCATGGCAGCATTGTTTGCAATAGTTAGCACAGGGAAGCAACCTAGATGTCCATCGGCAGATGAATAGATAAGAAAGCTGTGGTACATACACAATGGAATTTGACTCAGATATTAAAAAGAACACATTTGAATCAGTCCTAATGAGGTGGATGAAACTGGAGCCTACTATACAGAGTGAAGTAAGTCAGAAATAAAAACACCAATACAGTATATTGAGACATATATATGGAATTTAGAAAGATCATAATGATGACCCTATATGCAAGACAGCAAAAGAGACACAGATATAAAGAACAGACTTTTGGACTCTGTGGGAGAAGGCAAGAGTGGGATGATTTGAAAGAATAGCACTGAAACATGTATATTACGATATGTGAAAAGATCACCAGTCCAAGTTCAATGCATGAAGCAGGGCACTCAAAGCTGGTGCACAAGGGCAACCCTGAGGGATGGGATGGGGAGGGAGGTGGGAGGCGGGTTCAGGATGGGGGACACATGTACACCCATGGCTGATTCATGTCAGTGTATGGCGAAAACCAACACAGTATTGTAAAGTAATTAGCCTCCAATTAAAATAAATTAATTAATTTTTAAAATATCATGTAAATCATTAGACTTTGAGAAAAGCATATTGCCTTCCATAACAGGACTGGGGATATAATCAGCTGAACGCGTTAAGAGAAAAAAGACTGAGCTCCCCTGAGGAAGAGGGAATTCTGCCTTCAATCATGAGGTGACAACATCTGCCCTTCCCTCCATCTTCAGGATGCCAGTCTGCCCTGCAGAATGTGGACCTGCTGGTGTCCACACAGGACCCAGTGCCTTAAAATGCATCTCTCTCTCTCTCTCCCCGCCCCCTCACTATCCCTCTACCCCCCCTCCCTCCCTCCCTCTTTCTCTCTCCACAGCCAGCCACACACACACACACACAATTGGTTCTGTTTCCTTCAGTTTAGTCTAGTTTAGTCTCTCAGTTGTCTCCGACTCTTTGCAGCCCCATGGACTGCAGCACTTCAGGCTTCCCTGTCCATCACCAACTCCCGGAGCTTACTCAAACTCATGTCCATCAAGGCAGTGATGCCATCCAACCATCTCATCCTCTGTCATCCCCTTCTCCTCCTGCCTTCAATCTTGCCCAGCATCAGGGTCTTTTTTAGTGAGTCAGTTCTTTGCATCAGGTGGCCAAAGTATTGGAGTTTCAGCTTCAGCATCAGTCCTTCCAATGAATATTCAGGATTGATTTCCTTTAGCATAGACGGGTTGGATCTCTTTGCAGTCCATGGGACTCACAAGAGTCTTCTCCAATACCACAGTTTGAAACTCTCAGTTCTTTGGTGCTCTGTTTTCTTTATAATCCAACTCTCACATCCATACATGACTACTGGAAAAACCATAGCTTTGACTACACAGAACTTTGTTGGCAAAGTAATGTCTCTGCTTTTTAATATGCTGTCTAGGTTGATCATAGCTTTTCTTCCCAGAAGAAAGCATCCTTTAATTCCATCTGCAGTGACTTGTGAGCCCAAAAAAATAAAGTCTCTCACTGTTTCCATAGTTTCCCTATCTATTTGCCATGAAGTGATGGGACCAGATGCTATGATCTTAGTTTTCTGAATGTTGAGTTTCAAGCCAGCTTTTTCACTCTCCTCTTTCACTTTCATCAAAAGGCTCTTTAGTTCTTCTTCACTTTCTGCCATAAGGGTGGTGTCATCTGCATATCTGAGGTTATTGATATTTCTCCCAGCAATCTTGATTCCAGCTTGTGCTGCATCCAGCCCGACATTTTGAATGATGTACTCTGCATATAAGTTAAATAAGCAGGGTGACGATATATAGCCTTGACATACTCCTTTGCCAATTTGGAACCAATCTGTTGTTTCATGTCCAGTTCTAACTGTTGCTTCTTGACCTGCACACAGATTTCTCAGGAGGTAGGTCAGGTGGTCTGGTAGTCTCATCTCTTTAAGAATTTTCCACAGTTTATTGTGATACACACAGCCAAAGGCTTCGGCATAGTCAATAAAGCAGACATAGATGTTCTGGAACTCTCTTGCTTTTTTGATGATCCAGCAGATGTTGGCAATTTGATCTCTGATTCTTCACATACTGTCAAAGCCTAGCTTAGAGAATTTTGAGCATTACTTTGCTAGCGTGTGAGATGAGTGCAATTGTGTGGTAGTCTGACCATTCTTTGGCATTTTCTGTTCTTTGGGATTGGAATGAAAACTGACCTTCTCCAGTCCTGTGGCCACTGCTGAGTTTTCCAAATTTTCTGGCAGATTGAGTGCAGCACTTTTACAGCATCATCTTTTAGGATTTGAAATAGCTCAAATGGAATTCCATCACCTCCACTAGCTTTGTTCATAATGTTGTTTCCTAAGGCCCACTTGACTCCACACACCAGGATGTCTGGCCCTAGGTAAGTGATATGTTTCCTTACACCAACCTAAAATTGAGCATCACTTATTTGCTTAGTAATTCTTGCAAACATCACCAGTCCTTCCAGCCTCTGTTCACACTTACCCAGGATGGAAGGCAAGGTCTATCTGGGTCTAGCTGTCACTCAAGTACTCTGTGCCCGTAGGAGGGATAGAAACATCTGGCTGTTCTCTCATGTGTCTCTGGGACCAGAAGGGTCTCTCTAAGGGGTGTGTGGCCTTCTCCACCTGAGCACACCATGGCATCTGTTTCTACAGTACAATCCTGTGACCTACTAAGTATAGGGAATTCGACACACAAGATCTGCTACCTCTCCAGCCTCAGCCCAGGGTGCTCTGACTTGGAGATCCCAAACTTAAAATGCTATTCCCCGTACTCTTTGCCAAAACTGGGTGGGGAGCAGGCTTGTAGAGTGGAAGGAGGAGAGAGCAGGGCTCTTTCTCAGGGGCTCTGCTAGCAAATGTCCCTGGCTTCCCACCAGGATCAGCCTTCTCTACAATGTTTGTCATTTGTTTCTCCTGCTCTCTTCCTATTTATATTTTACTCTTGTAGGATGTTTTTACGGTTTTGTGTTAGTTTCTCTTAATTACTCATCTTTGAAGGAGATAAATTCTTATGAGCCAGATATGGATAAGAGATGAAGGGTGTGTTCCAAGCAGACAGGGATTTTCTTTGACCCAAGTTTTGGTGAGTTTGTTCAGCCTTTACATCTCCCCAACAACAAAACAACAACAAAAAACAATGGCAACAACAAAAAACATGGCTATGAGACTGTTCATGTTATAAATTTCTTCCACTGCCTCAGTGGCATAATGCTGTCAGCAAACGTGGCTGCTCTGTGATGCTTCACTTAGACCCACCTCTGTGATTTCTCAGATTGAAACTGAATCCAGGGTGACTCCATCTGTCTGCCCATGTTCCTCTTTCCCAAGCCCTACCTACCCCCCAGGGAACGTACGTTTTTCACACCAAAGTCATCTTGCTTGTTACTTCCCTGGTGGTCCAGTAGTTAGGAATCTGCCTTCCAATGCAAGGGAGGTGGGTTCAATCTGTGGTGGAGGAACTAAGATCCCACATGCCATGGAGCAACTGCGCCCATGCACCACAGCTACTGAATCCATGTGCCTCAACTAGAGAACCCACGTCTGCCGACTACAGAGCCCACACACGACAAGTAGAGGGAAGCTTGCTTGAGCCACATCTAAGACTCAATGCAGCCAAAAATACATACATACATGAATGCAGGGTCACCAAAAGAAGCCTGCTTGCTCAGCTTCAAGAACTGTCTTTTCTAGGTGTTTCCTGAGATCTATAATTTCCTAAGATACCCCTAAGATCTAGGAAACTATATCTTAGGAAACTCTTACACACACACTCTATGAAACTTGGATTTCTTTGGTGTGCCTTTCCAACCATGTCACGGTTTGGGTTTCAACCATCACCTCCTTCCACTGAAGGTGGGATTTGTCTTTCTATTTCTTCAGGTGATTTTCTGCTGCTTTGTTCAAACCAGATGTTTCTTACGGACTCATTATCTATTCTGGGAGGTGGGGAGACTGGCTCCACCCAGCTCTGTGTTCTGCAGGGCCTGACTTTTATGATTGAAAATGCAGGGCCTCAGTGCCCTGGACTCAGAAGCTCCAAAGGTCAGGTTCTGGCAACTGAAAAGTCATCCCTCTCAAAACTTTTCTATCTGTGATGCACTTGAAAAGTCTGCTTTAAAACTCAAAGGATTTGACTTTTATATTACTTGAGATGTGCCTCAACTGTAACAACAGATGCTGTAACTTGCCTGGAAGGGCAATAGTTTAAAAAACAACAACAACTATTTACTGGGAATTAAAACACACCAGCAAACACATCAAATGATTATCCTGCTACACCATGTAATGGGTAACATTTCCGAGCCAAAACACTAAAGTGAGGGCTAATTATCTTATATTTTGGTAGAGTGAACTATTACAGACAAAATAAAAATTAGAAATAAATAAGTACCAAGTAACGGCAAAGGACAGCATTTCAGTAAAGGATCTTTAACCATTTTTCCTAAATCAATCAATCTGTCAGTCTCTTGCTCTCTCTCTCTGAGGCTGTGCTATGATTTAAATACTAAATTTTTTATCCCCATTTTTCAGTGACCGCCATGTCACCATGGTATCAGATTTGTTACACACAGGACATGATAAAATTTGCTATGATTTTGTCAGAAGCTGTATTATCTAGAAATCAGTGACTGTATAAATAAAACTATTTTGTTAGGCATCTACTCTTGAGATATATATTACATTTCTCCTCTCTCACAGTAAGCTATCATTCCCAAGGCCTGCAAACTATACTAGTTTTCAAAAATACTATTTTTAGAGACAAACTAATAAGTTCTTGGTGGTAAAATTAACTAGTATCAATTAACATTTTTAAATGTTACCCATTCTCTGACACAGACATGGAAAGGATTTAAATTTCCGCCCACACTATCTTCTCTGAAAAATAAGTTCTGAGAAGTTGTTGTCTATGCAAAGACTTTCTTGTATTCTGTTTTGTATGAAATATCATACCCTTTCCTGCAGAACACATTTCAAACATTCATCTTTGGTCTGCAAGTTCTGCAGTGGCCTGTGCCCAAAGCAATGACACTCTGACGTTTATCAGCCATCTCAAATGGGTTCTTCCATTTTCGCTTTCTGGTCTACAGGAATACAAGGTGATGCAGAAGCTTCAGTGTTTAAAAGTGAATGGCAAAGCAATGTCAGTGATTCTGCATCCACAAAATGAAGATTTCAACTAAAAGAGTACATCAGGAGAGAAAGACCAGGATGAAGAGGAAAGACAAGGATGAAGAGGAAAAAAGAATGGCACCAGAGGACCTGGGTTCATGAGGTTATTCAAGCTGGTAACCAATCTGAGTCTTGTTTTTCTCATTGTGAAAATGGGGGGAAACAATAACCCTTGCTCCCAGTGGAACTATTTTAGGGGAAAGTTGGCAAATGAAGAGCACCATACAAGTGGAACTGTATACGCCAGCTGCCATTATTAACAAAGCACTGTCTTGTATTGAAAACCATACAAACAAGACAATGCATCCCTTTGCTGTGGCTCAGTTCAACTCTAACTTGGGTTGGGACCCCGAAAAGCAGAGTCTGAACCTAGGACCCTTATCCAGGAGGAAGATGGAATAGGGCAGGGAGAAAAGCCCAGCTAAGATGTGGTTTTGACAGCCTCAGCCTGATGCCACAGGGAGCTCTGAGGTGTGAGTGACACCACAGAAGTCACCTTCATTCGCAGCAAAGGGAACTTCATGTCAGAGCATCTGTCAGTGTCTGTGGAGAAGGTGGGAGTGACCTAACGTCCCAGGGGTTTCCAGGTGAGACAGTCCTGTCTGGCAAGGGCAGTTCTCCAATGCAGGACACAGCTGTGAGCTGTCGGCAGCCAGCACTCCCTGCCCTGGAAGAAGGATGCCCCAGCTGGGCCAACAACCTCTGGACTGGCATCTTCTACAATCACCTTTTTGTGTTTTTTTTGTTTTTTTTTTTTTTTTTTTAATTTTATTTTATTTTTTAAACTTTACATAACTGTATTAGATTTGCCAAATATCAAAATGAATCCGCCACAGGTTTACATGTGTTGAATCAGAAACATAACATTACCCAGATATTTCTTACACTGACTCCCTGTGAAAAATCAACCTCTATGCTCATCTACTCAAAGCATTCAACTACCAAAGCTGCTTAAATAAGAGAAATGCTGGAGAGGGTGTGGAGAAAAGGGAATCTTCTTACACTGTTGGTGGGAATGCAAACTAGTACAGCCACTATGGAGAACAGTGTGGAGATTCCTTAAAAAACTGGAAATAGAACTGCCATACGACCCAGCAATCCCACTGCTGGGCATACACACTGAGGAAACCAGAATTGAAAGAGACACGTGTACCCCAGTGTTCATCACAGCACTGTTTACAATAGCTAGGACATGGAAGCAACCTAGATGTCCATCAGCAGACGAATGGATAAGAAAGCTGTGGTACATATACACAATGGAATATTACTCAGCTGTAAAAAATAACACATTTGAGTCAGTTCTGAAGGATGAAACTTGAGCCTATTATTCAGAGTGAAGTAAGCCAGAAAGAGAAACACCAATACACTATATTAACGCATATATATGGAATTTATAAAGATGGTCATGATGACCCTATAAGCAAGACAGCAAAAGAGACAGAGATGTAAAGAACAGACATTTGGACTATGTGGGAGAAGGTGAGGGTGGGATGATATGAGAGAATAGCATTGAAACATGTATATTACCATATGTAAAATAGATGACTAATGCAAATTTGATGCATGAAGCAGGCAGGACACCCAAAGCTGGTGCTCTGGGATGACACAGACGGATGGGGTGAGGAGGGAGGTGGGAGGGGGGTTCAGGATGGTGGGACACATATATACCTATGGCTGATTCATGTCAATGAATGACAAAAACCATAACAATATTGTAAAGTAATTCAGTTCAGTTCACTCTCTCAGTCATGTTCGACTCATCACAACCCTATGGACTGCAGTACGCCAGGCCTCCCTGTCCATCACCAACTCTCGGAGTTTACTCAAAATCATCTCCATTGAGTCGGTGATGCCATCCAACCATCCCATCCTCTGCCGTCCCCTTCTCCTCCTGCCTTCAATTTTTCCCAGCATCAGGGCTTTTCAAATGAGTCAGCTCTTTGCATCAGGTGGCCAAAGTACTGGAGTTTCAGCTTTAAGATCAGTCCTTCCAATGAACACTCAGGACTGATCTCCTTTAGGATGGACTGGTTGGATCTCCTTGCAGTAATTAGCCTCCAATTAAAATAAATAAATAAATTTTCTAAAAAAGAGAGAAACTTAATCAGTTTAAAAGTCACTAGCTATGTACTGCTTATAATATCATTCATAGGCAAAAGCTAGACCTCAAAATAAGATCTGCTTGACTTTATCGAACCACTTGACATTTACTGAATTCCGACTATGTGCCGAGGCCTCTGCCAGTTACTTCCACATGGTAACTTACACTACCCTTGCAACTGCCCTATGAAATCATTAGATATTATCTTCCCTCTGCCCAACTTTGAGTTTTATGGTTCAGGAAAACTGAGGTTCACTTGAACAATATTCATTCGGGAGACAGAACTGAACACTTTAATACTTCACATTACGAGGGTTTAACGAGCTCTTTGAGAACCCCTGGTTCATATCTTGGGTATGATGAATGTAATTTTGGTACTTAACAATATTAAGTACCATAAACCAACATCTCAGAACCTCTATGCGCTCCAAGCTGCCCACAGGCACAGTGAAGAATGGAGCCATCAAACCTGGTCCCTGCCTTCCAAGAGTTTACAGCAGGGCAAGGGATGCTGATACACACACAATTCTTCCCTAATGCTGGAATCTCCAGAGAGAGCCAAGGAATTAAATCTAAATGCCTTTACTGAGCGCCTACTATGTGCCAGAGCCTGAACCCAGAGTTGGAGGCAGGTACAAAAAGCAATAAATGACAATCCCTGTTGCAAAAGATTATTCTAGGGTCTAACGATCTAATTTGTTCTTAGCATTAAACTTTCTGGCTCTTACATCTTATTTTTAAACCCTATCTCCACCTCAGTGTTGTATTTAATTTACTCCAGAATGGACATGATGGCAGTGGCCCCATGGGCTACATTATTCCACAAACTCATTCACATTCAAGGTGTCGGGTCCTTGCTGGAGAATAAACACTGACACTTGTCCTACTGGGACCACATCAGGTGAAATAAAAACTAAATTAGAGACATTTATTTCAGTAAAACAGGAAAAAACACGTTCCTAGAGAATGAGTTAAACATCACTCATAATCTGGAATAACCTGAATTGCAAGAGCTGCCACTTCAAATAGATACGTTTAATTTATTGGAATAAGAACTTTGATTATGCCACGCATTTCAAGTATCCCAAAATGCAAACACTAATTTAATTTAATTACTCTCCCTTTCCCATCAGATTTCATCCTGATTCCACTCAGGAAACCCGAAGTCATTTCTCTTTCTGAAATGAGTGGGGATTCATCTATTTATGACTAATGGTACTGGTTGATTTCTCACATTAGATATTTGTGTACATAACTGTTTCTTTCCCCTAAGCCCCCTCCTAGATTTTCAGCCTTCTGAAGTGAAAATACTTGTTTGGATTAGTCTTTGCCTTCTCTATGGCACACGAAGACGTTCAATCAGTGGTGACTCAGTGGCTGGCTGCACAATGAAAGGACAGGTGAGTAAGGAATGAAAACACTGCATTCCCTGCTAACGTCCTCACGGGGCTGATGAAGCCACAAGGACCGATGTGATTCATCCAAAACAGACAATGAAGAGAGCAGAACTTAAGGACAGAGCAGCTGACAGGGGAGGAACCACTGGCACAGGACATAAGCCTTGCCCACAGTGTGAGCCCAGGATATTCTCTCTGAACTGTGTCTGAATTGCACAAGGGCAGAGTGGGTTACGGATTTCCTGAACACGTATATTAGCAACCACCAAAATGGCTAAAGGAACCCAGCAAGCAACTCAAGCATGGAGCAGGGTCCAGCATCCCTCGGGCTATATTAGTGAGTGCTGTCCACTATACTCTATCCCATTCCTGCTCCATGACATCTAACGCACTTCTAAGAAATGACATTTAAAGCTAAATGTCGACATGTAATTTTCTTGGGTGATTATTTTGGAGGTTTATTGGTTCTCAAATCTATTATTCCTTCTTCAGGGGACAGCCTCAACTTTCTTTTGACGATCCAATTCTCCCCAGATTGAGCCCATCTGGCCTCATGGTGTGACTTAAGATATCGATCTAAGACAACTGACATATCACATCACATCCCAAAGTTCAAAGGTGGGCATATGACCTGAAGTAGTCCAGTAAGAATGAAGTTCACAACCTGTCTTATGCATTCTAACCTAACAAAACGTTCGCTTTTCTACTGGATTTGGACCTCGAAGATGATAGAAACAGGTGCTGACAGCAGCCACTGCTGACCGTGAAAAAAGCCATTTTGAAAACAGCCACCACCCAGAGGAAGCACAGACAAGGCGCTCCTCCATCAGGGCACCTAAAATAGACCTCCCTCTGGACTTTCCTTCCATATGATCCTATAAATTCCTCCTGTGCTTAAAGCCAGTTTGGATTCAGTTTTATTTTCCTTTTTCTAAATTAATTTCATCATAAAAAAAATCTACAAACAATAAATGCTGGAGAGGGTGTGAAGAAAAGGGAATCTTCCTATACTGCTCATGGAAATGAAAGCTGGTACAGTCACTATATCAACTGAAGCTGAAGTCACTGAAGCTGAAGCTCCAATACTCTGGCCACCTGATGAGGACAGCTGACTCATTGGAAAAGTCCCTGATGCTGGCAACGATTGAGGGCAGAAGGAGAAGAGGGCATCAGAGACTGAGATGGCTGGATGGCATCACTGATGCAATGGATGTGAACTTGTGCAAAATTCAGGAGATGGTGAGGGACAGGGAGGCCTGGCGTGCTGCAGTACATGGGGTTGCAAAAAGTTGGATACGACTGGGCAACTGAACAACAAAAGTCACTATGGAGAACAGAATGGAGATTTCCTAAAAAACTAAAAATATAACTAACATACTACTACTAAGTCGCTTCAGTCGTGTCCGACTCTGTGCGACCCCATAGATGGCAGCCCACCAGGCTCCCCCGTCCCTGGGATTCTCCAGGCAAGAACACTGGAGTGGGTTGCCATTTCCTTCTCCAATGCGTGAAAGTGAAGTCGCTCAGTCATGTCCGACTCTTAGCGACCCCGTGGACTGCAGCCTACCAGGCTCCTCCATCCATAGGATTTTCCAGGCAAGAACACTGGAGTGGGGTGCCATTGCCTTCTCCAATGCGTGAAAGTGAAAAGTGAAAGTGAAGTCGCTCAGTCATGTCCGACTCTTAGCGACCCCATGGACTGCAGCCCACCAGGCTCCTCCATCCATGGGATTTTCCAGGCAAAAGTACTGGGGTGGGGTGCCATTGCCTTCTCCTAACATAGGACTCAACAATCCCACTCCTGGGCATACACCCAGAGAAAATCATAACTCAGAAAGACACATGCACCTCAATGTTCACTGTACTGTTCACAATAGCCAGGACATGAAAGCAGCTACAGCACGTCCATCAACAGAGGAATGGATGAAGACAATGTGTGTTCAGTTTTCCGTCACAAGCAAGGGGCCTGAGAGAGGACAGCAAATGCCTTGAAAGAAGGGTTATAAATAATTAAAATTCACACAAAACAATCAATGGCTACAGCAGACAGTGTATAAACCCTCCACATCCCTCTGCCCAACCAGAAACCACAGCTTCAGGGGACAGAAATCATATATGCACAGGGCTCCCTCTCTCAAGTGCCTGTATTTCTGGCTGAGGACTTTCTCGGGCACCAACAGCATGGTTGCCAGCCCATCAGCATGGCAAAATAGTAAGTTAACACCCTCAGAAGCAAATGTTAACCAATGACAAACAGGAGTTGGCTACCTCTTCCGGGGATCACTCTGAGATGGGTTTTACAAAGCATGTCTGTTAGAACTGAGACCAGGTTGCCCACAGCGGTAACTCACTCACTGAAACACAATTTACTGATTTTCCTCCCATCTGTCTTGCCTCCTCAATTCCACCACTGTGTTACCTGGGATCATCTCCCAGAGAAACAGCTTGCACTCAAAATTTGTGTCAGCATCTGTTTGGGGGAGGGGGACTGAAACTTAGAAAATGATTAATAGAAAAGTGCTTCGAGAGAGCAGGAGAAGGAGAAGAGGAAGGAATGCCGAGGGGTCTCACAACAGAATATAGGGCAGAGCGTGAAGGTACTAAAGCCATTCCTGTCACCCAGAGCCTTCTGGATCATGGAATCCTGTGATCTTACATCTTTATCACTTAATTTTTAGAAAGTGACCCAATCTCCTTAAACCTTGTTTTCTTCATCAGGGGATAATGGTATCTTTGGTAAAGAATGGTTTTAGGATAAAGAACAAGAAACAGGGAAATTATTTGCAAACAGCACCACAGTAGGCAAAAATGATAATTTCTGAAGGAGATCAGCCCTGGGATTTCTTTAGAAGGAATGATGCTAAAGCTGGAACTCCAATACTCTGGCCACCTCATGTGAAGAGTTGACTCATTGGAAAAGACCCTGATGCTGGGAAGGATTGGGGGCATGAGGAGAAGGGGACGACAGAGGATGAGATGGCTGGATGGCATCACCGACTTGATGGATGTAAGTCTGAGTGAACTCCGGGAGTTGGTGATGGACAGGGAGGCCTGGCGTGCTGTGATTCATGGGGTCGCAAAGAGTCAGACACGACTGAGCGACTGAACTGAACTGAAGTACAGAAAAGGCAACATTCCCAGACTAAAGCCACATCTGAACATAGAGGAGGAAATCACATTGGAAATGCCAAGTGAAAACATTCTCTTCCAGGAGACTACTCAGACTTGAAAAAAGGTAAGAACATGTCACAGACGTGTTATGTTCACGTTGGATGGTGCCACCTTAGGAGTTACCAGTTTATGCTGATCCTCAAATAAGAAGTCGAGTATTAATACAAATCCATCCTCCACAGATCCCACAAAAATAAGATTGGTTTAAAAGAAGACAGTAGACGTTATTCTTTGAAGGTCCCAGCTGGATATTTTAGAAGAGGAAGGCAGCAGTAAAAGTGTTTTATAGCTTTCGAAACTTAACTAATTTAGAATCAGAAGTTTACTGCTTCACCAATATTTATGGGATTACAAATTTATCTAAAAATTTGTTTTTGTCCCACACACCCAAGGTTATTAATGGGCCAGCTGCTGGTTATTAATCTTCATTTCCTAAAACAAAATTAGCCCTGTGTTTCTTGCAAACTGTACATCACACACACAAACCATATCCTGGAAGCCAAATCAACTTTGAGTCAATAGCCCATTAGAGCCAAGAGTTGTGGGCAAAAGCTGTGGGGAATTGCATGTCTAGAGATGAAGTGATCAGGCCACATTTAGATGTAGGAAGGTTTTGGCAATGTATTTTTTCATTTAGCAGATAACTTTAACTTAGGCTTTCCACCTTGTTTTTGTTGTCTTTTTTATTCTATTCTATTTTTGTATAAGTAGGCTACAAAGACAAGGTGAAAAGACAGACCGAGCCAGCATCCAACTATTGACAGGCCAGAAACAAGGAAAAAAGTTCTTATGAAGAGAAATACTAATAATATAAATATGGATTGTGAGTTTAGCATGTTTCAAGAGGTGCTAAGTGTTTACCTACTAATTTTTCTTTTGTCTGTTTCACAGAGGTAAAACCTGAGACTTAGACAACTTTAGTGATATGCTCAAGATCATACGAAATTTTTGTGGTACATCTTAGATCTGAACACAGTTTGTTTCAGAGCTCTGCTCTTAACAACTATGCCGTCTTTGTCACCACAAGAAAAAAATCTATTTGACTCTAATAACCCTTGCTGACCATGAAGAATGGAAGAATACACTGTAAAATTGCTCAGGGGTTCACTGTTCTTTGCTAGAGTAGATGGTGTTTTACATAAAGTTTCAAAATGATTTTGAAACTGACACCATGTAGCCTGTCACCTGTCACTGGGTGGTGGCTGGTCTTAGACAGTTTGTCACTAATGGTCTACCAGATGCCCAGAGTAAGCAGCAGCTTGGGGTATTTGGAATGAGGCTGGAAGGGGTTACGGCAAAGGAAGTTGCAGAAAGAAGTCCAATTTTATCTTTTCATACCAGGTAAGAAAGTGTGCCATAGCTATGTGTCAGTTTGGAACACCAATTGTTAGGGCTGACGAGAGATCCAATACTGATCATCAGAGGGGCTTCCTCCCTCTCCTAAGTGGTACAGGAATCCTCAAGAGACTAATTCAGCATAAGAAATTTGAGGAAGGGCTTTCTGATATTCACAAAAGTGTTTGCTGATCAAGGGCTTTGGCTCATTCAAAGCTGTAAGTCTCAAATGCCCCCAGCATTCAGACATTTCCTGTTCCGATTAGCTACTGGATTCTGAGGCTGAGTTTATCAGCAGTCCCTACCTTAGAGGACCTGCACTGTCCTTGGGGCTGCATGGGAGTGAAACACAGGGCTGCATCAGTCTCAGGACTGGCCACTTTTACTCTTTTGCCCTACTCTTCAAAACTGAAAATCTCCCCTTAAAATGAGGCTAAACTTCTTTTAGCTCTCCCTTTTCCAGGCAAAGAAATGCTTAATTTAACATTTTCCTTGGAAACCCATGGGTAAAAGCAAGGAAATATGGCTCTCATCCCTTCATGATAAGAGCATAAAAATTAAAGCATAGTTAATTTCTTGATTTTATTCCCCTGCCACATCTATTTATACTCAGCCTCATGGACTTTTCCCTGCCTTTTGATGGGGTTGAGGCAAGGATGAATTAGCATTGTCTACTCAACTCTTCTTACCTCTGAGGCCCACTCCCCAGAGAAAACTACTTGCAACTTCTAAAATCAACCTCCACATTTCTGAGCAACATTTATCTGCTACATGTTAATACTATAGCTTTTTTTCCTAGTATTTAACTTGATATTTTTAAAAATGAATGTTTGACTATTTTTACTTTACCCTCACAAAACAAGCACACCTCCCCCCAATACTTCTTGAATATTAAACCAATATTCAGTGGTATGACTTCATAAATACTGCTCACAGTTCTCAGTTTCTTGGAGCATTCTGTGATTTCATTGCCTTCCCTTTATAATATTTTGCTTTCCCTGGAATTAAGCATTGCCTCAACTTCTTCTCTGTCCAGTTAGTTTTCAGTCTTCCTAATAATAAGCCATTGTTTGATCTTACAGCACAACCATAAATCTCCTCTCAATATATTTTTATCATATCTGCTACTGCTGCTAAGTCACTTCAGTCATGTCTGACTCTGTGCGACCCCATAGATGGCAGCCCACCAGGCTCCCCCATCCCTGGGATTCTCCAGGCAAGAACACTGGAGTGGGTTGCCATTTCCTTCTTCAACGCATGAAAGTGAAAAGTGATAGGGAAGTCGTTCAGTTGGGTCTGACTCTTATCGACCCCATGGACTGCAGCCCACCAGGCCCTTTGTCCATGGGATTTTCCAGGCAAGAGTACTGGAGTGGGGTGCCATTGCCTTCTCCGTTTATCACATCAAGTAACCTATAAGTTTCCTTTTATTTTTGGACAAATTCTGGAGCCTTATTTGTGTCCTCCTTAACCTTGGACTGGTTGCTTTCTGGCAACTATGTACCTGCTGTTCTAACACTTTACCTTACCATGATCTTAGGGATTTCCTTCTTGTCTTCCTGCTGAAACATGGAGATAAGGATGGATAAGGAGCAGCTCTGTTACAATGATGAAGGAACAAGCATGGACACAGAGGCCAACCAAGTAGGGCAAAATGAAAAAGAAAGAAAGAGCTAGGGTCTCAAGACACATTGTCAATCTACCCATTCAACCCTAGTCTATCTTCTTCAGATGTCTTGCTGTTGGAGAGGAATAATATTTTCTTTTTCTTCTTTTTGAGCCACTGTAGTTTTCTGTTACTTGTATTAATAGCAAAATGCATTCCAATAAAAGAGACTGTAAGATGGAGTGACTTATTCTGGTTCATGCAACCAGCAAGTCAATGGCAAAAATGGCATTTGATCTGTATAGGTCACAGAATCCTGCTGCTATTGTTAATTCTGTTTACTATAACCTCATATATGCAGATGACACCACCCTTATGGCAGAAAGTGAAGAGGAACTCAAAAGCCTCTTGAGGAAAGTGAAAGTGGAGAGTGAAAAAGTTGGCTTAAAGCTTAACATTCAGAAAATGAAGATCATGGCATCTGGTCCCACCACTTCATGGGAAATAGATGGGGAAACAGTGGAAACAGTGCCAGACTTTATTCTTCTGGGCTCCAAAATCACTACAGATGGTGACTGCAGCCATGAAATTAAAGGACGCTTACTCCTTGGAAGGAAAGTTATGATCAACCTAGATAGCATATTCAAAAGCAGAGACATTACTTTGCCAACAAAGGTCCATCTAGTCAAGGCTATGGTTTTTCCAGTGGTCATGTATGGATGTGAGAGTTAGACTGTGAAGAAGGCTGAGCGCCAAAGAATTGATGCTTTTAAATTGTGGTGTTGGAGAAGACTCTTGAGAGTCCCTTGGCTTGCAAGGAGATCCAACCAGTCCATTCTGAAGGAGATCAGCCCTGGGATTTCTTTGGAAGGAATGATGCTAAAGCCGAAACTCCAGTACTTTGGCCACCTCATGCGAAGAGTTGATTCATTGGAAAAGACCCTGATGCTGGGAGGGATTGGGGGCACGAGGAGAAGGGGACGACAGAGGATGAGATGGCTGGATGGCATCACTGACTCGATGGACGTGAGTCTGAGTGAAATCCGGGAGTTGGTGATGGACAGCGAGGCCTGGCGTGCTGTGATTCATGGGGTCACAAAGAGTCGAACATGACTGAGCGACTAATCTGATCTGATCTGATGTAATGAGCAACATACTGCAAAGGCTATATTGTCCTACCCTGTGGGGCAGAAATTATCTCCATTTTACAGATGGATACTGAATATCTTGTCCAAATTCTTATAAATTTGGGCACTGTAGAGTTAGAATGTGAACTCCAGTCTTTCATCTAATTCTGTGTATTTAAACATCATGATATATCGCCTCTCTCTACACAGTTCAGTGCTGTTACTTTGCAATTAAGTCACCATAGATTCAAAACAATTTTAGGTTTTTGTCCTAAACATTTCTGAGAAGCATGCTCTAAGATGGCCCTCAATGAGCCCTAGATCCTAGTATTCATGCCCATGGGAAACCCTTCCCTTTGTGTGTAAATGGACATAACACTTGTTTCTAACAAAGAGAATACAGCAGAAGGGATGTGACTTCCAAGGTTAGGTAACAAATGCCTGTCTTCCGTCTTGCTCATACTCCCTGTTGTGCTATTGTATTTCCTTTCTCTGACTCTGCAGGCTACCTATTGCAAGCTAGCCTGTGGAGAGACTCGTGTGACAGAGAACCAAAGGAAACCTCTGGTCAACAGACGGGGAGAAACTGAAGCCTGTAGTCCAGCAGCCCATGAGGAAGGGAACCCTGACAACAATCATTTGAGTGAGCTTGGAAGTGGATCCCCTCCCAGCCAAGACTTAAGATGAGATAGCAGTCTTAGGCAATAACCAAGATTAAAAGAATCATTGGGAACGCATAGGACTCAGCTAAGTCATGCCCAGAGTTCTGACCCATGATGCTGTGAAATTAAAAAAAAAAAAAAATACTGCTTGGGTTACCCTGGTAGCTCAGTGATCAAGAATCCACCAGCCAATGCAGGAGATAAGAGTGTGATCCCTGAACATGCAGCAGAGCAACCATACCTGTGCATCACAACTACTGAGCCTGTGCTCGAGAGCCCAGGAGCCACAACTCCATGACCGCATGCCTAGAGCCAGTGCTCCACAACAGGAGAAGCCACTACAATGAGAAGTCAACACACCACAATTTAAGACAGTAGCCCCTGCTCGCCGCGACTACAGAGAAGCCCACACAGCAGTAAATACTCAGCACACCCAAAGAATATAAATAAATAAATACAAAATTATAAAAAATATGGTTTTAAGTCACTAATTTGGGGGTGATTTATTAAACATCAGTTCAGTTCAGTTGCTTAGTCATGTCCAACTCTTTGCAACCCCATGAATCACAGCATGCCAGAATCCCTGTCCATCACCAACTCCCGGAGTTCACTCAGACTCACATCCATCGAGTCGGTGATGCCATCCAGCCATCTCATCCTCTGTCGTCCCCTTCTCCTCCTGCCCCCAATCCCTCCCAGCATCAGAGTCTTTTCCAATGAGTCAACTCTTCGCATGAGGTGGCCAAAGTACTGGAGTTTCAGCTTCATCATCACTCCTTCCAAAGAAATCCCAGGGCTGATCTCCTTCAGAATGGACTGGTTGGATCTCCTTGCAGTCCAAGGCACTCTCAAGAGTCTTCTCCAACACCACAGTTCAAAAGCATCAATTCTTCAGCTTTCTTCACAGTCCAACTCTCACATCCATACATGACCACTGGAAAAACCATAGCCTTGACTAGACGAACCTTTGTTGGCAAAGTAACGTCTCTGCTTTTGAAATGCTATCTAGGTTGGTCATAACTTTCCTTCCAAGGAGTAAGCGTCTTTTAATTGCATGGCTGCAATCACCATCTGCCGTGATTTTGGAGCCCAGAAAAATAAAGTCTGACACTGTTTCCACTGTTTCCCCTTCTATTTCCCATAGAGTGATGGGACCAGATGCCATGATCTTCGTTTTCTGAATGTTGAGCTTTAAGCCAACTTTTTCACTCTCCGCTTTCACTTTCATCAAGAGGCTTTTTAGTTCCTCTTCACTTTTTGCCATGAGAGTGGTGTCATCTGCATATCTGAGGTTATTGATAATTTTCCCGGCAATCTTGATTCCAGCTTGTGCTTCTTCCAGCCCAGCGTTTCTCATGATGTACTCTGCATAGAAGTTAAATAAGCAGGGTGACAATATATAGCCTTGATGTACTCCTTTTCCTATTTGGAACCAGTCTGTTGTTCCATGTCCAGTTCTAACTGTTGCCTCCTGACCTGCATTTAGGTTTCTCAAAAGGCAGGTCAGGTGGTCTGGTATTCCCATCTCTTTCAGAATTTTCCACAGTTTATTGTGATCCACACAGTCAAAGGCTTTGGCATAGTCAATAAAGCAGAAATAGATGTTTTTCTGGAACTCTCTTGCTTTTTCAACTATTAAACATCAGTAGGTTACAAATACAATAGTGTTCCTATGTGTGCACATCTGCAGAGCTTAGGAAATGCACATGGAGAAAAAAAAAAACACAACTGTGAAGGTTATGAAGAAAGGCTTTCCACCAAGATTAGGATAGGTAGTCAAAATTAAATTTTTGCAGGAACCCACTTTTGAAACATGAAAGTTATACACTTTTTTGCTAGATGGTGCATCTGGCTGAAGGTCTTGCCACAAACAAGGTTTTTCATCATTCTAGGAAAACTGTTGTAAGTAATGAGAGGCAGAAGTAGACTTTCACATTTACTTATGACTTAGGAGTGTCCTATAGATTCAATCATAAAGCTTTTATCCACAATAAAGCATGAGCATGGATTACTGAAATTCTTAATGAAGTGGTGTTTCCATAATGGTATTATTTCTTACCTGTTGATACAATGCATCTTTGTCTCTAATTTCTTTTCATGGGATATTTGGACAGATAACACTTCATAACCAAAGAATTATAGAGAGGACAACAATAGGTAAATGGCTTTACTAAATGCTTTCAAGCTTTTCCAAAGATCTTAGCCTGCATGGAAGATGAGTCAGGGTTGGTTCCTAAACCACAGCTTACTTTACAACACTGGTTTTTATTCCAAGTTAATGAATCGAGGGAGATGCACAAAGCCATAATCACTTCCTATCCTCCACAAATCCTAATGATTATGTCTGAGCATTTTATTACCCTGTTTTATTGTATTCACTTTCATCTTCTAAGAGGGCTTTCTAACTTATAGACAAGGTCTTGCTAGGAAAGTGAGTGGTAAGAAATTCACTGTGAACAACGCGAGAGCTGAACTGTACGTGACAGCAGTTTATATCAGAAAGGCAAGGATCTGAATCGTTGAATATACAACTTGCATCAGGACAGAGAAGGTGGGAGGGTCTGGGACTTCGAATTCAGTAGCACAACTCCAAGGCAGCAAGCGAGACCCAGTGTTTCAGCTGAGCACATATTTATACTCTATTCTAGAAGAGACTGGGACAGGTGTTGAGATGGCTCAGCCTGTCAGTGGTCTGCCCGCTACACAAGTAGACCCATGAGGACTACTTGATCTTGTCATTAGTTTTGAAGGGTCTGTTCCCCTCTATGGGTTTGCAGAAATCACACATTATAATCACATCAGAACATTTCTACAGAAACTCTACGTCTATCACCAGAGATGAAATTGTACTATGAGGTATCAGCTATCTGTGATGCTCATGGCTCAGCATCTGAGTCCTTCCCCACCAGGGAGACTAGGAAAGGGAATTCTGAGGTTGATGTGTTGATGAGACCATATACACAGCTACAGCTCTTAGCCCTGTTGAGATCCAGCTGCTTTTTTGGGGACTCATTTTGAGTTTCTGCAGAACTGCAAGGCTGTCCCTCAAAATGATGTATGGCCATTAATTCATGGATAAGTCCAAGTACAGGGGTTTGGCTGGGAGAAAGTTATGAAGGAAGCTGGGTGAAAACTCATTGAGCTAAAAATATAGATGGACTTGAAGACAAACCAAATTAAAAACATAGCTGACTGTCAGTCTCCAAATTGTTACTGTGCACCTCCTGTTGTATAAAATCCATTTGATGTTGTATCTCATTTAATTGTCAGTCAAGGGGCCCCCTGAAAAGATGATAGCTATTTGATCTTTCTCTCTACAGCATTTTTTTGTAGCCGAGGAAGCTCAGGCTCAGAGAGACAAAGTGACTCAGTCAAGGTCACGGTTCTTAAGTGGAAGAGCTGGGATTTGAGCCTGGATTCACTCGTATCTAAAGCCACACTCGGCTGACTTCTGAAAAAGACTGCTGGCTCAGAGACTGAGGGGGAGATGTTGGCAACACGACAACACCCAGGAAAGGAGAGGAAGGGAAGGAAGCAGAGCCCACTGGAAAGCTCTGAGCCAGTAACGTGGTGACAGTGGCTTTATCCATCAGGGGCTCTGGGCACAGATTATGCCCCCAAACTCCACCCATCCAACAGGGAATCTGTGGAGGACCATGTGTCCCAAGAAGGGGACAGACCTGGGCATCAGTACATTCAGTCTGCCATCCATTCACTCAACAAATACTTACTAAGCACTTACTCCTGTCAGGTGCTAGATATACAGTGATGAACAAGAGGAGTGGCAGTTTCCCACTCTGACAAGAGTACGCTCTAGTATGAGAGATACATAGGGAGGTTTGTAGACGGATAGATGGGTTTCAAACAGCAGTGAAGGCTCTAAAGAGACACAAAAAGTCATAACACAGATTAACATAGATGTCTAAGAGTACCATTGAACACTGGGATAAGAGGTTTCACTGAACTGAAAAATCAAAGAAAGAGCCTGCTAGGCTAGGGGTACAAGGTAAGGACTGTGCATTCCAGGTAAGACTGAAATGTTCAACAGGCTTCAACAGACAGGCTTGGCATGTCTGAGGAGCAAAAGATAGCCAGTCTGGTTGGGGCACAGTAATTAAGAGGGAGGAAGAAAGAAACCAGGCAGTAAAAGATCTTGTCACCCCAAACAGAACAAGCAGTTATTTTTTGATCTTTCTTTCTTCTATGGATTCATTTGAAAAGTATTTACTGAGCATTTACTATATACCAGACACCATGTTAGATGTTACCTAAAACAGAGCAAAAGCAGGCCAACAGAGATACCCTCTTTGTGGACTTTCTATCTGTTGGGGATGGGGGAACACATATGTTTAAGAAAAGCACAGAAATACTATGAAATTAAAATAGGCGATGTATCAGGAGCACACGACAGGTAAAGTCACTATGAAATAGTGAACTGGGGGAGGCCTGTCCACTTGTGTGTGGGGGGACCCTTATGGAGGAGGTACTTCCTACTCTGGATGGCTGAGCAGAGCTGGGGGCGGAGGGAAGGGTGGGAGGGATGGTTAGCATAAGGACACGTCAGCCTGCTCAAGGCAACTCCGGGCTCTAGATCTGCAGGTGAGAAAATTTTGTCTTTAATCATCTTTTTTTTCTTTTTTTAAAGTGGACCATTTTTAAAGACGTCTTTGAATTTATTACAATACTGCTTTGATGTTTTGGTTTTTTTGGCTGTGAAACATGTGGGATCTCAGCTCCACCGACCAGGCATCAAACCGGCACCGCCCACACCGGAAGACAGCACCTTAACCCCTGGACCGCCAGGGAAGTCCCTGATCACATTCTTGATTTTTCCAGGTCAGCTCAGTATAACACACAGGAAGATGGGATTCAGACAAAATCGGACCAGGATTAAATCTGTTCTTTGGGAGTGAGGTCCTGCAGGCCTTATCTCTGGTGAATCTGCTTCTTTCCCAGGGGGCCAGACTAGGAACCCCAGTGAGAAAGAGGTCAGTTCTCCCAGAGCTGTCCGCCCTCATGGAAATGCTGGCTTCTCGGCAGTGAATTGGAAAGAGGAAGGCAAAGAAAGAGCTTCAGGAAGCAGGACAAGGGGTGGGGAAAAGAAAGCAGAGCTCTGGACACCGGAGCCTGTCATAGTTTGGGTCCCCCCAGAGGCAGACTGTGAGGCAGGACTGAGAGGTGATGGGAGGAAATACAGGTAGAAGTGTACGGATTCAACAACGGGAAGGCAGACTAAAAAAGACACAATTTCAAGTTCATTACCACTAAGGGGAACTGATCCCATGAGCTGGATCCTAGTGGAAGATCAGTGTGAACATGCAATTCAAGGTGATTTATTCTGATGGGTGAAGGAGATGACCAGGTATCATCCATTAACTCCCTCCCTCCCTGTCTGAGGGCGTCTCCCAGGGGATGCTAATTCCCCAGACTCTTCTACCTGCCCTGCTAACAGAGAAAGCTCAGGCGGGCAGAGAGCGCTACAGATGCAGTCACAGGTATGGACAGATGTAAATCAGGTCACAGACAAGGGAAACACCAAGGGGATGTGGGCACGCTATCAACAGCAGCACCTGTACTGCTTCTCTGAGCCTCAGCTTCCTAACCACAGAAGGAAGATAATCCCTTCAAATCTCTAAGGACCAAAGAGTCCAGTAGAAAGGCTGCTTTATAAGAAAGGCTGTGATTTCCCTGACATTTCAGCAACAAATTGTTCCCATAAATATCTGCTGAATGGTTGAACACATGAAATTGTATGCGGGAGCCAGCCTGTCCAGGCTTACTAGAGCAGATTGTTAAATACTCAGGAATTTTGCAAGTCAGTTGTTAAACTGTTGATAGCTCGAAACCAGCCATGCTGGGTGTCTTTACACACGACAAAGTCAGCAAACACTGCCAATTGGGTTTTTGGTTTTCCTTTTTTTGCCTGGGAAAGTCAGTTTTTCAGCACTGAATGGATGTGAAATGACAGAGTGTCAATCATGTATGAGGTGCTTGAAAAACGTGCATTTCATTTTCTTCCATTGACTGTGAAATTGGCGTTGAGAAAGCTACCCTTTTCACTGTGTTTTGCTTTTCATTTCTGGTTACCAACATGTGTTCCTCAAAGTGGGCTACAACTCTATCTGTAATCCTGTATTCATTTCAAGAAATTAAAAGGGGGAGTTACAGTAAGTATAATAAAATGTCAGAGCTGGGTGATGCATTCATGGGAGTTTATTATTCCTTGTGATTTTCTGAATGTTTAAAATGTAATCAAAAAAAAAAAAGGAAGACAAAAAACTGAAGATGCTCCTCAGCTCCAAGACTGATGCCTGGGCCTCCATGAAGTGGATGGAAGGAGGGTTTCAACAGCAACACACCCAGCACAAGTGTGAACACATGAACAGCACAAGTTCTGTCCATCTACTGTAGGACCAAGGCAGGCCTGCAATTAAGCCATCACCAGTCTGCAACGCTGAGCACAGAGTTACAAGAGCCTCCCAGACTCAGATGGAGCCTTCCTAACATCTATAATCATGAGGTAATGGCATAGAAACTGTAATTAACACATGTCACATACACCTTGTAAATGTCACCAAAGAACACATCTGAAAGATTCAAAATTATTCATTGCTTCCCTCACAGATAAAACTTTTCTCACTGCATGGTTACTCATCATTAAGAATTGATCAAACTGATGAAATCTTGCATCCTTGATTTGGTTCCTCCTGACTGTAGAATAATCAGCAAACATAATATAAGCAGGCAAGCAGAGAAGTCATTTCTTTACCTCTCATGGATTATATCCCATAGAACTTTTCAAAATAATGAATTCAAAATACCAAAAAGTTTGCCACTAAGGTTGGTTTTTTTTTTTAATACTCACTTTCCTGCATCTCCACAAAAGAGTCATGAAGAAGACACGAGCCAGTAAGAAACTCAACCCTCATCAAATGCACACCTCCCTGTTTGAGTCTCTGACAGAGGACACGTCCAAAGTCTGCTTGAATCTTTCTAACTTCAAACGCCTGATCTTTGATCAGCTGCCTGGACAGATCCCTCAGCTTCTCCCATCCAAGCATCATTACATCCCCTTGGTCTGGGCTCTTCAGAAGTTTCTCAAGAGAGAAACTCTTGGTGTTCCAGTCCTCTGACCTCCATCCCCTGGTGTTCGAAGTCACCACACCTTTCTTAGAAGTCAGTATCTGTCCTGAACATTCTAAGCCATCACATTTTTCTTAGAAGCCAGCATTGATCCTGAATAGAGCAGATGAAATGTGACCACTGAGGAAACATCCAACTATTCTGTTTTCACACTGTCTTTCAGCAAGCCCCTTGCTAATACTGTGTCAACAATGTTAAGTTTTCAAATATGTTTAAAAAGCGACTGTGACAAAAGCAGGATATATTAATACAGCTTTCTTCACTCTGGTAACCTGAGGTTCTTTTGAACCTAAAGGCAGAGTTTATGCTCACTGATATATTGGACCTCTGTGGATTTTGCCGGTCCAGTGTCTATCTACCTCCTCTTCTTCCCAGAAAAGCACTCCAACTGTGTTTGGAGAACTGCTCTAATTCCCTCGTCCCCAGTGGAGTCCTGGTGGGACTGTTCCTCATGGCGCTCACCTTGGGGATGGGTGTCAGGAGCTCTCTTCTGGGAAGGTGAGCCTTGACCTCAGAGACCCCGGCTGGGAGGAGCTGAGACAGGGAGGGACCAGGGCTGGCTTTTCATGTGCACCTTCAGCCTCAGTCCTCAGAGCTGCCCTCCCTTTTGGTACATCTCTTCAGCCAGTCTCAGTTTGTTTCTTAAAACACAAGGATTCCAAGACAATACAATTGCCCAATAAGCCACAAACTGCTTTGTTAAAAAGAGGCCAACGATGGCAAAAAGCTATGGCACCCGTCACTTCTTTACTTACTGATTTAATTGTTCCTTCAACCCTTTGCCCAAACACCAGTTCATAAGTCCCCACTAAGTGTCAGAAACCAGAGATACCTTCCAAGCCAGAAAAACTGCTTGGGAAGAACTGTTCAAACAGCTTCAGATGTGCCAAATACTGGCAGCATCCGATATGAATGTACCATTTTATATTCTGAGCGTTATCAACAGAAACTCTGTCACAAGTGCTCCTTCAAGTCAGATTTCTTTTGAGAGCAAAGAACTCCCCCGCCTTCCAAAAAAGAAAGAAAAAAGTACACCTAATGTTTGTTTTAACTTTGGCTTTTACATGTATTTATAAAATATAAATTTAAACCAAACATATATTCTCTTTTACAAATGGTGTTTGAAAAATAAATACTGTTAACAGACATGGTTAGGTTTCCAGCTGCTACTTAGGCATGTGTAACTGAAAGCACCTTCATCCAGCATATTTCTCAGACAATGAAATGTCCTTACCACCCCTCACTTAGCCCTGGGATTAACCCTTATCCAGTCAATTTAGGCTTTTTGTGCTCCGTGAGAGCCTTTTCTGAGACCGTGCTACCACATTTAGAAAGACCTATGTTTCCACCACCTGGGATTAAATTCCTTCTAGCTCCATATTTGTTTGTTTTTTTCTTTTTATGATAGGTGTAAATTAAGGTTTTTATGTTTTTTTTTCTTTCTTTTTTTTTTTTTTGCTGTGGTTGCTTTAACACCATCCTTATGTTTTTTTGTTTTTTGTTTTTTTTGAAAAGAGAAGTAAAACTTTAATTATCAACGAATGGTTTTATTATAGAGATAGAAAATGCAAAATAGTCTCTAATGAATTGTAAGTATTAATAAGTTCTTAGCAAGGTTGTTCGATATAAATATCAAGATACAAGGTCAATTACATTTTTATATTTCAGAGTCAACAATTATGAAAAAAACCTTGAAAGATTTTATTTATAATAGCATTAAAAAGTATCAAGTTCCTAGGAATAAATCTAATAAAAGATGTGAAAGAAAAAATTTGTTAGAAAAGTCTAATTATAAAGACTGAAATTTTCACAATTAGAAGATCCAATATTGTTTAAATTGCAATTTCCCCCAAAATTGATTTGTATACAAACCCATTCAAAATAACAAAAGTTTTTGTATAGAAATTTATGATGTGATTCTAAATTTTTTTCTTTTTTTTGGTAAATTAATTAAATTATTTAAATTAGAGGCTAATTACTTTATAATATTGTAGTGGTCTTGCCATACATTCATAGGAATCAGCCATGGGGGTACATGGTTGAACCCCCCTGCCACCTCCCTCCCTATCTCATCTCTCAGGGTCATCCCAGTGCACCAGCCCTGAGTACCCTGTCTCATGCATCAAACCTGGACTGGCAATCTATTTCACATATGGTAATATACATGTTTCAATGCTATTCTCTCATATCATCCCACCCTCGCCTTCTGCCACAGAGTCCAACAGTCTGTTCTTTACATCTGTGTCTCTTTTGCTGTCTCGCATATAGGGTCATCGTTACCATCTTTCTAAATTCCATATATATGCCTTATTATACTGTATTGGTGTTTTTCTTTCTGGCTTACTTCACTCTGTATAATAGGCTCCAGTTTTATCCACCTCATTAAAACTGATTCAAATGCATTCTTTTTGATAGCTGAGTAATACTCCATTGTGTATATATACCATAGCTTTCTTATCTATTTATCTGCCGATGGACATCTAGGTTGCTTCCATGTTCTAGCTATTGTAAACAGTGCTGCAATGAACATTGGGGTACACGTGTCTCTTTCAATTCCTTGGTGTGTATTATGTTTTATACATAATAATTCTGTTTAACTTAAACTGTCTCCTGGAGCTTAGAAGAACTGGAGCGGGCACAGAGGTGGGACTTTCAGATCTTGCACCTCAAGGATCTAGTTCCTAGACCAGCCTCTGTCTCATCTCCCTTTGATTGGGTAAGTAACAAAAGCTCTCCAGGTCAAGTTTCTTCATTCATCTTGTGCAATAGACCCCAAGCTGGGCACAGTTTTTAAAAGTTTCAATTTCTGCATTTTATCCCCTATCCATTGAACCAAAAATTCTGAGGTTAGGAAATCAAGAAAGTGTATTTTCCAAAGCCTCTCCTGGTCATTCTGGACAAGCTCATCTATGGATGTGAGTTCAGGAAAAATTAAAAACATAACAAAAATGGCTAATACATATGGAGCAGTTGCTCAGGATCACCATGACTCCATCAGTTGGGGACTGTGGTTATCTTGCTTTCCTAGCTAAGGAAACTGAGGCCCAAAAATGGCAGGAAACTTCCTTATAGGAAACCAGTCAGAAGGAGCTGGGGTCCCAACCTAGGCAGACCAGCTCCAGAGGGCCAGCTCCCTATCACTACCCTGAACTAGACCTGGGAACCAGTGTATTAGGTTATGTAAATCATCTTTTTCAAATTTATCACCAGCTTTAATTTTACTCAGTAAGGTTTTACAGCTTTTGAACTGATTTCCAAAAGCTCTACTATGTTTGGGATGTCTTAAACATATTTTAAAACAACTTACAGGGAGAATTCTTTTACCATGAAAAAAGGTTTTCTGCAAGTGTTGTTTCTATGCCCGCCTGGAATACGTCCTACCCGATTTTAGCCATCTCTGCTTTCATCCTCCAAGGCCCCACAAACATGCCATTCTATCCAGTGAGTCTTAATGACACTTTGTCTCTATCAAGTAGCATGCCAGAACCAGATTAATTAATTAATTCCCAATAATTTTCCATCGAGTTTAGCAGCCATCATTTGACCCAGAGTATATCTGAATCCTTGTGATAATATGTAACATTAGAACTCTAAGGTTTTGTACGCTTAGAGTAATGTGGGACTCAGCTACATTTTATAATAGGGCCACAAAATGATATAGATTTCAAAGACTATTTCCTGGGTACAGATTTCAAAAACCACAAACAAAATAAGGATTTTTTTTTTTTTTTTCCTATTTCTATTTACCTTCTCAAGTAAGTTATGAAGAACAGCTCTAAAGATACAATCATCTCTACCACCTCAGGGACTATTAAGAGACAGGATACCTTAACACAGTGCAGACTGGAGGCTTATATTAAAGGACATGGCAAATTACACAGGAGTGACACCAAAGCTTCAGAGGAAAATGTCTTTGGTGTCTGAGTCAGATAGCTTAGCTGCACAGTTCTCTCCCCAGCAGCTGAATGACCAGCGCTTGCATCTCAGTTCATTTAGCAGCATGGGGACCTCATTAAATGCAGTGTACTCAAAAGGTCAACAATTTCTCACACTGGAAAAGGGAAAAAAGAGAAACCCCTCCAACCAAATAGCTGAATAATACTATAAATGTTAGCAAACGAGAAAATGCAGAGAAGTCCCTGCTGGAGGGCAGATACATGACAAAACAATAAAAGCACAGAGGGAAATTCTCTGTTATCCACTCTGGTCCAAAAGCAGGTCTTCTGGTCAAACCATGTGTTGATTAATTAAAGATTTACCACCTATCCAGATGTACAGTTTTCAAAGAGATATAACAAAATTAAAAACACTTAAACTCATTTATTTCCTTTGGTGCTTCAGGACAGAGCAAGAACTCGGAAATCCAAAAGGGCAAATTATCCCTCCATTTTGTGTCTCCCTAAGATCAAGTTTGATCAAGAGCTCTGCCAACAGGAACCTTAGAAAGTAAACTCAGACAGTAAAAAATCTGCCTGCAATGCAAGAGACCCAGGTTTGATCCCTGGGTTGGGAAGATCCCTTGGAGAAGGGAATGGCTATCCACTCCAGTATTCTTGCCTGAAGAATTTCACGGGCAGAGGAGCCTGACGGGCTGCAGTCCATGGGATCTCAAAGAGTCAGACACGACCGAGCAACTAAGACTAAGATCAAATCTTAATCTTGAAAAGAGTTTTGCCACCAGGAAGCTTAGAAAGTAGATTAGGCTAGGCCTTCAGGCTACCATTTAAAAATGTCAGGGATGGAGGGTTTGTGTCCCTCCTAGTTTTAACTCAATAAATAATATATTCTACTGACTAGAAAGTTATACTGATACAATAAAAACTCAGTCATTGGTTTCTGCAACCACAGTTTTTTTGTTTGTTTGTTTTTTCTAAGCAGATAGTGCTAAGGTCTTTTACTGTTGCTCAATTTCTTAATAGAGTTGCTGGAAAATCAGATTTGGACGACAGTGTGTTCAGCTGTTAGATCAATTAATTCAGGAAAAGTCATTTGGTGCTTTTAAGTGTGTTGAATTTTGAAGATGTATCCTCAAATAAAGTTCCTTCATCAATCTTTGTGGTTGTCTTTAAAATTATATTCTGATGCTAAAAAACCCACAGTAGATATAATGGGCAAAATATATTTCATAAAGTGAAAAAACACAGTTGACTGAGTATACAATCGCTAAGCTGTTTTTATTTCTTCTTTCTAAGAGAAGGCTGTACAATCCATTGAATACTATTTCAAACAGGGCAGTGCATTTATAATTAGCCACTGAAATGCAACCCTTTTCTCAAACTTTCCCTACTAATGACAGCTCCTAGGGACTACCCCCATTTAAGACGTTAGGAGTCATTATGCTTTATTATCGTCCATGTCAACAAATATGACTAGGAACTTGTGAATTAAATATTTGAGGCACTTAATGCATTTATTTACGAATCCCAAGAATGAATTTATTCATGGTGTTCCATATGGAGTCATGCTTCATCAAGCATTAAAAAGCCTTCTACCACATGCTTTTCTTAGTTTGACAAATCTGTCAGCCTGGCTCTAGGCATGAGTGTGAATAGGTAAATCTGTAAAGACACAAGGTGAGCTAAAATAAAATCCAAGTTGTTTACAGATGACTGCACTAATCATTCCAATTGTGCTTTTGCTGAAACATCTTCTCTGTAAAGAAACTGCAGAATCTCATGTCCACTCTGCCCAGAATATAAACAAATTCTCCTTCAGCATCGTGTCAAGTTCAAATTACCCATAAATTTGCCATTCAGTTTGTCTTTTCTTTTCAAATCTGGGGATGATTTCTTTCAAATGATCTATTTTTGAAAAGAGGGCCAAAAAATAAGGGCAGTTATTTTTCAAAACCGGTAAGTATCTAAATCACTGAGACATTTGTGCCATGTGGAAGGGCTGACGGAGTGCCAATTCCTTTTTATTTCTAAATTTAATTTGTTGAGTGGGCTGGAACTCTGTAAGGCAAAAATTCTTAGGCACCTGAAATGTTTTCAAAACAACATATTAGGGCCAGATTGCATCAAATACAGAAGAACCCTGAATGATCACTGTCTCTAATGGAATTTCTGGGGAATCCTCTGAAAAATGGAGGTCACTTCACTGCCCTAATAAGTGGAGATGGCCTTCCCTGGTGGCTCAGTGGTAAAGAATCTGCCAGCAATGAGGAGACATGAGTTCAATCCCTGGGTCAGGAAGATCCCCTGGAAAAAGAAATGGCAACCCACTCCAGCATTCTTGCCTAAAGAATCCCATGGACAGAGGAGCCTGAGAGGGGGACTCTGCAGTCCACGGGGTCACAAAGAGTTGGACATGGTTGAGCACAGCACACAGAACAAGTGGAAACATAAGATGCTATTTTTTAAATGGCATATTTAAATATTAAAACATTTAAAATATTTTAAAAGCAGATGATCTTTGTCAACAATGGGTCTCACAGAGTACTGTGATGATTCTCTGCATTTCACATTGAAAAAATTCTCAATAAAGAGAAAAATCAGAATGAAGACCATTAACCTGCCAATGGAGATGAGAACCTTTGGGAAATATTTAAGACTTGCACTAAGATTTACTAGACAAAAAACTGACCATAAAGACTACAAGAAAACCTGAAATATTCAGGCAAAAACATCTGGAAAATGTGGAGAATCAATGGGAGAATTCAGGAAGACAAATTTTCAGTAGTTCTTTTCTAAATATACTATCAGAAGTACTAGTGATTACTGTCTCAAATGAAGCTTACGAATGGCCCACTTTGATGTCCTAACGTCTTATTTCCTTAAGATACCCAGTAGATGGATTTCTGAAAAGCTTCCTTACAGACAGAACATAAAGGACAGATCTGGAGGGAAATGAGACCTATAACCATGGCAACCAGAGTAATCAAGCAGCACATTTTTCTGTGTTAGAAATAAAAGATTCCAAACATTAGGAAAGTGGGGGTTGGAGGGACTCTGCTAACTCACTTTGGTGAGTAATGATGGAAAAGAGTAGGTTAGGATGGATTTGTGTAGACGAGACAGTCTAAAGGAGTTGTGGCAAAGCAATGCAGGACATCAGAACATTAGGCAGCCCACACTCACCCACCGAGCTAAGGCACAGAGTCATGTGGGCTGTGTTTGTTTAAACAAAAGGAGGATGTTCAAATTGTAAAGCCAAGCCTCAATGAGACTGAGAGAAAAGTAATGCCTGGCAAACGGGAATGCTCAACTGAAATCAGGGGGGAGTATTCTTCTTCCTGCTCCTCCACCCAACCTTAGTCACCTGTGGCACTGGGACAAGCCTTCCAATCAGGATGATGGCCGCCTAAATGAGAGAATGACCTGAAGGTGACCAGCTCCACCTAGACAAGACAAGACAAGAGCTCTATCTCGAGACAACAGGAGTCCTCTGTCTAAGTATGCAGAAGCAAGACCCATTCATCCCCTGACATCTTTTTCCAGCTCATCAGAGCATCCTCTCCCTCTCTCCATCATTGAGTTCCTCTGCAGTATGGGTTGGTACATAATTGGGACTCTGACAAAGCTAAGAGCCATGTTTTTTAAACATCAGCATGCATAAGAATGGCCTGGAAAGTCTGTTATAGATTTAGAAGCTTGAGACTCAAATTCAGCAGTTCTAATTTACTCAGTCTGAGGTAAAACCCAAGAATCTCCATTTTGAACTGCAAGGAAGCCTGACACCTCAATTTGGCAAACACTGGCCTGATGAAACCACTCTTCCTTCTTGGAAAGATGTACTTTTGCAAAATCCAGATAACATCAGACAGAATCTACTTCTTCCAGACTTTGTAGAGGGAACAGAGGAGAAAGATAAACCTGTGCTTTCATTAATGAAAGGTAGCTAATATCTGGAATAATGGTTAAATTTTACATCCTGCTACTGTGACTATATCAAGCTTATCATGGAAAAACTGGACACCTCCTATAATTAGTCATGGTGATTGTCCACGAGAGGACATGAGTGATGTCCTTGATCTGATACAATGGTGTGGACATGAATGGGACTCTGGGAATCATGCTCGGTCTTAAGAAAGCCCTCCTTGGTAGGCAAACCATTCCAAGTAGAAAGGTTTTACATACACAGTGGCCAAGTGGACTCGTTCCCTTTGTGAATGAAGAAATCATCCTTGGGGACAAGTCTGAATTCTAAACTAGGGAATCCTGTGATGATCATGGCATGACCAACAGAAACAAGGAAAGTACCTTAATGCTGGAAAGACAAGAGATGCAATAATAGGTTTTGCTCCATTATCAATCATAGGGAATTGTCTTTGCAGCTATTTGACTTCTACTTCGATTGCTTTAAGGAAATCTGTGGATATATGACATATTTCAAGTAGAAAAATTATGGGATTTTTACACCACTGAAACAGAGAAAGGCATGCAACTATTATAGAAAGTCAGTAAGATTTTCGCATGTTCACATTTCTAAATACTCTAGGTGCGTTGTTATTTGGCTGAATTTTTGTGCAGAATATGAGTATCAAGTCCTGAACTGTTTTGTTAACTAAGTCTGGCTTTGCATATAACAGAATTGACCCTCTGACTTGTGAAGCACCAAGAAGAAAAGAGAAATGTGTAAGGACACTTTTTAAGACTTTTTAAAATACAGATTATCCTTCTCTGTCTTTGGTAGCTTCATTATTCTTGCCCTTCACTCCAGGCAGTGTTATTCTGACAGTCTTAGATTCTGAACTCCTAGAAAATTGAAATTACACTGTTTTTTAGCTTTGCATTTTATCTTAAAAGGGTTATAAGAAATATGCACTAATGATCAAAATACTCCAGACTGATTTCCACCCTACAGCTGTGACCTAGACATATAAGTTTCCGCCTACAACAGGCGATTGGAGGAGAAATAAATAACAAGCACTCACTTCAATTGTAAGTGAAATATTCATTTAGATGTTATCTGTTGCTTCCTAGATTACCTTCAAGACAGCAGATCTTGATGATACATCTAGAAAACAAGTTCACTAGCTACAGAGAAGACTAGCTGATATTTTCCAAAGTGCATTTATACTTTTTTCCCCCGCTTACTCTAAAGTACTATTCTAAGGCAACTAGAACAGAAAATAATATTCAAAATGGGAATGGAGGAAGCTTAGAGTAAAGGAAACGATGTGCTTTGTACAAACTAGTGATGGTAGAAGCGGGTCTAGAATTCTGATCTCTGGACTCCTGTAAGCCCCGGCCAAGTGCCTTACTTTCCCACTTCTTTTATCAAATTTCCCCCACCCCAAACATTTATCATTAAGCATGTACCAAGCATTTACTATGTGACAAACATCTAGTTTAGCCACACCTGTTAAGACCCCTTCTTGTCTTTGACTTTCCTCTATGGGCTTCCTTGGTAGCTCAGATGGTGAAGAATATGCCTACCAATGCAGGAGTCCTATGTTCAATCCTTGGGTTGGGAGGATCCCCTGGAGAAGGGAATGGCAACCCATTCCATTATTCTTGCCTGGGAAATCCTGTGGACAAAGAGGCCTGGCAGGTTACAGTCTATGGGGTCTCAAAGAGTTGACCACAATCTGAGCGACCAACACACATCCAAGAAGGCCACCATATCCCTTGTCTGTGCAAACAGAGGGATGGACTAGATTTTCTCTGAGGTTTCCTTCTAACCAACAAGCCCTGTAGCTTGTTTTCAACAGACAGCAAAAAGGAGGAAGAGACAAGCTATTCAGTTCATCATCAGAAAGTCTGCCTCAACAAGTTCCATTTTTATATCCGGAGAAGTTGAAAGACCTGGCATCCTCACCTGTTTCTGCTGGGTTCATTATTTCTGTGTTATAAGAAATACTGGATTGCTTAATGATACATTGTAATCAAGGGCTGTGAGAGCCAGAGGGTGTACTTGTTCTGACCATTTGTCATGCTGCTGGCTTGAAACCATTTATTTCTCTTAGTCACTATGTTAATGGCCAGTTTGCACTGGTTCTGTGACATGAATCAGCATTTTAAACAGAAAAGAGATCAGATCCTTATTAACTCCAGTCATCTTTTGAGACACCCTCTCACAAATTTTTTTTTTAAAAATCCAACAAAAAGCAGAAGCAGCCTAGTCTGTATTAGGTCCTCATCTCAATTATTTCAGAAGAAATTGCTCTGACCTAGTACAATTCTGATATCAAGTCCATTTGTATATAACAAGTTCAAATACTTTTCCAACAAATGCCTATAATGAAAGCCTATTTCATGTATTTGCTGTCATGTAAGGTCTGGCTTCAGAGGGTTTAGCTTGTACCTCTGAGAAGGTGGACTGCCTACACTGTCAAGTATCCTTGACTTTTCAAAATGTTTTCATGCTTTTGATCTCAACAGACCCTTACTACAACCAAAGGATATAAATGGAACAGCTGTAAATGAGGAAGGTGCAGCATTTATACAGGACCCAAGGGGTCCATAGGGAGGAGTGGATAGTCTTAAGCCAGACTGTCAATGAGAGAGACAGAAGTCAGACCTGGCCTACCTTCACCAGCACCCTGATTTCACCCAAAATTGGGTGGATGTCACACAGGACACAGAAGCTTAGCCTCTAGGCTCTGATTCAGGCCTCCCATCAATCAATCACCCCATCCTTCCTCTTCCCTGGTGTCACCCCTCAGCCATCTGATTCACACTCTGGAGCTCGGCCAGTGGCCAGATGTGAGTAAGCAGGCTGTTTAGAGTCTGAGGCGATGTCAAGGTTCCTGTACACACTTCTACCCAACCCAATGGCACCCCAAATGCCACACCAGAAAAGAAGCATGAGAACATCCAAGATGGTTCTTGGTTTTCCGAGAATGGCTGCTTGGATATCTTCTTTCACATATTACAACTTTTTCCAAGAAAACTTTGGAGGGCCCCCCCCCAACGTGGACACCGTACGCATGAGCCCAATGCGAGACTCAAAATCAGCCACTTGAACGTGAGTGGCAAAGAATACACACACACCACACTTCTCCTCACCCATGAATAGCCGATGCCTGTGGCAGGGCCCTCTGCCAAACCAGCGCCGCCTGAGGCCCAGGTCCCTGCAGGTCTACTGTCAGATCTGTAAGGAAACCTTCCATGAAGAAGCACAGCAAACAGCATGCTTCCCCGAGGTGCCATGCTGTCGCCTCCGTTCCTTCCACCACTGCGAGAAACCCAGGTGCTCTTCTAATGGAGTCAGAATCATTCAGCTCATGAGTTATCCTGTCACAGCTAGTGACACGCTCCAAGGAATCATTCAGAGTTAATACAAGTCTAAGAACATGACGGAATCCAAACACAGCTTCCTTGCTGGAGCTGGCGGCGGGAGCAAAGAGAGAGGCGTTGTGGGCTCAATAACCTGATAAGAAATATGCTCCTTCAGTTGCCCCTGCGAGGGCACAATTCCCTTGGAACCCATTAAAACACGGGAATCGTGTTTCCGTCCATGTGTGAGGAAGCTTTAAAAGGAAAAGTTTGCATTTCCAACCGCGGTGTCTGGAGCCAGAGACAAGATTTAATTCCATATCAAACTTCACTTTGCCAACTGCGTATTATCCTGTCCTCACTCCTTGATGAAACATTTAGTTAGGAGTCCACTTCCCTGGCAGTTGTTAACACTCTGAACACTGCAGCGGAGGGGAGGTAAAGCAGTGTATTGCTGGGGAGCCCCCCCAGTCCACAGTCAGGGCTGCTCACCACGCCCAGAAGAATGGTCCCCACAGACCTAGTGTCAGCTGCCTCCCTGGACTGGGCACCCACTGAAAAGCAAGGTTTGTATATTTAGAAATAGGAAATGAGCCCACTGTAACCTCACTGTGTATTGACAAAGGACAGGGTCTTATGAGTTTAAGAAAGGAGGGAGATAGGGTGGTTTTTTTTTTTTTAAGTGAAGTATAGCTGATTTACAATTTTGTACCAATCTCTGCTATACAGCAAAGTGACTCAGTTTTACACATACATAATTTTTATATTCCTTTCCATTATGGTTTATCATAGGATATTGAATATAGTTTCCTGGGCTACAGTGTAGGACCTTGTTGTTTATCCACTCTAAATCTAATAGTTTGCATCTACCAACCCCAACTCCCAGCCCATCCCTCTCCCACCCTGCCTTCCCCTTGGCAACCACAAGTCTGTTCTCTGTGTCTAAGAGTCTGTCTCTCTCTTGTAGTTAACTTCATTTGTCATATTTTAGACTCCACATATAAGTGATATCATGCATTATTTGTCTTTTTATTTCTGACTTACTTCACTGAGTGTGATAACCTCAAGTTGCATTCAGGTTGCTACAAATGACATTATTTTGGTTTTTGTTTTTTTGAGAACTAGCAGTATTCCAGAGTGTGTATGTGCGTGCATGCATGTGTGTGTACATACACATCTTCTTTATCCATTCATTTGTCAATAGAACTTTAGGTTGCTTCCATGTCTTGCTATTGTAAACAGTGCAGCTCTGAACATAGAGGTGCATGGATCTTTTTGAACTATGTATTTGTATATATTTGTCTGGGTATATACCCAGTAGTGGGATTGATGGATCATATGTTAGCGCTATTTTTAGTTTTCTGAGAAACCTCCATTCTGTCTTCCATGGTGGCTATACCAGCTTAAGAATGCATTCCCACCAAGAGTGTAGGAGGGTGAAGGGAAATTGGTTTTCAGGCTGCCTCCTGTCACTGTGCCTGTCTGCCTCCATGACTGGATCAACTTCACCTCTTGCACCTCTTTCTCACTCAGCCCTCCTCCTCCACCACATAGACACATCTGCATGAATCCCGATTGAGGATACAAAGAGGAATTAGTTGGCCCCACACTACCTCTGAAAGGAAGCACCTTCCCCCATTCTTGGCCTACTCTCTTTCCCTCCTGGAGTTAATGATGAACTGAAACCATCAGGAGATGCAAAGAGCCTGAACTCCTGAATAACCACATGAAGAAGAATTTCTATGTGCTTGCACTGAAATTTACCTGAGCACAAAGCAAACCTGTCCGGGGATAATTCACTAAGAAGGGGGATTTATTAGTTGCTAACACATGATAAAAGAGTACAACCCTCTTCCCCTGGACCCCCACCAAGCACCATCAATTATCTAGCACGACATCTGCGCTGTCATTTCAAAGAGCAATCCTACCCTTTAAAATCTTTCTCAATCATTAGTCTTCATTTTACTCCTGGCAGCTCGCCACCACCCACTGAAATGCTGGCCATCCCTCCACAGTGCGATGGGGTCAGTAGGAAATGAAATGAATCAAAGCTTCTGGCTGTACCCCAGCAAGTCGGCTGCAAGTACAGCCAGTCTTAATTGATGGGGCAACTTACTGAGTCTCTAAATTAAAATATTCGATTTGAGCCACATGACAGCCCCAGGATTCGCCTGACCTCTCTCTGGAGCTCAGAGGTGGTGACATTGGAATACAGCAGGCAGCAGCGAGTGCATCTGTTCTGTAATTAAGGTCCTTCCTCACCCTCCAGGGATTGGTGCCAAAGCTTTGACTTGAGACACAGGGCAGATAAAATGTTAATTGCAATCGTGTAGGAGGACACACGGGGTAGGAGTTGCGCTTCTCACCTGCATCAGTCAGATTTCAAGAAGGTAGCATCTAAGGTTTGATCGCTCTATTAGCATTCTGACTGTGCCTTCCAAGCCTGTGATGTCTGTGAGATTCTTTCCCCCAAATAGTCAGTTAAGAAGAGAAGGTGCCTAGTAGGCAATGGCAATGGGGCTCACAAATGGTGGTAACTTATATGATTGGCGGTGGGGGGTCTTATAGAGACAGAGTCACTACTACCATGCTCCCTACCTTAAGCCTGGCTGGATGCTTGTTACCTCATTCTGTCAAGTGCACAGCATCAAAGAGCATATGTTCTCTCAAATATGAGCCCTTAGAAAATATCCATAGGAAGATATTTCCTCACTAATGTGTAAGCATTTTGCCCCTGAGTATATCCCTCAGTATTGAGGAATCGATAGATGCATTCTTAAAAGGGGACCTCAGCTCATCCCTGCACCCTCAGGGGAGAATTAAGCTACATCTTCTGAACAGCAGTGTGCTGGCCTTCACCATCCCCATCTGTGATCCCACTGTGGTCACAGCCTTCCTATCGATAAATTAAGGATGTCAAATATATGACATCTGAGTAGCCACCCTATCTTCATTCCATCAGATCCAGCGAATCAGGCTCTGCACTCTTTTTCAACCAAGTTGTCCAGATAACTTCTGCTAATTGGCCAAGGCTCATGAAAGAGATGAAATCAGTGGTTCATTCAGATACTGCTGCTGCTGCTAAGTCGCTTCAGTCGTGTCCGACTCTGTGCGATCCCATAGATGGCAGTCCATCAGGCTCCCCCGTCCCTGGGATTCACCAGGCAAGAACACTGGAGTGGGTTGCCATTTCCTTCTCCGATGCATGAAAGTAAAAAGTGAAAGTGAAGTCGCTCAGTCGTGTCTGACTCTGTGCGACCCCATGGACTGCAGCCCACCAGGCTCCTCCATCCATGGGATTTTCCAGGCAAGAGTACTGGAGTGGGGTGCCATTGCCTTCTTCGCATTCAGATACTAAATACTGTATTTCTTTTTCTTCTAATAATTGCTTTTTCTGCTAATAAGTAGTCCACTAGTACTCATCTCCGGAGAAGGCAGTGGCACCCCACTCCAGTATTCTTGCCTGGAAAATCCCATGGACAGGGGAGCCTGGTGGGCTGCCGTCTATGGGGTCGCACAGAGTCAGACACGACTGAAGCGACTTAGCAGCAGCAGCAGCAGTACTCATCTCTCTCCCCATCCCCCAGGTTCTCCCCAATGTCTGCTAATAGGAAGTCAATCCACCTTCATTATTCACTCAGTTCAACTCAGTTCTGACACTACCTAGCCAGAAAAGCATCAGATTCCACAAGTTAATGATTCAGTCCTACAAAACTGCCCCCCTACCCCCGACTCCCCCAATTTCAGCAGCCAGTTGCAAGCCCAGGTTGTCACCTGTGCTTCTGACCCTGATCAACTGGCTATAAACCCAAGGTTCCCAAGACCTCCTCTTTGAGAGGAATCAGTTTGCTAAACAGGCTCACAGAGCTCATCTTACATCACAGAAGCATCTTACTTATTAGATTACCAGATTATTATAAAAGGATATAATTCAGGAACTTCCCAGGTGCCGCTGCAGTAAAGAATCCACCTGTCAACGGAGGAGATGCAAGAGATGCAGGTTCCATCCCTGGGTTGGGAAGATCCCCTGAAGGAGGACATGAGAACCCACTACAGTATTCTTGCCTGGAAAATCCCATGGACAGAGGAGCCTGGTGGGCTACAGTCTCCAGGGGGTCACAAAGAGTCAGATATGACTGAGAGCGTACGCACGCACATAACTCAGAAACACCCAGGTGGAAAAGATCAACAGAAAAGGTTTACAGGAGGTATGTGGAGCTTCCTTGCCTTCTTCTGTCACATCATGCTCCCCAAATCTCTGAGTGTTCACCAACCGGAAGGTTCTCTGAACCCTGTCCTTCTGGGTATTTACAGAGGCCTTCCGCACATACACACATACTGCCACTGCACAGTCATAGTTGATTAAATCATTGTCCGTTAGCAATTGATTCAGCCACCAGCCCCTCTTCCTTCCTAGAGGTCAAGGGCTGGAACTGAAAGTTCCAACCCGGTAATCACATGGTTGACTCCTTAAGCAACCAGTCCCATCTGAAAATCACCTCATTAATATAGCACCTTTACTGCTATGATAACTTAGGAAATTCCTAGGGATTTAGGAGCTCTATTCCATTAAGGCAGAGGAAGACTACAAATTTATTTACTATAAATCGCAACAGTACAACACAGTTCCCAACAATGGGGGCAGGGAAAGCTGGTATAAGCTATAGGGTTTCATACACTGCTAAAATCAGGTTGAAGATGTCTACATTTTGTTCCATAGAAGTAAAGAGGCTAAAAGATGGAGGTTGGAATCTTGGGCATGTCTTATGTAAGCTATGCAGGGAAATGAAGATGAGTCTGTCATTTTCCAAGAACAATAACTGAAATTTTGAACCTGCAGAACTCTGCCTGGAGCCTTGTCGATGCTGCATAAATAAAGTCCAGCTCTGAAAGGAGAAGAGAAGCAGTAAGCCCACAGTCCTGGCTCTGCAAGGACTAAAGCAAAGCAAGATTGAAATCCTTGAGCAACAGATGATGTCAGCAGTTTCAACCAATGAAATCCTCCAGTACTACAGAGGATACGAATGAGGTGGGGGCAAGCCAGGTGGCTCAAGATGTGAGAATACTTGTCATCAGATAAGCACTGTGGGGAATGAGCTCTGGAGGTTAATTTATGGTTCCTATAGTCTTGAAGAGAAACTTCACACTTGTAAGTATGACCCGCCAGGTCGTGATTCCTTCACTTTCTTGAGTCTTGTCTCTGTGACTCTCTGCCTCTTACGGCAGCTCCTCACTGCTTGTAATTCTGCATCCCATGATGTCCCCCTTCCTGGGGCCTCTGCTCATACTCTGCCCTCCATCTGCAACCCCTTTCTTCCCCCTTTTCCACCAGTCTCCAATTTTCCAGCTTGATCCCCTGTCTTTTAAAACCTAGTCACTTCCAGGCGCCTCCCAGAGGCTGTGCTCCATGCTCCTTCCATGTGCCCTATAATTTATTGAGCATAGGCTCCATCCTGTACTTCCTGTCCTGCCCATTGATGATCCATTTCCCAATCTGTCTTCCTGTCTACATGACTCTCAACAGGGGGACATGGCCCACTGCTGTATCTTTAGTGTTGCCGTTCCAGTGCCAGCACTGTGTATGGTACAGAAAGGGTGGGAATGTGTTACTGGGTGAATGGATCAAGTGAATGAGGAATGACTGAATGATACGTGTGTGCCTCAGACATGATGTGGGAAGTGGCAAAGTAAAGAAAACCATAACTTAGAGACTTTCTGATATCCACTCCAACTAGCCCCATCCATAGAAAGGAAAAAAAAAAAAGAAAGGAAAGGGCACAGATGATATATGCAGTAAACCCATTAAGACTAGAGTTGCTGGGGTTATTGGACCACTCCGACCCCCACCTCTACCACCCGAGCCCCTCACTGAACACCCCCTCACCTGGCCCACCTAGGTCTGAGTATGATACAGTTTCCCCCCCTTGATATGGCCTTTAAGTTATATATGTGTGTTTTTATCTCTTTTGACATGGAAACGGTGCTCAAACACTAATCACATTAGACTGTCTGTCACTTCAGTCAACACCAGTGGTGAAGCTACGCCCACCGCAGCCTCAGTTCCCCATCAACCCTGACAACACTGCACTGATAAGAACTGACACGAGACACGGCTAGCATACGCGTACCACTCACTCTCGGCAATGCAGAAGAGTCAGCTAAAAAGCACCACAGGAGAAGAGGAGGGTCGTTTCCCAGGATTTATGCCTGGAATCGAAAGGGTAAGTGCAAACTGCGCTGCAGACAACATCGTGGTACAAACAGTATTAAGTCGTGCAGTATTTTTCTTGAATCACTGAACCCATTACTCTTTCCTCCCTGACATAATAACTGCATATCACAAATATTCAGTTCACATTACAATCTTACTTTCCAAAGACCAGTTGATCCCTTACTTACACCACATAGGAGTCAAAATGGGAGCTGTAGGAGACTGAAGAATATCTATTTTATGACTCTCTGAAAGCTTATCAATTCAGCCTATTTGCCATAATGTCTACTTTCTTCCATTGACATATTTAACAAATATCTGCTGTGTCCATCTGCACAAAAACACAGTGGGACCACTGGGGGCACCATGGAGTTAATAGATAAAGAGGAAGACAGGCCTGGGATGGGGAACTAACATCTAAAATTGAAGCCAATGGGGGACTTCCCTGGTGGTCCAGGGGCTAACACTCCACGCTCCCAATGCAGGGGACCCAGGTTCAATCCTTGGTCAGGGAACTAAATCTCACAGGCCAGCAACCAAGAGTTTGTATGCCACAGTGAAGATCAAAGATCCCATGTGCCACAACTAAGACCTGAAGTGAGAGTCCTAGTCTCTCAGTCGTGTCCAACTCTTGGTGACAACCATGAACTGTAGCCTGCAGGCTCCGCTGTCCATGGAATTCTCCAGGCAAGAACATTAGAGTGGGTTGCCATTTCCTTCTCCAGGGGATCTTCCTGATCCAGGGATCGAACCTGGGTCTCCTGCCTGCACTGCAGGCAGATTCTTTACCATGTGAGCCATCAGGGAAGCCCAGCTAAGACCTGGCACAGCTAAATAAATAATTCCTAAAAATTAATTTTTTAAAAATGAAGCCAATAGGATTCTTAGATTTAAAAAAAAAAAAATGGCCAAGGAAAGATTTATTGATTGATTGATTGATTGATGTGGACCTTTTTTAAAGTCTTTATTGAATTTGTTACAATACTGTTTCTGTTGTTTATGCTTTGGTTTTTTGCCCATGAAGCATATGGAATCTTAGCTCCCTGACCAGGGATTGAATCCTCACTGCCTACATTGGAAGGTGAATTCTTAACCACTGGACCACCAGGGAAGGCTCCCGTGGCCATTCTTTAGGAGTGTTCCCTTGAACCTTGTGGTTTCAAACTGGGCTGACAACATTTGCAATAGGAAGTGCCAAGTTTATGTTCTGCCTTTCCCAAAAGGCAGATAGAAGCAGCTCCTGATGCAAGCAGAGACCTCTACCCAGGAGGCAACAATTGGTTCATTCATGAATGAAAGATGTAGCATCCACAGCAGCACTGACCAGGTAGTCTGGTAAGAAAACTAGGAGAAATGGAAAGGTTATGAAGAACCTTTAGGAGCTTCAGAGATTTGACAGCAACAAGAGATGTTGGAAAGGTACATGAATTATTAATGTGTAATAAAATTAACAGTGATTAATAGCAGAGTGGCATTTCATACTAACATCTGGTACTAGATGTCATAGCTGGGGGAGAATTTAAATGGCTGGAGAAATGATTTATAAGGACTTGAGTAGGTGTTGCAAGCCTGAGGGTGTAGGACCAGGATGTCTGAGAAGAGCAAAAGAAACAAGAAGGAGTTCATGCTTCTCCCAAGGGCAGAAAGATGAGTGAGAAGAAAAGAAAAAGGGGAAGGTAGATCAAGTCTGTGCAGGATAATCTCCCTTTCTTCACGCCATTGGTGCCACATAAAGAACCTAATGATGGTGTGACATCCATCAGAGTCACCGTCAGGGGATGACACGGGCGTCGGAATCTTGGGAGCTTTCTTTGAATTCTGCCTACCCCAGGGCTTTCTCTGCTTTTCCCACATGACTAACCGCCTCCTGTAGCCTTAAAGGTCTACAAAGACCATCTCAAGCTAACCTGAAAATGCAGCTAACTGATGAACCCCGCCCTCCAGTATGTATTACACACATGAGCAAGGCGTTAGGCTGTTTCCTACCCTAAGAGTTGCCCGATTGATGAAGCTTTAAAAGTACACAGGGTGAAAAATCAACAGTTTGTTGTTGTTGCTTATTTGCTGCCACATTTTGACTAGGGCAGAAATCCATCACATAAGAATACATAAAGGAGCACATGGGATGATAATTTATCAAGATCACCAGGAGGATCCAGAACACACTTGGTCGTGCAATTGCGTGACTCTTCCCAAGGGACTCACAGAGATGAGATTCTCTAAACAGAAAGTGTTTCACAGATTTTGCTGTCAGATCAATTGCTGCTAAATGAAAATGTGAAAAGCCCCCCTCAAATTAAATACCGAGGTTATCAGGCCTCCCCTACTCCAGAGTGGTTAAAGAAAACGCTGTATTCACCCTCAGCTCTCCCGCCTCTCAGCCTACAGCTGGGAGACCTCCCACTTTCCTTCGGAGAGACTCTAATCACCAAACTGTTTTATTTGGATTTGTCATTGCATAATTAAAGAAGGGGCAGAAAGATGTAAGACTGAGAGGGAGCCAGGAGTGGCAAAGTCCTCTATAAGAAAGACTAACTCAATCTATAGAATTAAAAGCTGGCAGAGAAGGAAGAGTTAAGAGAGGGAAAAGTGTGCAAGCTGAAAGCTAAAAATTGGGGGGCTTAGAAAATGCAATGCTCTGGAGAATAGAGGATAAGAAGAATTAGGAAGAAGACAATAAAATACATGAGGAATTTTATTTAAGAGTTCCAACTGGAGAACTTTGGAGATCGAACTGAGAGATTAGCATTATAGATTAGAATTCTTTAGGAAAATAATTACTCTTGGCTCTTTGGAGATCATACCATACAGATACATTCTAGGTCTTGTGTAAATTTTTCCCCTAAATACTCTGTATTTTAACATCTTCTGGAGAAAAAAGCATACCCTTGATTCACTATAAAGAAGTGCTTTGAAACCTGTGAAACCTGTAAGTAAAATTGTGTGTGGATATATTTTTGTTGAAAAGTAATCCATAACTTTCACAAGTCTGAAAAGGTTATTTGATTCCAAAAATATTGTGGAAAAGATAACATGACTATGAAAAGAACATCAGAGAAGTCCCGCATTCTTCTGGAGAAGATAACCAGAGGGTTATCTTTATGGCAAAAGACTCAGACAATCACAGGCAGGCACAGCCCTGACAATGTCTCACCAGCTTCTTAGTTACACATGGGACGCATATCTAGCATATATGTCATAAAAATGTACCCAATCTTTTATCAGATTAATAAATCTGGACTCAGTAGACATTCCATCATCTCTTAACAACAGTTCCTGGTAGCCTCCGAGATAGCAACCAATGATGCTTGCTTTCCCACCTGTGCTTCCCAGGTGGCACAGTGGTAAAGAATCTGCCTGCCAATACAGGAGACACAAAAGATGGGGTTTTGATCCCTGGGTTGGGAAGACCCCTGGAGAAGGAAATGGCAACCCACTCCAGTATTCTTGCCTGGAAAATTCCATGGACAGAGGAGCCTGTCGGGTATAGTCCATTGAGCCACAAAGAGTCAGCCACAGCTGAACACACACACAACGTGCATGCTCGATTTCTGGTTTTCACACCCTTTTGTAGTCTCCTTTCACACTGAATCTTGGGCTCGCAAAGAGTTGGACACGACTGAGCGACTGAACTTCACACTGAATCAGGGATAAAACACATCAGAAGCTACTGAGGCTAGGTCATAAAAGGCTCTGTGAACTGCTCACTCTGGAAAAGCTGGCCACCATGGCAAGGGGGCACTCAAGTTGCCCTATAGGAGGTCCACATGGAGGGGAACAGAGGCCTCCCATCAAGAGTCAGGATCAACTCATCAGTCACGTGAATGAGCCAAACTGCAACTGAATCCTCCAGCTCCAGTTGATACTTTGAATGATGGCAACCCTGGCTGACATTGACTGCAATCTCATGAGGTATCTGAGCCAGACCTGTCCAGACTTGCTGCTCCAGGACACCTGACCCATAAACTGTAAGAGAAAATAAAGTAGCATTCTTTATGCTGCTGAATTTTGGAGTAACTTGTAATCCAGTATTTAGCTGGTTAACACATAGGCCAACCTGCAGAGTTGGTACTCAATGATCAGTTACAAACACTGGTATTTGTTGGGCTGCATGCCATTTCCTTCTCTAAGGGATCCTCCCAACCCACGGCTCGAACTCGCATCTCCTGGGTCTCATGCATTGCACATGGACTCTTTACCGCCGAGCCACTGAGGAAGCACTCTCTGGTGACATAATAATGAAAATCATCACATTGTTATTAATACTCAATAGAATGTGTTTAAGTCATAAATTGAAATGCATTCACTACATTCCTTCCTTAATATGATATTCACTATAATGAAAAAATAATAAGCATGAAAACCTATTTACGTCTGAAAGGAATAAACATTATGACCTCATAAGAACAACTGAGGGATCTCAATATTTCCCCCTCATACTTAAAGCAATTAAATATGAACCGACTAGGAAGAAATATAATTTAAAATTACATACATCAAGGAAAAACTCATAAATAATGGACTGTGTAAAGTAGATCATTAATGACTGGTCATTTCCAAGGTCTTGCTAAACAGATAAAATATTACTGACAATATGAGGAATTACAGTCCTTCAGCGTTGCAGTACTCTGCTAGTGACAAGCTGTGTCATTTGGGATATTTCTAGAAGGCAAATGATATGTGTTTAGAAGTAAACTAGATCAGGATTTCAATGAGAAGCTCAAGAAACAAAAACTAATGTGACTGTTGAGTTATTATTAATAATGTTTTCAAAAGTCTAATAGCAAGGATGATCATGCCTACAGCAAGTGACAGAAAGTAAATTAAACCTGTAAAATAATAATAGCAGTAACATGTAGTAAGATTTATTATACAGTTACTGTGCCAAATCCCTTCAGTCAGGTCCAACTCGTTGCAACCGTATGGACTGTAGCCCACCAGGCTCCTCTCTCCATAGGTTTCTCCAGGCAAGAATACTGGAGTGGGTTGCCATGCTGTTCTTCAGGGACTCTTCTACGCCCAGGGAACAAACGTGCATCTCTTAGGCCTCCTGCATGGGCAGGAAGGTTCTCAGCCACTAGAGCCACCTGGAACAGTTATTGTAGTGGATTGGTAAAGCAGCCATAATTATTCATGGCTCTGCCTCCATTCAGAGTCTGCAATGTGACTCCAGCTCCCCCCATGAAAAGGTGGAGTCTACATTCCCTCGTTCTTGGATCCAGGCTGACTTCATGATTTGCTTTGGTCAATAGAATACAGCATAAGGGGCCTTGCATGCTCCCATTCTTCCTCCTGACACTGTCCAGCCACCACTAAAAAATGTACACAAGGCTGCTGGGCCACGCTGGACCATCTGCTGGCCAACGGAGGCATCCCAGAAACTGACCACAGATGCACCAGTGAGCAGAGCTGAGATCACAATAACCACCTCACGAAACCCAGCCCCCAAGGCCAACCCATAGAATTCTAAGCTCAGTTAATAGTTAGGTCACTAACTTGGGGATAGTCTGTTATACATCAAGAATTAACCAGTAAGCACCAGGTTTAATTATTTTATATGTGTGTATGTGTGTGTGTGTGTGTGTTAATCGCTCAGCCATATCTGACTCTTTGTGACCCCATGGACTATAGGCCACCAGGCTCCTCTGTCCATGGGATTCTCCAGGCAAGCCATGGGTTGCCATTCCCTTCTCCAGGGGATATTCCTGACCTGGGGATGGAACCTGGGTCTCTTGCATTACAGGCAGATTCTTTACCATACAAGCCATCAGGGAAGCCCTAGTATTTTATACACATTATTTAATGCCATCCTTGCTATCTGCTGTGAGGTAGGTAGTACTGTTATCCAAATTTCAGATGTGAGAACCTGAGGCACAGAACAACAAAGCAAATTCACTGCCTAATGTAATTTGAACATACCAAGGGGATGATCTTGCTGAATTCAGGTATGACTGCTCTAGAACTTTAGGCAATATCACCAGGGCTCTGCTTTAATTATTCTCCATTTTTTGGCTCCACTGGCCCCTGCAAAGATTTGCTCTGATACGGTTTCTCTCCATGTAGACACCTGCTGACTCTCTGCAGCTGCAAGTTTACTCAACACTTATCGTTCATAATCCAAACAAAAATAGGTCAGACAGAAGGCCAAGGAGCCTCTGATTGGTTCAACCTAAGCATGTGCCCTATTCAGAGACCGTGGGGCAGGCCAGCCTTGTGACTGACAGTCCCATCAGAACCACCCAATGGGGCTGGGAACAAGTAGCCTCAGTTGTAGGATGAAGGAAGGACTATTGTGCAAAGAGTAGCGATATGTCCTCCACCAGGGCTCACAGGTCCACATAGTGGGTTTCCAGACTCCTTAGTAGTATGAAGTGACTGGAGACCTCTGAACTATAACACTGAGTCCATCTAGAAGCTGGTGTACCCTTCTGCAAGCAAAGCTAAGGACCCTGCTCTGTGGTCCCCTGGTTGCTTCCTCTTTCCACATCTCTCCAGGCCATCTCACCACAGCTCCTCGCTGTGAATTAAAAAAAACATTCTCTGGCACTTTTTAGTTTTATAGATTTACCTGATGCTTGAAGAAAAGCATTTTCTGCACCGTCAAATTGGAGAGTGGATTATTTGCTTTACAAAAGGATTCTTAGCTTTACAAAGGATTTCCCAGAATAGGACTTTAAATAGCAACCTCCCCCCAGTGCATTTAAACTGTAGTTCCATTCGCAAGCTACTGTTTCTGAATACCTCAAATTCAGTTTACTTGAGGGGCTGGGCTAGGCAGCGTCTAAGAGCCTTTGCAACATAAATATTACATGAGTCTACAGCACATATGGCAAAAATAAAAGACCAGGAGACCAGAGCAGAATGACATGGGTTCTACCTCAGGCACTATCACTGACCACTGGCAGTGTGATTACTTTTATGAAGTCACTGCACCACTCTGAGCCTCAGTGTTCTTCCCTGTAAAGGGCATAGAAGGAGTCTCTCCCACCTCAAAGCTTTGTTGTGGAGATTAAACAACTGAAGACATACAGAATGCAGAGCACATTGCTAGGCACATATTAAGTATTCTGGTCACAGCTACTGTGACTAGTTTCCAATGCATTTGTCCTCTGCAGCCAGAGGATCCATTCAAAATGTAAGTTCTATCTTGTGAGGCCATTCCACTCCAAACCTCATTGGTTTCCCACTGCTCTAATAAAAACCCAATTCCTGAGAATGTCCTACTAGGACCAAACGCCTGGCCTCCCCCTGGCTGCCCAGTATTATTACTCACCATGCTCACTCCATCTGTACACAAACCTGCTGCTATTTCCTATTTTCCCCAAATTACAAAAAAAATTTTTTTCTTCTCTTGATCTTGCTTCCCCTGTGAGCCTCAGCCCCATTTCTCTGCTCTCCTCTACAATAAACTTTCTTGAAAGTTTTGCCTGTGTTCTCTGTCTTCAATTCTTCTCTCCCACTGCCTAAGGACAGCTCCACTCAGATATAAAATAGGACCCTCACGTCAGCCTGCCCAGAAATGAACTCCTGGCTTCCTCCATCCCCAGATTGCTCCCCTTGGACACTTTCTCACATCTCCAACCTTCTGCAGGCTCAGGCTAGAAATCTCACAGACGTGTCTGACTGTTCTCAGCCACCCTCCAAATCCATCAGTTAATCCTGCTGCCTCGCCCTCGGAATAAAGATGACCACACCTCACGGCCTATCCTGCCTCCATCTGGCCCAGGCCATGATTGTCTTTCTCTGAAATCATGGCAACAGTCTCCTCATGACCTTGGCTTCCACGCCTGCCCTCTACCCTTTTATTGCCAGTATGGTAGTAAGAGGAATATTTTCAAAACAGAGGTCAAATAGTACCCTAACTCTGCTCAAAACCCTCCAGTAGCTGCCCACTCATAAAGAGCAGAAGCAAACCCCAGCAACAGCTCTAAGACCCTCCATGGTCTCCCCAGCAGACTTTTCCGGCCTTTTCTCCTGCGGTCCTAAGCTCTTCCACTTTGCTCCAGCCACCCTGGCCTCCTCCATTTCCTGAACCTGTGGCACCCACTCCCAACTTTGGAACTGAAACAGTTGGCCAGGTACCTGCAGAGCTCATCTCTCCCTCAGGTCATCACTCAACCATCACCTTCCTTACCTTGGTAGTGAAGCCCACCTTGATTATTCTGTTGAAATGTGTGAGCTGCCCACAACTTGAAGACACTGTTGGTTTTCTTTGCTCTCCACTCTTTTGCGTGTTGCTTTATCTATCTCATTTTGGCTATGCTGGGTCTTCATTGCTGCGTGGGCTGTTCTCTAGTTGTGGTGAGTGGAGGCTACTCCCTGGTTGCGGTGCACGGTCTTCTCACTGTGGTGGCTTCTCTTGTTGTGGAGCACAGGCTCAAGGCTCTCAGGCTTCAGTAGTTAAAGCTCTTGGGCTCTAGAGTGTGGGTTCAGTATCTGTGGTGCACGAGGCACCACAGAGCACCTTAGCTGCTCTGAGGCATGTGGGATCTTCCCGGACCAAGGATGGAGCCTGTGTTCCCTGCACTGGCAGGTAATTCTCTACCAGTGAGCCACCAGGGAAGCCCTACATGTCACCTTCTAATGTACTATACAACTTAATTATTATGCTCATTCTTCAGTGACCCCATCTTTTCAAATATGTAAGCTCTTCAAGGACTGGCATCTTTGTCTGTCTTGTTCATATATCCTATTCAACCTGAAAAATACATGGCATGTAATAGAAACCCTTTAGTAGTGAACTAGGTATATGGTCTTGCTGTACTGGTCCCCTTCCTTCCTCTTATAGTTTGAGGTCATAGCTCCCATATCACCTCCTCAGAGAAGCCTTGCTGACCTCGCTGACCAACCTCCCCAATTATGGACAGAGTGTCTCTCTCCTTCATAGAACTTGCCAATAGATGCAATTATATATTTGCGTTCTCACTGCATAAGCTCTATTAAAACAGAGAAAACTCTGCTTTTACTTACCATGTGATCACTAACACCCAACAGTATCTGCATATAGTAGGTATTCAATAAATATTCATAAGTGAATATTTAATAGTAATCTATATTACTGTAAAGAGTCAACATTCTTTCCTTCATTAATGATCTCCAAGTATATACATGATTAACCTGGTTAAAATCAACTCTTCCGTTCCCCACTTGAATAACTGCTGCTGCTGCTGCTGCTGCTAAGTTGCTTCAGTCGTGTCCAACACTGTGTGACCCCATAGACAGCAGCCCACCCGTCCCTGGGATTCTCCAGGCAAGAACACTGGACTGGGTTGCCATTTCCTTCTCCAATGCATGAAAGTGAAAAGTGAAAGTGAAGTCGCTCAGTCGTGTCCGACTCTTAGCGACCCCATGGACTGCAGACTACCAGGCTCCTCCATCCCTGGGATTCTCCAGGCAAGAATACTGGAGTGGGCTGCCATTTCCTTCTCCATGAATAACTGCTACTTGCTGCTACTTGCTGTCAAATAGACTGGTTATCCTCAAGGCTCTCATAGTTTCTATCTCTGCTTTCTATCTTGTGAGACTAAAGGAGTGAACCAAGTGACTTATCCGCCTTTCATTCAATTTTTACCTCAGTATTATTTGTTTGCATTCTTTTTTGCATCTCAAACAGTCCCTTTCATTTCCATCTTAAAGGCACACAAAGATTTTTATTTTGTGTGAATGACAACCTGAAATTTGCAGACTATACCCCCAAAATCCAGTTTTTTAACCTGTCCAATTTCAAGCATTTTGTTCCTAATCTACTCTATGAGAGATCAATCCAAGATAAAGTACTGTTAGATAAATACAATACGTCCACTCACAGATAATGGTGTCTTTCTGATCTTCCTCTCACTACATAAATCCCACAATTTTACATGTACAAAATTATGACTAATTGAATTAGGGCTAGCTTCATCTACCCTGGCTTGGTTGGTTGCATCAATAATTTAACACAGTAAAGTATTTGTGTAATACTCTGCTTACTAAATTTAAATAGGGCTCCCTTCTTAATACACGACAGCTATTTTCTGTCTGGGCCTCCCAAATGTTGACAGTGAGGAGATGTGGGTTAACTATAATATATTCCTGGCTTTCTGCTCAGAACATTTACATAGCATGTCCCTGTTGGGATTTTCAAGATTGACTTTTGAGCACCAAACAGACTGGGCCCAGCCACAGGAACAGATTAGGACACAGCAAATGGAATTTCCCTCTGATAAAGGGTTTCACCTCTGCTTCCTGCCGCCCCCCCCCCCCCCACTCTGAGCAGACACTGTAACTCGTGTGTGTCTGAGGCCTTGTAAATAAAACAGTGGTAAAGGGGGAGGGCTGGACTTCGTACCTCCGCAAAGACTCTTGAGAGAAAAAGGAGATGCTTCAACAGTATTACTACCAAATATTTTAAGCATATAAAAATGTATGCAAATATTATAATGAATGCTCTTGCACCCACCAGCAAACTTCGCTCCATCTTAGTATTTGACCTTATATCAAATCCATTGGAAATAAAAAGGCAACATGAATATATATATATATATACATACATACACATATATATATATAACTTTTCAAAACACTATAAATCAACTCTATTTCGATTAAAGAAAAAGAAACTGTTTTCTGACAAAAAAAAAAAAAAAAAAAAAAAAACAAGGAAACATCACAATGTGGTTGATGGCCCCATGGACTGCATATGTACCATTCAGGCATTTACTCTCTGGAGTATTGGGTTTACATGAACATAACACTTTTAACCTTGTTACCTATAAAATCATCCTTTAGTGTTTTAAAACTCTGCAAAATGTTTGATTCTGTCTCCTTCTACAAGCTACACACACATACACACACACCAATGTTTCTTTTCTCTGGAGAAGCTTGACTAAAATAATATGAAAATACAACTGGCATTTGTTTTCATTTGTGGACTGTTGGTCTTGGAAGTTAAAGAAACTTAAGGAAAAAAGGCTGGAGTTTCAAATAGGCAAGCAGAAAAAATGAAGGAGACATTTTGGTGAATCTTTTCTAATTTGTCAAAACTTGCACTTACCCTGAACCATGCCTTATCTTCTTTACCTACTGTCTGTGCTTTAACAGAGGGTTTTTGATTAATCTCTGTACCCTCAATAGTCACTCACCTAATATTTACTGAATTATTAGGTGAAAAACTGAGTGGTAATTTCAGAGAGCTGAACACAGGCCCCCCATTAACCAACAAATCTATCAAACAGAGTGTATCTTCAGGAGATAGTCATACATTTGGAACTCTTCTGGGAACTGATGGGTAACGGAGGTTTACAGAAACTTGGAAAAATAATTCCAATGCTGGCATTTAAGGTCAAAAGAAACGCAATCAGAAACTGCTGGAGTCAAAGGAGCAAACGATGGAAGTGGATATAAAACACAACTTGCCGTAAGAAAGTAATGATGGTAAGTATGATGACAGTAAGCTCAAGAAGAAGGAGACATAACGTGACAGCTAAAGAATGCTGCGTTTGAGAACCGAAAGCCTGCATTCACATTGTAACATTGCCCCTCAGTCTCCCACATAACCCTTGGCCCGACAATGGGCTCTCCACCGTCAGACTGTTGCACACAATGGCTTTGCATCATTTCTCATTGTGTTCCCCACTCTTGATTACCCATATATTATCTGGTGAACAAGTCAGTTATTATACTAACATCAGGTACTAATTGGTTGACTTTTCTCCTTACCTACTATGCCCCCAAAACAAAAGCTTGTCAGTGATGCAGACACCACAGCATTCAGTACTCCAGGGTGTCATTATTAAAAGAAACTATTGATCTCTGTCAACATCCAGCGACATGAGCAAATGTAGGATGAAATACCCTATTAGCTCCTGCACGATGTCACAATTCACATCCTGTTATGGGAACTCTGAAGTCCTGTGATATACCAGATAGTTCCAACACAGGTCAAGGAGGTGCCAACAAGTTGCTCAAATTGGCAATTCCGTAACAAGATTGGCAGTCAGATGAAATTATCAAAAGCACAGATGGCCCTCAATTGTGCTTATCACAGGAGAATTCCTTCTCAAAACACAGAGGTTGAGTTCTTCTTTATGCTACTGCCCCTGGTAGAAACGTTTTATGTTTAATCAACCTCACTTTGCCCACATGCCTGAGAAATGCAATTCCCTTTTCAATAGGGAAAATTGGCCACTGACTGATTTCCATTATATTTATACATACTCACCCTTGCTGGGGCGTGCATCAGCTGGGTCTCTGCAATGACAAGTGATGGATGAGGTGCTCCAGGGGTAGAGGAGATGCAGCCACATGGGACAAGTGTCTCCTCTCATCAGTCTGCTCAGAAGGTATCCCATCTCACGGCTGGCAGCCTTGGGGACACAACAGAGACCCAGAAACACAACAAAGCAGTGTGACAAAGAGAACTGGGGAAGCCAGAGCACAGTAAAGGGGCCAGGGTACTGCATTACCGACCCGGCTCTGCCACCAGCTCCAGAGGCAACCTTGGCTAAATCACATTAACACATTGGTATAATGGGATTCTTCCTGTCTCACCTATCATAGGGGACAAGCAAATGGTGAAAATAATATTAGGAATGCAGCTTTTTTGGATAAATATTATCATACACAGTCAACAAGGGATAAAGACTCAAGATGCTTCTTATAATGCACCCACTCCACCTGCAGCAGTAGAGCTCTGAGGTCCTCTTCAGAGGAGGGAAAAGGCTCCAGGCCATGCCTCCTGGCTGAAGTCAAAGGGAAGTGAGTTATGGATGGGGAATGAGTCTGTGACAGGCTGTGACAGATTCCCCTCCCCCACTCTCAGATTTTTAAAAGTTCATTTGGGGGAGTTACATATAAAATAACTTATCCCAAAGTGGGTAGAGCAGCCTTCTGGACCGCGCACTAATGTTTTCCTGCCTTTCCTGACCCACTGGAAGCTTCCATTCCCAAAATCTCTAGATAAAGAGTAGTTCCAAGGGCTCCCTGGCAGAAAGACATAATAAGTAGAGAAGATCCTAATGACACATCAGAAAGAACTGATGGCAGAAAAGAGTACTAAAAATGGAAACCAAGATTTCCTAGAAAATAGGGTTAAAAAAAAAAAAGTTTGGGACTTCATCCTGAAAAAACAAAACTAAAAATGTATTAAAATAACTTAATTTTATATTTAATAGAAGCACAGATTATACTGTAATTATCTGATTATTAAAATTAACAAATAATTTTAGATAATTTTCCAAAGAAATTACATAATAATATGATATGATACCCTTCAATGCCCAGCTATAAAGAGAATGATTTTTGCCAAAAAAAGCTGAGGTTTCACCAATTTCCCAAAGGCCTCCCTACATCCTTTGATATTCAAATACATTAAATTATTCTCTTTTGAAGCCTATCTTGTCATCATTCTTGTCGATTTTTCTCTTCTTCAATTATTAACTGGTATAACTCGGTCAGTTCCTCATTTCTCAATTATTTTGCATGTGATTAGAGAAGTCCTCCCTTACCCCTTTCATCTAGGCAAAATCCTGCACCTCTTCCCTAGATTTTCAGTTTCCTTTTGCAATCAGGTTGCAAGGTATTTGCGCTGTGTTGTCAGAGAAGGCATTGATGTAGCCCGGGAATGTACTGACGTGTATATAGAGAGAGTCCGTTCAATGAAGCCAGATACGCCGACAGAGACTCATTTTAATAAGTGGACAGTTTATCAGTGCATGCTGTCATGAAATGATGCTTTCCATCCTCCTCTCCTATACATCTGTAACTTTGGGGTTGATGACAAATCATACTGGGATAAGAGGACTCTCTGTAGTAGAAAGAAAAATAATTCCTAAGTCCTAGATGGCTCTTCACAGAGGGCAAGCTACTCTCAAACCCATCACCGGATGTGATTCTAATAGTATCCCATAGAGAGAGGTGGGGCAAGGATTTTATACACATTTCACAGTTGAGGAAACAGACTCAGCAAGGTAGATGTTTTTTAGACTTCCTTTCACTGTCTTCTCGGCAGCACTTTCGCTCATTGTCGTCTTCTTTGATACTGAATGGTATACTGTGCAGTAACTGCCCTCCTGGGTGATTATAACTAGCCACTATTTGTTGCATTCCTCGAAAGAAAAAACTGAAGACTAAAGTCAAGGTACTTGATGCGTTAAGTCAGTTATTGCCAAAATAATGCTGCGTAACAAACTACCCCAAAATCTTGATGGCTTCCAACAACCAATATTTATTTCTCACTCAGAGGAACAGTTGGAGGGCTTAGCGGACCCTGGTTCAGACTGTGGGTCAGACTCAGGCCTGTTCCCAGCCTGCAGGTGCAGCAGTTACCTGGGCAAGATCTCCTTGTGACTAATGGCAATCGTACCTGAGGCTACACTCACATCATATCCACTACCTGTCACTGTCCAAAACGAGTCAGTGGAAAAACACAACATCAATGGGCTAAAGATGTGGAATCTGTCTACTCTGCTGGGAGACACTGAAAAGTTACATGACTCAACGTAGGGATAGAAATTTTTGTCAAGATATAGGAAGGGTGAGGGTTGAGACTCTTCAAGAGCCCTATCTCTCCCGCTGGCCCAAATGCCCACAGCAAGGGCTGGCTCCATGCTGCAGATCACCCCACTGGACTTCCTAGAAACTGCCTCTAATACCCAAATGTGAGTCTTCATGTTCATGCTGATATCCTGAGCTGAGATTCTTGGCACATGCCGGATGAACCCTCTTGATTTTCTATATGTTTGGCTTCATGTAGCTCTGGGAGCAACCAAAATTGGGATGGCTTTCTGTATCTTCAAGCCAGCAGCTAAGTAAGAAGACGGGACTTCCTCCTGGCCCTGCTCTGTGCTTATAAGAAATACATTCGTACAGCGATTCTCAGTTAATAAAATGCTTTCATAGGTCTTTTCTCAACAGAATCTTCTGGCCCCATGGAGTAGTCATTTTATAACATTTTACAGATTTAGAAGTTGACACTTAGCAAGATCAGACGACTCACTAAATATACATGTCGTGAGCCTCATAGTTTTGATGTGACCTACAACCTTTCATTCGATATACTTCTGCTGTTCACCAAGCATTTCCTTTGGGCCAAGCAACTTGTAAATCAACCCTGAATATTTATTGGAAGGAGTGATGCTGAAGCTGAAGCTACAATATTCTGGCCACCTGATGCAAAGAGATGACTCATTAGAAAAGATTTTGATGCTGGGAAAGATTGAGGACAGGAGAAGGGGACAACAGAGTATTGAGATGGTTGGGTAGCATTATCGACTCAGTGGACATGAGTTTGAGCAAGCTCCAGGACTCAGCGAAGGACAGGGAAGCCTGGCGTGCTACATTCCATGGGGTAGCAAAGAGTTGGATACGACTAAGCTTTTGAACAACAACAGGCAACTTACAGGGACTGCTATGAGATGTGGCTCTATTTACAGCACTGCAGTGGGATATATGTTCTTATCCCTTTTTGTACATGAGAAGTTCAAACAGTGATTCCAGTTTGTAAGCTAAGAGGTGGCAGAGCCAGAGACCAACCCAGCTCTCTCTCTGCAGTGCCTGCGCCCCTAAACCCTGCACAAGCCTGTTCCTTTTCTTTCATTCTTGTCTGCTTCCTGAGCAGTAAGTTGTCGAGAGCCAGATGATCTCTTGCCTTGAACCCAGAAAGGCAACCAAACCATGGTCTTGTTCCTCTTTTCCAGTCTCTATCCTTGGCTCCTTGCCTGAATCTCCATTTCTGCTTCCTCTTCTGGGACCCCGGTACTCCAACCTGTCTGTGTGTGCATCTGGGAATAGTCATTTTCTGACCCTCAGGCCCCCTGGCAAAGCCCTGATGTCTATCATGTCTTATCCTGCCATGAACCCCCTACCTTGTCATCTGGTGCCCCTTGCCAAGGCTGCCACCCTTGCATTATGTCCTGTTTCCAGGCATTTTTGCATTGAAGCTTTTTCAAGTTCAACTTTGGGAAAATATGTTGTCAGTGTCTATAAGAATAAATCTATCACTGAGGCTTTTATCCACAATGTGTCTCATACATTTAAATTAACATGTTGCAAAATTTGACCTTTTGGGTGTGTATATAGTTCCATGAGCTTTAACACATTTGTATATTTGTGTAACTGTTGTCATAATCAATCCACAGAATCATCCCATCACCCCCAAAATTCCCTCCTACTACTCCACTGTAGAGTCACACCCTAGCAACTGATATACCCCCTGATCAGCTCCCCATCACCACACCCTTGTGCTTTCAATTTTTCAAATAAATAGAACCATCCTGTATGTAACCTTTTGAGAATGGATTCTTTCACTCAGCAGGCTTCCCTGGTGGCTCAGAGTGTAAAGCGTCTGCCTGCAATGCAGCAGATCCGGGTTCGATCCCTGGTTCGGGAAGATCCCCTGGAGAAGGAAATGGCAACCCACTCCAGTACTCTTGCCTGGAGAATCCCATGGACGGAGGAGCCTGGTAGGCTACAGTCCATGGGGTCGCAAAGAGTCAGACATGACTGAGCGACTTCACTTTCTTCCTTTTTTTTATTTTCTTTCACTTAGCACAATGCCTCTGAGATGCATCCATGCTGATACAACATCAATAGCTGACTCTCCCCAATGACTAAGGGATATTCCATTGCATGGATGTAGTAGAGTTTGTTTATCCCTTCACCTGTTGAAGGATATCTGGCTTGTTTCCAGTTTAGTATGACTATGAATAGAGCTGCTACAAACACTCAAACACATTTTTGTATGAACATAAGCTTTCAAATAAATAGAACCATCCTGTATGTAACCTTTTGAGAATGGATTCTTCCACTCAGCAGGCTTCCCTGGTGGCTCAGAGTGCAAAGCATCGGCCTGCAATGCGGCAGACCCAGGTTCGATCCCTGGGTCAGGAAGATCCCCTGGAGAAGGAAATGGCAACCCACTCCAATACTCTTGCCTGGAGAATCCCATGGAGGGCGGAGCCTGGTAGGCTACAGTCCATGGGGTCGCAAAGAGTTGGACACGACTGAGTGACTTCACTTATCACTTACCTAAGCTTTCATTACTCTAGGATAAAATATTAAGAGTGGATCCCTAGGTCACATGGCAAGCATATGCTTAATTTTATAAGAAAGCAACACTGTTTTCCAGAGTCATAGCCAGTTTTCAGACTTACCAGTATGCAGTTTTACAAACTAGGCAGATCTATCACAGGCCTAACATGGGCTATTTACTCCTCCGATTCTACTTCTGGCCCTTCTTCACTCTTCTCCAGGCTCTGGAAGACTGGCATCCATGGGCCACACCATCAGGCTTCCCTGTCCGCTTGTGCGGTGTGTGGAGGCACTGTCAGGAAGAGACAGCTGTCTGAGGATTGACTTGCTGCCCACTCCCTGCTGGCCACACAATGGCCACATCTCTCCAGCACATCCACTCCTTGTGTCCAGGCCCCTGCTTTCACTCCCCTCACCTCAAAGGACTTCTCTTGGTCCCCATGGTCACTTCATTTTCCCTGGTTACTTAAACATTCAATGTCTTATTTAATCTTTCCAAAATCACTACAAAATAGGAAGACAGATGAAACAAACTGAGGCATAAGGACAACTTGTCTAAGACACCGAACTGGTAACAGGAAAGCCAAGACTAGAATCCAAGTCTTTTAACTCTAAAACCCATGCTTTTCCCAATAAAGTCTGATTTCACTCCATTTTTCTCAATGCTCTTATTACCTATTTCTATAAATAATTCATTTAACATCCTGGAAAACTTAAATTAGCAAAGCTTGGAGTTCATGACCCAGTTCTTCCGAGCAGGTTAGCTGGGTTAACCGTTTCTCTTATTCCTGCTTATTTGATTTTGTTCCTTAATTCTTAAGACTCATGGTATCGTTCCTGTCCATTCTGTTTCCTAAAAATGATCAAAATACCTGAATAAAACATGGGAAGGCTAAATAAAATATTTTTATTCTTAAGTGAACATTGCATAATGCTAATATGCTCTATATTTATTATCTTAATTATTCATCTGATTTATTAATAATTTCTTTTAAAATTTAAATATTTTAAAATAGTCTTCTACTGACATCATTACCATTGGTCAGGCTCAAAGCAAACTGACTTTATTTAAAAAAGAAAAACAACCAATGCCTATACTGGACTAGCCTTCCCACCTTAGGAAGGAGCATGAATACAGGCGCCAGGGATAACTCCATATGAACATTCATCTGCTTTTCTTTCTAAGAATTACTGACTTCACTTTAACCCTTTCCCTAAGGGCCTACTGCTAGTGAATAGAGGAGCTAGTTTTCTTGACTTTCAGATCAGGAATCTGTTTTGCTATGTGATTTTTTTAACTAAGGCCTGCAGATCACCAGGAGTCCCGAGATGCATTCTTAGGGGTCTTTCAGGTTGCTCTAATTTGGCGTGACCAGTTTGACCAAGAAAGTTTTCCAAAATGTAGGACTTTCAGTGCTAAAATTGGAAAAGTCTTGGGCAAAACAAACTAGTCACTCTAACTAGATAGCAAGGTTATCCTTCTTATAATTGAATCTAATATATACTCTAATATATATTATATATGAACATATGCAGTTAAACCAAACAAGATTGTTAATACCTTCAGTTGTTTTCCCTGCTGTTCTTCCCCCTCCCCCACAACCCTATAGGAGTCTGAAGCAGAAAATGGAATTTGGAAAAGCATGAAGAAAAGAACACAACGTCCTCCTCCATCTGCCCTTCCTGATCAGCCCATCATGCCATTTACCATCTACCCTTGAATTCTGAATCCTTCCTGTATTTGCACTCATGTTGGGTTGCTTGGTTTATGTTGTGCCTCTCCAGATTGCCTATCAGTTCCTTAAAAACAAATGCTGGTTTGTCTGTATTCGTTTATCCCATGAGGCTTAGGGTGTGGACAAATTCATAATTGGACTTGGCTCATGAATACTACCAGGGTGGAGAGGGAGGGGTACCACTGTCTCCATCATCCTTGCCACCACCTCCACCCAGAGGAACATTTAAACTTCATACCAACTGATTCTCTAATTAAGAGAAATTACTCAGCTTTTCTGACAAGGCCTCCCCAAGCACATGGAGCTATAGAGTCCTTGGCCCAGTGGTTCTCAAGTTGTGTAGCTCAGAACACTAGGGCTCACTGCAGTATCTCAAGAGATGAGCAGACATAAAAGTTCAGAGGAGAACCAAAAGGGAGATTTTAAGTTTCCTAATCTTTTCTTTAAGCTAAGCAGCTCTTCTCTGTGTCTTGTTCCTTAAGGTTTCAGGTTCAGATTTCACTGGTTGAAAATAACTGCCATAGTATATGTACAATCCTATCATTTTACACAGGAGAGAATGACCCTGATAGGGGAGGGACCTGGCTGCTGAAAACTCACGGTGGGATTCTACACATGAGAAAAATAAAACAATGATCTCCTCCAACTGGAATATTTTCTAAGTTTCTAGGTGACCTAAAGCTTGTTTTCTATTAAAATCAGAACCCCCTAGACTCCTCTCTGTATCACATATTCTACACTGTGACCGATTTGGCAGCATTATTAATAACACCACTTAGCAAGTGTCATTTAATAGTCATCAAGAGTTACTTGCTGAGCATCTCAATGTGTGGGCCCGTGTCACTCTCTTCATGGGAGTGGGCTTTGGTGTTTATTCCTTACAAGCAATCATCCTGTCATTAGTCTGTGTACAGTCACACTTGTCAGCAGCAATCACTGCAACATTTCTAACCAGCACCACACGGAAGAGATATTTTGGGGAAAATGGACACATTCAAGATTTTACAAAAATAGCATGATCTCTAGCATTGGTCATTTTATGCATGTGCTTTCTATTTTCATGGATTTTGCTTCTTTTATTGTCATCATTTTTTCTTTTTGGCTTCTTCATCACATACAGATTTATAATACTGTTTTTCCATTTTACAGTCCTAAATGTGGATTCACTGAAAACATAAAATTAAACCAGAAGAGAAGGTGATTATTTGGGGAGCTATAACTTATATGCAGAGTACATCATGAGAAACGCTGGACTGGAAGAAGCACAAGCTGGAATCAAGATTGATGGGAGAAATATCAATAACCTCAGATATGTAGATGACACCACCCTTATGGCAGAAAGTGAAGAAGAACTAAAGAGCCTCTTGATGAAAGTGGAAGAGGAGAGTGAAAAAGTTGGCTTAAAGCTCAACATTCAGAAAACGAAGATCATGGCATCTGGACCCATCACTTCATGGGAGATAGATGGGGAAACAGTGGAAACAGTGTCAGACTTTATTTTTGGGGAGCTCCAAAATCACTGCAGATGGTGACTGCAGCCATGAAATTAAAAGATGCTTACTCCTTGGAAGGAAAGTTATGACCAACCTAGACAGCATATTCAAAAGCAGAGACATTACTTTGCCAACAAAGGTTCATCTAGTCAAGGCTATGGTTTTTCCAGTGGTCATGTATGGATGTGAGAGTTGGACTGTGAAGAAAGCTGAGCGCCACAGAATTGATGCTTCTGAACTGTGGTGTTGGAGAAGACTCTTGAGAGTGCCTTGGACTGCAAGGAGATCCAACCAGTCCATTCTGAAGGAGATCAGCCCCGGGTCTTCTTTGGAAGGAATGATGCTAAAGCTGAAACTCCAGTACTTTGGCCACCTCATGCGAAGAGTTGACTCATTGGAAAAGACTCTGATGCTGGGAGGGATTGGGGGCAGGAGGAAAAGGGGATGACAGAGGATGAGATGGCTGCATGGCATCACCGACTCAATGGATGTGAGTCTCAGTGAACTCCGGGAGATGGCGATAGACAGGGAGGCCTGGCGTGCTGCAATTCATGGAGTCGCAAAGAGTCAGACATGACTGAGCGACTGAACTAAACTGAACTGAACTGAAGGCAGCAAATATAAAAAATCTTCTGGCACAATTGACTTTCTTTGAGAAGAACTGCCATTAATCTCGCCATGAAAATATATTTTCCAGGCCTAAATGCTTATAATGGAAACAGACAAACAAAAAAAGGAACACACACATACACAAACAGATCATGAAGGGAAAAGTTCAGAAATAATGGAGGTAAGTTGGTTAGCAAAAGGCCTTTCTGAGTCTTAGGGTTAATTTAAAGAGGAAGGATAAAAGCTCTCACATGAGTCATTCTCAGACTCTTTGGGTCTCAATACACCTTTACAGAAATTACATACATACATCTTAAAAATTATCAAAGACCCCCCCCCCCAAAATCATCTCTTTATAAGAGCTCTATCTTTCCCTATGTACTATATTTGAAATTAAAATTGAGATATAAAGGATGTTTACTAATTTATCATTTAAATAACAAAAATATTGCATTACATGTTAACATTCATAACATATTTCTATGAACAAAAAACCTGCACATATTGAGAAGCTGTCAAGCTCAGGTTGGCAGACATGTTTTCTGAAATTTTAAAAGTGTTTGCATGGACGCTCAAGTTTGTCATTGGCAACAAATGCTGTCAGTTGTTTTTCTTGAAGTGACAAGCTCACTTTATTCATTTAGAGAAAACATCTGCCAAATGCCCACGACTCAATAACTATCGTTTGTCTGTCAGTTCTTCTTTCAAGTAAAAAAAAAATGGTATTCAGTGAAGAAAAAAGCAGCTAATTCTGCTCACGGCTTGAAGTACAGTTAGTTTGCAACAGAAATATTTCATATGTGCTTCTTTAGCTTCACAAAGGATAATATTCAAGGGTCAAAATTCAATGAAATGAATGATTTTACTGCTTCATCAAGAACATTCCTAAGTGAAACTGGCATTTTTAAAAAATACTGCAAATGCATGCGTGAAGAATAGAATGACAGCTCATATAATTTGATGCCAGTGTCTGGATTCATTCTAAAGCAGCAGCAGTTTTACCCCCATTATGTTTGCATCATCAATGCAAATGTAAGTGGAAAAGGCGTATCCCACCTTAGTATCACTGTGAAAATACTTTTGACATCTCAGAACCCTTGAAAGGATCTCAGGGATTTCCAGGGGACTACTGACCAGACTCTGATGACCCACTGTCTTAAATCCTTTCCTTCTTCCCTCTGACTGTGAACAAAGCGGGCAGAAGCCTGATACCAAAGATCAACCATGGAGATATATGTATATATATATATATAGGTTACAAGCTCCTCTCCCCGCAGACCCCAGTTTCTTCCCTAGGGGCCTCATCTCCCAGGAGTACACCCTCCTTGCTACTTGCTCCTCGTACGTAACCTTACTGTCAGTGGCAAACAAAAGTTTCTAACCAGAGCATTTAGAACCTAGAGCCTTAGGTCTGGATTCCATGTTTAGTCCTTATGAATTTTCTACTGCCTGCTTAATCTATTATCTAGATCAATTATCGTTAATTAACTGATTAGCATTCCAACACTCATTCTCATTACCTCCTTTTTTCTTACAAGTATTCTACAATGTGACCTGAATATTATTTCTTAGATTGAACTATATGATACTGTCATTCATGGTGGGTCAAAAACGGTTGAATACCATCCATTTCACATAGTTTGACGTAGTAATAATAATCAAAGTATTTTATTTTTCATTACTGGAAAGGAAGAATCAAAATACATTAATTGAAAAAAAAATGGACTGAATCCAAGCAGCTGGATGGACAATTTACTCAAATAAGAGGGAAAGCCAGTGCGGTAAAGAGCACATGACCTAAAATGTCTCTCAGCCAAAACCAACAAGGCAATTCTGGATCATACTGGCTTTGTGCAAATACTGAGCTCACCTGTTGTGGGTTTCCAAGACTCAGTGTTACTGGGGGGAACAGATTTTGTTACCAAACTTGGGTCTGCTCACATCTAGTTGTGATAAAGCAAAGTGCAGCATTTCCTGCAGGAGCCAAACAGGGAGTGAGGGCAGCTAATGCTCAAAAGACCCAAACTCAGTTGGTGAGGTAACAGGGTGGTGTCACAGGAATTAACATCATCAACCCTCAGACTAAAAACGGGTCTGGAGGCCACATGCTCACAGGCATAATACCCTTAAGCTTCTTTCAACTGGTAAGGGTTTAACTATCTACAAACCAATGCAGGTATGTGCACTGTCTATATCCTTCAGGGTGGAACTAGAGACTCAGCTCTATGACTGATTACTGCTCAAATTGTTACCAGTTCTCTTGGCACAACTGCTATTTTCTGTCACTATGTGTTCACATCCTTTCAATCATTTATTCCTGATCCAGTCTTCTGTGAATCAAGGGAGGCCTCGGAGACTGAAGCTTTTCTATAGGAAGAGGCAGGAGGGGAGGGGCTCTGTGCTGGGAAGGCCTGGTAGCGTCCTGCTCAGTTATGATTTCCCTCTGCTAATGTCCTTCCATATCATCCATCTCGGTGAGAAATTTGACCAACAGGGTACGTGCAGCCTGGTCTTTACCTTTCTTCCCTCCTATGATGTCACATTCTAGTCTACTTCCGTATGTTATACAGGGCCAGGCACCCAGGTTGGAGGGGCTGCGAGCTTCACGTGCAGTACAGTCTTCAGGTAGATATATTCATAGTACTCTGAGCATCAGAGTAAAGATTCCATACATACATCTAATACATATGAATGTATTAGATTTACATCCATACATACATCTAGTGCCTTCTGACTCTTCCATGGTCAACTCTCCACTTGGCAGAAAAAGGTAGAGTATTTGCTTGATTCTTTAAACACTAACAAAGTGTTGTTCATAGTTGTTTACCCAGTTCATAGCATAATGCCTGGCACACAGAGCCATTCAAAATATCTATCTATCTATGTATTGTGTAAGTGAATGTTTACAAAAATAAAGCTTCTCAAGAAATAGTCTCTACAGCTTATCCATGCATAAAGGCCAAAGAAGTTTGCATTTTATGTTAAGAGAGTAGGAAACTATTGAAGGTGTTAGGCAGGAGGGTGCATGATCAGATTCCTGCTTAAAATGTTAATTAAATAATCATGAAGGTAAATGGAGTTTGTTTCTGGTGGAGATCCAGACAAGGACAGGTGGTGAGAGGAGGAGAGAGAGTGTCATATGGGTCTGTTTCCACCTCATTACTTTCATGGTCTTCTTTGCAGAGATGAAATGGGGAGATTTGCATCCTGCTTGGTCTCTGTGGTTATTGTTACTTTTGTGACATACTTCACAGTGTCTGGCTGTTTGTCCTTGATACAACCAGGTTTCTCTAGGGCCTATGATGATGATGTCAATATTCTTCCTGGTGGGAAAATAAAATTGACCATGGAATTTTATTGATGAGTTTCAGCTATCTGCTTCTCAGAGATAAAAAGCCTTCCACATATTATATGACTGGTAATTTAGACACTCTCTCATAGCCCTTGTAGTCTAGCGATAGTGGTGTCAACTGGGGACACACCATAGATTTGTCTTTGCTTCTGTCTCTGAACGGTTCTATAAGACACAGGGAACTCCCTAGAGATGCAAGGGGCCCAGAAGACCTATGTTAACGTTCTTAAGGATAACTTTATTACTTGTCAACTAGAAAATGGGTCTCTTTCCTTTGAAAGTCATCATCTTAGTAAAAGCCCTAAAATCTACAGCAGAGGAGGAGACAGAAAATGCCAGCCTAGTCAACTGTTGCAGCTGGATTAATCTTGACTATTTGCAGGGTAATACTGGAGTGGGTTGCCGTTTCCTTCTCCAAGGGATTTTCCCAACCCAGGGATTGAACCCAGGTCTCCCGCATTGCAGGCAGACGCTTTAACCTCTGAGCCACCAGGGAAGCCCAAGATATCAGAGGAAGCTGTCCTTCATAGACAAACTGCAAGGGAAGCTTGAGGTTGGAATTAAAGTCAGTAGTAATCATGAGTAAATGAAAATAGCTTTGACATTGTCACAAAGACATGAAGTTGTGTGTTATCAAGTTAAAAGGTGAAAGGGAAGTGTAATAGCTATTGACACTGTTTTTTTCCCCAAAGTCCCCAAGACTTTGGCCTTAGTGGTATTCAGATCATCTCTGCCAGGGAACACTCTGAAGTGAAACCACACCCCCTTCCAATCTCTGGCACAGCAGAACTGAGTCTTCTCCTTTACTCTGACCATTATCTCCCAAGAAATGTTTGCTTACAACTTCAGTTGTGTGGCTTTTTGCATGGATAAGCCATGCAGTCTAATTCTTAAGAAGCTAAATATTTGCAAACATTGATTCATTCGGCAAATATTTACTGACTAGCTATTGTGCACCAGACATCATGCTATGGACTAGGCAAACAATAACCAACAAAACAGAAAAAGCTTGTGACTAAGGTACAAGCTTACTGAGGGCTCTTTTCTACCTCACTGTTCAAGTAACCAAAACCAGGCTATAACCAGGTACACCAGGTACAGATTATCAATGTTTACATTTTCAATTAACAGTGTAGATAAAGTGGGGATAAGCTGCCTCCTCAGGAGTTCTGAATTTTAAGCATAGCATTAGAAATCACTAGCAAGTACATTTTATCCCTTTCTTGATCAAGGGTAAGTATGGTTCCAGGCATGGTTCTGGGCATCGCCAAGATACACAGATCAGCTTCAAATTAACTCTATCCCTACACAATAGCATTTTGGAAATACTATAATTTTCCTTATATAAAGAGATTGACTCAAATGGTATATTTATGTGTCTTTACTCTTTTTTTTTTTTTTTTTTCTTCCTGGAATGCAAGGAAGATGGAGTCCACACTGAAGAAGGCTGAAGAGAAAGAAACAATGAGTCTAAGTTCCCATGACATCTCTGAGACTCTTTCCAGATTTCTTGTTAAATGAGAAAAATAGACTCCATTTCTTGAGGTGTTCTTACTGCAGATGAAAATAATCCTCAAGGAAACAAAGAGATGAATCAACACTTAGGAACATTTTTTCTGTTGTTATATGGACATGACCACTCTTGACCTCCCAAGCACCCTATGATATCAAGAGTATATATACCCACTTAACAGATGAGGAATTAGCATTTCTGAGAGATAGGTAAGTTACTCTCAACACTGAAAAATGGCAAAGCCAGAGTTAACTCTCTAAGGCCTTGAGACACACTTTTATATTGGTGTAAAATAAGGACAAACGCAAGTTTAGATAGGTCTGAGAGTTATAAAACTTCAAGGCCCCTCTTGAAGACAAATTAGAGGATATCATGATTAGAATATTGCTATGATCCTCCCAGGGCCTTGGGAGGGGGTCTGGGAAAATGAAGGACACTTATCCTTACAGGAAATCAGCCACTACTTTAATCTCTATTTCAAGAATAATCATTTTCTAGTGTCGTGTATCATTCCTGCATGAAAAATTAATGCAGCAAAGGACCAGAGAAGATTTCAAGCATGTTCTGGGAATCTCAAACATATTGTTATTTGTGTGTATGTGGTTGCTACTGGCTTTCAGGCAAATGGAAGAGGATGCTAATGAAGTCTGGCTCTTTGGCCAAGGTTTTTTAAACCCATCTCAGAAATGAAGCATGAGACACGTGTGCCAACTGTCACGGAAACAACAGAGAAGAAGAAATGTCATATGAAAGCTAGGGACAGCCAGTTCTGAAAATGCTATCTTCCACTGTGAAAATATGGCCAGAGAGACCATGTGTTCAGGAAGCCGCCAAGCAGGCTGGAGCAACAGGATAAAGAGGGCAGTGCTGTTCTTAAGAGAGATGTTGAGAAAGGATGCTCACAGTTTTGTACCTCAGCTCTTCCATCTGCTTCAGCACAAAGGATGTCTGTGGTCTCAGTGCGGGAAGGTCTGGGGCTTCCTGACAAGCCATGGGAGTTGGTCTCTAGGTCTAGCTAGGCTTCACTTGAGTAGTGTCTCACCTGTCATCTCTCCCCTGAGTTCTAATGACCCATTTACCTGCATCTCATTTGATAAAGGTCTACAATCCCTTACCCACAATTTGGAAGTCCAAATTCTCTGAAAACCAAGAGTTTGTAACTCATTTATAGTCCAACATGACCCGATTACATTTGGCAGCAAATCCTGACATGAGTGGAGTTATAACTATTCATAGTCTTTCAATTTTTCATATTTGGTGTGAACAGTTAATACATTTTACTGCAGAGAAATTACCACACTTATTATGAAGCCCTGCCCAGACATGCTGGGGGAATTTACATATTCAATGGATTATGTGTCATGTTACCTCTCAAAAGTAAAAAAATAAACAACTCTGAATTCTGAAACAGGTCTGGTCCCAGAAGTTTATCTATTATTTTGATACTGGTCTTTGCTTTGACTCTGCATCCTGGTTCCCATTTTTGAGGAATCTTCCAGTCATAGCTTTGCCCAGATTTTCCACTATATTCCACAGGGTGTAGTTTTCAACATACCCAGATGCTCTTGAGTTCCTCAGTATCTAGGGATCAGACGGCACCAACCCTTGGCTGAATTATATCTTGAACTCAGCACTAAGCCTTGTTCATGAAGCCCCTTCTCATTGGCTTGAAAGTCAAGGGAGGAAGTCCAATTTTCATGACTCTTGCTTACTTTGGGAAAATCAACTCAATAATTTAAGCCTTCAATATCTCGCTTTACCTTGGAGGAGGAAATGGCAACCCATTCCAGTATTCTTTCTGGAGAATCCCATGGACAGAGCAACCTGGTGGGCTACAGTCCACGGGGCTGCAAAGATTTGGACACGACTGAAGTGACTTAGCACACAGCATGCATCTCTCCTAACACAGCATCCCAATCCATCTATTTATATTGCAAGGAAGAAATCAAGGCTCAGAAAAGCTAATCAAGTTCTAATACTACTGTTTCAACATGATTCTAAGACACAATGTTGTCAGCTACTTGAGGCAATAAACAGACTCCACCATCTTCAATGAGAAGAAGCTGCATGATCTGCAGAGACCCATGGAAATAAAGCACAGGGCTCCTTGTCCAAAATGTGTCAACAATTTCAAAATGGCAACACCAGAGAGTTAAACCAAATACAAGATCCTTTAAGTGTGAGGTTCCACTTGACTGCACAAGTCACATGCCCATGAAGCTGGCACTGCTTCTGTATTTTCCTGGCACCTAATAGAGCATGACTTGACAAAATGTGGCTTTAATTGAATGCCATCAACAACAAAGAATGGGAAGCAATGCCCAGCAACAATTCGCACAAAATGTTAGAGAGTTGACCTCGCAATACTCCTTCCCTACTCTACTTACATCCATTAAACAGTCTGCTTACCTTGCAAACTGCTTTTTTTATGTATTGAAGCAACACTTCTGTAGCATGCATATTGCCCAGGAGATGACAAGGCTAAAAACCTATCTCAAAAGCAATTGATTATCCTCAAAGCCTTCCCCCTCTTTCTATGCACCCAACTGTAACATCTCCCAGAATCCATTACCCATCACTTTCCCAACATACTTCCTTTTGGTCACACTGCAGATAGGATGCATGTCCATTTGTCATGGTGAGTTTACAGACATCCAGCTTCCTTTCAGTGAATATTCAACTTATTTCAGCACTGCCAACTCACGACAGGAAAAGCAAGTGAAACAGCCAGTAAGACCAGAGTCTACACAATTACTAGTTGGCAGATAAGGGTGGTCTTATGGTTGAGCCAGTCGTGTTCAAATATCTGTACAAATGAAAGAAAAGTACATGTGTAAAACAACACACAATTCAAAGATCTCCTTTGTAACTGAGGACTGGTTGTGGGGATTTTCCTCCCAATGTTCTCACCAACCACAATTTGTGTTCATGTATGAAGGGTTCCATTTATACAAAGATGCAGGGAGCCACATCACAGCCTTGTCTGATGTCCCCATTACTCTAAGGACAAAAATATTGGGGGACCTTCACGATAAACTGTTCCAGCTTCCTCATGTCACAGAGAAAGATCTGAGGCTCAGAGAAGCTTCTTCCTGCAGTCCTATTTGCACAAGAACTGGAATCACACTCCTGTGTTGCCCCACTCTCCTGAAACTCACAAAGTGGCCAAGGGCTTAGCTTCTGCCATAGTAGTCTAGTGTTCATGTCAAAGATGAAGTTGAGACATCAAGGAAGCCGCTGAAAGCAGATCAGGCCCCATAATATTTGACTCCTGAAGTGTCTGCAAAACAAGTCCCTAAGCAGGGTAAATAGTAACTGCTTTAGGTCCAAGTCAGTTACTCGACCAAACAATGGGTGAACACTTAACTCTCTGCCAGGCGCTGAGGGAGTTGACAACAACAACAAAGAATGAGTTAATAAGACAGCAATATCCCTCATGAAAGGAGCCAACAACCAATCCGGGAGATGAAAGTGAGTTCGCACCGGATCCTAAGCTCCTCAGGGGCACGTACTGTCTGTGTGCTTTTTAACTCCATGCAGCTGGATCGATCCTTCCAAAATGCAAACCTTCACTGGCTTTCTTTGCTTCTTCCCAAATCCTCGATGCTGCTTCTGAGGCACAGCACACTAAACTAGGAATTGGAAAACTTTTATGCAAAAGATCAGATAGTAAACATTCTTGGCTTTGTGGACCAATCTCCAGGACAACCCTCCGTTTTATCACTGAAGTATGAAAGCAGCCATAGACAATGAGTACATGAAAAGGCATAGCTGTGATCCAACAAAGTATGTACCAGCAGGCAGCCGCACGAGCTGGCCTGCAGGCTGGAGGTTCGGACTCCTGGTACAGAGTGCATCTCAACTTGGTGCCCATGGATCACCTGGGGCTCTTGTTAAATTTAGATTCTACCTTTGTTATAAGTGAAGCTGATGCTGTGGGTACTCTACCCTTCTGGCCTCGGCTTCCCCTCACTTCCTGTGATGCTCCATACTTGCCCTGTCAATTCCTCCTTCCTGACATGCTTCCTCCACCACCAGGCCTCTGCACAGGCTGTATCTTTGGACCAGCTTGCCCTCCTCCTCTTCCCTCATCTACTCATTTCAATCTAATCGCATGGATGTCTTCTTTAGAAAAGATGATCCAGATGAGGTCAAGGTCACTCCTTCCCATTTGCACCGCTCTAGACACCTCTCCATCAGAGTGATCATCACAGCTAGAATTTTATATCTTCTTGTCCTGAATAGTATCTACTGCCTCCTCTGGAATGTAAGCTGCTTGAAAGGACACAATACACCAGTTTTACTGATCGATTTGTATCGTGTCCCTGGCACAGTTTCTCAATTAGTCACTACGCTATAAACACAGAATAAATGAATGAAGCAATTAACTAATGAATCCCTATTGTCCAGCCTGAACTATAGGAGACGGGTTCTCAGCAAAGGTTACTGGGTAACTTTTAAAATGTTTTAAAATTGAGAAGATTTCTTAAATTTTGGAAGATTCTTTTTAGACTCCTTTACTGGCCCCCTGGAGAAGGGAATAGAAACCCATTCCAGTATTCTTGCTTGGAGAATTCCATGGACAGAGGAGCCTGGGGGGCTACGATCCATGGAATCGCAAAGAGCTGGACACGACTGAGCGACTTAGCATACACTGGCCCCCTTCCCTTGTGTTCTCTGGTCATGTCTTCCTAAACCAGAGGATCCAACAGAACTTTCTGCAACAATGGGATTGCTCTGTGCCATACAATATGCTGGCCAGATGACACTGCTGAGCATTTAAACTGTGCTAGGGCAACAGGGAAACCACTTTAGTTGCATTTAATTTAAATTTGAATGTGAATAGGTGAATATATGGCTGGTGGCTCCTGTATAGCACAGCACAGCTCTAGATTTTCTTGCAGTGATTATGTCCAAATTCAATGATCATCACTATGATGATAGTTATGAAAACTTTTAGAAAATCATCATCAGTAGTGTGGGAAGTGGGGACTTACCTGGTGGTACAGTGGTTAGGAATCCACCTTCCAATACAAGGCGTGTGGGTACGATCCCTGGTTGGGGAACTAAAATCCCACATGCCATGGAGCAACTAAACCCACACGCCACAGCTACTGAGTCTGTAACAAAGATCCTGCATGCCTCAACTAAGACTCAACACAGCCAAATAACCAAATAAATATTTCTGGAAAATATTGTGGGAAGTAATTTACTTTGTAATCCACTTACTGTCTTGTGTCTGGTGTCAAGTGTACTAAGCTCCAGCTCGAAGGAGATCTAAGCGGTACATTTCTGTGGCTTCCCAGGGCCCAAACATGTTCAGTTCTGAAATATGATTTGGAATGCTCTTCCTTTTCTTATTTACTCGACACAATCACATCTATTCTTTTGTGTGTGGAAGGGCTTGAAATGTGTGCTTTTTTTATTATACTGTTTATTGAGACGTAATTCATGCACCATAAAATTCACACCTTTGAAGTATACATTTCATCTACTGCCTTCAGTGTGGTGCAACCATGAACACTCTCTCATTCAGAACCTCATCACCACTCCAGAAAGAAACCCCACACCCACTGGCAGACACTACCCATCCCCCTGTCCCCTGAGATCCAGGCAGGCACTACTGAACTTGCTGATTCTTTGAATTTGCCTATCCTGGGCACTTCATATAGATGGGATCGTATAACATGTGACCTTTTTGTCTAGTTAGTTTCACTTAGCAGGAGGCTTTGAAGTTCATCAGGTTATAGCTTGCCTCAGTACTTCACTCTTCCATAGCTTTTTAATGACAAACCACATTTTTCAATGTCCACTTATATCAACTGATGGGCAAGGGGGTCATTTCTATGTTTGGACATTATGAATAATTCTACAGTGAATGTCTGTGTACAAGTTTTAAGTAGACACTTTCATTTCTCTTGAGGCTATATCCAAGAGTGAAATTTCTATGTGGGTCACACAGTAGCTTGATGGGACATCAGAACTGATTTCCAAAGTGCTGCACCACTTTACACTCCCAGGAGCAAATTATGTGGGTACTAATTCCTCTGCATCTTCACGAATATTTATTATTGTCTTTTTGATCAGCAATCTTAGTAAATTGGTACCTAATTATGAAATGGTACCTAATTATGACTTTGGCTTGAAATCCACTAATGATTAATGATGTTGAGTATCTTTCATGTGCTTATAGGCTACCTTGGAGAAATGTCTATTTAAGCATTTTTGCCAATTTTTAATTAGGACTTTATTTTTGAGTTTGAAGATTTCTATATTCAGGATATAGCCTCTTATCAGATATATCATTTGCAAATATTCTCTCTCATTGTGTGGGTTCTCTTTACACTCTCTTGACAGTATCTTTGAAGGATATTTGAACTTTAATCAGTCTGATTCATCTGTGTTGTTCCTTTGTTGTTTATGCTTTTCGTGTCAAATTTGCCAAAACATTGCCTTATCAGAGGTCAAAATATTAATTTATGTGTGCTTCCTTTCAAGGGTTTTATAGTTTTATCTCTTATCTTTAGGTCTTTGATCTATTTTGAGCTGAGTTTTTTACATGGCATAAGGTAGGGATCTAACTTAATTCTTTTGCCTGTGGACATCCAGTTGTCCCCAGCGCTATTTGTTAAAAAGACTATTCTTTTTCTCTTGAAACATATTAGTAGCATTTTCTTTATTTCTTTCTTTTTGTACTTTACTAATTATTCTGGTGAAGAATTTTGGAGTGGGTAGCCATTTCTTTCCCTAGGGGACCTTCTGACCCAGAGATTGAACTTGGGTCTCCTGCAGTGCACTCAGATTCTTTACTGTCTGAACCACCAGGGAAACCGAAAACCTCCAGTATACTGTTGGAAAAAAAAAAATTATGACAGTGAACCTCCTTGCTGTCTTCTTGATCTTAGGAAGGAAGCTTTCAGCTTTTCACATGTAAGTACAGTGTCACCTGTGGAGTTTCATGGATTAACTTTATCAGGTTGAGGAAATTCCCTTCTATTCCCAGTTTGTTGAGTACTTTGATTCATAAATAGGTTTTGGATGTTGACAAAAGCTTTTTTTGCATCTATTACTATAATCAAATATTTTTTCTTTGTTCTATTAATGTTGTGCATTACATTGATTGATTTTTGTTTGTTAAGAGAGCCTTGTATAGCTTTAGCTAAATCTCATTTGATCCTGGTATATAACCCTATTTCTATGTTGCTGGATTTGGCTTGCTGGTATCTTGTTAAGGACTTTTTTTTTTTTTTGGCTGTATCAGGTCTTAATTGCGGCATGAGGAATCTAGTTACCTGACCAGGGATCAAACCCGGGCCCCCTGCATTGGGAGCACAGATTCTTAACCACTGGACCACCATGGAAATCTCTTGTTAGGATTTTTACTTCTACATAGTTTTTTTTTTTCCCTCCATCTTCATTCATGTAAAATAATTTTCTAATTTCCTTAGTGATTTCTTCTTTGACCCATTGGTTATTTAGGAATGTGGTATGTTTAACTACCACATATTTAGGAATTTTTCAAAAATTTTCTCCTGTCGCTTATATTATATAATTTCATTACATTGTGCCCTAAGAACATATTTTGTATAATTTCAATCCTTCCAAATGTATTGAGACTTATTGTACAGCATAATATATGGTCTATGCTGGAGAATGACTTGTGCTCACTCAAGAAGAATACATATTGTGCGAGCATTGAGTGAAGGACTCAGTAGACGTGTGTTAGGTCCAGTTGGTGCAGTGCTGCTCAAGCTTTCTATTTCCTTGTTACCATTCTATTTAGTTGTTTTAGCTGTTATATAAAACAGAACACTAAACTCTCCAACTACTATTGCTGAATTGGTTATTTCCCCTTTAACTCTGTCATTTTTTGCTTTTGTATTCAGGAATCAGTTCTTAGGTTCATAATTGTTTATAACTGTTACATCATCTTGATAAGACTGGCCCTTTATTATTATTAAAATATCCTTCTTTGTGTTTACTAGCAAGTTTTGTCATAAAGTCTATTTTGACTAATAGACACTCTAAAATTTTTGTTTACTTTTTTCGTGGTATATCTTTCTCCATCCTTTTACTTTCAACCTATTTGTGTCTTTGAAAATTAAGTGTGTCTTTTAGACATTGTTTACTTGGACCACTTTTAAAAACTCTGCCAACCTCTGCCCTTTGACTGAAGTATATAATTCATTTAAAGGTAATGTAATTACTGATAAAGTGGGGTCTATAGCTGCCACTTGCCTCTATCTTCTCAGTGCTTTGTATCTTGTTCTTCTGTTCCTTCATTTTTGCTTTTGTTTATGTAAAATAGGTATTTTCCAGTGTACCATTTTATTTTGTTATTTATCTTACTACTTTTTAGTTCCTTCCTTAATGGTTGCCTTAAAGATTGTAATTAACACCTCTCTTTAGTATTTTAAAGCCTTTATTGAATTTGTTACAATACTGCTTTGATTATATATATATGTGTGTGTGTGTGTGTGTGTGTGTGTGTATGTTGTTTTTTTTTTTTTATGGCTGCAGGGCATGTGGTATCTTAGCTCCCTGACCAGGGATCGAACCCACAATCCCTGCACTGGAAGGTGAAGCAGTCTCAACCACTAGAAGGCCAGGCAAGTCCCTATAATTAACATTTTAATTTACAACAATTTTGTTGTTTAGTCACAAAGTCATGTCTGACTCTTTGCCACCCCAAGGACTACAGCCTGGCAGGCTCCTCTTTCCAAGAGATTTCCCAGGCAAGACTACTGGAGCGGGTTGCCATTTCCTTCTCCAGAGGGTTTTCTCAACTCAGAGATCAAACCTGTGTCTCCTGCATTGGCAAGCGGATTCTTTACCACTAAGCCATGAAGGAAGCCCAACGACAATTTAGTTCAAATAAATACCAACTTAATTTCAAAAGTGTGCAAAAACTCACTCCTGTAATAGGTCAATTTCTTCCCCTTCTTTTATCCTGTTATTGTCATAAAAATCACATCTTTATCAATTATATCTCTGTTAAATTTTTAGTTATTGCTTTATTAGATGTCTTTAAATCAAATGATGGGGGAAAATTACAAACAAAAAATATATTTATACTGTCCTTTACATTTCCCTTATAGCTATCTTAATTGGTGCTCTTTATTCCTTCCTATGGATTTAAGTTACACTCTAGTAGCCTGAGGGTCATTTCATTTCAACCTGAAGAACTTTATTATTTTTCATAGGGCAGGTCTGCTAACAATAAATTACCTTAGGTTTTTTGTTTGTTTTGTTTTGATTGGGAATGTCTTGCTTTTGCCTTCACTTCTGAAAGGCGGTTTTACCAGTTGGTTTCACTCTATTGGTAATGCTCACCAGAAAAACTGTTTTGGCTCTTCAGGACACAGGGGTGATATTTACAGGCCATGCTTGCTACACACACAAGCAATGCCATGGTGCAAGTGCCAGAGATGCGCAATCCCTGCTCTAACACCTTATACCATATACTGCAGTGTCTCTCTGTGCACTGATTTTCCATCTCTTCACATGAGTTACCTTCTTCCTCTCTTTGCTTCACCTCCTTGAACCTTATCTTTCAACTACATGGAAATAACAACATTTATTTTATGAGAACTTGTGAAGATTAAGTTAGATGATATATGTAAAACAATGCATGCAGCATCTGAAACACAATATTGCCCATTATCCTTTAAATCAGTAGCTCTCTACTTGTCAGTAAAAGGGCTGTTTCACCCCTCTAGGGACATACAGCAGTATTTGGAGACAAGTTTGGTCATCGTAACTTGGGGAAGCACATGACTGGTATCTGAGCATAACCCAAAAATGCTGCTGAATATCCTACAATGCGCAGAACAAACTCTCATGAAAAGAATCTTCTGGCCCAAAATGTCAATAAGTGTCAAAGTTGAGAAACCCTTCACTAAATTAGTACTAGAACAAATGTTGAAGCAAGTTTTGAATATCAGTCATTAATTCTTGCTACCTTTTCAAACTATTAAAAATAGTTCTATTTTCTTAAAATTATAACACACAAAACTTAAGAAAGTTTATTATCTGCTCAGTGATGTGTACGAGGCCAGACAGGCACACAAAACAGCCTATCTTCTGTCCCTCCCCTCCTTCCCTGCCTTCCTTTCTTCTTTGCTTCTGCCTTTGCCTCTGTTCCCTCTCTTTCCTTTTTCCCAAGCTCTATAAAGATGGCTGCCAGGTGCAAGCCAAGATTTGCAGAGAGGATCAAGGCACATAATTTGCATCTCAAGTTCACCATGAAAATTTATGTTCCTGCAAGAGGCAGGAAGCTCAGGAAGCTGATTTTCTCTGGTGACATATGCACTCCATAAGGCAGAAATTGTTGTTGTCAGAATAACTGAGCTAAAATATCAGGATATTTGCCTAAACTCAGAGAGCTTGTCATATAAATTGCCACTGAGCAGGGACTGCATATGGGATTAGAACCTGCCTTACAGAGGGGTGATTTGTCAGCCCAAGCAGCAGAACCAGCACAGTAAATAACACTAAAACGGAATGAGCTACATTCTCAGAAATGCCGTACTTCATACTGCAATGGGCAGTCAGGGAAAAGGAGATAAGTAACGATGGCCCCCTGCATTCTCGTTCTACCCAACCATGGCCTCCTCGTCACAAGCACAAGGTACCAGCATGAAGACTCACCATGGGTCTGATGTCCTTGATGAGGAGGAACATGTGCACATAGCTAATAACAATGAGGCAGGGGGGAAAAAAAAACAAAACATGGATCTTTGTGGGAGGAACCATATCGCCATGTGGGGATAAAAGAGGAAGGTTAATTTCAACTATGTGAGATGAGAAAGGACTTTTTGAGAAATGACAAAGCATATTTGAATTAGGCTTTAAAATATGAGTAGGACCTGGATAAGGACTTCTTAACTTGAACTCCATGAACCTTTGGGTAGAGTCTGTGAACTTAAATGGAGAGAAAAAAGGCCTTTAGTTTCACCAATCTCTGACATTTAGCAGTTCCTTCAATTACTAATATATGCCACACACACACAAGAGCATTAGTAGAACCTGTGATTCTGTCACCAGCAAAAATAATAGGTTATGATTTTCATGGCACATTTCTATACTACAGATAATTGAAATGCTGTTTATGTTCATCCCTCCTTTGAAATGGCAGTAACAACTAGAATCATTATTAGATCTTGTTTATGAGTCCATTATAAAAGGACATACATTACTATATCACAAATTAAACTTTATAAAAAATTTTTAAATTATTTTTAAATAGTTAAAACTATTTTAATAGGTAAATCATGTCACTGGTTTTCTTTGTAAATGTATGGATTCACTGTTAGAAATTTTTAAATGCTGTTCAGACAAGAGGTAAATAGACTTCTTCAGATATGCCAGATGGCATGCCTTAGCACATGCCATTATGCCATAGCACAAAGGAAACTAAGAACCCATAATGGATGGATCATGGAGACTGGAAAGAAATATGACTTCACGATTAGTTTGAGAATAAAAATCATAAGGCCTGATATCTTTACAGTGCTTTACTATGGGTTCGACATTGCCCTCTATTAAACAATTTGATTCTCTCAACAACGCTATGAACAGTTATGATGATTCCCCCCATTTTACACATGAGGAAACTGAGGCAAAGAGAGGTTAAGGAATTTGCAGAAGTTGGTGATATTTCCTATTTCACTTGCAACTTGGATAAGAGTTAAGAGGGCGGAAATAGACAAGGTGCTGAATATTAGTAATCAGTAACCAGAAGTTATTTTCACACACAAAAAAAGAAAAGATAAACTAGAAAAACATCTTCAGAGAATAAATTCAGTCCACAACTACAGTAAGTAGAAGAGAATGAGTTAGACCCATATTTGAGTGGACACATGTCACTTGGCATCACTTATCTAGTTTGGACTAACTAGCACTGTGCATGCTATTCCCAATGTGCTAGCTTTCTTGGTCCCTGACTCAGTTAGAAGCCTTCTAATTTGCCAGTTAAAAAAAAAAAAAAAAAACTGAAATCTTCTTGAGAAAAACTGAAAATGCTTAACTTTCTAACCAGGGCTAGCAACATAATGAAACTCAGCTTAAGACAGGAGCTCAAATGGTTTCCTAAGAACTCTGTTCTCTGTATTTCTGAGACCAGCTCTGCTCTCTCCCTCATATGACTTCTTTCTCACTCAGACTCTCTCCTCCTGATCTCAAAGTAGCTGTCAAGCTCCAGACCTTTACCTCCTCTCAGCTTTTCACCAGTGGCTAAAGCACTTCTCTCCCCACAGTGACCAAGCATGAGTCTTGGGTATGATGCCTGCTGACCAGACGTGAGCCATCTGCCTATCCCAAGCCAATGCTCAGGAGAATGGGGTATGATCGCTAGCTTAAGCTAATCTGGGCCATACCCCTTGATGGAGGGGACTGGCGGAGATTAATCACAAGAGTTAAGGGTGGGTCAGCAGAGAAGGCAATGGCACCCCACTACAGTACTCTTGCCTGGAAAATCGCATGGACAGAGGAGCCTGGCAGGCTGCAGTCCATGGGGTCGCTAGGAGTCAGACACGAATGAGTGACTTCACTTTCACTTTTCACTTTCATACACTGGAGAAGGAAATGGCAACCCACTCCAGTGTTCTTGCCTGGAGAATCCCAGGGACAGGGGAGCCTGGTGGGCTGCCGTCTCTGGGGTCGCACAGAGTCGGACATGACTGAAGCGACTTAGCAGCAGCAGCAGCAGCAAGGGTTGGTCAGAGGTAGTTCTCTAGTGAAAAGAAGGAAATGTTTTTTTTTTTTACAAAAGAAGGGAGAGCAATTGCAAAAATAATAAATGTTCACAACATCATGTAATAACCTTTAATTCTGAAAGTCCTACTTTTTTGTCTCTCTTGAGCTTTTTGTGTTAAAGTTTTAATCAATTCCCTTTTGTTTGGATCAATGGTGGTGTCAAGTACATATCAATAAGCAAAAATCCTCATATGACAATGGAAAAAAGTCTCTGCCCCTTCATAGCTGTGGTCTGCCTAACTGGAGTAATTCTAGTTATTGTAGATGAGCTAATCCTATATTTTTACTAATAGCTGAAGAAAGACGATGAAGAATATATATTTACAAGTGTAAAATGACCTGCCCACACAGTCAAGAGGCTATTGTCTTGCTTATTATGTAAAAAGATGTTGACAACTCATTTTTATCTCTCTGGTTATCATCTGAGCCTCTATACTGTGAGATGTCCACCATTCACTCACTCAAGCCTCACAAAGAGAGGTCGGAACAAGTTAACTCCAAACTTTCAGACCTTGGTGCAATCAATGCTGTCGAGAACATCAAACCACTTGGAAAACAACTACAGAGCAACGGTTGTAAGCATTGCAGAGGTTCTATTCAGCACAGGACAAAGCATCACACACAGATTTTTTTTTTTTTTAATAGTCAAAAGAACGTGAGTATCATACAAAAGAAAGAAGTCAAGTGGAGCTTGATCTCTTGCTCCTCAGGCAGGGGTACGGAAACACATTAACACATGAAACTTTTTTTAAATCTGGGAGAGGAGTTATACTTTCTCTCTCCATTATATTTTCACAGTGTATAATTACAAATGCCAATCCAGACACAGCAGAGGCTGCCCTTGAATATATTAAAGCAAAAGCACACATCTCTGGGGGGAAGAAAGAGAGAGAAGCAAATTGCATCATGTCATCCATCAGGCTGGGGCAATTCTCTGCATAGAAAGTACAGGAGGAGAAAATATATTCATCGGGGATGGTCCCTAAACATGTAGCTAAGTATCAGAAGTGGCACTTTATTTTCTCTACTTAGTCCCACCTCTACCAACCCACATTCCCCCTCCCCTTTGCCTAAGAAAACCACCACACAAAGTAGCTAACAGGAGTCATTAGAAAAACTATGCTCCTTTGTTGAAACCAAAGCTTCTGCTTCCTTAGAAGCGAACTTAAAATATGAGAGAACTTTTTTAGAAAACAAACAAAAAGAACTGCTCTTTCCAATTGTCCTCACATTGGGCTGTCATGGCTTTCAAATATCAAATGAATTGCAGTTTCTTTTTGTCACAAAAGGCAAAGCACAATGAAAATCTTCCAACAGAATATATTCAAGGAACTCAGCAAATCATGTAATACAGGCAGACAAGAGAGACGCTGCCCCAGAAATACACAGTTCAGTTCTTTGTCAGTTTCTACAAGCAAGAGAGTGATGTTCAGGACCACAGTGTCCCATAGGCCCTGCAGGGAGTTCTGAAGTGCACTCACTCATTCACTGAATGAACAATGGCTGATGTCCATGTGCCAGACACCGTGCCATTTACCTCCGTATGTTGTTTTGTCCGATCCTCACATTATCCTCATTTAACTGATGAAAAAACTGGGGGCTCAGAGAGGTTAAATGACTTGTCCAAGTTCAGAAAGCCAGACAGTGGTAGAACTGGGTTTTGAACTAGTGTCTGATTCCAAAGCTCATGCATTGATAGTTTCAGTGCGCCATGCTGCCCTCCATGGGAGACACACCAGAAAAGTCTGACTTCCTACTATGGTGCTGGGGATTCATGAGAATGATGCTACCTACACCGCAGAGCCCCAGGATGAAGAAGACTAAAGCCGAGACAAAGGGCGATTCTAGGGCCTCTGGTCATTCCATGTGCAGCCTTGTCTGCATATACGACCATGGAAAGGAGAAAGGGATCTTCCAGAGGGCAGACAGATCACCACCCAGCAAAGGGTAGGTCTGCAGGGACCACCAGAGCTTCCGCTGGAGTCACCCTCATGAGTACAATCAGAGATCCCAACTGAGATGAGACATTCATCTTAGACAGTAAGTCGTGGATTTAACAGACCATACTCAGCACCTCTAAGGATGCAGAGAACTCACAGAAATTGTCCTTTATCTTTGCATCTTCTTTATATTAAATCTATGCTGTTCATTTAATATCATGATTAGAGGTAAATATGCTGACATGGGGGAGGGGGGTTGTGGAGAGAGAGGAGGCACAGGCTTGCCTGAGCAACTAAGGGAGGGAAGGCTGTGGAACAGCATTTACCCTGCCCAGGGGAGGGTGTGGTTGTTTTTAAAAGTAAGTCCACAAACTGATACTCTTCCCTCCAAGATGTAAAAGCTAATATCCCTTCCTCCAAACATCCAGTCAGCTGGACTTAATGATTCACCTCTAAGGACTTGAAGAATAAAGCAGAAATCACAGTGTGTGATAAGTCACAGCAAGGCACTGCAGCCTCTGCTTTAGCGGCTTGCTCTGTCGGATCACTTACTTACTTGGGGGAAGCCAGCTACCATAGGGTAAGCAGCCCTATGGACAGGCCCATGTGTTAAGCAACTGAGGTCTCCTAACAATAGCCCCCTGAATAAGCTTGGAAATCAATCTTCCAGTCCCCAGTCAAGTTGGATACCTCGACTGCAACCCCATGAGACAGCCTGAGCCAGAACCACCCAGATAAGCCACATTCAGTCTCCTGACCCCAAATACTCTGCAAGAAAATAAATGCTGATTGTCTTAAGGCTCTATGTTCTGGGATAATTTGTTACACAGTGATAGATATCAGTGATCAATGCAAAGAAATAGTGGAAAACAACAGAATGGGAAAGACTAGAGATCTCTTCAAGAAAATCAGAGATACCAAAGGAACATTTCATGCAAAGAATGGTAGGGACCTAACAGAAGCAGAAGATATTAAGAAGAGATGGCAAGAATACGCAGAAGAATTGTACAAAAAAGATCTTCACAACCCAGATAATCACGATGATGTGATCATTGACCTAGAGCCAGACATCCTGGAATGTGAAGTCAAGTGGACCTTAGAAAGCATCACTACAAACAAACTTACTGGAGGTGATAGAATTCCAGTTGAGCTATTCCAATCCTGAAAGATGATGCTGTGAAAGTGCTGCACTCAATATGCCAGCAAATTTGGAAAACTCAGCAGTGGCCACAGAACTGGAAAAGGTCAGTTTTCATTTCAATCCCAAAGAAAGGCAATGCCAAAGAATGCTCAAACTACTGCACAATTGCACTGATCTCACACACTAGTAAAGTAATGCTTAAAATTCTCCAAGCCAGGCTTCAGCAATATGTGAACCGTGAACTTCCTGATGTTCAACCTGGTTTTAGAAAAGGCAGAGGAACCAGAGATCAAATTGCCAACATCCACTGGATCATGGAAAAAGCAAGAGAGTTCCATAAAAACATCTATTTCAGCTTTATTGACTATGCCAAAGCCTTTGACTGTGTGGATCACAATAAACTGGAAAATTCTGAAAGAGATGGGAATACCAGGCCACCTGATCTGCCTCTTGAGAAATTTGTATGCAGGTCAGGATGCAACAGTTAGAACTGGACATGGAACAACAGACTGGTTCCAAATAGGAAAAGGAGTATGTCAAGGCTGTATATTGTCACCCTATTTATTTAACTTATATGCAGAGTACATCATGAGAAATGCTGGACTGGAAGAAACACAAGCTGGAATCAAGATTGCTGGGAGAAATATCAATAACCTCAGATATGCAGATGACACCACACTTATGGCAGAAAGTGAAGAGGAACTAAAAAGCCTCTTGAGGAAAGTGAAAGTGGAGAGTGAAAAAGTTGGCTTAAAGCTCAACATTCAGAAAACGAAGATCATGGCATCTGGTCCCACCACTTCATGGGAAATAGATGGAGAAACAGTAGAAACAGTGTCAGACTTTATTTTTCTGGGCTCCAAAATCACTACAGATGGTGACTGCAGCCATGAAATTAAAAGACGCTTACTCCTTGGAAGGAAAGTTATGACCAACCTAGACAGCATATTCAAAAGCAGAGACATTACTTTGCCAACAAAGGTTCATCTAGTCAAGGCTATGGTTTTTCCAGTGGTCATGTACGGATGTGAGAGTTGGACTGTGAAGAAGGCTAAGTGCCAAAGAATTGATGCTTTTGAACTGTGGTGTTGGAGAAGACTCTTGAGAGTCCCTTGGACTGCAAGGAGATCCAACCAGTCCATTCTAAAGAAGATCAGCCTTGGGATTTCTTTGGAAGGAATGATGCTAAAGCTGAAACTCCAGTACTTTGGCCACCTCATACGAAGAGTTGACTCATTGGAAAAGACCCTGATGCTGGGAGGGATTGGGGGGCAGGAGGAGAAGGGGACGACAGAGGATGAGATGGCTGGATGGCATCACTGACTCAATGGACGTGAGCCTGAGTGAACTCCTGGAGTTGGTGATGGACAGGGAGGCCTGGCGTGCTGCGATTCATGGGGTCGCAAAGAGTCAGACACGACTGAGCGACTCATCTGATCTGATTGAGAAATATAAATATTCAGTGAAGAGGAAAGCAGCTTTAAAGAGTAAAGGAAAGCTGGATGATTCTGGAGGCTCTGTTGATTCTTGAAGCCTTGCTCAAACACCTAACCTGAAAGGAAAGAGCCTTCCTGGATCCTCACCTGGAAAGGAACTAGAGAGGTTCCCAAAAGGTAGCAAAGGGAACTTGTCTTTTTTTTTTTCCTGGTGCACATGCTACATACACAGTTGACTTGTTTAAAAATTTTCCAAGTGCCCCATGCAGGATGATAGGAAAATCATTTAAATCTAGTCTACAGAAATATTTATGTAAAGAAGTATGACCACAAGTTATTAACTGTTGGAAAATCACACCAAGCCATCATAAAAATGCCCTAAATATACATCAGTTGTCTATTCGTTGGAAGATGCTCACTAGATGTTGTGGGAGAGATGAGGTGGTTCCTGCCATCAGGGAGCACGGAGTCTTCTTAGAGAGCATAGGGGCACAAAGGCTCAGCATCTCTTCAACAGATATTTCAACACCAGTAACTGTATGTCAGGTCCTGCATTTGCCTCTGGACAGATGACACAAACTCAGATACAGCATCTACCCCCATGATCGTCAAGTCCACGTGGATCCAGACAAGATAATGCCACGATATTATGTGTGGTAAAAAATAAGCTCTGGAGGTTCACAGAAACCCACCTATGAAACACACAGAGATAGAGAGCTAGTGCTCCCCAAACATCCCATGTGCCCCACTGAACTTCACAACCTTGCTGTCAGTTATTTGGGGATCTTGGGGCTAGTCGGGGCTGTGGACTGAGAGGAGAAAGGCACAAAGCCATAAGTCCAGATGATCCAAATCCAAGATGGCAGAGCTCCTTTCAGCCTGGGCCCAAAAGGACTGAATGAAGCACAGCTTCCCCACCTTCCTGCATTCAGCATCACAGACATGAGTAGGAGAAACACAGCTTTGTTGGTGAAGCCACTGAGACTCTGCTGCTGATGCATTTCTGCAGCACAGGGCAGCCCACTGTTATCAAAACAAAGAACATCATCTGGCCACAGAGAGTAAGTGAGAGTTTCTGTAACTTAACAGCAAATATATCTGAATTCAGGAGTATGTTGAGAAAAGAGTAATGGAGGAAAAGGTGGTCCAGACAGAGGGAACAGAATACACAAAGACCCAGAGGCAAGAAAGAGCAGGCTGTCTTGGGGGAAATGTAAACTCCTCAGTATGCACAGAGGAACGGAGACAAGAGAGTAAGGCGCTTGGACCCTGTCCTGAAGGCAATGAAGTCTCTTGGGAGGATTTTGAATATGGGAATTACATGATATGATCAAATACATATGCTCCAAGATAACTAACAGTATCAGACCAAACCTGAGGTGTGAAAAAAAAAGACAAGGACACTAAGCAGTCTGAAGAAGGGAGATCAGAGTTGTGGTCATCAGAGAAGAATCTACTGAAAAGAAACAATATGGGAACTTGAAGGGCAAGGAGAAGGACAAAATGTGATAAAAGTAATCAAAAAAGTGAAGGAGACAAGTTTTAGAGACCACTTCACCAGCATCAAGTCTTTATATAGGGGAGTATTTAAAAGAGGAGAAAGAGTGTTTGAGAAAGCCTTGAACATCCGTGTATTGGTTTACTATTTCTACACTAATGCCATGTAACACATATCCCCAATTCCCAGGAGCTTTACAATAACCTTTTTTTTTTTCTTGCTCTTGAGTCATTAGTTCAGTTAGGGCAGCTCTCCCTCAGACTGCGGGTTAGGCTCTAGTTCACTCATGGGTCTCTTTCTAGGGCCAAAGCTAGAGGAATGAGGTCTGCCTGGGACATGCTCTTCTCAGGGTGGATCCAAGAGAAACAAAGTCATGCAAGCAAATCTCTGTCACACTGTAGTCACAGCTCTTTCAGCCAAAGCATGTTATATGTAGTTAAACTCAATGTCAGTGGGGTAGAAAATTACACTCTGCTCATATGAGAGGTAAGGCAAAGTTCCCCAGCAAAGGCTGAGGTTCATGATCCCACTCTGAAGAACTGGAAACAGGAGTCCAATCTAGCACCACCAGTCAGAAAACTTTAAGTTTAAGGTCCACTGGGGCTTTGAGTATCAGCATGGCAGGCAGTGGAAACATTTCAGCCTGGCTGAATTAGAGGCCAGAAGATTTGGGAAGCTAATGCAACAGTTTAGGTGTACTGTGATAGAAGGCTTAACTCCAATGTAATAATGATAAGGAGAATGAAGAAATGGGGGTGGGGGGATTATCTGAAGGGTAGACTAGGAGGATTTTAATGAATGATTGAAAATTATGAGATAAATATCATATGATATCACTCATATGTGGAATCTTTAAAAAAAAATGATACAAAAGTACTCCTTTACAAAAGAGAAACAGAGTCACTGACACAGAAAACAAATTTATGGTCACCAGTGGGGGGGTATAAATTGGGAGATTGGAACTGACACATACACACTGCTATATATAAAACAGATAACAAATAAGGATTTACTGTATATGACAGGGAACTCTACTCAATACTCTGTAATGGCCTATATGGGAGAAAAATTTAAAAAGGAGTGGCTGTATATGTATGCATAACTGATTTATTTTACTGTACATCTGAAACTAAAACAACATTGTAAATCAACCATATCCCAATTAAACAAAAAAATTTAAACAAAAAGAAAAGAAAATGATGATGACAGATAGGAAAGGCTAGGAGACAAATCAAAGATGACCCCGATGGCTTCTTTCTGGATGAGCACAAGCTCTGGGTGGCACGGATCATTTAAATGAAAGTAAAAGTCACTCAGTCGTGTCCAACTCTTTGGGACCCCATGAACTACACAGTGTGTGGAATTCCCCAGGCCAGAACACTGGAATGGATAGCCTTTCCCTTCTCCAGGGGATCTTCCCAACCCAGGGATCGAACCCAGGTCTCCCACATTGCAGGTGGGTTCTTTACCAGCTGATCCACAAGGGAGGCCCAAGAACACTGGAGCAGGTAGCCTATCCCTTCTCCAGCAGATCTTCCCAACCCAGGAATTGAACTGGGGTCTCCTGCATTGCAGGTGGATTCTTTACCAACTGAGCTATCAGGGAAGCCCAAAGTGGAGCTAATTTTGAAGAAGGGAAAGGAAGACAGTCCTGTGTGTGGTATGGAGTCTTTATGGTACATTTGACATAAATGTGGAACAGCCAAGTAGAAATACCTGGAGTTGGAAAGGTCTGATGAACCCCAGGAGAAAGGCCAGATCTGAACATGTAGAATTGAGGGCCCACATGAAGAAGTAGTTGAGGCTCCCCAGGAAGTGAGAATAAGTAGAAAGGATTTAATTTTACTAAAAGGAGAAATGGGGAAGAAGTGAATAAGCAAAAGCTGTGAGCCAAGGACAGTGATGTAATCTCACCAAAAGAAAATAGATAAATAAATAAAACACTGTGTAGACAGCAATACCTGGAAGCAACCTTCTCAATATAATTCTCTGAGATACACCTTTGTCCACATTAGAATCACTTGGAGATTTTAAAAACAGATGGCAGTTCTGTCACTTTGCAGAACATAATCTATATGACTACATGTAAAGATATGAATTTACGGAAGTTAGAAAGCTAGAGGAGAAATGCAGCAGCTGGAGTGTTAATGAAAACATAATCCCTTATGTGTGGAAATAAGCAACATACATTTGCTGTGATGGGGTAACCCTTATGAAACTTCAGCGAAGTGAAAAATTTGAGCAGAGAAACTTTTCCAGCCAAGAGGGAGAAATGTGATGAATTCTTTTAATTTTCTTTGAACTCAAATGTTTCCTTGCATATGCCAGTGTGGCATCAGGGAAACAAAACTGGCTGTGTATTGGCATTGCATGCTTCGTTAAAAACTGTATGAAACCATTTCACGTATTTAGATAATCATCCATTCATTTATTAATGACCATATTATGTTCGATGCCATGTCTGACATATATAATAGAATACTAATGAATCATGGAAACATGTACCAACAACTTCCATATAAGAAATGCACACTACAGCTGACAAGACTTTTGTACACGTGATGGTCCATGACCAGACATAAAGCCTATTAAATAGTCTCAGCCAATTTATAGCTGAAAAAATAAAGTGTAAAACAGATTAAATGACTTTCTTGAGATTGTACAGCTGCTGCAAAGTCAAAGTGCTGTATATAAATCTAAGTTGGATACCCTTTGAACTACATCAAGATAATCTCCACAATAATGAATCTCCTTCCTCCATCCACTTCCTCTTCACCATTAAGACTTCTGTTGTCTATTGTTTATCAGTCAAATCTAGCATCCTTTGCAGAGCCTATGAGGGTCTTTATAATCAGTTCTTCATTTATTATTCTGATCTCCATCTCTATTACTCCCTTCCCACCCACCTCATCACACCCGTGACTGAACACTAAAGTTCAAGTATGTGCGTTCAGTTGCTAAGTCATGTCTGACTCTTTGCATCCCCACAGACTGTAGCCCAGCAGGCTCCTCTGTCCATGGGATTCTCCAAGCAAGAATACTTGAGTGGGTTGCTATTTTCTTCTCCCGGGAAATCTGAAGCATGCTCAGTGCTGACATGGATAATATTTAATATTAGAAATACAAATACTTTACAACATTAATAGTTTCAAAATTTTACACTATCCTTACGTTTCAAAGCGTTTATACATTTCTGGTTTGAAATTATTCAATTTTTAATTTCCCTTACTTATTAAAGTTGTGAATTTTAAACAACCTAAACTGAAATACTACTATTAGCACTTATATTTTAATACTAAGTGGAATAGAAAGTAAGATGCAGGTAATGACACCTTCTCCAGTGTGGGAGTCACTAATCACACTTCATTCTGTTCCTTGAGCATATCAACATTTAGATAGTTTCATCTTCATTTATTTCTGGTTCTTTAACAAAGAATGTTCATATGCTGCATGTAGAGCAAGACAAAAATCGCCTTTGATCATTGAGTTACTGCAGAAACTTGGACACCACAGAGAACACCAGCTTTACATCAAGCAAAGTTAGTCATGCCCCTAGGCTACTGCTCAACGTGACTATCAACAATTCATCCATGCACACTGTAAGTATAATACTGTACAGCCCTACACATTCACAAGGAAATTAAGTGTATAAGTTAATGGAAACCCAGGGGCTTTGGGGATGTTGAGTGGGTCAGCAACAGGTGTCATGAAGATCCATACTGCACAATGGAAAACACCCAGGCCCATTACAGAGAACAAAGATATTACACCACTTCCAACTGTTCCCCTAAAAATAGAGATACTGTCGTTTCAGTAGGTAGATTTTATAACCACATGCATACAAGTTTTGGGGTTTTTTTTTTTTGCCATGATATACTCATTAAATCTACCATGCTATTTTTGTGTTTGGTAAAAATTACTTGAGCAAAGCTAAAAGATGGATGCTAAAAGATGCTTCTAGAATTTCCAATTACCACACCTGGTATGATGACTAAACCATAGTGATGATAATATAAGTAATTCCCTTACTATAGACATACTGCTCATTCTAGCACTTTAGGGTCCACAGAAAACTAGCTGGCAGAAGAGGAACAGCTGCTATTACACCCAACCCAATATCACTGGATGGGGCTGCATCCAGCATCATCCTTTTCCCCTAGAAATATTTTTAAGTCTTACCATGCTAGAAGAAAACTGCATCTCTGACGTTTTAAGACCCACACCTTTGCTCATGATGCCATCTGATGAAGAAGAGGGATCCATTTTTCCCCTTTCCTCAAAGCCTTTCCTGGTCACTCCAGCTACCAAGTATAGCTCTCACCACCAACTCCTAGCAATTACTGTCATAAAATCAAGGAATCTCCAAATTAGACAGTATCTTTGTTAACCTTCCCTCAAGAAGAGGGCAGCAGAGGATGAGATAATTAGATAGCATCACCAACTCAATGGACATGAATTTGAGCAAATTCCAGGAGATAATACAGGACAGAGGAGCCTGGTGTACTACAGTCCATAGGATTACAAAGAGTCTTAGTGACTTAGCGACAGAACAACAGATGCTTGAGTTCATTCATGTATCTACTTATCTATTCACCAAACATTCGTTAACCATTATACCATTGCTGGGCACTGTTCTAGACATGAAGATGCAACAGTGGAAGACACACACACAGCTTGTACCGCAAAACTTCCCTGCTCATCTTCTCTGGAGCTGAAGTCCAATTACTACTTATAGTCGCACAGAAGGAGTCCTTTCCCTCTTTCACATAATGGCCCTTTAGGAGCTCATAATGGTGGCACTGTCTCTCTTCTAAGTATCTCCAACTCTTGAACCATGGCAGTGTAATTTTTTATCTGCCTACATGTCTATCTCCCCAACTGAACTGGGAGCTTCCAGTAGCCAAGGTTCACATTTTACTTCTGTTCATCTAGAACAGAGTTTCTCCACAACACTCTTGACAGCATAGTTGTTTATTCTTTACTTTGAGTGGCTATCCTGTGCATTGTAGGATGTATAACAGGGATCCCTGGCCTCTACACACTAGATGCCCTCAGCAGTTCTTCTTCCAGTTATGACAACTGAAAATGTCTCCAGATATTGTGGATTTTGCATGGGGAGGAAATCACCTACTGGAAACCAATGCTCCAGCACTGTGCCTTGTCATGGACCACACACCAGTAGACTGTTCACATTTATAGAGTAATTTGCCATTTGAAAAACTGTTCAAATACATGTCTCACTGAAGCTCATGATATTTTTGAATTATATTTTCATGCCTAGTTTGTAGTTGAGGTTCAAACCTGGGTTTGAATCCAGAACCAGCACTCTGAAACCTAGCTATCTAACCTTGGGAAAGCAACGCAACAGCCTCAGTTTACTCTTCTATTAGATGGAGATCAGAATATTGTGAAGAAGATTGTATGAGATAAACCTGGTACATAAGGGCTTCATTAATCTTGGTTCTGAAATTTTGCCATTTGCAGCAACATGGATGAACTTGGGGGGGCATTAAACTAAGTGAAATAAGTCAGACAGAGAAAGACAAACACTGTATGAGCTCACTTATATGTGGATTCTAAAAAAATACAATAAACTTGTGAATACAACAAAACAGAAGCAGACTCACAGATATAGAGAACAAACTGTTGTTGTTCAGTCATTCAGTCTTGTCCGACTCTTTGCAACCCCATGGACCATACCCTGACAGGCTCCTCTGTCCATGGGACTCTCTAGGCAAGAATACTGGAGTGGGTTGCCATTCCCTTCTCCAGGGATTCGACCTCCAAGGATTGAACCCAGGTCTCCTGCATTGCAGGAAGATTCTTCACCATCTGAGCCACCATGGAAGCCCAGAGAATAAACTAGTAGTTATCAGTTGGGGTGGGGGAGTGGAAGGTAAAAACTACTGAGTATAATATGGGCTCAAGGATGGATTGTACAACACAGGAAATAATGACAATATTTTATAATAATTGCAAATGGAAAATAACCTTGAAAAACTGAAAAATTATTTTTTAATTGAAAAAAAATCTTGATTCACATATTTTAATCAAGCACAGATTTTTTTTTTTTTGGTGTGGGAGGGCAGGTTGCATGTTTGAGAGGGAGGAAAAGTTATCAGGAGAGACTCTTTCTCTTTATGGATATTTAAAAGCTGTTAGAACTTAGGCTTGATACCACAGGACAGTCATCTTGCAATCACAGAACAGACTGTGACATGTGAGAATCAGGCCACATACAAAGATAAAGACAAGTTAACACATGAGAAAGAGAGACAGACAGGAAGATGGGGAGCAGCAGAGAGAATTATTGACATTAAATGAACCTCTGGTTCCAACTATGCATGAAATTAATTATGCCCTTGGACTCCCTGGCACCTCAACTAATAAACTCCCTTTCATGCTTAAGCTGGGTAATGGAGATCAAAATATTGTGAAGATTGTATGAGATAAGCCTGGAGTTCAATTGAGATCATTTGAAAAGAACTTAACTAAAACAGATCTTCAGGATGACTGTCTACACTCACCCAAAGAAAATGGTTCCCTTTTAATCATGAAACCATTCCAGAGAACATCTATCCTTTAAACTAGTTAAAGTTAACAAATGCTTGTTGAGGGGTAACTCTACACTCCGATTTTTCCTCTAAAATCTTCATCTAATTCTGTTTTTCTGAAATTCACAATGGGTAAAGGTGTTCAGTTTGAATAATAAATTATATGGTCACACAATTTAATTAGCACTCGTTATACATAAAATGGCAACCCACTCCAGTGTTCTTGCCTGGAGAATCCCAGGGATGGGGGAGCCTGGTGATCTGCCGTCTATGGGGTCACATAGAGTCGGACATGACTGAAGTGACTTAGCAGCAGCAGCAGCATACATAAAACATGGAGAAGAAAAAGGCAACTCACTCCAGTATTCTTGCCTGGAAAATTCCATGAACAGAGAAGCCTGGCAGGCAACAGTCCATGGGGTTACAAAGAGTAAGACACAACTGAGTGCATGCATACACACACATACACACACACACACAACAATTTTCAGGGTCTTCTAACTTTACACTGAAAAGATCAGGTCTTTTCTAACCTTGTCTATATTTTCTGGGGGATAGACAGGTAAGCTTAAGAGATGACATATTGAGGCATGAATACAGTTCTTTTGGGACTGAACTGAAATGTCAAAGAAAAGAATTCCAAAGTTTGACTGATGTCAATTTTGTCTCCCAGTGTAGACGCTTATGCATGTTTTGTATGCACCATCCTACAATCGCAGACACACACCCATCTCTGATCAAAAGGAAGAGCAGACAGAAGCACACAAATATCAACATAAAACCATGAAAATTATGACCAATGAGAACAGTCAACATAAGCTGTGTCAAAAGGTTTATCACATCATTGTCATCTCAAGTGCAGCATTTTGACTTGACTTTTTGTTTGCGTGCCTGAAGATTTCATTTCAACCAGAATGGAGCTGGGTTGAAGATTAAAACCAGAATGTTACTTTAAAACAGCAGAGAAAATTTATCTTCACACCGTAAAACCGTTCAGCCAGAAGGTAAATCTGAGACCAGCAATTCTGAAAATATACAAATACTGTTTTTTTTCTCAGGCTTTAATTCTCTCACTTTGCAATATTCTGGCTTTTGCTACACCTCTGATATTTCCGTATTAAGTTCACGAGTCTTCCACTGACTACTGTTTTAAGTCTGTGATCCTTTCTAATTCACCATTTCTCAGCTTGTGAAAAAAGAAAATCAACTTAGGCAAATATCTCAAGACACAGAAGAAAAAACTAGGCTACTACTTAAATTTATATACTTATTGTGGGAAGGAGCACATTTGAACACTAAGAGGAAATTTGTTCTCAAAATTGAATGTGTCTGTTACCCCAGCCCACCTATTCCAGGAGCACAGAATGGAATGCCATACGGAAATGACCCTTTTCATAGAACTTTAAAGAGCACTTTTTTAAATCACATCCATCATTTGATTCATTTCTCTTGCAGAGTTGGGATTTTTTTTTTTTTTTCTGACGAGGAAACAGAAGCTCAGAAAAGTGAAAGAAGCTGACCTCAGCTACAAGCTATAAAGTGGTAGAGTCCAGAACTCAGATCCACAAGCCCACTGAGCCTACATTCCATGATCTTTCCAACACACATATTTACATTTGAGCCTTAATTTTGAGAGAGCAGGTAGTGGCGACACCACTTGGTGAATTTCAGAGGTCAAGGTGAATAGGAACAGCAGAAAGGAGGTTGAAAAGGTAAACATCCATGGCTGGGAGTTCCCTGGTGGTGCAGTGGCTAAGAACCCACCTGCCAATGCAGGGGACACAGGTTCAGTCCCTGGCCTGGGAAGATCGCATGCTGTAGAGCAACTAACCTGTGTTCTGAAACCACTGAAGCCCATGCATCAAGAGCCCATGCTCTGCAGCAAGAGCAGCCACCACAGAGAGAAGCCTGAGCACCACAACAAAGACCCAAAACAGCCAAAAATAAATGTTTTAAAGATTATTAAAAAATAATAATCTGTATAACTGGCGGGTGGTAGCTATGGACTGTGGAGAAGGCAATGGCAACCCACACCAGTCCTCTTGCCTGGAAAATCCCGTGGGCAGAGGAGCCTGGTGGGCTGCAGTCCATGGGGTCGCAAAGAGTTGGACACGGCTGAGTGACTTCACTTTCACTTTTCACTTTCATGCATTGGAGAAGGAAATGGCAACCCGCTCCAGTGTTCTTGCCTGGAGAATCCCAGGGACGGGGGATCCTGGTGGGCTGCCGTCTATGGGGTCACACAGAGTTGGACACGACTGAAGTGACTTAGCAGCAGCAGCAGATAGGGATTTATTATAACCTGCATAATCATATTCTAATCCTTATTCATTCTATTCCCCATCTACATCCTCTCATAGAGACAAGTTATCACATTTATATAATGTTCTTCCTATACCTATGCGTCTACATGTAAAACTACTTAAATCATACATGCAAGTCCTCACGTCATTTTAAGTATCCACGAGCTGACTTTGAGGGAACATACAAGCCTATAGTAGAAGAATTCATATCTATCTTGCATTTAGCAGGTCTGAGAGGAAGCAGACACTTTAGGTCTGAATTTGCACCTGTTTCTCTCCCCGGAGAGGACACCACATTATACCCTGCCCAGCCCGAGTATTTCCTTTCTGCTTTGTGGGGGAGTCCATACAGGGCAGAAGGACTTTGTTTCATGAAGCCCAATCTATTACAAAACTGGTCAAGAAGTAATGAGTGTGCAAGATACTTCAGGCCAATCATAATACCACAAGGAAACATCACCTTTGATAATACAATTAGATTCAGTACAAAGAACTGAACACAAAAATAAAAAACCAAGACATATGTGCCTTCATATTTCTGTCTGCTTCTTCAAAGGTGAGATGCAGGCTATTAAGTGAGCAGAGTGACTGATCCCTCCCAAGGGAAATGGAACATGTAAACTCTCTGACCTGTGGCCAAGCATGAACAGAAGAGTTAGTCACTAATATATGCAGGTAAAAATAAATCAGCTAAAAGTTTTAGTTAACTCATTAAAGGGTATCATAGGCTAGAGCATAAGTCTGTGACACCTAGGGGCCCTAGACACCATGGAGTCCACACTCACTCACAAGCCGTTTCTCTCAGCCCTCCACTGGAGGCTCATAAGAAATACTGGGGATAAAAAGAATCCTAGAGATACTCCCTCCTGGTACAGAACCCCAGTGCAGCAGGTAAGCAGTGGCCACTGGGAGAAAGGAACAAAGCCCTTCCCACTGTCCCAGACTGTCTTCCCTACAAAGTAAGCCTTAAGCTGCTGGGAGAGGGACAACCAACCTTGTCAGGGCTCAGACAAGGAACCAGTTGCACTGGGGGTAGGGTAGAGGAAAGCCCTATCTGTAGGGAAGGGCTGAAAACTCCTGGGTCAAAAAGCCTAGGGACCAGATAGTAGTTTCTGTCTCCTTTCTCCATCATAAGCCCTAAACAGTAGAAAGACAGGGTCCATAAACATGATATAATGACCATGTACATGTATTATTAAGAGGTACAAGCCCTGTATTTACATTTTAAAAAAAGGCAAACATTAATATATCCATAGCCCAAAAAACCAGAATTTTTTCCAACTTATAGAACTTCAGCCTTAACACAAATTCAATTTAATGCAAGGTGCAAAGATATATTATTCAATATGTTCCCTTTAAACACTGCTGTTAAAACTGTTTATATCCTTGGGCATCATTTTTATTGCTCTAGGAGCCACTGTTTTCCTGAGGGAACACATCTCTGAAATCTTGTCAATAAGAAAGAGAATCAATTTATGAAAAATTGATTCACAAAAAACCCTGAGATATGTATTATACACAACTACATTCTGGATGTGCTCCTAGGTATCTCCTGGTTGCCAACTGGAACCAGTGCAAGCTTTATGAAAACACAAGTCACACCACCAGCTCTTCTGCTTGACTCTTGGCACAAAACTGGAGCCTCAGCCCATCTGAAGACCTTCTGTCAGCACATATTGAATCTGAATCTAAATTAATATCAACCACCTCCACTTACTCGTTACTCATGGGGTTAATGGCAAAAGTCATGAGAGTACTGCCCAAGATCCAGGCTGAGAGGGGACCAAACAATCTGACAATTAGAGGTCCCACAAAGCTTTTGAAGAACTCCCAGCTCTCAGTACACCAAGAAGCCTCTGCTTCCTTGTTTTCTCCATCTATTGTGAAAACATACAAAACAATAAAATTGTAATTCCAAGAATTGTACACCCTCATTGAGCTCATTTGGTTTAAATGCAGAGTGCTGTGATTCTTGTTGTTTATTATCCAGAACTCAAACTCCTTCTTGCATCTTGAAAGAAGGAAATGAAACAGCAGAATGAGGATGCATAAGTCCATTTAATTATTGTTTACAAGTCTCAGTGAAGCCTCATGCCAAGTGCTTCTTTTGCCACCAGCCTGTGTTCTAGACACAGAGCCATTGCCTCATCACTGCCAGGGGGTCTGCGCAATCCTGCCAGGTCTGTAGCAAGTCCATCCATCAAATTAGAACCAAGTGAGAATGTGCCAAACAACACAGTCTCTACAGATGCAAAGGAAGGATATAGAGGCATGTCTCACTTGATTGTATTTTTTGCAAATTGAAGGTCTGTGGAGGCCCTGCACCCAGCACGTCTATGGACGTTTTTCTCACTTTGATGTCTCTGTGTCACACTGTGGTAATTCTCACAATATTTCAAACTTTTCCATTATTTCTATATTTGTTCTGGTGATCTGTGATATTATTACAATTATTTTGGGACACTGTGAACTACAGCTGTGTAAGACAGTAAACTGAATGGATAAATGCTGTTTTTGCTCTGACTCATCCACTGACCATCCATCCCCTGGTCTCTCTCACTCTCCTCAGGCCTCCCTATTCCATGAAACACAGCTATGTTGAAATTAGACCATTTAATAACCCTACGATGGCCCCTAAATGCTCACATGAAAGGAGGGGCCACACCTTTCTCTCTTTAAGTCAAAAGTTAGAAATGATTAAGCTTATTGCAGAAGGCATGTCAAAAGCCAAGATGGGCCAAAACTTAGGCCTCTTGTGCCAAAAAGTTAGTCAAGTTGTGAATGCAAATCATAAGTTCTTGAAGGAGATTAAAAGTACTATTCCAGGGAATACCTGAATGATAAAAAAAGGAAAACACTCTTATTGCTGATATGGGGAAAGTTTCAGTGGTCTGGATGGAGGATCAAACCAACTATAATGTTCCCTTAAGTCAAAGCCCAATCCAGAGCAAAGATGCTAACTCTCTTCAATTCTATGAAGACAGAGAGAGGTAAGGGAGCTGCAGAAGAAAAGACTGGAGCTAGAAGAGGTTGTTTCATGGACTTTAAGGGACAAAGTCATCTCCATAACATAAAAGTGCAAGATGAAACAGAAAGTGCCGATGTGGAAGCTGCAGCAAATTATCCAGGAGGTGAAACTAAGATAATCACTGAAGGTGGCTACACCAAACAATATATTTTCAATGTGGATGAAACAGTCTTATAGTGGAAGAAGGTGCCATCTAGGACTTTCATAGCTAGACAGGAGAAGCCAATGCCTGGTTTCAAAGCTTCAAAGGAGAGGCTGACACTCTTATTAGGGGCTAATGCAGCTGATGACTTAAAGTTGAAGCCAGTGTTCACTAACCATTCTGAAAATCCTAGGGCCCTTAAGAATTATATTAAATCTACTCTCCTGTGCACTATAAATGGAGCAACAAAGCCTAGAGGATAGCACATCTGTTTACAACATGGTTTACTGAGTATTTTATATCAACTATTGAGACCTACTGCTCAGAAGAAAACATCCCTTTCAAAATATTACTGCTTACAGACAGTGCACCTGGTCACCCAAGAGCTTTGATGGAGATATTCAATGAAATTAGTGTTGTTTTCATCTGCTAACACAAGGTCCATTTTGTAGCCCATGAATCAAGGAGTAATTTTAAGTTTCAAATCTTATTATTAAAGAAATGCATGTTGCAAGGCTATAGCTGCAACAGAGATTCCTCTGATGGCTCTAGGCAAAGTAAATTGAAGCTCAATCTGGAAAGGATTCACCATTCTAGATGACATTAAGAACATTTGTGATTCACAGGAAATGATAAAAAAAAAATCACCATTAATAGAATTTTAAAAGAAGTTGATACCAACCCTCATGGATGACTTTAGAAGGGGGCTGAAGATTTCAGTGGAGGAAGTAACTATAGATGTGATGGAAACAACAGGAGAACTAGAATTAGAAGTGGAGCCAAAGATGTGACTGAATCGCTACAATCTTATTATAATACTTTAACATGTGAGAGTTGCTTCCTATGGATGAGCAAAGAAAGTATTTTTTGAGACCCAAGTTACTACTGGTGAAGATGATGTCAAGACTGTTGATATAACAGCAAAGCAGCAGCAACAGGCTTTGAGAACACTGACATCAATTTTGAAAATTTTTTAAGTTTTCCTGTGGGTAAAATGTTATCTAATAACACAGCATGTTACAGAGAAATCATTCATGAAAGAAAAAGTTAGTTGATGCAAACTTCATAGTTGTCTTATGTTAAGAAACTGCCACCAACCTTCAGTACCTACCACCCTGATCAGTCTGTGACTAACAACACTGAGGCAAAACCCTCCACCATCAAAAAAGATTACAGCTCAATGAAGGCTCTCGGGCTTCCCGGTGGCGCTAGTGATAAAGAATTCTGCCAGTGCAGGAGACCCGAGACATGCAGGTTCAACTCCTGGATTAGGAAGACCCCCTGGAGGAGAAAATAGCAACCCACTCAAGTTCTTGCCTAGAAAATTCCATGGACAGAGGAGACTCACGGGCTATGGTATATGGGGTGGGAAAAAACCAGACCTGACTAAGTGACTGAGCACACTACAGGCTCAGATGAGTATTTTTAATTAACATACATACATTTTTAGACACAATGCTATTGCACTGGGAAATGAAAGACATCATGTGACTCACTTGATTGTGATATTCAGTTTATTCTGGTGGTTTGGAACTGAACCCTTAATATTTCTGAGGTATAGCTGTACTTGGGGCATTCAAAATGATTTTTTCAATGCTGAACATCTTTTCTCGGGAGATGGTTCAAATCCTAGGACTGTTCAAGTCTTGAGTCAGGATTACACACACACAGAATGGTTCTCCTGACCTTCTTAATAGATGTCCAAGTGATTCCAAACTGACAGATCAGAACACAAAGGCCATGGAATATAAAAATTATAGAGATGGAGGAAAGAAGACATCTGTCTTACCTACTAAATTCATGTCCTTTTGTACTGCTGGGTCAGCATCTATTCTTCCTTTCAGATCATCAGATTACACATAGGTTCCTTCTACTCACTCATTCCAATTAAGTGTTTGATACTCTTGAATATCTCTAAGAATTGTGTGGTTTGGTCAATAATAAAAACAGACAAGGGCCACAATAACAAGCAAAGGGAGATTTATGGATTCTGAAAAGTTGATCAGGTAGTGGAAAAATCTTCATACACAACTCACCAAAGAAGATATACAGGCGGCAAGTGAGCCTATGAAAACATGCTTAATGTCATCTGTCATTAGGAAATTGTGAATTGAACAATGAGTTGCCAGTATACACCAATGAAAATAGCTTTCTTTTTTAAACCTGGCAATACTGACTGTTGGCAAGGATGTACAGCAACAGGAACTCTCATTCATTTCTAGTGGCAAAATGGTATAGTGCTTTAGAAGATTGTTTAGCAATTTCTTAAAAAACAAACATACTCTAACCATATGATCCAGCAACTGTGCACCTAGGTACTTATCCAACTGAATGGAAAACTTTATGCTTTGGATATTCATTGCATTTTTATGCATAATCACCAACAAAAGAAAGCGGTCATCAGGCCCTTCAACAGGAAAATTGATAAACTGTGGTTTATCCATAGAACAGAATAGCAGTCAACAGTAAAAAAAAAAAAAAAAAGGAACTCTCACACCACAGAAAGATATAGATGAGTATTAAGTCAGTTCAGTTCAGTCACTCAGTCGTGTCCAACTCTTTGCAACCCTGTGAACCGCAGCACAACAGGCCTCCCTGTCCATCACCAACCCCTGGAGTCCACCCAAACCCATGTCCATCGAGTCGGTGATGCCATCCAACCATCGCATCCTCTGTCGTCCCCTTCTCCTCCTGTCCTCAATCTTTCCCAGTATCAGGGTCTTTTAATTAAAAGTAGCCACTGTGAAAATGCTCCATACTCTATGATTAGAATGACATGACATTTTGGAAAAGGCAAAACCAAAACAACTATAAAAAGGATCTGTTGGTTGCCAGGGGTCCAGAAGGTATGAAGAAGGGTTGAATAGGAAAAGCACAGGGGTCCTTTAAGATAGTGAAACTATTGTGTAAAATACTATAATGGCGGGCACGTGACACTATGCATTCTTCAGAACCAAGAAACGAGAGAGCCCAAAGAGTAAAGCTTAAAGTGTGCAATTAAAAAAGAAATCACTTAGTATGAAACAACCTAGGGTAGAGGAGAAAGGTGCTAATCGAACTTTGAAAACTAGTGGAGCCCTCTCGATGGACATGAGTTTGAGTGAACTCCGGGAGTTGGTGATGGACAGGGAGGCCTGGCGTGCTGCGATTCATGGGGTCGCAAAGAGTCAGACACGACTGAGCGACTGAACTGAACTGAAGATTAAAGGCAAAGCAAATTGCATAAAAGCCCTGTACTTGCACTGATAAACTTCCCTCCCCTAAGTACAGGTTAGCAGTTCTGATACTGCTACACATGTACAGTGGAATTAAACAATGAAGTGAGAGAACGGCAGGTGGTGGGAGCAGGTGTCTCACTCTTGGAGTAGGAGTTTGCAGATAAATGTGGGGAGAAGGCTAGGATGATCCATGCGGTAATGGATTAGTGTTGGAGGCATCAGTATGAATTGATATTAATAAAGATATGTTTACACAGAGAAGTATTAACAGATACATGTATATACACATAAATCCTTGCTCTGTTAGCTGAGATGGACTATATGTGACAATACTCAGAAGTAAGAGCACCCCTGGCATCCAGATCATGGTTTCCTACACCATTTTCCTAGGAAAGGAACCATGGCTCATTGGAGAAATGGCTAATAGTAGGACTGGGGCAGAAAATAAAAGTTGAGCCTGTAGCAACATCTTTTTTTTTTTTTTAATTTTTTTTTATTTTATTTTTAAACTTTACATAATTGTATTAGTTTTGCCAAATATCAAAATGAATCCACCACAGGTATACATGTGTTCCCCATCCTGAACCCTCCTCCCTCCTCCCTCCCCATACCATCCCTCTGGGTCGTCCCAGTGCACCAGCCCCAAGCATCCAGTATCGTGCATCGAACCTGGACTGGAAACTCGTTTCATACATGATATTTTACATGTTTCAATGCCATTCTCCCAAATCTTCCCACCCTCTCCCTCTCCCACAGAGTCCATAAGACTGTTCTATACATCAATGTCTCTTTTGCTGTCTCGTACACAGGGTTATTGTTACCATCTTTCTAAATTCCATATATATGCGTTAGTATACTGTATTGGGGTTTTTCTTTCTGGCTTACTTCACTCTGTATAATAGGCTCCAGTTTCATCCACCTCATTAGAACTGATTCAAATGTATTCTTTTTAATGGCTGAGTAATACTCCATTGTGTATATGTACCACAGCTTTCTTATCCATTCATCTGCTGATGGACATCTAGGTTGCTTCCATGTCCTGGCTATTACAAACAGTGCTGCGATGAACATTGGGGTACACGTGTCTCTTTCCCTTCTGGTTTCCTCAGTGTGTATGCCCAGCAGTGGGATTGCTGGATCATAAGGCAGTTCTATTTCCAGTTTTTTAAGGAATCTCCACACTGTTCTCCATAGTGGCTGTACTAGTTTGCATTCCCACCAACAGTGGAAGAGGGTTCCCTTTTCTCCACACCCTCTCCAGCATTTATTACTTGTAGACTTTTGGATCGCAGCCATTCTGACTGGCGTGAAATGGTACCTCATAGTGGTTTTGATTTGCATTTCTCTGATAATGAGTGATGTTGAGCATCTTTTCATGTGTTTGTTAGCCATCTGTATGTCTTCTTTGGAGAAATGTCTATTTAGTTCTTTGGCCCATTTTTTGATTGGGTCATTTATTTTTCTGGAGTTGAGCTGTAGGAGTTGCTTGTATATTCTCGAGATTAGTTGTTTGTCAGTTGCTTCATTTGCTATTATCTTCTCCCATTCTGAAGGCTGTCTTTTCACCTTGCTAATAGTTTCCTTTGATATGCAGAAGCTTTTAAGGTTAATTAGGTCCCATTTGTTTATTTTTGCTTTTATTTCCAATATTCTGGGAGGTGGGTCATAGAGGATCCTGCTGTGATGTATGTCAGAGAGTGTTTTGCCTATGTTCTCCTCTAGGAGTTTTATAGTTTCTGGTCTTACGTTGAGATCTTTAATCCATTTTGAGTTTATTTTTGTGTATGGTGTTAGAAAGTGGTCTAGTTTCATTCTTTTACAAGTGGTTGACCAGATTTCCCAGCACCACTTGTTAAAGAGATTGTCTTTAATCCATTGTATATTCTTGCCTCCTTTGTCAAAGATAAGGTGTCCATATGTGCGTGGATTTATCTCTGGGCTTTCTATTTTGTTCCATTGATCTATATTTCTGTCTTTGTGCCAGTACCATACTGTCTTGATAACTGTGGCTTTGCAGTAGAGCCTGAAGTCAGGTAGGTTGATTCCTCCAGTTCCATTCTTCTTTCTCAAGATCGCTTTGGCTATTCGAGGTTTTTTGTATTTCCATACAAATTGTGAAATTATTTGTTCTAGCTCTGTGAAGAATACTGTTGGTAGCTTGATAGGGATTGCATTGAATCTATAAATTGCTTTGGGTAGTATACTCATTTTCACTATATTGATTCTTCCAATCCATGAACATGGTATATTTCTCCATCTGTTAGTGTCCTCTTTGATTTCTTTCACCAGTGTTTTATAGTTTTCTATATATAGGTCTTTAGTTTCTTTAGGTAGATATATTCCTAAGTATTTTATTCTTTCTGTTGCAATGGTGAATGGAATTGTTTCCTTAATTTCTCTTTCTGTTTTCTCATTATTAGTGTATAGGAATGCAAGGGATTTCTGTGTGTTGATTTTATATCATGCAACTTTACTATAGTCATTGATTAGTTCTAGTAATTTTCTTGTGGAGTCTTTAGGGTTTTCTATGTAGAGGATCATGTCATCTGCAAATACTGAGAGCTTTACTTCTTCTTTTCCAATTTGGATTCCTTTTATTTCTTTTTCTGCTCTGATTGCTGTGGCCAAAACTTCCAAAACTATGTTGAATAGTAATGGTGAAAGTGGGCACCCTTGTCTTGTTCCTGACTTTAGAGGAAATGCTTTCAATCATAATGAATGTAAGGAAATGTTAAAAAAAAAAAAAAAAAACAGCTACATTGATGATGGAAAGAAAAAAGGAATCCTGGAATCAACTGAAAGAGCTCCTGATGAAACTATGTGAACCATAAAATTGAGTACCAATCGATTAGGACTCAAAGTAGAAAATAAATATCCACGAGTCCATATGGACAGAAATCAATGGCTGAAAACACAGATAAATAGCACACGGGGAGGAGAGGCACAACTCTGTACAGAATTCTGAATAACTGACAGAAACACGCTACACTCAAAGGGGCGAGGTTTCACTGACCACGCCTTCCCGTGTTCAGTGACTTCCTTCAAGAGAGGACAGGATGTAAATGGGGAAACAGGAGTAACTTTACAGGGCTGAAACCAGACACTACCTCAGCCATGAGCAAGGTCAACATCAACAGTAATAAATGTTGGCAGTACTTATACTGGACATGATGGGATGAAAATGGCACTTTATCCTTGTGGTCTACCTTCCCAAATCCCAAAACCTCAGTCTAATCATGAGAAAAAATACCAAAAGAATCCCAACTGAGGGGCATTCTTCAAAATCATTGACCAACATGCCTCAAAATTGTCAAGGTCATCAAAGATAAGAAAAGTCTGAAAAACCGTCACAGCCAACAGGAGCAAAAAGAACATGAGTACTAAAGGTGATACGGTGGTCTTGGATGGGATCATGAATCAGAAACTGGGCATTTGGTAAAGACCAAGGAAATGTGAATGAACCACAGACTATAATCAGAATGTGAGCATATAAGACAACGGAGGTCAAAGTGCACTGAATATGTATGTTCAACTGGGGGAGGATCTGAAACAAAATCTAATTTATTCTAAGAGAAAAGGCCCCAGAACTGTATCTCTGCTCACAACAGCTCAAAGCTTCACCTAGAAAGACATCTTAGTGCATCGCTGTGACACAGGAGAACAAACCTGACTCCACATTGGATCTGTCCTTTAGTTCTAGCCCCTGTTGCTCTGTTTTGCCTGTGTTTAGTGTTGCAGGCTCTGCACTTCTGTAAAAGAATGTTGTCTATAGTCTGAAATATACAGGATAGCCCATTCTCAAGGCTCTGACATTTAAAGTACAACACTTTTCCATTCATACAGAGATTTTAAAGTTGCAGAGCAGAGAGTAACATTTGCCTTGTTGGAGGTTTACAAGAACATTGTGATCAGACCTACATGGACAGCTGCAAGAACAAAGGATTCCAGCACCAAGAGTGCAACACCACACACACACCCTCGCCTTTAGTATAAAAGCTTGGATTCTAACAGGGAAGATGGTTCTTTGGGACACTAATCCACCACCTTCTTGACCTGCTGGCTTTCCAAATAAAATTGCTATTCCTTACCTGTAGGCAGTAAACAGGATAAGCTTTGACTTGGTAATATTATGAAATGAATCAAACCGGCTTATAAATAAATGTCAAAATATTTTAACTGTAATTAAATTTAATTATTGCTTTTTCAGAAGTCAATTGGAGGTGGACATATCTATAAAAGGTGAATTTTTTATGTTTATTTTGGGCTATGATAGAACACCTAAAAGAACAAGAACTTTAAAAATGTGCAAGTATTTTTTTTTCCTTTTCCAATGTAAAAGTAGGAAGTTCAGGATGGATATGGCTGCTCTGTTACTACAGCATCAGGAAGCAAGATTTCTTCCCTCTTGTAACTCAGCCATCCTTAATAAATACACGTATGGCCAAAATGGTTCTTCCAGCTCTAATCAACATAGGAGGGAAAAAAATGAGGTGAAGGAGAAGCACATAAACTCCATGGGATTATTCTAGAATTTGAAGTCACAGCACACACTACATTACATTGGCTAATACCAAGTGACCTGATCATTTCTGTCTATAATAGAGGGTGGGAAATGTCACCTTTATTCCTAATGGCCATATGCTGATCTAACACTTTAGGGCTCTAGTATAATAACAGAGAAGGAGGAAAACACATACACTGAAGGACTTGCAGTCCCTGCCACAGGAGCGGAGCAGACAAGGTCAGTTCGTAAGAGCTACCATTCCTTATGGCCAACACTGGTCAGCAGCTTAGTAACTATCATGTCCTCCATTTAATACCCAACTATAGCCTGTCCATCCCTCTTTTCCTGAATTAATTTTGCTCGTTACTCTGGTCTCACCATATATGTCAATTCTTCCGGGAAGCCTTGATCCACCCAGGACCTTAAAAGCTTATTACCCTCTCGTGTGCTCTCATTACACCTACACGTACTCTTTGGCAGCACATAACGCACTTAGTGGTGATCACCTGGTCAGTGGTCTCTCTCACCAAACTATAAGATTCATGAAGGCAGAAACCATGTCTGTCTTACTTACTATAACAGATGCAGGCCTGGTCTATGGCAGCAAGCTGTTCTGTTCTAACAACTGTGTAAATATAAGTTTTATTAGTCCCTCCATTGAACAGGTAGCTGCTGTGAATACTCACAGTTGTCTTCATCATGTTCTCCCCAGCATCCACCATAATGCCTGGAATATAGAGCTGAAAATAATATAGCTGAGTTTGAAATGAATGAGATGACATCACACAGAATTCAGGGAGGAGAAACTTCCCCAGAGATGCTGCTTTTACAGCTGATTGCCTCCAATTCCTTTGCCTCAGATGCCATGTGTTCAGATTTTGTTGTTGTTGTTTAGTCCCTAGTCATGTCCAACTCTTTTGCAATTCCATGGACTGTAGCCTGCCAGGTTCCTCTATCCATGGGATTTCCCAGGCAAGGATACTGGAGTGGGTTCCCACTTCCTTCTCCAGGGGCTCTTCCTGACACAGGGATCAAACCCGTGTCTTGCTTGCCAGGGGGATTTTTTTTTTTTTTTACCACTGAGCCCTCTAAGAAGCCCCATATTCAAGTCACCCTGTGTGATATGAAAATTCACATAAACATGAACCATCTATTTAAAAGAATAAGGGTAATATTAAGGAGCAGACATAAAAATCCTTAAGGATGAAAATTTGTAGTCAATTATTGTAACCATATCAAACCCATAATCCATGTGGCTACTTCAGAGTAATAAGAAGGTTTTCAAAACTGTTTACCAACCAAAGCATAATTTTACAAAAATGTTAAGATCTTTACCTGAATTTCTTAAATACCAGAAAAAAATATGCATTAATACTGTTCCCTTTCATTACTTCCCTCATACACCATTTCCCAGGTAGCTCAGTAGTTAAAGAACCAGTCCACCAATGCAGTTAGATGTAGGTTCGATCCCTGGGTGGGGAAGAGCCCCTGGAGTAAGAAATGGCAACCCACTCCAAAATTCTTGTCTGGAGAATTCCATGGGCAGAAGAGCCTGGCAGGCTACAGTCCATGGGGTCACAAAAGAGTTGGATGCAACTAAGGATGAAGACATGTGCATACACACACCATTACTGTTCCTGTGCTCTCCTACGCAAAATGCTATGAAGAATCCCCGCCCCTCGCTAAAACATTTAACTCTTGCTGGTGTCCTCTCCTGCCCTTCCATTTACTTGTGTTTCTGCCACTGTGGTCCTGGCGGTTAAACCTCCTGGCCTAACACTGAATTTGATCCTCTGTGCCCTCCAGTGGGACTACTAAAACCTGCTTCCCCAAAGTTCTGCCAGACAAAGCCAGAAGAGTTTGTATTTCCTAAAACTAAGCCTGACTTATTCAATTCTGATTAGAATTTTTTAATGCATACTAACCTTTGGAATGATAAAGTTAGGCAGAAGGAGGAACAAAGGGAAAATTAATCAGTGATGATATGCAGACCCTTAAGATAACTATCAAACCCTGAACAGCATACAGGGAGAGAAGGAAAAATTCCAAGGTGTCCCTGTTGCTGGCAACTTTAACAAATGCTGTTTACAAGTAACTTGTGATGCTAACAGAATTGTCTGTACACATTAACAATGAAGAAGATAATACAGTTACAGCTAACTGAGCATTACATAGCTTCAATTAAATTACAAGCACAGATGAATACTTTTGGGGGGTCTTTTCAAAGCACCTAGTACAATACTTCACTGCCCAGTGAACTCCTGTTGAAATAAACAACTCAACAGGGAAATTCAAAAGTTTTCCAAAAGAACAAATTTAAACCTTAATTATATCCACGTAAAAATGTTTCCATCCCCCTTTATACCCCTCCACATACACACAGTTTTTTAAACCAAAACACTACTTACTGCCAAGTTTTTTAACTTTTAAGGTCTTTTAAAATCTTATTCCAAATATAGTTATTAATTTTCTAGTAAAAAAAAATTTCATATTTCAACTTTAAAGATGTGTCCAATTACAGGCACCCACCAAAGAAACTGCATGCTAAAAGAGAACGAGAAGATAAATATGTGCAGGTAAAATATTAAATTTATACTTTCCTACAAGTGAGAAAGCCCCATTGGTTTTCTGAAATCCAAGCCATCATGTTAATTAAAGGTTGAATGATGTAATCTAGCTTCTCTTTCAATGAGTCTCTCTTCCTTCTTTGAGCCTTTTTTTTTTTTTTCCCCCCGCATTATATATGTTAAACCTGCTTTAGCAAGTCTGGGAATAACTTGGGTTATTGATCTTCCAAAGCCCATTACTTCGGAGTTGGCCTTTTAGACCCACTGCAGAATATGTAATGTCTACCTGGGAGCTATGGAAAGCCCCATCCACCACTTGAAATGAAAATCCAGGTGTTAATCAAGTGTAAAGAGGACAAAGCTATGAAAGAGAAATAAGAATAAATATCCCTTGGACATCCTACCACATCCTGACCATGCCAGGTGATAATGACCCTGCATCCTTGCTCCTATTTAGGGCAGGGCCCCTGCTTGCTTCTTTTGATGAAAAGGAAGGATAAAAGGGGAAACGTTTTCTGTCTCTTCTTACTCAAGGCTCTCATAGCAATGGCTTCCATTCCAATTGGAGCACACCACTTACACGACAAATCACTGTTACTTGCACATCTATTTCTATGGCTCGATTGTGAGCTCCTCAAAACAGAAGGTAAATCAACATCCCATTATTTCAGTTGGGTTCCCCAGGAAGCAAACCCTGACACAGACATCAACATGCAGGAAGATGACTGATAAGGGCTCTTGGGAACGTCCCCTGAAGAAGCAAGGGGGAGAAAGCAGAACTGGGCAAAGAGAACAGCTGGGTTGCAATGAAGTCTCAGCAGGGCTTCAGCCAACCCTGTGGGAAGCTCTGAAGCTGAGATGGCCCATCAGGTTGAAACCTTCAGACCAGTCACTATGTACGGGCTGCCATGGGAAGGGGAAGTGGCCTTGGGTGAGGCAGCCCTCTCTAGCTGAGTCAGCTCCTGGAGGGGCTGGACAGTTGACAGCTGTCAGCCAAGAGCACTCATAACAGCTGGCAGTTAAGCCCTCAAGTCCTGACGGGGCATCAGAGCATCCATTGTAATTTTATTGTTTCATATCCCTAATTGCTTACTACTGGGCACAGAATATTAAGTTTCCAATGAGTATTTGTTCAAATAAATTATTCTGCGTCAAAGTGATTGTGACCAGAGATAAACTCCAATCTCAGCTACCTATACTTTGTGTCTACAATTTCTCAGGTATTACAGTGAAATGGTTATAAATGACTTGGGATAATACCTTTTCAGCAACTTTAAGAGGCAGTGGATGCTTCAGGCATGTCAGTCATCAGGAACAGACACAGATCTTAGGTTGTTGGCATTCCCTATCAATTCAATCTTACAGAATAAAGTATGTTCATAAGAAAGGAGACTTGGACGGCCTGTAGAGAGCTCTCTGAGGGCTGAGGGGTCACAGTGAAGCAGACTTTGATCCTCTCTACCCTGCCACCCCGGCTGGAGGGCTCTTTGTGCAAATGGACAGCCTGGCTAGAATGTCCTGTGCTTAATTCCCCATGGAAACCCCAGAATGTTTTTGAGTCTGGGCCAGCCTCTGTGATAAAATGGGGACACCATTAGGAGACTTACAGTATAATAAAACTTCCTCTAGATAAAAGAGGAACATGTTGAGAGCTCTTGTGATTTTTGTGGGCATATTAAAATAAAGAGCCTTAAGCATCCATGTGGAATAAAGGCAGTAACAGTATACCCATGCTGTACTCTTAATATATGCTTTTTTTTCCCCTAATGTGATATAGAAAGAATTGCAAAATTGTAGTGTGGGCCTGAGTAATGATGCTGCTTCTATGAGCTGAATGACCCCAGAGAATAGACTAGGGCCCAAAAACCACAGGGAACACATTAAATATTAAATTATTAAGTATGTGCCTCCCACGAAGAAACCCAGTTCCTCTGTATCAGTACTATTTAGCTTTCACTGGGATCTTTGAGAGGGTATTTTGGATAAAACAGTCCATTTTCTAGAGAAAATCTAGGTACAAAAGTGACCTGGGAAGCCCCATAAAATCTTTTTTTTTTTTTAAACTTTACATAATTGTATTAGTTTTACCAAATATCAAAATGAATCCGCCACAGGTATACATGTGTTCCCCATCCTGAATCCTCCTCCCTCCTCCCTCCCCATACCATCCCTCTGGGTCGTCCCAGTGCACCAGCCCCAAGCATCCAGTATCGTGCATCGAACCTGGACTGGAAACTCGTTTCATACATGATATTTTACATGTTTCAATGCCATTCTCCCAAATCTTCCCACCCTCTCCCTCTCTCTCAGAGTCCATAAGACTGTTCTATACATCAATGTCTCTTTTGCTGTCTCGTACACAGGGTTATTGTTACCATCTTTCTAAATTCCATATATATGCGTTAGTATACTGTATTGGGGTTTTTCTTTCTGGCTTACTTCACTCTGTATAATAGGCTCCAGTTTCATCCACCTCATTAGAACTGATTCAAATGTATTCTTTTTAATGGCTGAGTAATACTCCATTGTGTATATGTACCATAGCTTTCTTATCTATTCATCTCCTGATGGACATCTAGGTTGCTTCCATGTCCTGGCTATTACAAACAGTGCTGCAATGAACATTGGGGTACACATGTCTCTTTCCCTTCTGGTTTCCTCAGTGTGTATGCCCAGCAGTGGGATTGCTGGATCATAAGGCAGTCCATAAAATCTTTATCTTTGGGTTGGGTCTTTGTAAGAAGCTAAGACTCACACTAGAGAAAAAGGATGGTGACCTGGGAAAACTGACCTCCACTGACCAAAGACCAAAGTAGAGAGCATGCTGAGTACCACTTTGCAGACTAGGGCCACACATACATGACCTGGTACCTGCCTGTCTCTCCACCTATGGGCAAGATGGGCCAGTTGCCCTCCACACACTCATACTCAACTCTCCAAAGAGTAGAGTTGTTTCAAGGAAGTAGGTTGCCAGCCAGGGATGGCATTTCTTAGCACCCTTTCACTTCCAAGAGAGACCAAGGAAATAGCAGACAGCAAAGGGAAAGTGGGTGGAAGTGATACACGCATGTTACTCTAAGCCAGGCCTGTGAAAATCGCCCACATGATCCTCCCTGTTCATTGCCCCTTTATTGTAACAATGATACTGTAATGAGCAAGAAATAAAATTTGATTGCGTTAAGCCACTGAGACTTTGTGATTGCTTCTTGTGGCAGTTAAGTGATCCTAACACAGCAAGAGCATCATTCAATGAGGAAGGAACAGTCCGTGCCCAGGGCTTTTGAGGACAGGTAACATAACATTTCCATCAGATCTGGAAATATGAAAAATGTCCAGAAAGGCAATTAGAGCAGAATGGAAGGCAGATAAACCAAATCAGGGTGGATGGAGGAAAGACTAGGAGGTGAAATGGAAAGCAAACACTTGGGGCCAATTCTTTTATTTAGTGAGGTTTTTCATGAAAGGGAGCAGAAAGCAATGTTGTAGAAGGTGGGAAGAGGCATCAGGTTAAGAGTAGAGAGATGGAACTTGAGATAGAGAGTGAAAGAGATAGAGAGAGACCAAAATAAAGGAAAAGAGATGGGGAAAGAGAGAGAGAAAGACAGTGATGGAGACAGAGACATTTAGAGGAAAAAGAGATGGAGAAAGAAAGAAAACAATAAAAAGACAAAAGTAGAAAAATACACACAGACGGGGAATCCTAAATCTGTTAACATGCTGACAAAAATGAGCTGCAAAATCCACTCCCCAGGAGAGTCAGGGAACTGATAAGGTCACCTCCAGCTAGGAGAACAAACCACAGCCAGATACATTCGAAGATACTAACTTGCCACCTACAATACTACTACTCTGACCCAAATGAGCAACATCTCAGGCGCTTGCTATCCTTGCCTCTATGAACAGAGAACATATCCTTAAACAGATCTCCCTCTCTCCCACCAAATTCATCAAGTATAAACTTAACGATTAAAATGACTATTTTTAGATGTTGAGACACTTCTGAATGAAAACTTGTTGGAACAGAAAGTTCACCAGGTTTTGAATCAGAAAGATTGGGTTTTCTCCCAGCAGTGCTGGTCCAGAACAATTTGTCCTCTTGGGCAAATCACTCATGCTTGGCATCGCCAAGCAAAAATGGGAAAATATTATTTCCCACTTTACAGGGCACTGTGAATTTCAGGTAAAAATGAAAAGCAGAGATGGGGAAAGAAATCAGAAACACTAGAATTTCCTAAGATGTATTGATCATTCAGAAAATAAATACTATGCACTCAGTGTCCTCCCAGCCAGGAGTGCACCAGGGAGATGACAGCTAGGAGCAACGTGGGCCTCACGGAATCTTCAGCCTAAAAGGAGAGGTAGACCAAAAAAAGCCAATTAGGAGAGGTCAATTCAATGCAGTAAACTAAGAGGATGCCAGAAGGAAGAGGAGCTACCTAGGAAAGATAGTCAGTGAAAATCTCTTTGAAAAGATGACATTGGAGCTGAGAATTCAGTGTTGAGAAGGAATCTAGGCATGTGGAGAGTGAGGGTGGTGATCATTTCTGACGTCATCAAATAACTGGTCAGCCTTCAAGTTTCTGTGCTTGTCTCACAGCTTTCTTTTCCACAGTTTGTTGTAACAAATCAGCATCTAAAAGAGTCCACCAGAATCATGGGTCTCTTAATTCTCCTCAAATCCACACATTCCTCTTCTTCTCCTCTTTTCCCCTTGGTGATAAATGACTTGCCTTGAAGAGTTTCCAATAGCAGGGGTTTTGCTGTTTGCATCCTTATGGTGATGTTAAATTTTTGTGTCTCTGTCCTCTGGATCTTTTATAAGCTGGTCGTTAGATCTGGCTTGAATGATTCAGAATCAATATTTTGAGAGTACTCACAGGTGGTTTTTGCCTATTTCCATTGGGAGGAATCACTTCATGGCAAATAGATGGGGAAACTATGGTAACAGTGACAGACTTTATTTTCTTGGACTCCAAAATCACTATGGATGGTAGCTACAGCCATGAAACTAAAACACGCTTGCTCCTTGGAGGAAAAGCTATGACCAACCTAGACAGCATATTAAAAAGCAGAGACATTACTTTGCCAACAAAGGTCCACCTAGTCAAAGCTACGGCTTTTCCAGTAGTCAGGTATAGATCTGAGAGCTGGACCACAAAGAAGGCTGAGCATCGAAGAACTGATGCTTTTGAACTGTGGTGCTGTGGAAGACGGAGAGTCTCTTGGACTGCAAGGAGATCCAACGAACCAATCCTAAAGGGAATCAATCCTGAATATTCATTGGAAGGACTGATGCTGAAGCGCCAATACTTTGGCCACCTAATACAAAGAGCTGACTCAATGGAAAAGACCCTGATGCTGGGAAAGATTGAAGGTGGAAGAAGGCAATGATAGAGGATGAGATGGTTAAATGGCATCATCACTCAATGGACATGAGTTTGAGCAAACTCCGGGAGATGGTAACAGACAGGGAAGCCTGGTGTGCTGCAGTCCACTGGGTCACAAAGAGTCGGAAACAACTAAGCAACTGAACAACAATTGGGAGGTGTATACTGTTTAGCTGAATCTTATTATGTGATCATCAGTGACTGAATATCATGGCCTGCCTCTGCTACTTCATGAAGTTTGCAAACCAGTGATGCTCTGATCCAGTGATCCTCAAAGTGTGGTCCCAGGACCAGCAGTAGCAGCATCACCTGGAAATTTCTTAGAAAGCAACTCTCCAGCCCTATACCAGACCGCTGAACTGGAAATTCCAGGATGTGGTCCAGCATCAGTGTTTTAATGAGCCCTCCAGGGAACTCTGATGCACGCTGGTATTTGAGAACCACTTCTTTTTCATTGATTAGCTGGACGGCTTCTATAAAGAGAAACTTCCCTCACCAACTCTTTGGTTATTCAGACATGGTTCATACAACCAAACCAGCTACATGCTTGATTCTTTCCCTTTACATACCAGTTTTCAGAATAATTAGTTGATTCCCCAGTCATCATTGCTTTCTTTCTTTTATTTACTTTGTTTTGATGGTCCCAGCATAAAGTTGATTTTGGAGGGGAGCTACTGAGTTTGCTTTGTATCTGTGGAGTTGTGTTGTCTCCTGCAAAAGCAAGGATGCTAGGGTGCTAGAGAACTTGAGCATAAGCCCCTGCAAAGGCAGCCTCCAAGTGTGTTAGCAGCCTGGACACCCTAGGAAGTCAAGCCACTTCTCAGTACTTCCGCTGTGTCTTCCCAGCAGGCCTGTGTTACACAATACATGTCAGGCCTTATTAATCCAATTTCCCCATCTCTCTCCAAAGGAGCAGAGGACCCTGGTAATGATCAATACCCTTACTGAGATGATAAAGACAGATGAGCCTGGGAGGCCCGGCTGGTGTTTGTAATTACCGCCTCTGTAGGCATTCAGTTACTGCTAATGAAAGGGTGACAGGGCTCTCCCCCTGCTGACAGAGGAGCTGCATGCAGGCTGCTTGGCCCAGCGTGCAGCTGACAGCCAGTTTCCTCTCCTTTCCTGACTGCAGCTCACTCCACCAGCGCAGTTTCCCCAGTATATGGAACTTCTTAATGCCGTGACACTTCCCCTAATGGAATTTTCATGGAGGAAGTCCATTTTGCTCATCATATTGCTACTATGTCAACCCATTCCCAGGCTTGCACACGCACTGTCAGCATGACTCACTGATGCCCTGGACTCAGGGGGGTTGCAGGGGAGCAGGCCCAGGAGAACGTGTCCGTGACTCTCCACTAAAAGCTTTTACTTCCAACCAGGCAGCAAGAAGGCAGATCAGAGAGCTGCTTCCACTTTTCAATATTCCATATAAGGATATATGAATGTGTGTGCACGTGCATGTGTTTGTGGGGTGGAGAATTTTTTTTTTTCACTGAAATAGGGGCTTCCCAGGTGGTGCTAGTGGTAAGGAACCCACCTGCCAATGCCAGAGACACAAAGCATGAGGGTTTGATCCCTGGGTGGGGAAGATCCCCTGGACGAAGGCAGGGCAACCCACTGCAGTATTCTTGCCTGGAGAATCCCATGGACGGAGGAACATGGTGGGCCACAGTCCATTGTGTTGCAAAGTCAGACATGACTGAGTGATTTAGCACACAGTTGTCATTAAGGGACAGTTAATTCTATTTCCTTTGCTGAGTGGCTAAGCAGAGAAGAGGACACCCCTTGAAGACATCCACTTCCCTTTCTGTCTGGGAATCGTATCTTTTAGGACCACCTTATACTAGACAGTGGTGGAGCCCTGGCCAGACTCTTTGCTGGTCCGTGCAGCCAGGTCTGACTGTTGGCTGATAGTAATTCACAGCTGCTCCATTCACTAAGGAAGTGTCCTCACCCAGACAGAGGTGCCTCCCTCCCCCATGACCAGGCCTCAGCCAGTGACTAGAGGGGACAAAAGGTGGGCTTCCGGATATCACAGAGTGAGGTCACACACTCAAGGCAGTATTAACCCAAAACCACACTTTAATTGAGCAATTCTCCTCTTCCCCATCCTTCTCCTCCTGAGCACAACTTCTGCCCTCTCTTCCAAATCAACTGAATACAAATCCCCATTTCAGGCTCTGCTCTGGGCAGCCCTGTCAGTAAGCTGCCCTTTCCCAGGGTCTGCTCTCAGCAGTGAGCCCAGGCAAGGCCTGTACTGCTCTTAAGTATAGTGGTGATTGTTCAGGAATGCACATGGTGGCAATGTCAAGCCAAGGACAACCCTACCTGGTGGAACTGCTGTGAAGAAAACTCAGGGGCTGGTAGAAGCCATTCTTCAGGCCTAGGACTAGGCCAAGAGCAGGGGAGTGTGACGCTTGCTTCAGGCGCAAAGTCTAAGGAGGGTTAACTGGAGAATGCAAATTGGTACAACCACTATGGAAAACAATAAGGAGCTTCCACAGAAAATTCAAACCACAAATTCTCAGTATGTATCCAAAGGAAATGAAAACAGGATATAAAGAGAGACCTGTACTCCCAAGTTCACAACAGCTCTGTTCATAATCATCAATATGTGGAAACAACCTGTGTCTTTTAGTGAATATATAACTCTACACATATGAATATACAGTATATATGCACATATACTATGGAATATACAGTATTCAGCCAGGATAAAGAAAGAAATCTTGCCATTTGTGATAATAAAGATGGATCTAGAGGGCATTATGCCAAGTTAAATAAACTAGACAGAGAAACGAGACTGCAGCCACAAAATTAAAAAACGCTTGCTCCTAGGAAGAAAAGATATGACAAACCTAGACAGTGTATTAAAAAGCAGAGATATTACTTTGCCAATAAAGGTCCATATAGTCAAAGCTATGCTTTTTCCAGCAGTCATGTACGAATATGAGAGCTGAACCATCCAGAAGGCTGAGCGCTAAAGAACTGATGCTTTCAAATTGTGGTGTTGGAGAAGACTCTTGAGAGTCCCTTGGATAGGAAGGAGATACAACCAGTCAATCCTAAAGGAAATCAGTCCTGAATATTTATTGGAAGGACTGATGCTTAATCTGAAGCTTCAATACTTTGGGCACCTAATGCAAAGAGCCAACTCACTGGGAAAGACCCTGATGCTGGGAAAGATTGAAGGCAGAAGGAGAATGGGGGTTGACAGAGGATGAGATGGTTGGATGGTATCACCGACTCAACAGACAAGAGTTTGAAAAACTCTGGGAGAAAGTGAAGGACAGGGAAGCCTAGCATGCTGCAGTCCATGAGGTCACAGAGTTGGACATGACTTAGCGGCTGAACAACAGTAAGACAGAGAAAGACAAATATTTTGGGGATAAGTTAGACATGGAACCAGAGGGAAAAAATTCATGGAAACAAAGGATAGAAAAGTAGTTGAATGGTTGCCAGGAATTGGGAGAAATAGGGAGAGGATGGTAAAATAACCAACTTTTCAGTATAAACTAAATAAGATCTAAGGATCTAATGTAAAACATGGTGACTGTAATTGTTAACACTGTATTAGGTACTGAAATGTGCTAAGAGAGTAGAACTTAAATGTTCTCTCCCTTCAAAATAAAAGATAAATATGTGAAATGATCAGTGTGTTAATTAACTGGATCAGGGGAATACAAAAGCCTTTAAAAATCCTTTTATAAATTCAGTAATTTTTAAAAAATAAAAAATAATGTCAAGATAATAAAAATATATATATCAAATTTTAAAATAAAGGCAGGATTAGTGTTTATTGATTATTCCTTTTGCCTCAGACTCAAGTTAGGCTCCATACCACACTGTAACTCTGCCAGCACTTAGAAGATTATACCAAAGATCCAGCCAAAGCAAAGGAAAACACTATTATGTTTAAAAATCAAAAAATAATCTCAAAGGGCATAAGAACGAAATTCTGTGATCAGAGTATCTGGGCTCAAAATCCTAAAGTTAGCCACTTATCAGCTGCAGACTTTGAAAGTTGTTTATACTTCTTGAGATAAATCTGAGATAAGTTACAGGTGAGTTACAGTGTAGTATGGAGTCTAACTGGAGAAATTAATCTCCTCTGTTCAGAGAACTTCTACTTGAATTTACTCATTGGTCTGCTTGTGAGATTTAAATAATAAAGTAGATTAAACTGCTTAGCGCAGCATTTAGCACATAGTACGGACTAAATCTCGGAGAAGGCAATGGCACCCCACTCCAGTACTCTTGCCTGGAAAATCTCACGGACGGAAGAGCCTGGTGGGCTGCCATCCATGGGGTCACTAACAGTCAGACATGACTAAGTGACTTCACTTTCACTTTTCACTTTCATGCATTGGAGAAGGAAATGGCAACTAACTCCAGTGTTCTTGCCTGGAGAATTGCAGGGACTGGGGAGCCTGGTGGGCTGCCATCTATGCAGTCACACAGAGTCGGACACGACTGAAGCGACTTAGCAGCAAGGACTAAATCTACACATGCAACCATTATGTTTAATAGTATTATTTCTTTATAAGAATTTCTTTCCCTCTTTTGTAGAGGTTAATTTGAGACTGTAGAGAATAAACTCAAGAGACCTGAGGGTGACAGGTTGGGAAGAACCACTTGAGAGTTTAAAAGGTCATCTTTTGGTCCACAAAGATTGAATGCGCCAATCAAGATAAGTAATCATTCATTAAATAAAATTGTGTCTCAGTTCAGTTGCTTAGTCGTGTCCGACTCTTTGCGACCCCATGAATCGCAGCACGCCAGGCCTCCCTGTCCATCACCAACTCCTGGAGTTCACTCAGACTCACGCCCATCGAGTCGGTGATGCCATCCAGCCATCTCATCCTCTGTCGTCCCCTTCTCCTCCTGCCCCCAATCCCTCCCAGCATCAGGGTCTTTTCCAATGAGTCAACTCTTCGCATGAGGTGGCCAAAGTACTGGAGTTTCAGCTTTAGCATCATTCCTTCCAAAGAATACCCAGGACTGATCTCCTTCAGAATGGACTGGTTGGATCTCCTTGCAGTCCAAGGGACTCTCAAGAGTCTTCTCCAACACCACAGTTCAAAAACATCAATTCTTCGGCACTCAGCCTTCTTCACAGTCCAACTCTTACATCCATACATGACCACTGGAAAAACCATATCCTTGACTAGACGAACTTTGTTGGCAAAGTAATGTCTCTGCTTTTGAATATGCTATCTAGGTTGGTCATAACTTTCCTTCCAAGGAGTAAGCATCTTTTAATTTCATGGCTGCAGTCACCATCTGCAGTGATTTTGGAGCCCAAAAAATTAAAGTCTGACACTGTTTCCACTGTTTCCCCACCTATTTCCCATAAAGTGATGGGACCGGATGCCATGATCTTCGTTTTCTGAATGTTGAGCTTTAAGCCAACTTTTTCACTCTCCACTTTCACTTTCATCAAGAGGCTCTTTAGTTCCTCTTCACTTTCTGCCATAAGGGTGGTGTCATCTGCATATCTGAGGTTATTGATATTTCTCCCAGCAATCTTGATTCCAGCTTGTGTTTCTTCCAGTCCAGCATTTCTCATGATGTACTCTGCATATAAGTTAAATAAGCAGGGTGACAATATACAGCCTTGACGTACTCCTTTCCCTATTTGGAACCAGTCTGTTGTTCCATGTCCAGTTCTAACTGTTGCTTCCTGACCTGCATACAGATTTCTCAGGAGGCAGGTCAGGTGGTCTGGTATTCCCATCTCTTTCAGAATTTTCCACGGTTTATTGTGATCCACAGTCAAAGGCTTTGGCATAGTCAATAAAGCAGAAATAGATGTTTTTATGTAGCTCTCTTGCTTTTTCCATGACCCACGGATGTTGGCAATCTGATCTCTGGTTCCTCTGCCTTTTCTAAAACCAGCTTGAACATCTGGAAGTTCACAATTCACATATTGCTGAAGCCTGGCTTGGAGAATTTGGGGCATTACTTTACTAGCATGTGATTGAGGATAGCAAAGTGACTAGGAAGGTTCCCTATCTTTCTGTCAAGAAACAAATTTCTGGGAAAGTCTGCCCATCATACTGGTTTTGATGGACAATGTATTTACCATGAAGAGAACGAGACAAAGGGAAGCAAAGTCTGATAGTTTTGCCAACTAACATGTCCCAGTGTCTCAGTAATTTACAAAAATACACATTTTTGCTCATGTTACAAGAAGGCTTCAACTGTGGCTGTGCTAGGCTTAGCTCTACTTGTCATAATAGACTCCAGCCTGAAAGGAAAGTCAAGTTCTGGAACACACTGATCTCACTAAGGAACAAGAAATAGAGATACAAAGCCCAATCACTTAAAGCCTCTGTTCAGATTGGTTCCTTGGACTAAAGAAGATCAGAAGGCCAAACTTACTTTCAGTGGGTTAATGTCAATATACTAGGGCTGTATGGAAGTGAGTAAAAAATGGATCACCAACAAATAATTGTGAAGAATACAATTTACCACACCTACGATGAGAAATGGTGGTATGCTGTTAACATTAAGGAAATGGAAGAAAATAAAAACAGTAAGAGTATTACTAAGTAACTAGACGCATTCTCTTACAGATTCTGTAGTGTGCTAAACACAAACTATCCTGACTATGTGGCTCCTTGTTTAATGATTGAAAGAAGTCAGAAAGCAGGATGTTGAAGTATAAGTGTGTTTGTTAATTTTTCCAGTTAAAATTCTGTTTGCAACAGACATATTCTTAAAACACATTCTTTTGTATTACTTTTAAAGTTTAAAAAGAGGAATTACATGTCACCACTTGAGCACAATGATCTTACCCTAGTGATTAGCTATAAAATAATGTAGATCACAAGTCAATCAGTTCAGTCACTCAGTTATGTCCAACTCTTTGTGACCCCATGAACGGCAGCATGCCAGGCTTCCCTGTCCATCACCAATTCCCAGGGCCTACTCAAATTCATGTCGATTGTGTCGTTGATACCATCGAACCATCCTATCCTCTGTTGACCCCTTCTCCTCCTGCCTTCAATCTTTCCCAGCATCAGTGTCTTTTCCAATGAGTCAGTTCTTCACATCAGGTGGCCCAAGTATTGGAGTTTCCGCTTCAGCATCAGTCCTTCCAGTGAATATTCAGGACTGATTTCCTTTAGGATTGACTGGTTTGATCTCCTTGCAGTCCAAGGGACTCTCAAGAGTGTTCTCCAACACCACACTACGAAAGCATCAACTGTTTGGCACTCAGCTTTCTTTATAGTCCAACTCTCACATCCACACATGACTACTGGAAAAACCATAGCTTTCACTAGACAGACCTTTCTTGGTAAAGTAATGTCTCTGCTTTTTAATATGCTGTCTAGGTTGGTCATAACTTTTCTCCCAACGAGCAAGCATCTTTTAATTTCATGGCTGCAGTCACCATCTGTAGTGATTTTGGAGCCCCCCAAAATAAAGTCTGACACTGTTTCCCCATCTATTTGCCATGAAGTGATGGGATCGGATGCCATAATCCTAGTTTTCTGAATGTTGAGTTTTAAACCAATGTTTTCAATCTCCTCTTCCACTTTCATCAAGAGGCTCTTTAGTTCTTCTTTGCTTTTTGCCATAAGGGTGGTGTCATCTGCATATCTGAAGTTATTGATAATTCTCCTGGCAATCTTGATTCCAGCTTGTGCTTCATCCAGCCCAGTGTCTCTCATGATGTACTCTGCACATAAGTTAAATAAGCAGGGTGACACTATACAGCCTTGACGTACTCCTTTACCTATTTGGAATCAGTCTGCTATTCCGTGTCCAGTTCTAACTGTTGCTTCTTGACCTACATACAGATTTCTCAGGAGGCAGATCAGGTGGTCTGGTATTCCCATCTCTTGAAGAATTTTCCAGAATTTGTTGTGGTCCACACAGTCAAAGGCTTTGACATAGTCAATAAAGCAGAAGTAGATGTTTTTCTGGAACTCTCTTTTTTTTCCAATGATCCAGCAAATGTTGGCAATTTGATCTCTGGTTCCTCTGCCTTTTCTAAATTCAACTTGAACATGTGGAAATTCACAGTTCATGTACTGTTGCAGCCTGGCTTGGGTAATTTTGAGCATTACTTTGCTAGTGTGTGAGACAAGTGCAATTGTGTGGTAGTTTGAACATTCTTTGGCATTCGTTTCTTTGGGATTGGAATGAAAACTGACCTTTCCCAGTCCTGTGGCCACTGCTGAGTATTCTAAATTTGCTGGCATAGTGAGTGCAGCACTTTCACAGTATCATCTTTTAGGATTTGAAATAGCTCACCTCCACTAGCTTTGTTTGAATTGATGCTTCCTAAGGCCCACTTGACTTTACATTCCAGGATGTTTGGCTCTAGATGAGTGATCACACCATCGTGGTTATCTGGGTCATGAAGATCTTTTTTATATAGTTCTTTTGTTTATTCTTGCCACCTCTTCTTAACATCTTCTGGTTCTGTTAGGTCTATACAATTTCTGTCCTTTATTGTGCTCATGTTTGCATGAAATGTTCCTTTGGTATCTCTAATTTTCTTGCAGAGATCTCTAGTCTTCCCCATTCTATTATTTTCCTCTATTTCTTTGCATTGATCACTGAGGAAGGATTTCTTATCTCTCCTTGCTATTCTTTGGAACTCTGCATTCAAATGGGTATATCTTTCCTTTTCTCCTTTGCCTTTAGCTTTAGATCACAAACTATAACCTAAATCTCCAGGAAATGTATCTAGTTATATACTTACTGTCCTATGTCTGATATTCATTTGTCAAATAACAAGATTCACAATCAGGTATAGTTATTCTTTAACTTTATGCATTATTATATATGAAAAAAGCAATAATTTTTAAAGGCTGGATTTTCATTTGAGATGTCTTTTATCTTTTGGAACAAAAGAAATCAATTGGAAAAATTACTGTTTTGTGAGGGACAATGTATGAAAGAGTCATATTTTTCTATTTTTATCCTGAAGACAAAGTTAACAACCTTTTGCTCATTTAGATATTTCATGCCTAAGAGCAATTAATTTCAGTCTACTACAAAATTCAATAGTGCAAATTTAAAATGTATTATTCTTGCTTTGATAACTGCAGATCTGCATTTCATTGTTCAATAAGTTCTATCACTAGGCAGAGTGTAACATGGCCTCTGGTCAGAAAATAAAAGAATGTAAGTAGCAGTTGTGCAAACTAAATGTTCAATTTCAAAATAACAAATATACCTTCAGCCAGGGACAAATTTTTTTGAAAAACACCTGATAAAAACTTGGTAGTTGCCTGAGAAACACCTAGAGCCAGACATCCTGGAATGCAAAGTCCAGTGGGCCTTATCACTACGAACAAAGCTAGTGGAGGTGATAGAATTCCAGTTGAGCTATTTCAAATCCTGAAAGATGATGCTGTGAAAGTGCTGCACTCAATATGCCAGCAAATTTGGAAAACTCGGCAGTGGCCACAGGACTGGAAAAGGTCAGTTTTCATTCCAATCCCAAAGAAACGAATGCCAAAGAATGTTCAAACTATTGCACAATTGCATACATCTCACACGCTAGCAAAGTAATGCTCAAAATTACCCAAGCCATGCTTCAACAGTACATGAACTGTGAACTTCCAGATGTTCAAGCTGGATTTAGAAAAGGCAGAGAAACCAGAGATCAAATTGCCAACATCCATTGGATCATCAAAAAAGGAAGAGAGTTCCAGAAAACCATCTACTTCTGCTTTGACTATGTCAAAGCCTTTGACTGCGTGGACCACATCAAACTCTGGAAAATTCTTCAAGAGATGGGCATACCAGACCACCTGACCTGCCTCCTGAGAAATCTGTATGCTGCTCAGGAAGCAACAGTTAGAACTGGACATGGAACAACAGACTGGTTCCAAATAGGGAAAGGAGTACGTCAAGGATGTATAGTGTCACTCTGCTTATTTAACTTATATGCAGAGTACCTCATGAAAAACGCTGGGCTGGATGAAGCACAAGCTGGAATCAAGATTGCCAGGAGAATTATCAATAACCTCAGATATGCAGATGACACCACCCTTATGGCAGAAAGTGAAGAACTAAAGAGCCTCTTGATGAAAGTGGAAGAGGAGATTGAAAACATTGGTTTAAAACTCAACATTCAGAAAACTAAGATTATGGCATCCGGTCCCATCACTTCATGGCAAATAGATGGGGAAACAGTGGCAGACTTTATTTTGGGGGGCTCCAAAATCACTGCAGATGGTGACTGCAGCCATGAAATTAAAAGATGCTTGCTCCTTGGGAGAAAAGTTATGACCAACCTAGACAGCATATTAAAAAGCATATTACTTTGCCAACAAAGGTCCGTCTTGTGAAAGCTATGGTTTTTTCAGTAGTCATGTGTGGATGTGAGAGTTGGACTATAAAGAAAGCTGAGCACCAAAGAATTGATGCTTTCGAACTGTGGTGTTGGAGAAGACTCTTGAGAGTCCCTCGGACTGCAAGGAGATCCAACCAGTCAATCCTAAAGGAAATCAGTCCTGAATATTCATTGGAAGGACTGAAGCTGAAGCTGAAACTCCAATTCTTTGGCCACCTGATGCAAAGAACTGACTCACTGGAAAAGACCCCGATTCTGGGAAAGATTGAACGCAGGAGGAGAAGGGGACGACAGAGGATGAGATCACTGGATGACATCACCAACTCAATGGACATGCGTTTGAGTACACTCCGGAAGTTGGTGATGGACAAGGAGGCCTGGTATGCTGCAGTCCATGAGGTCACAAAGAGTAGGACATGACTGAGTGACTGAACTGAACTGACTGAAGTGAGCAAGAAGGGACTTGGGGATACTTTAAGATTTCTTCTGCCTCAAATTACACACTTCCTTTAAACCAAGCATATGCGTACCTTCTCCATGTTTGGGAATCTAATGCAAGATCTGTGACAAAGACAGAAATACCATGAAACCAGACTAGCTTTTGTAACCTCAACTCTGAAAACCTAGATGAGGATACTGAAGATTCTCTTTGACTCTATCCCACTCTAATTTTCATTCTCAAGCAGCCTAAAGTAAAAGATGTTAGTGCATTAAATTTACTAATTTGAAAGAGAGGCTGAAACCAGACCACAAAGCCTTTTGTGGACTGCAGCAGAGACAGGAAGTATCATTTCTAGCCCTTCCTTTAGAGAGTTCTGTAATACCCTGATGAAATCTCTTAGACTCGTCCTATGATTATTTAATGTCTCATTACGTGAGCCCTCGATACTAAATTGTCACAGGGTCTAGCTTTCTGACTGACCATCTGCCTTTAACACTACCTTTTCACTGATTGTTAACATATTTTTATAAGACATTGGACATAGTTGTAAAAGCTAGTTTGAAATCCTTTTCTGTTATTTTCACTATCTTGGAGTCAGTCTCCATTGACTGTACATTCTTTTGCTTTTCCTTTTATTTTGTTAAAACATGCGTAACAAAAAATGTACCAGTGATTCAAAGGGTACCATTCAGTGGCATTAGCACATTCACAATGTTCAGCAACCATCACCGCTATCTAGTTCCAGAATGTTTCATCATCCTAAATGGAAATACTCCACCAATTAAGCTGTCTATCCCCATTATCCTTTCCCCAGAGCCCATGCTGCTGCTGCTACTGCTGATCCTAAGTCGCTTCAGTCGTGTCCGACTCTGTGCGACCCCATAGAGAGCAGCCCACCAGGCTCCGCCGTCCCTGGGATTCTCCAGGCAAGAACACTGGAGTGGGTTGCCATTTCCTTCTCCAATGCATGAAAGTGAAAAGTGAAAGTGAAGTCGCTCAGTCGTGTCCTACCCTCAGCGACCCCATGGACTGCAGCCTTCCAGGCTCCTCCGTCCATGAGATTTTCCAAGCAAGAGTGCTGGAGTGGAGTGCCATTGCCTTCTCCGTCCCCAGAGCCCATAACAACCACTAATCCACTTTCTAGCTCTATGGATTTACCTATTCTGAATGTTTCATATTAGTGGATCCTACAATATCTGGCCTTTGCAGTCTGGCTTTTTCATGTAGCATAACGTGTTCAAGGTTCATTGATGTTGTACCATGTGTCAGTACTTCATTTCTGTATGGAGCTGAATAATGTTCCGTTCCATGGACTCTCTGCATAGAATACATTTTCTATCTTTTCAATTTATTTTTTGAATAAGTCATACTTTTTTCTTGGCATGCTTCATAATTTTTCACTTAAAGTGGACACTTTGGATATTATGATATGTAAAGATAAAGAAATAGAACAAGAACATTAAAAAACAAAAAGTTAAAACAAAATGTTACATTCCAGATCTTTGCAATTTGGCTTTACGTCCAGGCACTCTTTCAACATTTAGACCATTTACAACTCTAATAGGTCCTTGTGATCCAAAAGACAAGCTGGGGTAAAAACTTACAGTCTTCTCCCAGATCTTTTCTGAGCATGTGTCCTGCCCTGAGCATGTGGGTGTTTTTCTGCGTTCTCTATATACAGGATAGCTTTTCAAAGCCCCTATTTTGTTCACAAAAGGTTACTCCCTGGCTTTTCTTTCCAAAATTTCAGTATGTTTATTGTTTTCCCCAACTATTATTTTTTCCAGCTTTCTCCTTGTTTTTGTCTTTTTTTTTTTTTGAGGACAATGTAGACTCTCTCCCTAGAGAGAGTTAGGTGAAATAAAGGGAAGCCCCTCATGGCAATCCTATAGGAAACCCCAGTAAGGTCAAAACAGAAAAGCACAATTTCTTGGGGACTAGACCCACTCTGCTCCCTCCAGAATTAGATACTCAAACTGGAATTAAAAGCTTTTCTCTTCAAGATTACTACTTAGCCAGGGGCAGAGGGAGGGCAAGGATAAATTAAAATGCAATAAAAAAGAGCTCCTGCTCTACTCCAGTGGCTTTTCTCCTGGCTAAGCATTCACTTTGTATAAACGTTTGCCTTTCAGAATTCTGATAAGCTTGATTCAAGTAGGTTTTGCCAAATTCTTTGATGTTGCTGGAGAGGAACAACCTCCAGATGGTACTACCCCGCCACTTTGGCTGATGTCACTCCTAATTGTCTTTTTAAATTAATATTTTCAATATTTTAAAGCAGTTCAGGTCTATAGGTAAATTTACAGACAGTTCCTATGGTCCCTCATGTCCCCCTACACGCATGGTTTCCCCTATTATTAACATCTTGTATGGTACATTTTTATAATAATCCAATGTTGACATATTAATATCAACTTAAGTCCACAGATGACATCAGGGTCACTCTTTTGTCCATTCCATGGGTTTTAACAAATATTGAAAAACATGTGTCCACCATTATAGTAGCAAAGAGAGAGGTTTAACTGTCCTAAAAATCCCCTGTGCTCCACCTATTTATCCATTCCTCCCTCCCCACAAACTCCGGGAAAGCATTAATCTTTTTACTGTTTCTGTCATTTTGTTTTGTCTAACATGTCGTTCTTTTTACATAGGTTTCTTTCACTTAGTAATTTACATTTAAGTCTCATCCGTGTTATTTTTGTGGTTTTATCACTCATATTTTTTATCACTAAATAATAAATCATGGTACAGATACGCCACAGCTCGTTTATACATTCACCTACTGAAGGACATCTCCATTTGTGCCAAGTATGACAGTGATGCCGTGGCTACTATACACTTTCATGTTTAGGTTTTCATTTGGACGTACGTTCTCAGCCCATCTAGGTAAATAACAAGGGGAATGATTGCTGGATCGCACAATAAAATGTGTCTACTTCTGTAAGAATTTGCCGATATCTCTTCCAAAGTGACTGTACCATTTTGAATTTTACCAGAAATCAGAGTTCCTCTTGCTTCATATCCTCACCAGCATTTGATGTTATCAGTGCTTTGGTTTTAACCATTCTAATAGGTGTGTAGCTGTATCGTGCGGCTGCTCAAGTTACGATTCCTTAATCACATATGTTGAGCATCTGCTTATTTGGCCACATGTTTATCTTTGGTGCAGGGTCTGTTCAGATATTTTACCCATTATTTAATTAAGATTTTTTTTATTAAGTGTTGAGTTTTAAGAGTTCTTTATAGATTTAGGACAACAGTCCTTTATTAGACACGTGTTTTGCAAATATTTTCTCCCAATCTGTGGCTTATCTTTTCATTCTCTTAGCAGTGTCTTCTGCAGATAGGAAGCTTTTAATTTTAATGAAGTCCAACCTGTTTGTTTTCTTTTCTTTTCAAGGCTCAAGCTTTTAGTGTTACATCTAAAAAGTCATCGTGAAACCCAAGGTCACCTAGATTTTCTTCTATGCTATCTTCTAGAAGTTTTATAGTTTTGCACTTTACATTTATGGCTATAATCTGATTTTATCTTAACTCCACTGAGTTTTCTTTGTTCTTTTGCCAAAAATCAGTAGACTGCATTTGTGTGAATCTAGTCATGGACTCTCAGTTCTGATCCATCAATCTATTTGTTTTCAATTGTCTTCTCTTTTTAAAATGGGTCATACTTTCCAGTATTTTAATATCCTGAGTAACTTTGGCTTTATTCTGGATATTTGAAATCAGCCAGAGAGTCTAATATTGTGTTATATTATGGAAAGCATATATTGCATTATGTTTCTCTGAAGAGTGTCAGATTTTTTTTTTAGTTCAGATTGCAAACACTATCTCTTAGACAGGGTTCAAATTTCTGTGTAATTATTTCATCCTTAGTTTGGTTGTTTGACGTCTATACCCACTATCAGTGCCTCCCCTTTTCCGCACCTCTCTTTCCAGGATTATCTCCTCATGTTCCAGTGCCTGCCACTGCTTCTATTGTCTGGTTCTTCCAGCCAGAAACATAGTTTTCTACCCTGCCTTATGCAGACTGGAGCCTGACCTCAGGTTAGCATCCATGAAAACAGGAAACGCACTCAATGTTGTTCTTTAAGTGTTAACTCCCATCTAGAATCTACTTGATTTTACTATTTTTCCAACGGCTTCTGGTAGTTATAGTTTATATTTTGTCTAGATATGATGGTTGTTAATTGTGTGAGGATAATTTAACCAATAGCTTACTTAGTCCCACCTGGCTCTAGTATTTCTACCAATACCACCATTGTCATGGCTACTAGGAATTGAGTGTTTACCTCAAAGACATCAAAATTCCACGTTCATCTGACTTGTAGTATCATGCCTTCAGAAGGCTGAGCCTGAACTAGCTCACGGGGACAGATGCTGTGCCTGTCATGAGCATCAGAGTGAGAGCTGGGTAGCATGGCACACACGTCCCATGACTGCTATCGCTTGACTACTATGGCTTAGGGATGAGCACTAAGTGTCATTCTAATTTAATCTTCATATTTCTCTTATGAGACATTTACTATCCACATTATACCTAAGAGGAAATCCAGGCCTAGGAGTGATAATTAAGGACTGACTCATATAAAAGAGCACTATGCATGTCTTCTCCCATGAGCTACACATCAACCACAGTGTCACTTCACCTCCTCAGCACCGAAATACTTGTATTCTTCTCTCAAATAGTTAGAATAATGCCCCTTCTTGGAATTTTTAATCAAGATATAGACAGAGAGGTCTATTTCTTTTTAAGCACTTTTAAATTCTATTTAAGTAGTTCTTTTAAATAGCTTTTATAGTGCCAAAAACACATATTTAATTTAGAAAATTCAAAAGACAGGCTTCAGCAAAAGATAACAAAACAAAGCACCCAAACAGTAGAGGAAAGAAAAAGAAAAGAAAATGGGTAGATAAAGTTGTATATTAAGAATGTAAGGAGTCATCATGTATAGTTTGGGATCAAACACAGTGAGCTGCTGGGCAATCCACAGGAGAAAACGATGAGAAAAGAGGCAGGGCCTCAGCTCTCTTCAGAATTTCTGCACAGTGCATGGGGCAACAGTTAAATCCAGCAAGGTGCCAGGCTCAGGAATCTGCCTTCTATCTGCTAATAGCCATGATCAACAGAATTCATCCACAACTCCTATATAACTCAAAGTATACGTATTATAACAGCTCTCTTACCCTCATCGCAGGAAGAAATATTCAGGAAGGAGAGAGACTCCACCATTAAAACTGCGGGTTGACCTACGAAATGTTTGCCACAAAACCCATACACATGCACTTTTGTAGGAATTTATGCTTCAAATTCCAAATCACATTGGGGCTCCCAGGCTAAGCAAAGACAAAATTCTTCAGGAGTAGACATCAGTCCAGAATCAGACAACCTTTTCCACCATGGGGCATCCATGTTTCAAGTCCCAATGCATTTTCAGACTATTAAAGACCTGTCCCAAGTCTAACCATGGCCAGACATAACCCATTATAATACAGATTCACGTCAAGGGCAGCTCTCCTGGCAGTGATGCTAAAGCAAACTATGCAGACATGCTTCTATTTCCAACTAATATTTATCTGCCTCTGAAATAATTTTCTAAATGTTGTGCAATGGTTAACTTTATGTGTCAACTTGAAGGGGCTAGGGGATTCCCAGATAACTGGTGAAAAACATTATTTCTGGATATGTCTCAGAGAGTATTTCTAAAATAGGTTAGTATCTAAATTGGTAGACTGAGTAAAGATTGCCTTGGCAAATCCCAGTGGGCAGCATCCAATCTGTTGAGGTTCTGAACAGAACAGAAAGGTGGAGGGAGGGAAATTCTTTGCCTGAGCGCCTGCCTTCAGATACTAGTGCTCTTGGTTCTCAGGCCTTCAGACTTGGACTAATTATGCCACCACCTTTCCTGGTTCTCCTGCTTTCAGACAGCAAATTGTAGGACTTAGCACCTATAATTACCTGGGCCAAGTCCTATAATAAATCTCCTCTTACATGGCTGTAAGAAAACCCTAATACATATCATTTGTGTCCGTAGAATTTCCTAACAGTACACCACTGATATGTATTCTTCTGATGCTCTGAGCCCAGCTTTACACTCTTAGCCAATGGAAATCTAGCAAGCAAGAATGCCCTACATACTCTCAGCCAATGAGCATTATGTCATGCTGTCTTGAATAAGCCAGTTTGAAATGCATGGCGTATCTTATATCATAGACACATATTCTACTTACTTTCTTCCCAGAGCACAGGTTTTCCTCATAATGGTGGACAAAAAGTTGTATAATAGTAGCCCTTAACTTACCCTAAGGAAATCAGTATCTACTGTTTATGATACTAGGTATGAAAATGTAGGACAATTGAAAGGGTCTTTGAGGAAATGGTCGAGGAAACAGAGGCTAAAGATCTGGTGAGCTGTTAAGCAACAGTGGCAGGCATGGGGCACTGTGAAAGTCAATGTGAACCTAACTTCAGCCTGCAGAATTGGCCAACCACTGTATACAGAGTAGAAGAATGAAACCACCACTCAAGGCATGTCAGAACTTGAGATCTGAAAGAAACGGAAGAGTTACTCCTATTACAATATTGGGAAGCATCTCTGGAGGACTGTGTCACAAATTGTCAAATACAATGCCAATGAGTTACTGTATGTACTGTACTTAGACACAGTATGTACTGTATTTAGACACAGTCTAAATAACACACACAGTATTCTTGCTCAAGAGCATAATTTTATGTTGTCAAACCCCAAAGGAAGAACCGCATTTGAAGCCAATTCTAAGTAATCCTACCTGCTGCAACTAACCAACTAACAATGTCCATGCCTTAACCAAGTGAGAATTTCTCTCTTGATTAAATCTAATGTCGACGTTCCTAGACAAGTGGCTCTCTTGCTTGGCTTTCTTCCAAGCAAGGATGAGGAGCAGATCCAGTTTTTTTTCCACTTACCCACTATTCTCTTCTAAGCTTTGGTGCTCCTTGCCTCCATCCATGCAGATGAGTAAAGTAAGACATGCAGAAGGTGGCATGGGATTCATATGACTAGTCCTGAAAGAGGTAACCATCACTAGTACCAACATCGCACTGTCTAGAATTAGAGATGCAAACCCAGGGAGATGCAAAGGGACTGAGAAATACCCAATTCCTTTCTGCTGAATAACAAAATTAAACAGTGGGGCAAATTCATGGTGTTATCTCTGTTGTGAAGCTCCAGTTAATCCCTCCTTGCTATTTTCTTATGTTTATTGAGTGTCCTGGAGAAGGCAATGGCAACCCACTCCAATACTCTTGCCTGGAAAATCCCATGGACGGAGGAGCCTGGTGGGCTGCAGTCCATGGGGTCCCTAAGAGTCGGACACGACTGAGCGACTTCACTTAAACTTTTCACTTTCATGCATTGGAGAAGGAAATGGCAACCCAGTCCAGTGTTCTTGCCTGGAGAATCCCAGGGACGGGGGAGCCTGGTGGGCTGCCGTCTATGGGGTCGCACAGAGTCAGACACGACTGAAGTGACTTAGCAGCAGCAGCAGTAGTGCTCACTACCTTTTACCACACTAGGTACTTCTATTGGTTGTGTTGACTATTCATTTCCCTGGATGACAATGTAAGCTCCACAAAGACAGAATTTTTTTTCTGCTCACTCTCTGGCATTTAGTATACACCCGATAAACATTTGTTGAGTAAATGAATGGTGCATGTGCTTCTGGATTTTTCTGTACATAAAAACAGGACTTACAGTACACATTATTCTACAACTTCCTTTTTCAACACAGTACAAGTATATCCCTGCGTAGAGATGTACCTTATTCATTTTAACAGTTACATAAAATGGCTATGTCAAGATTCATCTACACAATCTCTTACTGATGAGCACTGCAAATATTTCTAATTTCTATTACTGCACATAAGCCTGTGCATGTACTATATTTTTCATTTTCTTGAAGGAGAATTTCCAAGGGGAGATTCCTCAAAGTGGAATTACTAAGTCAAAGACTATACTCATTAAAATGTTGACAGTGCATCTTAAAATTCTCCTTGAAAGCACGTTGAATCAACGTGAGTATATGAGACTGGAGAGAGGCCATGGAAAGAGCCAAGTTGCAGAGGATACAGAGTACTTTGGACCAGGGGAGGATCTGGACAGGGTCTCCAGGAGAGGTACAAAAAACAATACGTGGACAAGAAGGGTCCCTTTGGAATCATCATCAGAACAACAGGGGTGACATCTATCTCCAGATGAATAAACATCACAATTACCTTTCAGGAATCCTCTCCCTTCCCAGAGCCACACAGAGAGCTGGCAACTGAAATCAGAGAAACTATTTAGCATTCCTTCCCTGGGCCTTCCCTCTCCCCACTGCTTTGTGCCAAAAGCAACCAGGGCTCCCTGTCTCCCTTTAAAAACATAATTAACATTCTCAGCGGGGTGGGCTGTGCACATTACTTGCAGATGGATGCTTCCTGTCTTGTTAGCTCACATGCTGGCTTTGGAATAATATGCCAAGCAATGCTCTTAGTCCCTTTTTCTTTAATTAAGGGAACCTTTTGACTCTGCTGCATTCTGACTCGTCCCTACTCGATTGCAACAAATCTGCACTGAGTACTTACTATGTGACAGACAGCGTGTCCACCCGAAAAAAATCAGACCAGTCCTGCTTTCAAGATCTCACATGCTTTCAGGAATTCAGAGCCATCACTCATCACAAGATAATATGGTGAATATCACAGAAACAGTATGTGTCGCGCTTAGCCTCTCAGTCATGTCCAACTCTCCGCGACCCCATGACTGCAGCTCACCCGGCTCCTCTGTCCATGGGGATCCTCCAAGCATGAAAACTGGAGTGGGTTGCTATGCCCTCCTCCAGGGGATCTTCCCAATCCAGGAATCAAACAGGATTCCCTGCATTGCAGGTGAATTCTTTACCCACTGAGTTACCAGGGAAGCCCAGAAACAGTATATACAGAGCATGTTACAAGGAGAGGGGGAAACAGGAATTGATCTTGCCTTGGATGTAGAATAGGATGCTTTCACAAAGTGCTGACAGTTTAAAATTCAAGAAGGGACGAAGGATGTGGTGTCAGAAAAAAGTCCAGTTCCTACTTTCGCTTCCCACCATCCAGCTGAAATGAGGGCTTTATTTACAAAACGAAAATCACAGTCATCCCCAAGTTCTTGGAGTGACTGGGAGGATCCCTTATTAACCACACAGATTTGATGTAGCACAGGCAAAGTCACTGTTTATTTAGCATCTACTAAGTACCAGGCCTCATTTAAGCATTTTATATATTTGAGTAACTTCAACACTCTCTCTAGGAGAATGTTCCTAGCTTCATTTCATAGCTGAGAGTCAGTCATTAAATAAAATCTAATGGGCAGAGTCAGAATGTGAACAAAGAACTGCTGAAACACATGTTCTTTACCACATACCAGACTGCCTTTTACTCTTACTATTAGGCATTGGACTGGCCAAGAAGCTGTTGGCTAAAAGTGGATTGTGTCCATTGGAGGTGTGCTACAGGAGACATTATAAGTTCACAGACTGTGAATATTCTCATCAGCTCCCTGCTTTCACATGTATATACCACTTGCTGTCGCCACCACTGTTTGCCAGTTGGCAAGAATTAGTTAAGTCTATACTACACTCAAAGCCTTGTAAAAGAATGACTATGAAGGGATGTTGCCCTCAAGAAATGCTGACTATTGCTGCCAAAGGAGAACTAGCACCTGTACGATAGAAAGCAGTCTCCTTAGCCTGGTCTAGCACAGACTGTCTGAGACCCTCAGATGAAGGTGTCCAGCAGACACAGAGAAATCCATACCTGCAGCTTTGGAATTTTGGAATCAGCAATGTGCAAACAATATTTGAAATCAGTTGTGCAAATACTGACTCAGTTACCAACCTCACTCTCAATTCCCAAGTCCAGAGCAGCCCTGGAGACAGTACAAAGGAAGAGAGAAATTCAGTTTTGAGTAATTCTTTAAACCTGTATGCAGGTCAGGAAACAAGTTAGAACTGGACGTGGAACAACAGACTGGTTCCAAATAGGAAAAGGAGTACATCAAGGCTGTATATTGTCACCCTGCTTATTTAACTTATATGCAGAGTACATCATGAGAAACGCTGGGCTGGAAGAAGCACAAGCTGGAATCAAGATTGCTGGGAGAAATATCAATAACCTCAGATATGCAGATGACACCACCCTTATGGCAGAAAGTGAAGAGGAACTCAAAAGCCTCTTGATGAAAGTGAAAGAGGAGAGTGAAAAAGTTGGCTTAAAGCTCAACATTCAGAAAACGAAGATCATGGCATCCGGTCCCATCACTTCATGGGAAACAGATGGGGAAACAGTGTCAGACTTTATTTTTTTGGGCTCCAAAATCACTGCAGATGGTGACCACAGCCATGAAATTAAAAGACGCTTACTCCTTAGAAGGAAAGTTATGACCAACCTAGATAGCATATTCAAAAGCAGAGATATTACTTTGCCAACAAAGGTTCGTCTAGTCAAGGCTATGATTTTTCCAGTGGTCATGTATGGATGTGAGAGTTGGACTGTGAAGAAAGCTGAGTGCCAAAGAATTGATGCTTTTGAACTGTGATGTTGGAGAAGACTCTTGAGAGTCCCTTGGACTAAAAGGAGGTCCAACCAGTTCATCCTAAAGAAGATCAGTCTTGGGTGTTCATTGGAAGGACTGATGCTGAAGCTGAAACTCCAGTACTTTAGCCACCTCATGTGAAGAGTTGACTCACTGGAAAAGACCCTGATGCTGGGAGGGATTGGGGGCAGGAAGAGAAGGGGACGACAGAGGATGAGATGGCTGGATGGCATCACCGACTCGATGGACATGAGTTTGAGTGAACTCCAGGAGTTGGTGATGGACAGGGAGGCCTGGCGTGCTGTGATTCTTGGGGTCGCAAAGAGTCGGACAAAACTGAGTGACTGAACTGAACTGAACCAAGGGGAAAATGTCATATGGTTTGTCTTCTTTTTACCCATATTTCCCAAATGAATATCTCACCATTATCCTCAAGGAAAAATATTCCCTGAGGGTGGAACTGAAAGAAAATACACCTTCCCTCTGGCTTTAAAATTATAAATAATTATGAAGATACTGGATCTAAAAGTTAGTGTGTGAAATCTACAGAGCCATGAAAGCAGCATTATGAAGTGCCGTGTGATACATATTTAGCCCCACACAACCAGAAGTGGCACACAAATCAAGCCACCAAATATTTCATTCCCGCTCCAAATGCAGTTGGTCAAATCCCGGAAGGCATTTCCATAATAACGGTTTTTTGTGTGCCTGCTCTCAACCAGAAATTATGGCTTCCATAAAAAGTAATAGCAGTATGATTTTAGTTAAAACCCAATTTACATTCTGCATTTCTGTTCAATAGTCTAGTTGACTGAGGCCCTTTGGGAACAACTCTCATCCTGTGGTACTGAAACTCATTAAATAAAACCATGAATTGTGCAAAATGGTTACACACTTGGCTTACAAGTTCCTTAAATATTATTTACCTTTCTCCCTGGCTTAAAACATCAGGCAGAAAAGCCATAGACACGGTGTGACTGGTTGTACACATGGCAGGAAGGAGCCACCTCAGTTTATTGGAAATACCAACTCGCCAATGCCTGGGGATATAACTTGACATATTGCCTCAGAGAATGGAAACAGCACTACCCACATGTAGCCCCTACATCTGCTCCACACAAATCAAAGATCACATGCACAGGAGCACTTGCCCTCCCCCTGTATATTCAGAAGGGCGCCCTCTCTCAGGACGCCTAACAGTGACCATGAAAATCTATAGGAACTGCAACAGTGTGGCAAAGGGGCACAGAATAGTCTAATCTTGCTATCTCACTCCACGAACACAGAGAAAAGTTAAATAACTTCTTTAAAGACACAGCTGTGGCGCTTTTTTCTACTTGCCACAAAGAATATGGCAAAAAAATGTAAGTTTAATATACAAGTGAAAACCCAGGTTCATAAAAGCATAGAACTCAACTCTTATAAGTTTGCAGAACCATTTTTGGAATTACAAAAATCGGATCCTATTACCAACAATCCAGCATTCTGGAAAGTATCAGCCATTTGGTTCTCTAGAGACCTCCCCATTTAATGCAAATGGTTAAAAATCTACTTCTTGCACTGTGATAGAGGCATCTAATGTCCTTTTATGTCTAGTTTTTCTCTCCTCCTAGGTGGACATAAGGATTACACTTCCCTGACTCCCACCCTGCACGTGTGAAGGGTCGTAGACAGCCAAGGGGTTGTGAGAAGCAGCACCATGCGTCACTTTCATGCTGGAGCACTTATTTGATGGTGTGGAATGTTCTAGCACTCTTTCCTTGCTGCAGTGATCAAGGGGGAGGATTCATGTTGAAATGGAAGGCAACTTGGATTATGGGAAGTAGAGAACCACTTGGGATGCTACCAGGACTCCCAGAGAGGACTTGAATGAGAAAATGGGTTTCTATCGTCCTACTCACACAGACCATGAGGTGTTTGTTACAGCAGCCTGACCTAGGATACCCTGGCTAAAATACCCACAACCAACCCCCAAGTTTGATGTTAACTGAGAAAGGTTATTATTCTACTCGGTTTTATCTGAGGAAAGGATCGGTCAACCCACAGGCCTTGTAAACTTTGATGTAACAAGAGAAAACAGACTTATAAATTTGTTTCTTTTCCTAAGACTGCACAAATAAGAAGCCACAGAAAACGGACAGATGTGAATCCAAGCCCAAAGTGTGGTCTCTTTCCTCGAAGCCACACTATCCACCAGAAGAGGCATGAAGAATTAGCACTGCTATAGAAAACTTTTAAAAATATTTTATATGTTATTTCCACATGCACAATTTATCCATCCAGTAGATTTAGGTAAAACTACTGGATGGAAAAACTGTTATGTACCCCAATATTTAGCTGTTATGGAATATATAAAAAAAGGAATTCATCATCTTTTAAAAAAACTTAGCAATTTAAGTGTCCGTCAAAAAATGGTTAGATAAAGATGTGATGTGTGTACATATATATTATATATATTATATATATATATATTATATATATATATATATTCCATTGGTATATATATACTGTGCTAAGTCACTTCAGTCATGTCCAACTCTTTGTGACCCTATGGACTGTAGCCTGCCAGGCTCCTCAGTCCAAAATATCTGCCATTTGTAACAACATGAGTGAAGCTGGAGGGTATTATGCTGACTGAAATAAAGTCAGACAAATACTGTATGATATCACTTTTATGTGGAATTTACAGAATATGACAAACTGGGGAATATAACAAAAAGGAAACAGATTCTCAGATACAGAGAACAAACGAGTGGCTACCAGTGAGGAGAGGGAATGGGGAGAGGCGATCCAGGGGAAGAAGATTAAGAGGTACAAACTATTAGATATAAAATAAACTAAAAGGATATATGTACAACATGGGAAATCATTAGTAACTATAAATGGAGGGTCACTTTTTAAAACTGTGTAAAATTTTTTAAAGATTTAGAAAATAAAATAAAATTATATGACCATTAAAAAAAAACTTAAAATTCTTTCAAGGTTTCCAGACAAATAAATAAAACACTAGTCCATATTCCCAGCCAATGGGATGCTGCACCCAGACCCACGCTGGAGATGACTTTACAAACAGAACTCTGATCCAGGCTGTGATTTCATCATAGGTGAGGAAAATTCCACACTGCCACACACAAATCTCAAATCTCACACCCAGAGAAATACTCCCAGCTCCCTTCTGAGTTCTCATCAGCTACCCATTCAAGACAGCAGCATTCCTGTCAAGCATAACATCCCATGACTCAAAAGCAACATGCTTCCCATTCTCTCATGTAAAATTTTATTTAGAGAGTAACATGCATTCTGACATTTGAGAATTTTTACTGAAATGTAAAACCCAAAGGCAAGGAATTGCTGCCAGCTCCTCAAGTCCAAGCCTTCACCACAGGTTCCAGGTTCCGTAATAACATCAAGACACAGGGATAACCAGGGACCTAATGGAAAATTTTTGCCTCCATACTTAATATTTCTGCCAGAAAGTCTGATGACTGAAATCAGTGCATTTTCCATAAATCATTTTTAATTCAGCAGCATCTCTGCTGTCCTGGATAACTCGGGAAGGATTCACTGAACACCAATGCCCAATTTGTGTCAAAGTGCAATGCGTATTCCCGCCCAAACGAGTCAGGTCGAGTCCTGTCCACAGATGCCCTGCTGCAGGGTGCACGGGTGCCAAGACCCCTCTCTGAGCCATGGGTGCAGAGCAGTAGCAGAAGAGAGCTATTTACACGAAGATGACCACATGCCGACAGAGCCCTGATGGAAACCTTTCAGGAAACAACCTTGGAACTTCTCTCTGCTCTCCCGTTCAGTCACCTAGTATTCCTCTCTCATCCTACTCCCTCTTCCAAGCTTACTTCTGCACCCTTAAAGAGGAAAAGTAAAATTTTACCTCCTTCTACCTCTGTAACTCATCTTGCCCCTTGCAAAGTCTGGATCACGTAGGTCACGCAGTCTCAGAAAGTGGGGACTTGCAATACTAGGAACTGGAGTTTATCTCACTCACCCTTGTCCTGCTCTTTGCAACTGTCTGGCCCCTGCAAAACCTGCTTAATCATGCCTGTCCAGGTCAGGCATCCCCCTCCCCATCTTGACCACTGTTCCTGCATACACAAAACCCCTTAGTTTAGACCAGCCTATTAACAGCGAGTGTTGCCCACGACAGTCTGTCTATAAAAATTCTGTAATCCCTTTGTTCAGGGCTCAGAGCTTGGAGTGTTAACTCCTCTGGGCCCACCAGCCCAGATGGACCTGAGTTCTCCAACTCTCTGACTGTGCTGCTTGGTTTCTCGAGTACTGGTTTCCACAACACCCTCTGTTCTGAGCCAGTCTTTGCTTTTCAGCTCATTACACTACAATCCAGCAGGTTTTTTTGTGGCAGGCAAATGTGTGGTGAGGGGCAAGGGCAGAATTCTCAGAGCTGTCCTTTGGCACCCCGGCTCCCTTAATCTAAGCCCCAGGGGTCTCTGTGATCAAGCTGGACCCCTGCATCAGGAACTGCTTGCTTCAGAACCCTCACCCCTGCTCTGGTTTCCATGAGAGATCTTGGAAAGCCTAGAAAGCAATGGGCTCCCAAAGGACAGTCCTGTGTGGTCCACCTCGTAGAGGGGACTCCATCTTCCTCAAATGACTCTATGTGAGAAACGAATATGGGGCAAGTTGCAAAAAAGGAAAAATATTTACCACTCTTTGAATGACATTCTGTTTTTCATCAGGAGTGTAAAACACCAAGGGAACTTCAAAAGGGAATTCTGTGGGGTGATGGTCCATACTTTGAGTTTGGTGATGGTTACAAGATTCTATGCATTTGTCAAAGCACATAAAACTGTGCACTAAGAGTGAACTTTACCATATGTAAATTTTGACATAAACTTTAAAAAAACACTTTTTATTTGAAGAATTGCTGATATACAATACTGTGTTAGTTCCAGGTATACAGCAAAGTGATTCAGTTAGCCATCTATTCTTTTTCAGATTCTTTTCCATTATAGGTCATTGCAAGATATGGAACATAGTTATCCGTGCCATATAGAAGGTCCTTGTTGTTTTCAATATAGTAGTGTGTATATGTTAATCCCAATCTCCTAGTTTTCCCCTTCTCCCTCTCTTTCCCCTCTGGTAACCACAAATTTGCTTTAAATGTCTGTGAATATTATTTCTGTTGTGTAAATAAGTTCATTTGTATCATTTTTTACGATTCCACATATAAGTGACATTACATAAAAATATTCTAATATAAAATAAAACCATTTAAGGAAAGTTTGAGTGAGCCTAGTGATGGCATAAGGAGCAGAAGAGCAGGAGGAAACCCTGAGGTTCCCTTTCTGGGACTCCAGTGGAGATGAATCTTCACGGAGGGTCAGGGAGGAGACCAACCAGAGTCCTGGCTGGTTAAGGAGAAAGGCAGTGATGGAGGCAACACTGGGATTCAGCCCAAGGAGACTCCCCACCTGGTCAGGTCACCTACGGCTTCTACATCCTGAAGTTCCCACCCTGATCTTTTACTCCCCAAGACTGGGTCCCCTGGGACACTTCCCCCCAGACAGTGGGAGACACCATCCAAGACTAGGATCTGGAGAACACTGGTTCCAGAGCAACATGGGGCAGAAAGGCCTGTTCCAGAAATCTGGAGCTGAAATTCTCCTTATACATTTTCCCAAAAAATGCTGGTAAGTTTGGTCCAAATAAATATAATAACAATTAATAGAAGAGCCGGCCCAAGCACAATTGATTGAATACTTACTGTGGGCCAGACATCACTTCCCCTCTCCAACTATCCCATTAAGAAGACCATTTTCACTCTGATTTTGCAGAGGAAACGGAGGCTTAGCGAAGCTGAGATTCCAAAGTCAGCAAGTGACAGAGCCAGAATTTAACTCAAGTACACTGACAACTATATAAGCCCAAATGCAGGTAAATTTTACACTATACATTCCAAGGGCTTTATGTGTTGAGTGGGTGTCTGTGAGCTATTCTGGGCCACTAATCCAGGCCTCACCATGGTTCTATAGAAAAGGAATTCTGATATCCAGCAGCCAACCAGCGTAGGCTATGGTCACCCTCCCTGAGCTGGGAATGACCCCTAACCTGAACAAAGTACCAGACCAGCCTACATAGGTATAGTGATGTGCAAAGGTTTAAAGTATAATACACTACATTTGAGATCACTAGATGTAATTCAATTTCCACTCTGATGATTCAGAAGGCATCTCAGAAATCTGAAGCATCTCAGGACCCTCATTGTAAAGTACAATCCTCACTAAGCAGTGGGCCCTAAGCACTAGTTTGCAGAGGTCTGAAAAACAGCAGAGGCTGGCTGATCTTCCAATCTACAGTTAAGGACAGGAGGCTTCCTGAGGTCAATTCACTTTGCTTACAATGTGAGACAGGGCACCGAAGGGGCTGGGATTCAAACTCAACTCTGACCCCAAAATCCTGCTTCTTTCTACAAGTCCACCATGCTTTGCAAAGGCAAAGCTGACAATGATATCTATGTCTAAAAATGAGAAAACCCAATGAGCTAAGTTATGTAAAGGGTTATTTTTAATAGCTAAATCCCATCAACATTAAAGAAGGGAAAAGATGTCAAGTTTTCATTTCATCTTCCAGGTCTCACAGGAAAAGACACAGTTTGTTGGTTTTTTTTTTTTTTTTTTTTTGGTCATGTATATTCTTTCCCTGGGTTATTATTAAAGAATAATATTATTAAAGAAGCCTTCTCTCTGGGGTTTCCATGTCCTGGAAATTTCATCAGAACAGCAGCAGTGCTGACATAAAGATGCAAAGTACTGTCTCCTCCTCTGGACTGAAATGGGAGCTAAGTGAATAGCCTAGGAGATCAAAGAGCAGCCTCCACAGAACATTGGCTGGTGGCAAACAGTGGGTGCTTGATACACCATAATGTAATTTTAATATTGTAAGAGCTAACACTTACGGACCAGGCACTGCCCTGAGTACCGCAGATGGTGGTTACTCGTTTAGTTCCCATGGCAACCCTAGAAGGCAGACCCTCTCATCCACTTAGCAGATGAGGAAACTGAGTCACAGGAAAATTGAATAAGTTGTCAAAGATAACACGATTTGTCAGCAAAGGTAATTTGGGCTGATAATTGAATTCATTTGAGAATGAGGGTTTAGAAGAAGGTCAAAGAGGGTGGATACTATTAATCATATTCCTCTATTGGGATCCGTATCTCTGTCTATATATATATACACATACACATATACACACATATATATGTATACAAATTTTGGGATAAATTCCTATGTATGTTATTATATACTTTCATATTTTGTATTATAATGTTTACTTTATATAATTACATATATGGATATATTTGAATATATTCCAATTTATAATAAAATCAAATATATAATACAGTATTAAATAAAATAAGAAGGAAATTTTATTATCCATAGAAAACCTGGTATCTCTGCAGAAACATAGAACCCTATGCCAGTCTGGAAAATACAGGTTATCAACTCCTACTAAATATCCACAACAGACGTTACAAAAATCTCTGCTCTCTTTTTTGTGGCGGCAAAAGAAGAACTCAGAATACCTTTTAACACAGCTCTTCAGGCAGCCACTAAGCAGGGCCACCTCGACAAATTAACAACAAAGTGCCAGCCTCACTCCAGGCAGCTGAGACTGAGGATTGCAACCAAGGGTGGTCCCGCAAAGCCATCAGCCCCCACAGGACAACTGAGTGGTTTGTGGTCACCACACCAGCCATGGTGCCAGAGCAATGGACCCTGGCAAGAGGACAGGACGGGAGGGCTGGACCCAGGGCACAGGTGACCCCAGGGATGATGAGCCCTTCTGCTTTTCCCCAGGGATTCCAAGTGAAGCCCCTGGCCACCAAGATCCCCAAAGAAAAATGCAGTTTAAAAACTTACTGAAATTTACATTCTTAAGTGTCAGGCTTGAGCAGCACGTAAAAATCTTCAATTAGCTTAATTAGTTCAAGAGGTTCTTTATCAGGAGAGGCTATCAGGTAAGAAGTGGAGTATTTCCTGCCCTATCAGTAAACAAAGGATGTCTCAGTCATCAGCAACTGCAGCCCTCCAACATCAGCCCTGGGGAAACTCAGGAAAGAAAGAGTACCTGCCTTCTAGCAGCCATCAGACTGCAGCCACTCCCCAGGCTCAGTTCAGTTCAGTCGCTCAGTTGTGTCTGACTCTTTGCGACCCATGAATTGCAGCACGCCAGGCCTCCCTGTCCATCACCAACTCCCGGAGTTTACTCAAACTCATGTCCATTGAGTCGGTGATGCCATCCAGCCATCTCAACCTCTGTTGGCCCCTTCTCCTCCTGCCCCCAATCCCTCCCAGCATCAGGGTCTTTTCCAATGAGTCAACTCTTCACATGAGGTGGCCAAAGTACTGGAGTTTCAGCTTTAGCATCATTTCTTCCAAAGAACACCCAGGACTGATCTCCTTCACAATGGACTGGTTGGATCTCCTTGCAGTCCAAGGCACTCTCAAGAGTCTTCTCCAACACCACAGTTCAAAAGCATCAATTCTTCGACGCTCAGCTTTCTTCACAGTCCAACTCTCACATCCATATATGACCACTGGAAAAACCATAGCCTTGACTAGACGGACCTTTGTTGGCAAAGTAATGTCTCTGCTTTTGAATATGCTATCTAGGTTGGTCATAACTTTCCTTCCAAGGAGTAAGCGTCTTTTAATTTCATGGCTGTAATCACCATCTGCAGTGATTTTGGAGCCCAAAAAAATAAAGTCTGACCCTGTTTCCTCTGTTTCCCCATCTATTTGCCATGAAGTGATGGGACCAGATGCCATGATCTTCGTTTTCTGAATGTTGAGCTTTAAGCCAACTTTTTCACTAGGCTCAGCCCTGAGGAAACTCAGGACACAAGACACAGATGCTGACCCCAGAGAGCCACAGTGCATATCAAAGGAATGATTTCAGTGAGCCCAGACTCTTACATCTTCCCATACAAAGAAAAGCACTAAATTCCTTGAGATATCTGTTTTTGGGTGTTTTTTAATTAACAATACTCTTTAGATGTTCAGACTAGCTGCCCTTTGTTGAAAAGCTTCTCTAAAACCTGGCAATCCCTTCTGCCTCCTAGGAGCAGTTCTCTCAGGGTTACTTGAGATGTTGCCTCCCAGTTTCCAAGTCCTAAAAATTCCTGCCAAATAAAAACTCTCTCAACTTTTAGGCTGTGAATCATTTTTTAGTTGACACAGGAAACTCAAATCTACAGAAGCTCAAAAGAACAGTCAGGGCCTTTCCTTCAGCAATTTCCTCCTTTCACACTTGGGGGTGGGGGGGGGGTGGGGGGGGGCGGGACACGCAGCCAATACTTTTGACTCAAACTGCAACAAGACCTCAGGTATAGGAAGAGTTTCAAGTTCAACTGTAGAGAATACAAAGCTCACACTTTTCAGTTAAAACGACCCATTAAATGGCTCTTCTAGCCAAAACCACAGAGTGCCACTCTTTTGTTAATAACAGCTTTCTTTATCCAGGACTTACTTTGTCCTGGGCAGGGTCTCATAGCTTTCACAACAATCCAACAAATTCATTGTTACTGTGAGGCCCATTTTGCAGGTGAGGAAACAAGCTTGTTGCTGTTGCTGCTGTTCAGTTGCTCAGTCATATCCAACTCTTTGTGACCCCCATGGACTGCCACACTCCAGGTTTCCCTGTTCTTCACTATCCCCCTGAGTTTGCTCAAACTCATTGAGTCAGTGATACCATCCATCATCTCATCCTCTGTTGTACCCTTCTGCTCTTTCTCTCAAAATTGGAGATACCAAGAGAACATTTTATGCAAAAATGGGCACAATAAAGAAAAGAAACAGCAAGGACCTAAAAGAAGCAGAAGAGATTAAGAAGAGGTGGCAAGAATACACAGCAGAATGTACAAAAACTGGTTAGACAGGTTAAATAACATTCACACAGGTCACAAAGCTGGTTGTCTTGGATTGATTTCTCCAGAACTGAAAATGCTGACTGTTGAATTCAGCAGAGTGTAATATGAAGCCTTTCCAGGAGAAGAAAAAAACAAACCACCATCTAAGGGAACCTATGACCCAGAAGGTAAGGGAATCAAACAAGACGGGGACATTGGGCAAGTATCCATCCCATGGAGGGGAGCTTGACTCATTCTCACAGGGGAACTCCAGGGGACAACTTGGGTCACACTTCAGAACTATAGCCGTGGGGGTGAAGGAAGCTGGAAGTTTGTGTCAGTCACTGTGTTAGGGGAAGCACACTGATTGAAACCGCCCACCCTGGCCAGGCACCATAGTAACCATTTGCATGAGTTGTTTTATGACAGGAGATCCTGATAAGGAATATGGAATAAGCCACCACCAACCGGAAGAGTTCGGGAAAGGTCTAAAGGAGACACCACGTGTCCATCCACTTCCCAGAATCCCTCTCACTAGCATCCATCTTGGCTGAGCGATGCGTGTGCCACCAGGAAAGACTCTGAATTAGAATGATTGGCCAAAGACCACCCGGAAAGTAATCCCATCACCATAAAACCCGACATTGTGAGCCATACGGCAGAGCAGTTCTCCTGGGTTCCCTTACCCTACTGCTCTCCACCCAGGTGCCCTTTCCCAATAAAGTCTCTTGCTTTGTCAGCACGTGTCTCCTCGGACAATTCATTTCCGAGTGTTAGACAAGAGCCCGCTCTTGGGGCTCTGTAGGGGGGCCTCCCCTTCCTACAACAATTGGTTAAGGGCTGCCTTGGGCTATGCAGATTCTCAGGCACTTCTGGCCTTTCTGAAGGATCTGGCAAAGGGGGCCCAGCAAGCTGAGGGTCTCTCATTTCTTTGCTGAGAGAACTCAGACACAGGCTGCTGGGAGCTCCAGTGGGTGCAACACTGTCCTGCCCAGACAACCCCCACCCACCACACCCCTTTTCAGGTTCAATGCTCTCAATCCCCAGGGAAACAACCTTGCCCAAAGTGACACTGTCCAGGGAAACTCCTGCTCTCACTTCTGGCTTTGGAGTCTGCTTTTGACCTAAACAAGCTTGGATCAGGAGGGAAGGTGCCCTGGAAGCCCAAGTGGTCAAAAATGAAAAAGGGTGGGACTTCCCTGGTGGTCCAGTGGTTAAAAAACTCTGTGCTTCCCCTGCAGGGGGCAGGAGTTCAATCCCTGGTCAGGGAACTAAGATCCTGCATGTCACATAGTGCAGATAAAAAAATTTTAACTTAATTAAGAGAAAAAATAGCAAATGGCTCTGAATGGGCCACCCTGGTATAGGATCAAAGAGGCACCAATGACCCTAAAATGCTAAATGGCAAGATGTGGCAGATTTCTTTACTTTGTGAAATTAAATTTAATCAAGCCCTTCACTCACCCAACTAGTTTGACATATGTGCAAGCTTAAGTCACATTTTGAGAACCCATCCCTAGTACAGCACAAGAAACCTGGGAAAGCAGGGAACACTGTTCTTTGGGGACACTCGGCCTCAGGCATGGACGTTCCCAGCATTGGGAGCTGGATGGAGGCATTATCTGCAGGAGTGATAGTTCAGGGTAGAGAAGGACAAGAATTAATAAGGGTGTGGGATGAGTGTGTGTGTGCTAAGTCGCTTCAGCCGTGTTTGACTCTTTGAGACCCCAGGATGAATAGCTCTTAGAGAAGTTAATGCTATGTTAGCCCATACAAGGATTGTGTGTTCTATCTCGAGCATTATGCAAGAAAACACACAAAATATGCTTCCTCTTGTTTCTACTACCCTGAACCCTTTACAGCATGTTACACCTTCTAGAGATGCTAATTCCATTTCTGTTGCCAAGCAATGAAGACAGAACAAAGTTAAAAGTTTTTAAATGCAGATTCCATTCTTCAGAGATTCATATGCTAGAGGTACAATTAGACCCATAATGTAAGTAATTATATTGCAAGGCAAATTTTATTAAATGCTTTGACAGAGGCTTAGTGTGCAATGAGAAGATTCATTTTAGCTGAAGCACTGGAAATGTTCCTTGAAGAGGGAAGATGTGAATGGGGACATGAACACCTCTTATATTTGACAGGTTGACACACTGGCCAGGGAGTTGGGACAGGGGTAATTCTAGACAACGGGCAGCACTAAAGGTCCCGTCCAGGTAGGAAGTTCTAGCACTTTCTCTGTTCTCTTGTATAAGGCAAGGGGACTCACACTGTTAGAGATGGGTGCAAGTGGAGTGGAAGGTGCTTTGGGATGCAGTGAGAATTGGGGTACAGTGAGAATTAGGGCGGCAGATGCCAAGTGGGACCAGACTGAGAGTGGTCTCCAACACCAGACTCACAAATCCAGACTTTATTAGTCATGAAGCTCATGAGTCAGAACTCGACTGTAAACAACAGAAACCACAAACAAAGGAAGTGAGGCCCTGGTCTTAATCAAACTAACAGTTACAGGGACTTCCCTAATGGACCAGTGGTCAAGACTCTGTGCTCTCGATGCAGGGGGCACCGGCTCAGTCCCTGGTTGGGGTGAAGGAGGAAACAGACAGAGCTGGACTCCATCTTAGGTCTGTTCATGCTGATCATGCTCAGCCACCTCTCCAATGCACTCTGAACTCTGTGCTTAGTGCCTATGGAAACTACAATAGAAGGATAAGACCCCCTCTGGACAGGGGAATCTTGAAGATCACATCCATGTTACTCATCGCCTAAGAGAAAACATACTCTAATCACCCCTGCCTCCGGACAAATCATAAATTCTTTCTGTATCTATCGGGATATAACTACAGGCTTATTGATTGTTAACTGTTTGAACACCTAACACATGAATGATGGGGTTATTGTGATTGTATTTACCCTTCCTTTGTTTTATGTAAGACTCAAGGAAATTGGGGTGGTGGGTTCGGACATGTACACATGGGGTATAAAAGATTTTCACAAATGCTGGTCAGGGTCCTTGGCTAAGAGGAGACTCTGCCTTGGGCCCGCCAGTGTAATAAACTGCACACCACTATCGGCATTGTCCTTCTGAGTGAGTTTGTTTCCCGGAACGTGTGGCTATAACAGGGGAACTGAGTTTCGGCATACTACAGGGTACAGCAAAATAAAAAAAAAAGAAAGAAAAACCTAATAGTTAGAGCTGTTCTTCAGGGACAAATGGAACTGGAACACCATGAAGAATCACAGGTAGCATACCTCTGTTCATTTTTATAATCCTGTTTTAAGTTACTGGTACTGTCTTCCCACTATCAGAAATTATCTTATGTATTGACTTTTCTCCTAGAATGTAAGTTTCCCAAGGACACAGGGCAGTCTGTTTAGTTTACCACGACTTCACTGCCTCTAGCATGGTCTTCTGGGTGGCCAGCATTCAGCAGGCACTCAGTATTTGTTGAAAGAATGATGTGAATGAATCAGAGATTTTTGAGATGTGTTGGTTTAGGCAAACGTAAATATCCTTGACTGCTCCAATTCCGCATCTAAATCTGGACATTTGCAGAAATATTTTAATGGCTCAGTACCTGTGATTAACATCCCCATGAGTCAGCCAAAGGAGTGGACTTCAGGCTCTGCAAGATCAGAGGTCGGAAGCTGAACTCTTATGAAATCACTGGATAGAGTATCTAGCAGTACTACACAAAGGTAGACCAGCTGACCAGCACTGAGATGTTCTAACACTCTAGCAGGCAATTTTGAATGCCTTCAGTCACTACCTCAGAAACTCATACCTTGAACCAGACTCTATCCCTGAAGGTTTTGAGGGAGTTAAGAGGACTTTGCATCACATAAAAGGTCATGGTGAAATTTTTTAAACCCCATTCCTGTTCTCTTGCAAGTGGAAGTCCCTGTGAACATTTTCATTCAAAAGAAGCCTAGGCATAACTAAAACACATTTAATCACCTATTTAACTTAGATGCTAAAACTTTCTCATCCTCTCTCTTTTCTGAGGTCCTGCTAGGTCTCTCAGTTTTGCCAAGGCAGAGATGGTTTGAAAATACTGGAGGGTTCTGTATCTGTTCTCCTTGGAATCATAAGACAAGATATGATCACAGTCCTATTTTGAGCCTTTTTGTCTGTGATAGCCTTTCCTATTTTTACTACCATTTGCCTAAAAACAGCCAGTTATTTCAGGATCAAACTAAGAATCAGCACACCATGTTCTGGCTAAGTGGATTTTTTTTAGCACTCACCCCATGTATCTTTGACCTGTAATATTTTTGCCTTGATTTGCTCAGAACTTTGTGTGTCGCTCCAAGAACAAGCCAAGCACCACTGTTCCTTTGTATTTTCTTTCCATTTTTTATAGTTTGATATGCATTTTTGTTAGAACAGTTAAGTCCTATCAGAAATCATAAAACCAGGTGTGACAGCATGTTACATACCAGTATGTCATGCTTTTGGCCATTTTAAGGAAATCTATTTGACTAAAACCAGGAAATGAAAGGACTTATTTTAACAGAAAAGAACACTCTCCAATTTTCTCAGTAGACAGAATGGTTTTCTTGGGGAAAGCAGAGAACACTATCTGTAAACTATTTTCATTTTTATATAGTCACTTACTCTAAACACAAATCCTTTCAGATGAATCCCAAAATACCCTTCACCATGCACTTAGGTGAAATAATAGTGAGACCATTAATGTTACATGAACATTACTGTGTTCCCCCTCACTATTTCTGCTGCCAGGTCTAAACTCTGTCATTATCAGGGAAATGAGTTTGTGCCAATCTATTTCTAAATTTCATCTGGTTCTCCCTGAAATCAGTGATTTTATTTACCAGCAGGTAATTAGGACATAATTTCGATCTGAGGCTATCACCACTATGAGGCTCAAATTCACCATTTATCCAAAACCTGTCTCAAACAGCAATAAGGTACAGAGAGTTATGCTGGGGTTGGGTGGGGGAGAGAGGGAGATGGCAGGGATGAGTTTTCTGTCCTTTAGGAACTTACGGTCTAGTAGAAGGAAGAGAAAAAAGACATCAATATGCTAAGACAAACGTAAGTGTCTTGGAACAGCAAAAAGCAAGACTGGCTTTGACCCTCAGCTTCAATGTATCAGTCAGCTACTACTGCAATAATGTGTGATGAGCATTCATGAACGTTCCATAGCTTAAAGCAACAAATATTTTTCTTATTCTGCAGGATCCCTGGCTTTAGTTGATCTGGAATGTGTTCCTCTTACACTTCTCTAGATGGTGATTTAGATTCAGATCTTCACCTTCTTGGACCTGTGACTGCCTAAGACATATTCTCATTGCCCAAAAAAAAGGCTCTGATTTTGGCCACATGAGCCTTATACACTTTTTACTGATAATGTAGTCAAGCTTTCTTTACAAAAAACCATTTGTGAAGACTGTAATTTCTAAATGTAAAGAATAGTATGCATGTGAAAAGCAAGTAAAATTCTCCCCAGTCCCCTTCCTCCCCACCACCCCGTCACCTCTACAACCACCGTGACAATGGCACACTTGTTAGCACCATAAGGTCAACGACCTGGGAAGGATGCATTCTGCTTCTCACAGTTACTAAACAAATACGTGGGGTATAGATTGTTCTGGAGGCTATCTTGAGGCAGGATAGACAAAGTAAAACCCTTCTGAGCAAAATATGTAGTAAACTTTGAGATGCTGGAGTCTGGAGTTCAGTGAGAAGAACAGTCTTCAGAGGAAGAACTGACCAAGAATATTTGGAAAGCTGGGGCATTAGAGGAGTACAGGGTTAGAAACAACTTCTTACTATGGTGAGGACTGGTTAAGTTTTCTTGGCAATAATGAGGGATATTAAATTGTAAGTTGTCTCCGCTGTATTGTACTCAGTTGTTTTTACCCTCAAATACTGCATGCCTATGGTAAAGTCTGCACCACACAAAAGCCTTCTTTAATTGAACCTGGAGGGAATGAAAGGGCAGACAGTCTGAGCAACACAGACCAAGGAGTCACTGAAGAAGATGAGGGATGAGAGGTGCAAGACAGGTTGCAGAGGCAGAAAATTCAGCAGCTGGAAGAAATCATGGTGTGAGGGAAAATATGACAAATAAAAGCCTCTCAAGAATTCTTAGGTTCTAGGCTATCTCCAAATTTTCCATCAATTCTTTGTTTCCCTTTGATTCCTGTGGGATACCCCTCTTTTCCCAGCTGTGTTAGGGCTGCAAATGCGTGTCCCTTGTTTTCCCACTCTGTGAGTAGAAGTTGGGTCTAAAACACTAATGATCACTCCATACCGTTTTCTGTCCATCTGAGCTTATTATACACCGGTCCAGATTGAGCACTTAGCCCAATCAGAGCCCTGTGGAATTGGGATGTGGGCTACAATAGATGCTGGGAGAAAGAATTTCTGTCCAACAGCAGTTATAAAAACTGAGCACTGTATAAGCCCAGATCTACCGCTGGCTATCTTTTATACCACTTAAAGAAAGACTCCCTGAGAATAAAGGATACAGGGACTTCCCTCATGGTCCAATGGTGAAGACTCTGCGCTCCCAATATAGGAGGCCTGGGGTTTGATCCCTGGTCCAGGAACTAGACCCCACATGCAACAACTAAGAGTTCGCATGCCACAACTAAGACCTGGTACAGCCAAATAAATAAATTTTAAAATATATTTTTTAAAAAAGAAGAATAAAGCAGAGCCAAGAGTTTGAGAATGAGTCCTAGTGACATCCTTGAGTCCATGAAGCCCCATCCACACCTGGGGTCTCCAGACTCAGACTCCAGAAAGGGTCCTATCACAACAAGAAGAGTTCCTGCCCTACCCCCTCAGTGTACGTGCACACCATTTAGCACAGTCTACTCTGTACAGTAGGAGTTGCAAAGCTTTTTCTGTAAATGGCCAGATAGTAAATATCCCAGGCTCTGTGGGCTATAAACCCTCTACAGCAGCTACTCAACTCTGCTGTTGGAGCAGTCAAATAGCCGTGGACAGTATGTGAATGAAGGAGCAGAGCTGTAGTCCAGCAAAATTCTGGACCACAACTTACAATTACAGCAACAGGTTGGCAGGACAGATTCAGCTCTCAGGCTGTAGCTTGCTGACCCCAGCTCTACAGAAACCTTAGATGGTCAATTTCAGAAATGGCTATTGAATGTGTGCTTCAAAAAACTCCTTAAGGAGAAAACTGCACAGGCATAGCTCTAAAAGTCACTATCATAGTGAGAAAGCTTTTATTTCACTGCAGTGGATGATAAATGACATTAACGGATTACGACGTGATCAAGCTATGTTCCTCTTATTCACTTTATCTGTGGATTCAAGCATAAGAGACATCAAGGGCTCAAAAAAGTTAGCTGCTAATACTGAAAATTCTAGGGCCAAATCCAGTGAAACTGAAAATTAGTTGACTGTCTAATCAGTACTATTCAAATCAGCAAGAACCAATGCTGCTTCAGTCATGCTTGTGTACTATATTTTTGTTGATGACTTGTGCCATCCTGGGATATTCACCAAGCTTTACTCAATCCTTCACTGAAAGACTTAATAAAAGCTTCCTTTCCAGCTCATCCATTACTTTGTTTTCCAATCTTGATTCTCTAGGAGAGCTTTTCTCCTTTAAAAAGGTCTGTGAACTTGATGCCCCACTGATGCAAGTGGACGAAACATTTGTCTAGGTATCTTTTTGTGAAATGCAATCAAAACATGTACTGAACAAATTCAAAGACACCTGTGAGCATCAGTCATGGCCAGAGAAAAATCATGCAGGTATTAACCAGCCACAACTGCAGAAAATACTGACACAAGGCTTTGCCTTGCTACCATCTAACCAAGTGTCTACTGTTTCCATGAGTTCTGGAAGCTTCTGTTCAGGTCACATACCACTGGATTGAAGCCAATCAAGTCTTAGATATCTCTGAGACAGCAGCCACCTCTCTGGGGACCTCAGGATCCTGGCAGCTGGTGCCTGGATCCGACAAGACTCTGGTTTTAGAAATCCTTATCTAGTATAGCCGATCTCCCTGACTCACTTATGCTAAGCTTTTTCTGAATTACATGTGTCTCCCAGACACACATATTCCCTCTAGACCAGGAAAATATTACCTGGTGTCTCTTAGAAAGAAGAGGCTAGCAGAAAGAACTTAGTCTCTGGAAAATGGGAAATATCAATTGTATTTACCACCCCTAGAATGCTGGATCTCCAAGATTTAAGCTTACTTTCCAAAGCTCAAGATCAAATCTTTCTCCCCAATCAGATCAGGCCTCTGCTAGCTCTCCTAGCAGGATCCCAGGATCAAATTCCCTCTATGTCTTCATTAATATAACCTTGATGCTTAGCACAGTGCCTGACACATGGTAGGGATGCAAAGAGCCTTAGTTGACCATGTAAGAATAAATGGAGACCTTGTACATGGCTCAGGAATGGTAGGTGGTTGTGGGAGAACAGAATGCTGTCTGACCATTATTCGTTCCCTATTCCTCTCCCACACAAGAAATACATATACCTGCTTGAGTGATATTAGGCTTGCCAAAATGATTCACTGTTTCTCATGATGGCATATAATTCCTCCCCATCCTTTGATTTCAGGTCGTGGCCACGTATCAAAAACTTGCTTCATCCAATAGAATGCAGGCAGATCTGATGCAGTAAAGACAGTACCATTTGCTTATCTTCTTACACTTTCATTATCGTGAAAAGAACTGCCACTCTTCCTGAGGAAACTGCTACTCTGTAGAATCTGGGATCTGGAATGAATGCATGTGGAACAACCCTGGTAAGAAACAGAGCCCAGCTTGAGCTGCACCTGAAGCAGAGTCTTCCAGGAGCCCAGCCTAGGACAGTCAAACATCAGGCAACCCATGATAGGTAAGCAAGAATCAACACCTGTGGACCAAGAATGACACCTGCCAGATCAGTAAACAAAGGATGTTACAGCCATCAGATCATAAGCCACTGTTAGTCACACCCCCAACCAAGGTACACCCTGAGGGAATTCAGGATGGAAAAGAACTGGAGATTGGACCAAGACAACTGAGGTACATATCAAAGGAATGCTATCAGTAAGCCTGGACTCTTGTATCTTCCCAACCAAAAAAGACCTAAGTTCATTAATTTACGTTGTCTAGAGTTTTCTTTAATTTGCAGTCATCTTTTGATTTTCCTGTGTTTTTGGTTTTTTTTTAACTCTTATATATCCTGGTTCCTCCCTTACCTCTTCAGAACAGTGCCTCAGGAGTATCTGAGAACTGTCTCCTGGGGCTTAAACACTATGTTCACTGAATAAAAGATGACTCTCAACATTGAGGTTATCCACTTTGTTAAGTTGACATGACTGTTATCTTAAGCCGCTTGAGTTTGCAGTGCTTTGTTAATCAACATTGTTGCAGTACCATACAACAAACATCCACTACCACCCACAAAAAGATCAGCATGGTCACGAATACCATCATGAGACAGATCCCATGTACACGACACTGTCCATTTGCAGCAGCTGTATTTATGGGAAGACAGAGGGCACCTCGACAGCCCAAGTGCCTAAAGGAGACATTTGAGAAGAGGAAGACCCAAAGACGTGGCTTATTTAGCTCAGATAGGTTTGGAGGACCTGCCCAGAAAGTAATAGCTATCAAATGGAGAAAACCCTCTCTTTATGGAAAAGAAACACACCCCATATACTCTTTGCACTTCCATATGAAAGTTCCTTTTTTAAAATAGCTGTTTCAAAAGATCCTTCCAGATTGGAGTGGGCATGACCAGTTTAACAATAGCTGCCTGCCAAAGGATGGCATTAAGATTCAGATGCTGTCATTTATCAGGGTCCTTGACTTTCAGCACTGCTGACTATTCAGTGCCAAGCCCCAACTCCCCACCCTTCTACCCAGCTAAAGGCTCGTAGAGATTCTTGCATACACATTTGTCGCCTTTCCCTGAGAAGTTTCTGAAAAAGAAAAACAGCAAAGAAAAGAAAATGGCTTTTTGTTTGAATTTCCTTCGAGTCATTTGGTGAAGCAGGCATCATCAGCTCTCGTAAACAGGCAAAATGCAGTTAAGTGATCTCTGACTGTTCTGCAAAATTGGAATCTGAAGCCTTGTAGCAAATTGTCTCAAATGCATCATGGAATGTGAGAGGCATAGGATGTAGGCAGGATTGCCTTTCTGACAACTCAGTGAAGAAAACAATTGCTGGAGCTTTTAATGCTCTAAGCCAGGGCTCTGCTGTCTGCCACCTTGATGTGAGAATAACCCCAACTTGGAATGGACACTAAGGATAGGATTCAGGAAGTTGGGGCAGGGATGGTTGGAGGACGCAGGGGCTTAGGAAGCAATCCCAACATTACAGAGACTCACACAAGACTGTGTGACAAAGGTGCTCTGACCATCTCACTCTTTGCCCCTTTATACATCTGCCTCTCTCTTCAGCTTCCAAACCGGTGTCCAAGTATGCCAAGGGGACCAAACTTGTGCCAAAGAATGCTCAATAGTACTTACTGGCTTACTCTGGGCGTGTCCTCTAAATAAAGGAGTATGTCTCCTAGCATCTTTCCACCTACTTCTCCTCTTTCATTTGGTTCCCTCTCCCTAGGGAATCTCAACCACCCCTATCGGCGATGCCTACAAAAACTTTAATTCCAGCCTGACCTCTCTGTTTAGTAAAACCCATGTCCTGAGTAACTGAACTTGGCTATCTCACAAACATTCAGACTCAAGTAAATTCATTAAGTTCTCCCAGATATTTTTTTTTCCTTATGTCTTCCCCTCATTAGGTAAATGAATCAGTCCAAGTTAAGAAACCCAGAATCACTCTTTACTGTTTTCCTCTCTCCACCCTCAAGGCAGTATGATGCCAAGAGCTCTCATTTCTATCCTGCTAATGTACGTCTTCCATTCTTTACAGCAGACTTCCCATTCATTCATTCATTCATCTAATATTTGCTCAGTTCCTATTCTGTGCTAGGCTCTTTTCTAGTGAGCAAATAGACTAAGAACCCCACCCCGTGGAGCTACCTTTGAGTATAGAAAGGGTCGATAAACAACAAAAAAACAATTATGCAGCATGCTATATAATTGGAATGAGTACTATGGAAAATAGAGTAAATGTATAGTAAGTGGGTGGGCTAAAGTAAGTAAAAGCAGATTACAGTGTTAGATATGGTGGGCAGGGTAGATGTCTGAGCAAGGATTTGAAAGAGCAAAGACTTAAGCAGGAAGACATTATTGCAGCAATCCAGGGAAAATATTATGGGGATTTAGACCTGGATGGTAGCAGTAGAGACAATGAGGAAGGGAAAGATGATGGGATTTTATGACTGATAAAAGGGAGGGTGGCTTCCCCAGTGACTCAGGGGTAAAGAATCCACCTGCCAGTGCAGGAGATGCAGGAGACATGGGTTCAATCCCTGGGTCAGGAAGATCCCCTGGAGGAGGAAATGGCAACCCACTCCAGTATTTTTGCCTGGAGAACTCCATGGACAGAGAAGCCTGGTAGGCTATAATCCGTGGGGTCGTGTAAGATTTGGACACAACTTAGCAACTAAACAACAACAACAATAAATGGAGGGTATAAATCACAAAATCAACTCCAAGTTTTTTTAACAACTGACAGAATGGAGCTCTCATCAATGGAAATGGGGTAGGCTATGAAGGGAGCAGACTTACAGAAAGGCAGACCCATAGTTCTGTCTTGGACATGGTGAGTTTGAGATGTTTATTAGACATTTGAGCAGAGACATCAGATAGGCAGTCTGATAGAAGAGGCCAGAATTCAGGAAAGAGGTTCAGACTGGGAATACGGCCCAAGCCCAGGTCCGCATCATCGCTCACCTGTGTTGTTGCAATGATCTCACAGTGGGCTCCTCGCCTCTGATTTTCCATCTCCTATCACTGTCCTCCACGTTCCTATTGGAGGGGTGTTTCTAAAATCTGGATTGATTGCCACCTGCTTAAAAACCTCCGATTTCCCAGTACTCCACAGCATGGCACTCATATCTATGCTTCAAACTCTCCGTTATGAGCCCCAACCATGTGGAGATGCTGCACTAGCTCCAAAACTAATGGAGAGTCTTGGAGGTCAGGCGCCTCTCAGTATCTGTGCATGTTCTCTGGATCTGGACTAATACCTTCCCATGGATCACTGTCAAACTGACTCATCCTTAAATTCGTGAATTCAAATGCCATTTTCCTTGCTAGATCCCGCTTTGCACCTCCCATTAGGACTCAGGACCCTTCCTTCCACCTTTGCATCGCAACTTACACACACGCCTAGTGTAATACTCACCATACAGCAATACAATTGTCTGTCTTTGACTAACCCACTGATTGGATCCCACTTTATTCACCTAAGTCAGTGGCCAGCATGGCACCAGCAAAAGAGTATGGAACTGCTACGACCCAAAACAAATCCAGCTGCCTGGTCAGCGCACACTTCATACAGGCACAATCTGGAGGTACAGGAGAGGGAGGGGAGAGTGATGGTCTCCATCCATCACCTGTACAACCCAGGGCTGTCAATCACTGCAGCAAGGATGCCCCCTGCAGGTGGCTGACAGTTCCTGGAGCCCACAGCACGTAGAGGCTCCTTTTCGCCCCCTCCTATGGGAAACCTGGCAGAGAAGAGCCATGGAGGTAGCAGGCTTGGGTTCTGGCAAAAGGGGTTTTGTTTAGGCATAAGGAATGTCCTCATTGAAACAAGACATGAGATGGAACTTGCAGAGGAACACTAAGGAAAACAGAAAAACCTTCTCTAAACTCATCATGTGTCAGGGACCTCAGAGGGCACCTCAGGTCTTCACACTTTGCTTCCTTCTTATTTACAAAGTGTCCATACTGCATAATCATAAAGGATTTGTTTACGTCATACCTGGGTCTAGTGGTTTTCCCTACTTTCTTCAACTTGAGTCTGAATTTGGCAATAAGGAGTTCATGATCTGAGCCGCAGTCAGCTCCCGATCTTGTTCTTGTTGACTGTTTTTGCTTGATGTTACTAATGTTTTTACATGCATTTTAAAGGATTTACACTGAAGTAGGTTTAGAAAATGGAAGCATAATACTTCTTTAATTTGATTGTCCTAGAAAGCTAAAGACTAATCAAAAAGGCATGGAACTATTAGAAAACATAGATCAGTTAGTATCTTCTTAGAAAGAAAGTGAAGTCGGTCAGTCATGTCCAAATTTTTGCGACCCCATGGACTATAGCCTACCATGCTCCTCCATCCATGGGATTTTCCAGGCAAGAATACTGGAGTGGGTTGCCATTTCCTTCTCCAGGGGATCTTCCTGACCCAGGGATCAAACCCGGGTCTCCTGAATTGCAGGCAGACTCTTTACCATCTGAGCCACCAGGGAATCCTAGTATCTTCTTATTCTGTGGAAAATAAAGCTAGAATGTAACTTTAGTTGAATTGTTAAAAATAACTTTGGTGTCTGTTTCTAGGTTTTCTGTTTGTTTGACTTTCTGTGTTTCTTTCAGTCACAAGATTTTATCATTGAGATGGTATAGTACAGAGAAAGGCTTTTGGAATAAGGCATTTGAAGTCTCAATTCCATCACTTTCTGGGTAACTTTGGGTACTGTATCAGTTATTTCTTTCTGGGTAATAGCTCTAAAACTTAATTGCTTCAGAAACGATTTATTATTTCTCATGATTCTGTGGACTGACTGTACTCAGTTGAGGGGTTCTTTATTTTATGTGGGACATTTTGTTTACCACATTTTTGATCTCCAAACAGAAAAACAACACAGAAACCAGTTTATTAAGAGACATGCCTCCCACCCTGGCACCTTGACACACACCCTTTCTCCTCCCACCTTCTGCCAACCTCAGTGATCCTCCAACATTTAGAACAACCAACCTCTGGGTCCTAGCTCAGCTCCTCCTCTGAAGTTCTTTTGAAAATTTAGGACTTAGGTTGGGATGGTAAAGAATCTGCCTGCAGTGCGGGAGACCCGGCTTCGACCCCTGGGTTGGGAACATCCCCTGGAGGAGGGCATGGCAACCCACTCCACTATTCTTGCCTGAAAAATCCCATGGACAGAGGAGCCTCATGGCTACAGGCCATGGGTTGCAAAGAGTTGGACACGACTGAGCGACTACTCTTGCCCTTTCAAGAAAAACAGAGCTAGGTCAGAGAAGCTCAAAAAAAGACTTTGATGCAAAAATAAATCAATGTAAGTTTCCAAAAAAATAGCCAAGGAGAAACCACCCCATGAGGCCAGGAATTTAACTTGTTTTGTTCACTGTTACATCCCCAGCCTCCAGAACAGTACCTGGTGCAGAGTAAGCTCACCATAAACCTCTGTTTAGGAAACAATGACTCACAGGACTCAAAGAAGTGAAGTCGCTCAGTCGTGTCCGACTCTTTGTGATCCCATGGACTGTAGCCTACCAGGCTCCTCCATCCATGGGCTTTTCCAAGCAAGAATACTGGAGTGGATTGCCATTTCCTTCTCCAGGAGATCTTCCCAACCCAGGGATCGAACCCAGTCTCCCACATTGCAGGCAGATTCTTCACCAGCTGAGCCACCAGGACTCAAAAGCCAGAGGCAAAGGGAAAGGTGAGACGTCAAAGAACAGATGCCACAAGGAGGAGCCAACAGTCATCCCACATTTTGATCTAATTCAACAAACTCTTCAAAAGAAATAGGAAAGAAAAAATGTACAAATGAGTAAAATAAAATGTCTTTCCATTATCTAGCAGTTTTTTGTCTAATGTGTGTTCAGACAGATACAAGGTCAAAGGTTGTCCCTCTCTCCCCTTCCTCTACCCTTTCCTCCCTCCATCTCCTTTCTCCTCTTCTTTACTCCTCTTCCATCATGCCTTCCTTCACTCACACACATGCACACTCACTCACTCTCCATAGGAAACCCACCCCTAAGTCTTGTGCTTTGAATCTCTGTTCTGAAGCCCCTTGTCACGATCTTTTCACCTCTTTTCTGCTATGGTCTCCCAACATTCTCTTGCCTCAAGTCTCTCGTGGGCTTATTCTTTCTACACCCTGCTACCCAAGGGACCCTTATAAATGACCAGACTGCATCTTTCCTCCTTAGAGTCCATAACCCCTCCTTCCTGCCTAAAGCACAGCGCATAGGCATGGTTAGCCGGCATCCAAGACCCCACCAGCTTTACCTCCAGGTGCTACTGAGCACACTTCCCTTGTAGGTCAACTGTCATGGGTCCTTGCTCCCATCATCTAATTGGCAAGTTCCTACCCATCCTTAAAGGCCCAAACATCTTAAGGATTCTGTGGACAAGTGAAAAGATTAAAAAAATTAAACTAAACCTTTTGTGACAACCAACATTTCTAGGAATAGAAAGTCATTGCATGCATTTTTTCAAAAGCCTGAAGAAACCCCTGGATGAAATGTTTAAGATAAGAGTAATGCATATGCCTTCAGTTCCGGGCAGGGCTGAGTCCCATATTTCTGTAGGTAGCTGACGTGCATGTGGCCAGTTTCTTCTTAGTAGTAAGTACCTAAGTAATGGTGGTCTGGATATCACTGCTGTTCATTTATCTGGCATCCTATTTTTCTTTGTATGATATCTTAATTGCTTCATTTCCTGCAAGGATTGAGACTCCCAATTAGTTCCCTCTTCCTGAGTTAAAATAATACATTGTCTCTCTCGAGCAGTGAGGGTTAGAATAATTTAAGATCATATCACACGATGAGCACTTTGGAATTCATGTCACTCAATTTGCTTATTCCTCCCAAATAAAAGACAGGAAATTTCAGGAAGATAATACACTAATTATTTTGTGATATGTCCCTCTCCATTTCAGAAGCCACATGCCAAACATGATGGTCAGGTTTGGAGACAGTCCAAATACAAGTCCTTTTCTTGGTGGTGGGGGAGACTGTTCTTTATCATCTCAATCATGGACAATGTGAAAAGTCAAAGAACTTCAGAAGGTATGAAAAAGCTACTAAATGGGGCTCAGTAAAAGTAATAAAAAATTAAAGTGTCCTGCAAAACCATCTCTTTAAATACACTAAAAATATAATTTTAAAGGGGTAGAAATCATATCCCTTTTTAATCTGAATTTCAAGTCCCTTTAAGGTAATGGTTGGCAATATTAAATTTGCGATGCAAAATCATTTTTAATTGCCTCTAGGTTGCAAAGAATTTGAAATCAGGAGAGAGGTTAGATGCAGCAGGTAAATCATGATCAGAGAAATACTGTGATAGGGAACAACAGGAGTAGTACTTCTTCAGTGCAGTGTGCTTCTACTGTACACTGACACAATACTAACGAAGGGAACTAAAGGAGACACAGGCAAATGAAAAGACATTCCATGTTCGTGAACTGGAGGAATATTTTTGGAGTACCCAAAGCCAACTCCAGATTTGATGTGATCCTTGTAAAAACACCAAAGGCATTTTTTACAAACATAGGAAATCCTCAAATTCATAGGGAACCACACACACACACACACACACAAATTAGACAAAGCAATCTTCAGCATTAAGAAAAAAGCTGAAGGCATTATCACACTTTCTGATTTCAAAATATACTAAAAGCTGTAGTACTCTAAACAGTATGGGAATGGCATAAATGCAGACATACTGACCAGTGGAATGTAACAGAGAGCCTGTAAATAAACCCATGCATCTGAGGTTAACTGACCTCTGACCAATGTGTCAAGAACACACAACAAGGAGAGGATAATCTCTTCATAGTGTTGGAGAACCTGATGCAGAGAAGAATGAGCCTAGCCTCTTACCTTCTTACCTAGCCTTACCTCTTACCTTGAAGAATCACCTTCAAATGGATTAAAGACTTAAACATGAAACCCAAAACTGTAAAAAATACTAGACAAAAAGTGTACAGGAAAAGCTTCTTGACATTCTTTTTTGACATTATCCTTATTCAATAAAATATTTACTGAAACCCTGGGTAGGCACTGTAGATATACAAATGTGTAAGAGCTAGTCACCATGTTTACTAACTTCAGGGTCTATCTGACAGGATACTGAACTCAGAAGTTTACAAATGCTGAAATCTCTGCTGCTGAAGAAAGGTGATTGTTCAAAAGACTACATTCCAATAAAAAAAAATTTACATTTGTAAGATGCAAAAATCATTTTGTTCCTAATACTCAAACGGAAAGAAGTTATGCATAAAACAAAAAGGAAAGCTGTGCCAATCCTCTGCTGAGGAGCAGTGGAGGAAGCTATTTTTGGAAGAGTAGTCATGGAAGGCTTCTCAGAGGATGTAACATCAAAAGTGAGACATGAGAGATAAAAAAGAATCAGTCATGTGAACATGATAAGATACAGCTACAATAGTACCACAGACTTTCTATAGCATCTACTTAGGCGAAATTGGGCACCCTCAGAAAGACTCTGAATTGTGCATTGGACATCCATTATTCTTCTTCAGCCTCTTTTTGTCTTCCCTAGATTGAGAAGACCCTCCAGTCAGAGGACTAATTGTCCTGATAAATGTTGGAGACTCAAAGTGTCAATCTGTCAGGAATTTCTCAGTATCTTAATACTACCAGCAATACACAGAAAATGGAATATAAATAGTATGTGTACATGTCTCTTAAAAAGAAGAGATACAAACATATTTACATACATACATAGTATCTAAAGAAGTATCCAAAGACACTGAAGTCCATGAGATGCTGGAGTAAAAATTGAAGATCTCAGGATGTGAACACAGAGAGGAAACATTTCACTAGCTACCCATATGTAATGTGTGGTTACTGCTGTTTGTTTGACAACCATGTAAAATTAGCCCTCAAGGCTATGGCTTTTCCTGTGGTCACATATGGATGTGAGAGTTGGACTGTGAAGAAGGCTGAGTGCCGAAGAATTGATGCTTTTGAACTGTGGTGTTGGAGGAGACTCTTGAGAGTCCCTTGGACTGCAAGGAGATCCAACCAGTCCATTCTGAAGGAGATCAGCCTTGGGATTTCTTTGGAAGGAATGATGCTAAAGCTGAAACTCCAGTACTTTGGCCACCTCATGCGAAGAATTGACTCATTGGAAAAGACTCTGATGCTGGGAGGGATTGGGGGCAGGAGGAGAAGGGGACGACAGAGGATGAGATGGCTGGATGGCATCACTGACTCAATGGACGTGAGTCTGAGTGAACTCCTGGAGTTGGTGATGGACAGGGAGGCCTGGCGTGCTGCGATTCATGGGGTCGCAAAGAGTCGGACACGACTGAGCGACTGATCTGATCTGATCTGATCCCAAGGTTCCATATCCCAGGAATCTATATCTGAGAATTAAACCAACCACAGACTGAAAATACTTGGGGGAAAAAATCCAGGAAGTTCCAAAAAGGAAACTTTAATTTGCCTCACTCTAGCAACTACTTCAACAGCACTTGTATTTTTGACTGTTCACATAGCAAATCTAGAGAGGATGTGAAGCACACAGGAGGATGTGTCAGTTATAAGCAAACATTATACCATTTTATATGTGACTCAAACAGCTGTGGATTTTGGTATCCACAGGTGTCTTGGAACCAATCTCCCCTAGATTCAGAAGGATGATTGTATTACTGCATTATTTTTCCATTTTAAATGTAAAAAGAAAAAAGCTGACCAAAAAGACAACTGCTGGAATCCCAAAGGAATGGACTACTAAGGTTGAGCTGAATACACAGAGGCAGAGGGTGGGAAAATTATTTGAGGGCTTGGAAGGCCTGAAGTAAGACTTGCTTGCTCCCTCTATTATGAGCAGCCTCACCCAGGGCTGGCAAGATGCCTTTACTATGCCACATTTAAGTTCATAGATAGATAAGATGCTATCTTGGCTTGTGACACCATGACAAAATAAAGACTGGGTGAATTCAGCAACAGAAATTTACATTCTTGAAGTCTTGGAGGTTGGAAGTCCAAGATCAAGGAGTCAGCATAGTCAGAGAGTTTCCTTTCTGACTTCTAGGCAACCCCCTTCTAACTGTGTCTTTACATGATGGACAGAGAAAGCAAGTTTTCTGATACCTGTTCTTTTAAGGACACTAATCCTACCAGATCAGGGCCCCATCCTCATGACCTTACCTAACCTTAATTACCTTTCAAAGGCCTCATCTTCAAATATCTGACTGTGGGTTAGAACTTCAACATACAAATTTAGGGGGACACAGTTCAGTTCACAGCTGATGCATCTTAAGCTGAGATGCACATCAATCCCATGATGCACATTCACCTTGGAGGTACAGGTTTAGAGGGAGAGTGCTTAAAGAACACTTCCCATGGTTCTCTGCCAAACCTTTGATCAGGAATGAGTATATTAATAGATCCAGTGTTGAGTATGGAACCTGGCAGGAGAAAATGCTTTTGCCCTCTGCACCCAGGAAGACACAGACTAGAAATCAAGTAGGCTCATTAAGAAAGTATAAAGCGGATAATAAGAAAGCCTACTGCTGCCTACTCTCATCTCCCCTTGTATCAAAGGGTGGAAAACTACCCTATAAAACTCAGTAAAATGCCATCTGTGCTGCTGCTTCTGGAAATAGCTTAATTGATCGTATACCAGGAAATAAAGTGAAGCTTGCTTCTAATTCACTCAGCTCGGTCCCACCTCAGGGGTCTCAGTGACACGGATAGTGTGTATTATGCCTAATTTGGAAGTTTAAAGTCTTCCTCTTGCAACAGATTTGGTTACCTAACATTTGAAATATCTCACCACCGTTATGAGCCCATCTAGCAAACACACCGCCTTGGTTACAACCTGGCTTGAAAATCATCACTGCCCTGGAGTCTTTCTATTCCTAACATGGCTCACAGACAGAACACTGGAGGCCTGAAGTATTTCTCTTAACACATAGTTTTCCCCTAGTTCCATAAAAGTTCCTTTGGTAAGAGAGGCAATATGTGTTTTATGAGAACAGAAGGAAAAGTTACATCAAAGAGAAATTAACAGGATGGCAACTATCTAGAAAACTAAATACAAACTTGTTTTATTGCAACTCACTCCTGAATTCCATTGAAACTGACAGGCTTGAGATCAATATTCCATCAGCCAGGTTGTCTCAACACCTTGAGAAACTACAGGCTACACGCCAGCCTCCTATACAATACAATATTGACCCAGGCAGTGCCTGCAGTAGATAGGGCCCTGCTCCCCTCCAGGAATCTGGACCCTCCTGATAACCCACGCTTGGCAGCCAGAAAGATCTCTTATCAGTTCATTATCTGCCGGGTAGAGAATTCTTTCATAGCACAATTGGTGCTTCAAAATATACACAGAGTCATTCAAACCAAGTGTTGAGATCCTTAGAATGCCAAGGTGCTTCTGTTAATTCTATTTTACAAAGTACTTACTGCAATCTGTGGCTGCACTCCCAAGAAATTGAATATTTTGATTCCTGATCTAGAAGGTGTATCTCAAGGGTTTTTAAATCTTCCGTTTCAGCAAGGGGTGATGTCTTTTTCTTCCCAGCGGACTTGTTTCTACTTGTACCTATACATGCTATCCTTGGGGCATGCCACGGCACAAATTACTTTAAAAATAGAAAATGCAAAGGCCCCCCAAAAAAGTCACAGGAGTAGGTAACCCAAGTCTGCAAGGCAATAACAGCTACCTTGTAGACACACTTAACACACACCAGACACCAATCTAAATGCAGTAGACACAATTTAATTCTTACAGAGATGGAGGAGGCAGGCACCATTTCTACAGAGGAAGAAACTGAGGCATAGAGAGAATAAGTCATTTGTCCAAAGTACAAAGGGCTGGGGCACACATGCCGAGAAGGCTTCTGATTGGTTTTAGCCCAAACACCCGCCATCATTTCACTTTTTCTTCTATGACTGTACATTCACACTATGTTGGCTAATCATCTTAAGTAAAGGAAGTTTTATTTGCTTGTTCTACATTTTTAAAAACATTTTTATTGAAGTAAAGTTAGGTTACAATGTTATGCTAGTTTCAGGTGTATAGCAAAGTGATTTTATATGTATACATATTCTTTCAGATTCTTTTCTATTAGTGATTATTACAAGGTATTGAGCATAGTTCCCTTTGCTATACAGTAGGTCCTGGTTGGTTACCAAATTATGTAAATTAAATAATCTGGGGGGATAAAAAACAAACCCTTCAAGACAAATAAGAATAACTCAACACTATATCCCTGAAATTCTTAGCGATCTTATGGAACTACCGTAGTGACCCCAGCTCCTCACCTATTCTGCGTCAAGTGACTGACGTAATCAGGTGTCCTTATACAAAGCAGATATTAATGAAAGGAGAAGTGGTGCGTGGGGAGAGGGAAGACTCTCAATGCTGTTCTAAACCACTGTAATCTCCACAAAGTCCCTTCCAGAGACGTGGCCTCTGTTGAGACAGAAAGGAAAAAAAAAAAAAAAAAAGTTGTTTTCTAAATACTGTATGATTTCACTTGCACGTGAAATCTAAAAAACACAACAAATAAAACAGAAGCTGAGTCAGACACAAAACAAACAGGTGGTGGCTAGAGTGAAGGGGGGCCAGGGAGGAAAGAAATAGATGAGAAAGATCTCGGGGTACAGACTTCCAATCGTGAGTCACAGGTGTGACATGTACAGTGTGGGGGAATAACTAAGTAATATCTCTGAATGGTGAAAAATATCATCACTAGACTTATTATGGCGATCGGTATGAAATGTATAGAAATTTTGAATCCCTATTTGTGAAACAGGAGCTAAAAGTGTTGGAGGTTGATTATACATCAGAAACAAAACAAACTCATAGAAAAGATCAGATTTGTGGTTTCCAGAGGCGGGGGAGGGTCGAGTGTGGTGGGGGAGCATGGATTGGATGGAGGCAGTCAAAATGGTACAGACTTCCAGTTACAAGAGAAATAAGTGCTATGGATGTCAGGTGTAACTTGATAAATACAATTCATAATGCTGTATGTTACATACGAAAGCTGTTTGGAGAGGAAACCCTAACACTTCTTATCCCAAGAAGAGAAAAATCAGTGGGAAAAAAACACAGGGCAATGGACTTCTTAGAGACTCCATGACACTGCTGGGCAGCATCAATATCGAGCGCACTTCAGGGCTGTGTGTGGAGACCACATACGACGACTCTGGGGCCAGGGTGGCTGCGTTCAAACTGTGGCTCCAGCACTTCACTGACCTTGGGAGAGTCTGTTTCATTTGCAAAATGAGGACAATTGTTTCTACTTCATATGATTTTTTAAAGGATTAAATAGATTAACATACAAAGCACTTAGAAGCAAGCATGGTTCTGCACCACTGCTTGCTAAGCCAATGACTGCATGCACAATATAATCTCATTATACAGACTTTCCACCACAGTGACCCTTACTATGTATGGGCGGAGAGACTTTGTATTTGTTCACCTCATCATAGCAGTTCCGTTTGTATGGAGGGCCTATGATTAAAATGCAAGCTCCTATGAAATTTTTTTAAAGTGTCTTCTCTATAAGATAACACCCCTCCCTCCTATCCTCTCAGAATTAGTGCCTGGGTGAAGTATGCACATCTTATCTGTGAATTAATTGCACCCCGTGTCCACTGATCACCCGTGTCCACTGATCTACCTTCCACTTACTTCTGCATAGCCTGCACCCCTACCCTATTCTGTCCGGTACAGACAGTGTACCAGACACCCCTCCCCCAGTGTCCAGGCAGTCAGAGCAGGATACGTGGGGTGGACCCATAGGCCCATCACGTGGGTCAAGCTGACTACACGCGATCACCAGATCATTGACCGCGTCACTGACTCTTTCCTCCTAAGAGAGGAGGAGCCAATGGAATGCTTGGGGAGAGCAAACCCCTGCTATGCATGCCACCACGCTCCATTCCCAGGCCTAAGGCAGACATCGCTAACCAGTTCCCACTGAGCCAAAACTCACAACTTGTCTTCTCCGTCAACAAGCATTTTCAACAGGCCAGGAACTGGCACACCAGTTTAAACCTCTTTGCTGCCCCCAAATTTGCCAGTACTTAAGATACTCCCGTTAATAAATCTGTTCCCTATTAGACTGAAATCAAGGACACCTAATCAATAGCTATTTTTTTTAATCCCATCATATTTGTTCGTCTCATGTCTGACAATCATTATTTTCCATAGCTCCTCGAAGGCGATCAAAAGCTTTGTCTACATAGAGCCTAAAAGATCCTAGGAACTTAATTTGTCAGGATCAGAGAGTCTGGAATACATCAGCTGATGTATTGATTGATTCAAACTCAAATTTTTTTGAGTAGCAGCCCCAGACAGGACCCTGCTTGGGTCCAGCACTGCTTGGGTCCAGCTGGTTATCTCCTCCACGTTCCCTTTACACTGCTCATCTCTCAAGAAAATATCCCCTCTTAGTTCCCGATACCTCATAACAGACAGACAGATTAGACAGAGTTTGGCTCTGCCCTAACCCCAGCAAGATCAAAGAACTCTGAACTCAACATGAAAACCCTGGAAGAGAGAAGAAGACGTAGAAGTGTTACAAGGGAAGCTTAAATCTAATCTTACTGATTTTACATTTTGTCAAGGTGAAAGCACTTTATCTGCCTATCCCCTGACCACCTCACTCACCAAAAAGATGATTCATAACGTTAGGGAAACCACTGAGCAAAACCCCCACCCTGGGCAGGCACACTGGTAACCACTTGCCTGAGTTATCTCACAACAGAAGTCCTGGGAAGGAAGGCAGAAGTAACAGGCTACACACCACCAACCAGAAGAATTCGGGAGTGGTCAAAACAAGCGAGGAAATGTCAGTCCATAGGTCCTACCAACCTCCCAGAATGTGTATCAGCAGGAAGGACTCTGAGTCAGAATGCTTAACCAGAGACAACCCAGAAACTAACCCCCTTCCCATAAAACCCGAGACTGCAAGCCACATGGCAGAGCAGTTCTGCTGAGTTGCCTTACCCTGCTGCTCTTTGCCCAGGTGTCCCTTCCCAATAAAGTCTCTTCCTTTGTCAGCACGTGTGTCTCCTCGGACAGTTCATTTCTGAGTGCTAGATAAAAGCCCACTGCTGGACCCTGCAAGGGGTCTCCCTTCCTACAATAACCCAAAGTTGGGACCAAACAATGATGAAAATTAACAACACGACTCAAAGAGGCTCAATCACTTTTTTCAAGTATCTGAAAGGAACTCAGGGGGCAGAAGACCTGGAAGGCAGCACTCATAATATACCAGGTACAAAGCTGAGCCACAAACAGGAATCAAAGACAGAAGGTATCAGGGAAGGGTTTATGATTCAATGCAAAGGACACTTGAGCCTTCAGAGCAGCCCAAGGAAGGCGGATCCTCAAGGGTAGTAGGAAGGAGCTGCCCAGTTTGGGGAGGTAATCAAGTGAGGCTGTAAGTAGAAAAGGGGGAGAGTTCATGATCACCTTATGTATCGTTATAATCTGGTACACAGTGGGTGCTCAATAAATACGTCTAAAAAAGGAAGGGGAGGAAATATATAAAGACAGCAACCTTATTTCTTGAGGGAATTCTTGCTCTCGGAGTGGTTGGACTAGATGGGTTTTGGTCCCTCTGATGCGAGGTGCTGTGGCTCTAAAAACAAGTGACTATTAAGGGACAGAGCTCCCCCTACTGGACAGAAGCCTTTTCAACTCTGCATCTTAACAATTTAGCTCTTGGAACTGCCAGGCAGGAACAAGGCTTCTCACCAACTCCTGCCGGATCTGAAGAGGTCCCTGCTCAGTGTTTACACCTTGGTCTGGAGATTCCACTGTAGGAAAGTGACATTGTCAGAAGCAGTGAAAATACTACTGGTCAGGACCCCCTGGTGTAGCCTCTATGGATACCCCATTTTCTTCGCTCAAAGAATCGAGAGATCTCATCTATAGTGTGTTTGTGAGGGAGAGAGTGAGTGTGTGTATGTGTGTGTGTACATGCACACCTATATGTGTAGAGATGGAGAAGAGTGATACAGGAAGGTTTTCAGGAAAAAAATGTGATTTTTTTTTTTTGAGCTGATGTCTGAAGGGCAAATGGATTTTACGAGATAAAGTAGGTGCTCACTATTTATAAAAGTTGTCTGACTACAGAATGCCTCATTCCTGTTTCAGTTTATTTAATGGTTTTTGCTTGCTTGCTCCTGAATAGGGGCTTTTCTGGTGGCTCAGACGGTAAAGAATCTGCCTGCAATGCAGGAGACCCGGGTTTAATACCTGGTTAGGAAGATCCCCTGGAGAAACGAATGGCAACCCAGTATTCTTTCCTGGAGAATTCCATGGACAGAGGAGCCTGCTGGGCTACAGTCCATGGGGTCACAAAGAGTCAGACACGACTGAGCAACTTCCACTCCTGCAAAGACTGTGAATAGACTGAATAGACCATGGGGACTCTGAGGGCAAGGGCCTCAGCTTTCACACCTGATAGCCCTTAACCTGAATTATTTAACTAGAGGATACCAGGCGATTTCAATTCTCTAGACTGAACTAAGGAATTAGACCAGAAATCTGTGTTGGCTTTATCTTCAGCAGTATCACCTTTGACTTGGAAATAATTGGAACATTAATAACACTGAAAATTTAACACTCAAATCTGGCTCACAGGTGTCACGTTAAAAGAGCCTTGATAATATGAAATCCTTCTTACCCACTGTGAGAGGTTAATGCATGGCGAGTCATGAATATCCACTGGGGTTGGAGGGAGTCAAGAACACTAACTGCTAAGACGAGCAGCTAAGGTATAGACAAAACTTGCTCTTAATGAGAAGGAAGGGGAAAGTGACATACTGAGCACCCACTATGATCCAGAGGGAGCTTTGTGCTACTGCATTTGCCCTCCTGTACTTCATATGAAAGGGGTATGGTCAAATTCAATGGATGGGTAAACTGACATTTGAGGCCTTGGATCACAGTGGTTGCCTACTAGTCACCATTAAATTTCTGCCAGTCTCTTCCAAATTACACAGCAACAAAAATAGTTTTGGAGCCATTGCCATGTACCAGGCTCTGTGCCTGGTATTTTCTATAACTGCATCACTGACTTAATCCTGGGAACCACTATTTCCCTTCCTGGGTGGATGTAGCAGAGCTCCAAGAGACCCTGTAACTCACCCAGAGCCACACAGCTGCTGCACGGAGGAGGTAGGACTCTTTATCCAGGTCTGTCTGACTTCAAAGGCCTGGCTCCTGGACACACAGCCACCCCTGGGCACCAGACGGACAGGCCTAGAGGACTCAGGAGGCTCGGACCACATGGGAAGTCATCCATAGGGAAACCCTGCTTTCGGCCTACCATAACTCCTCAGAACTCATTAAAAAGCAAAATAGTTACCCTTCTGCTCAAGTAAGAAAGAAAAAAAGGGGAGGATGAATTTCACTTGCCAAGCAGAACACCTTCGGTTATACCACTCTAATGGGAGAATTCCAGCTTTTCAGATGATGCCTGTGTAGAGAAATGCCAAATGCTGCAATTTAGCTTTTAGATTCCTTGCCATCATTAAACCCCTTAAAAATGTTTTATTAAAGCAGGACTTGGCCTGGAAGAACACAACCAGGAGGGAATTTTAACATACTCACAAGATCAGGCAGACAAGACCAATGCACTGAGCAATGCACTGAGGAAAACTTTTTACCTTTTTCTGCCCCAACCCACCCCAGGTCCACCTGTGTCAATTCTACCCAACACTCCTCTCCCCTTCTTGGGCACCTGTTCTGCACTCAGGGACGTGAATACATTTCTTGTACTCACCTCCTTGGTCACTTGGCATAACCATCAGGGGTGGAGACCAAGGCTCCCTCACTGCTGTGATCTACAGTACCCAGCCCCACAGCACACCTGCAGTCCCCTGGAAAATAAGTGAGCCTCTATGGCTGTCGTCTGAGTCGGCTCCGGCCTCCGTGAGAGACTAGGGGGGTTAAACAACAAATATGTATCCTTTCACAGTTCTGGAGGCTGCAAGTCCAAGGTCAAGAGGCCAGCAGGGGTGGTTACTGGTGAGCCCTCTTTTCCCAGCATTCACTGCCTCGCCACACTGCCTTTCCTCTGCGCATGCATGGAAACAGAGACCTCTGGGTAGCGCTTCCTCTTCTTACAGGATCGGCCCCTAAAGGCTGAGGGCCCTGCCTTCGTGACCTCATTTAACCTCAACTACCTCCTTAAAGGTTCTATCTCCATACACAGTCATGTCGGAAGTCTGGACTTCAGCATGTGAATTTTGGTGACACACAATTCAGTCCATAACAGGTGCCACCATTAAGTACAGCCCTGACCCCACAGAGAAATGCCAGTATTTACAAGTTGAATCCCATTTCAAGGCACCCACCAGCTGGCTCCTGTGCTTCTGTGCCATCCAGGAGTAAGTAAACAGCCACAGAGCAGTAGAGATATAAGTTTCCTGCGTCTGGAAGGAGGTTGTCATTCACTCGCTCAAGCTAAGGATATTTGTGGAAGATGCAAAAAATGAAATTGAGATCTGTCAAAAGTGAGGGAAAAATGAATGTGAATGAGTGAGTCAACCCAATTAACCAATCAAGGTATGCTACAAGATTCTGCTGGTACTTCTCCAGGTCCTAGCACTTACAAGCTGAAAACTTCATCGTTGTTGGCTCATCAGACACACCATTTGGGGGTTATAAATCATAGAGACTGACTATTACTGTTACCATAATAAAGGCTTTTCATGTAGCTCAGAGTGTATGCAAAATAATCAGGACAATAGACGTTAATTGTAATTAGACATCGAATGTTAATGCCAATATCGTTTACATGCATTATAACAAATTCCATTTTTCACACATCTCATTCATCCAGTTAATGTAGGCAAAAAGATAGATTCCTGCTCCCGGAATTAACTGGAGTCATTGACTCTTCTTTTTTGATGAGTTCAAAAAATTAATGTCTTGTGGGAAGGAACTGTGGTCCAAGGCCATTTTAAGGCACGTTCTTTGAGATCAGATTAAATGCGCTCAAATTCCTGTAGCGCCACTCACTACTTGCCTTTGGAGAAGACATTTGCCATCCCTGGACCTCAGCTTCTCGTGTGAAAATCTGTCCCCCTGATTCTGATGCCAAGTATAAAGGCTCAGCAAATATCTGCTGAACTGAATGGAAGTGATGAGGTGACTCTGACAGGAAAGTTGAAAGCTTCCAAATCAGCAACAAGTGAATGTCTCCTTAGGACCCCTCGAAGGACACATTTCCTCCCATCTTAGGTTACATCTTCCAGTTCCAAAAGAAAGCCTGGAGCCCCAGATAAACCTTAAAAGGAAGGAATGTCACATAGCGCTGGTTTTCAGGTGTCAGTGTATCATCAGGATAGTCCAAAAACCTGGGTCCCACTCCCAAAGAATCTTATTCAGCACACCTGGCATGGACCCCATGTTAATGCCATTTTCACAAACACTCAGTGACTGAAGGAAAGCCATCTGGGAACCACACCTGGAACATGGAGCACCGGTCACGGAGGGTCTTGGTAAAGTACAGGTCTGCGGAGGAAGGCCAAGATTCTGCGCCACACTCTGAGCAGCAAGGACACAGAAAAGTCACTAACGTGACAGCTGAGTTAGGGCTCTGGAATCAGACCTCTCCCAATCCCTGAAACCTCATGTCTCAATTGGGAATAGGTTCAGGGCTTATATGGGACAATAATATACATTAAACATTCATTGCATTGCCTGACGTACCATTCATTCTCCGTGAATGCAAGCTACCCCACAACATTATTATTAATAATAAATCTTGCTAATTCAATGTAAATTAGTCAGAGACATTTGTTTTATAATCTCCGTCATTTTTTCCCACTCATTTTGCCTCTATGAGGATTTGAGATAATGTTTCCATTCTATCATGCAACACATCTGGAAGATTAAAAAAAAAATGAATCCGTCCCCTACTGGAGAGCCAGCCCATGCAGAGTTGTGAACACAATGCATCCTTAATAAGCTGCCACATGAATGAGCATCACAGCATCTGGATGAGGGGTAACCGATCTCATCTGTCTCCAGATGTTGGCCATTATGTTTACAGAGCTTGGTGACAGAGCTAGGTGGATGGGATTCAAAACTGGAAGACCCCTCAGTGAAAAGGTCAGCCCATGAAGGTAGACAGTCTGACATCTAAGAACAGCAGCCTAGGGACTGGCCGAACTGCTTGGATTTCAGCTACTTGCCACAGCAATCTAAGGGCACCTAGTGATGTAGAAGCTCATTGTTCTGTCTCAAGTTTGCTCAGAGCATCTTTAAGATGCTTCTTGGTAAAAGCAAAGGCCCCGAGAGCAGAGTAGTGCTTATTTGATAGGCAAATACTGTAGCATAATGGGTTAGCAGACATTAGGCTTTGTCTTCATAAAGAGCTGGGTTCAAGCCTGGGCTACACTCGTTTACACCTCTGCGACCTGGGTACCCTGCCTAACCTGAGTCCCATTCCCTCAGGGACCACTGCTGTTGGTGACCTTAATGTCACATGCCCTGCTCTTATAGGTGAAGCCAGAGTTAAGAACTAGAGGAACACATGTAAACCTGTGGCGGATTCATTTTGATATTTGGCAAATCTAATACAGTTATGTAAAGTTTAAAAATAAAATAAAATTAAAAAAAAAAAAAAAAAAAGAACTAGACCCTGCAGGTGAACTGTGTTGATTTGAGCCATAATTTCATGTCATTAGAACACAGCATAAGTAGCATGGAAGCATATACACTACCATATGTAAAACACATAGCCAGTGGGAATTTGCTGTATGATCAGGGAGCTCAAACCAGTGCTCTGAGACAACCTAGAGGCGTGAGATGAGGTGGAAAGTAGGAGAGAGGCTCAAGAGGAGGGGACATATGCATACCTATGGCTGATTCATGCTGATGTATGGCAGGTGTTGTGAGTCACTCAGTCGTGTCCAACTCTGTGCCACCCTATGGACTGTAGCCCACCAGACTCCTCTGTGCATGGAATTCTCCAGGCAAGAACACTGGAGTGGGCTGCCATTTCTTTCTCCAGGGGGATGTATGGCAGAGACCAAAACAGTATTGTAAAGCAGTTATCCTTCAATTAAAAATATATAAATTAAAAAATATTAATTTTCATTGCCAGTTTTAGAGTACAAAGAACTGATGATTTTTATTTTCTTTTAAGACTGATTGATATACGTGGGCTCACCCAGGCTTACATAGCAACCCTGGGAAGAAAGGCTAAAGACACTGGAGATGACAGAGGCTGTTTCCACTCTTAAATACAAGAAAAACTCAAGGCCCTTGCATGTATGCTATCACATCTGGTCCCTGGCATTATTCTGAAGTAGGAGGGTGATATGCAGAGACACAAGTAAACACAACCCAAAAGCACAGGCTTCTGGTGACACGAAAGACGCACACCATCCAAGTCAGTTCTCCAGAACCAGAAACCCCAGTGCCCTCCCCCAGCCAGCTGCCCCACTAGCACAAGACCCACCGTCCTGACCAGGACAGCAGACTGCCCATGGCCTCAGCCCCTGTTCTGGCTACTGCCTGAACTTGAGGACCTTGAGGCCCCCATGTACCCCCAGCATGTACCTTCGTACCAGCCATGCAGCCCTAATGTATTAACCTGGGTTTTGGCTTTGGTTTCCTTATGTCAGATCAGATCAGTCGCTCAGTCATGTCCGACTCTTTGCAACCCCATGAATCGCAGCACGCCAGGCCTCCCTGTCCATCACCAACTCCCGGAGTTCACTCAAACTCACGTCCATCGAGTCAGTGATGCCATCCAGCCATCTCATCCTCTGTCGTCCCCTTCTCCTCCTGCCTCCAATCCCTCCCAGCATCAGAGTCTTTTCCAATGAGTCAACTCTTAAGATTAAGGCCCCTGCTCTGTCAGGGTACAAATGCCTTGCTGATGTCCAGCAATCTCTCTGTCATCTCCCAGCAGTGGACTGCTTCTGGATTTTGAGCACATGTTTATTTCACAAACATGCGCCCAGAATGGAGAGACCATGGAGATATAAGACTGATGCTGTATCTACACCCGGAAACTGGACTGCAGGACTCACAGGGCAGAAAGTTAGCCATTAATTAATTACAAACACGGATCAATGCCATGGAGTTCACAGGTTCAGAGTCACTGAACTCACAGGTTCAGAGTCCTATGAAAGTGAATAACAGAGTAGCCAAACCCAATCAGGGATGCATGGAAGGCTTTCCTGAGGAAGTGATGTTTCCATGGAGACCTAAAAATGCACTGAGAAGAGACTGTTTATCTGGACCCCTGATAGTCACTGCAGATCAAGAAGACTTGCACCCAAACATCCACTGCTCAGCAATATCTCGGCAACCACTTAACCTGCACTGAACATTTACCTTCGTGAATAAGTGAGGCTTTGGGAGGTGCTATGGGCTGAATGTGTCCCCACAAAATTCATATGAACCCTCGTCTCCTGTGTGGCTTTACTGGGAGATGGGGCCTCTAAGAAAGTAACTAAGATTAGGGTGGGGCCCTGATATGACCAGATTCGTGTTTAAGAAAACCCCTCTCACACTGTTCCTCTGTGGATATGAGCACACAGCAAGAAGCATGCTGTCTCCAAGCCAGGAAGAGGGTCCTCACCAGAAATTCAACTTCACTGGAAACTTGACCTTGGACTTGGACTTCCAGCTGCCAGAAAATAAACGTTTCTTGTTTAAGCCACTTAGCCTATGCTGTTTTGTTACGGCAGCCTGAGTTGTATTTTAACATGAATCTAAATAAAGGCACTTCTTCATTTACATACATTACTGACCTAAAAGAAAAAACTGAAAACTAGAGGTTTGGGGATTTCTTTTCTTTCCCTTTTTTTCCGATCAGCAACAATATCTACATAATATTTAGAACAATGGGCTAAATTAAAATAAGACCAGTGAGCTCATTTCATAGCTTAGGTAAATGAAGCCAATTTCCTATGATAAACATGTTTCACAATTTTAAGTTAATGAATCAAGTTTCCAAATAATTTACACATTTAAATGGCTAAACTGATACTTCAGGTTTACTTTATCTCATTAATTCATTAAAATATTACTGGGTTGGTCAAAAACTTCATTTGGGTTTTTCCATAAGACGTTACAGAAAGCTCAAATGAATTTTTTGGCCAACAATATACTGAGGATAAGAAAATGTGCAGTTATTCTTTGAAAGTTGCGCCCAACCTGGCCCTTTCTTTTTTTTTCCCAGTAGTACTTAGGGGTAAATATTCTCTAATCTTTTCTTCCTTTTTTTTTTTTTTTGCCAACAAAGGTCCATCTAGTCAAGGCTATGGTTTTTCCTGTGGTCATGTATGGATATGAGAGTTGGACTGTGAAGAAAGCTGAGCACCGAAGAATTGATGCTTTTGAACTGTGATGTTGGAGAAGACTCTTGAGAGTCCCTTGGACTGCAAGGAGATCCAACCAGTCCATTCTGAAGGAGATCAGCCCTGGGTGTTCTTTGGAAGGAATGCTGCTGAAGCTAAAACTCCAGTACTTTGGCCACCTCGTGCGAAGAGTTGACTCATTGGAAAAGACTCTGATGCTGGGAGGGATTGGGGGCAGGAGGAGAAGGGGACGACAGAGGATGAGATGGCTGGATGGCATCACCGACTGGATGGACGTGAGTTTGAGTGAACTCCGGGAGTTGGTGATGGACAGGGAGGCCTGGCGTGCTGCGATTCATGGGGTTGCAAAGAGTCGGACACGACTGAGCGACTGAACTGAACTGAACTGAACTGAAGTAAGAAAGGCCTAGGTCAGCCCAGCATCTTTTGGATTTCACAAAGGTTTTTGATTAGCTTGTTTTTTACAATTCAGCGTTACACTTTAACAACTGGCTTGTCTAAGAAACCAAAGCTTAGAATCTCCATTTCCAGGCTACGCCTTGGGCACAGCATGATGCACCCCACATCATGCTGTCTGTTTAGTAAATAAGGAAACAAGGAACAGGAGGAGGCACAAGGATAAGGTCAAGGTCACGAGGTCAGAATGTGGCAGCGCCAGCTTTCAGATCCAGGCCAGTCTGACTCGCATCTACACTGCCTTCTACACTTAACCACTACATCTATACTACAGTCTCTTGTGACTGGAACTCCCCTCTCTGTTAGGCTCCTGATCTGGTCCCTTGGTGGTTATACGGCCCAGAGGACCTCCGTACCATGCTGGGGGTGGGGTGATGGTCAGTGGATCATCCCTCCTTCCCAGTCCCGCTAGTGCTACCGCACCTCACACCCACAAGTAGAGAGTCAGGGAGCAAAGGCTGCAGGAGCTCAAAATGTGCAAAACCCAACCAGCTGCAACTGGAACCTACAGGGCTTTAGAGAGGGGCAGCACTTGACCCTGATGCTTTGGGGGAGGAACTGAGCTGTGGGGGATGTAAGCACTATGGACAAAGGTATAGAGTAGGGATGTCCTTAAATGCACGCATGAGTGACAGTTGCTCAGTCATGTCCGGCTCTGCGACCCCACGGACTGTACCCTGCCAGGCTCCTTTGCCCATGGAATTCTCCAGGCAAGAATACCAAAGTGGTTTGCCACTTCCTACTTCAATCAAATGCATGCGTATGTCCCAAATCAGAGTTCAGTTCAAAAGACCAAAGTACAAGTGGTATGACAAGAGAGCAGATGTACTGGGTGCATAACTATCATATGGCCTGGTGGAGCCTTGGAGAGTACTGAGTACCGATCGGTACTGGCCTTGCTGTGGCCCCCCCAGCATCTTCTCTCCTGCTGGTAACAGATGCCAGCAAGTATCATGTGACCCAACTAAGCCAACTCTAGTACCCCCACTGACCACATCGATTGCTCCAAGGTGGAAGGCAGGGCCCTTGACCCAACCTGGACCAGTCAGATTCTCTATTGTGGGAATCCAAGTATTCTTCAGATACCCAAGCGCCAAGAGTAGCTGGACCCAAGTCATTCACTTTCTGGCAGTTTTCTAAAGTCCAGGCCATGAATTCTGGGCTCTGAGGCCCTAGGGGCATTTCTGGGTCCCACCATTCCCAAGCCTTGGCTATCTGTCTCTTCCTTTGGTTCACTCACTACCCTGTTTGCTTGAGTCAGACTCTGTTACTTGCAACCAGTATCTTTAACACAGGCTAAGGAGTCTGTGCTTAATTCAATAGAAAATGGAGGGTCATGAAATGACTTTAAGAATAGGGAGATTATTATCAGACACACAGAGGTAATTCATAGGAATAGATACAAAAGAGCACAAGAGATGCCATCTGCTGAAATGCCTATCGAAGATTATTCAGAGCCATATTCACCCTCCCCTGGAAAAAGGGATGTAACAGAGGTTTGAAATACCTGTAAAGAAACCACAGTGCTCCAAGCAGTGCACCCCATATAAAGCAAAGAAAATTTCATTTCAGACAGTCAGAGGTGCATTCTTCTTTAAACCTGGTGGTTTCAGATCTGAGAACTGTAATTTCATGGACCCAGAGAGCATTTGGGTTACATGTGACATTCTATTACTTGACCTTGGAAAATCGGTTTGTGTTGAGGTTTTTTTGTGGGTTTTTTTAGGTGTGTGGTTATTGTTATTGCATTTTCTAAAATAATCCAGTCCTTTTCAAAATCTAAAGGGTCCTGCAATGCAATAGCATTCCTGATAAGACAGCACGATCTTCACCTTTCCTTACTCCCCCCCACCTTTAAAGAGACTGAACGTGGATAAAATCAACTCAGCCAGATGCCAAGGAACTGAGATACTCCTCAGGAAAGGGAGGAAGAAATGAAAGTATCCAATGATTATGCCTCAGTTAAGGCCATTCTGGGCTTCATTTTATTTGTGATTTAATGCTGGGAAATGAGAGCAGTTATGTTTTAGTTGGCTCTCAGCATAAGCAAATAGGTGGGATTATCTATCAAAGCAAGCCTGTCAACTCACACAGCTTAGAGGGTCACCCAGCCGCCATCAGATTCCACACCCTCCTAACAGGGACTTCATTCTCCTGCATTCTTGCCTCGTTCCTCCATAACATCATCCCTGCCTCTCAACAGACCACGGTAACAAAGTACGAGTCCTGACACACATGTAGGCTTTCGTGCAATGGAAACAGTCACTTTCACTCTTCAGTCACATATGGTAATGATGTCATAAAGGACTAGAAAATTTTAAGAGACTTATGTATATAGAATTGTCTAACTTACTAAGGCTTTTCACATGTATTACTCCAGCAACTACCTTAAAAAGCAGAGTTCCTTTACCTCAGCAGAGTTGACATTCTTTGTATATTTGGGGGACTGTCCTGTGAATTGTAGGATGTCTAGCATGACCGGCCTCTGACCACTATCCATCTGTAGCACCACTCTGGCTGTGACAACCAAAAATGTCTCCAGATGTTTGGGGACAAAGCTGCCCCTGGTAAGAATCACTTCCACTTGTCATTTTCTCCAGCCTCTCTACTTGCCTTCACCTGGCAAGCTCGTACTCATCCATTTCACGGCTGACTGAGACAGCACCTCCTCCTGGAAGCCTTCCCTGCTCTCACAGACACAGTCGTGTCTGCTTCTCTGGCCTTCTTCACCTTCTGCCCGTTCACCTGGATCATGCGCCTGGCACACTTCATGACACTAACTTGGTCTTCCATAGACTGTGAGTCCCTTAGGGACGCGGCCCACTTACTGTTGCCTTCCCATGCCCATGCACAGCAGGTGAATCATATCCAGAAGACATGAGAAGACTCCCTGGGAACAAAGGAGGGCCAGTAACTTGAGCACCACTGTGCTCTGGAGGAAACAGAGGTCAAGGCAGTTAACCAACTTCCTTGTCCAAGGTCACAAAGCTAGTTAAATTGTTGAGCTGCTTTTCCTTCCTCAGATTCTCTGGATTCCAAGTATTTGTCTCCATCACCACCCAGGCCAAAGTCATTATTTCTCACTGGCTGCCTGTAGCAGCAACCACCTGCTCTCCACGCATCAGCCTGGTGGTCTTGAGGAACCCAAGTCTCCAGGTCGTAGCTCTAACTTTCCCACCTGTCCATCCATCTCCACTGCCCCCATCTCTCCCCACCCCCTTTCTCTGGTGTCCTTCCTGTTCCATATGTAGGACAGCTCCCTCCCACATCAGGGCTTCAGCACATTTAACTTTTCTGGACTGTTCTATCCCTTCTTTTTACCTAATAAACTCTTCTCTTCCTTCTGCTCTCAGTTCTAAGGCCAGTTTCTCCTTCCCTCACAGCATGGACTAGATCAAGTCCCCTTGCCAAAGGCCCCCATGCCCCTGTATCTTTCCTTCATAGCACTTACCCTGACCTATGACTACTTACTTGTGACTTTATGTGTTTCATATCTATCTCGGCCACCCTTCCTCCGAAACTGAAGCTTGTGATGAGGGGTCTATGCTTATTTTGCTCACTGCTGTTACAGCGTTACAGTGCACAGTAGGCTGGCACATAGTAGGAACCCAACAAACATTTATGGAAGGAAGGAGTGGAGGAGAAAGGAAGGAAGCAAGGGGAGAAAGAAGGCAGAAGTAGGAGAAAGGAGGGAGGGAAGAGGATCATGCAAAGCTGTGATGGGGGACGGGCAATGTGTAACACACAGAGTCACCACTGAGAGCTGATGTGTGGTGGCAATCTTAAAGAAGATACCAATTTTCTCTCCCCTTTGGCAAGAATGCCCAGACCTGGTTCCCCTTGTAAGCCATCTACTCATCTAATCTATAATGTAAGCAACTGTTGTTTGGAATCGTCTACACACGAAAAGACTCAGAAATTGATAGAGCCTGTGATCTTTCAAAGAAATGACATTTATAGGATGACACTGAGATCAGGCCTCCTTCCTGCCTCAGACAGAGAAGGCCTTTGAAGGTGGTGCAGCCCTCTGGCAGGTTGGCACTGGTAGGGGAGACTATGAAAAAAGGGAATTGGGGCCAGTAAAGAACTGGAGGGCTTCCCAGGTGGCACTAATGGTAAAGAATCTGCCTGCCAACGCAGAAGACACAAGAGACATCAGTTCGATTCCTGGGTTGGGAAGATCCCCTGAAGGAGGATACGGTACCCCACTCCAGTATTCTTGCCTGGAGAATCCCACAGACAGAGGAATCTGGCCAGCCATGGTCCATACAGTCCAAAGAGTCGAACATGACTGAAGCAACTTAAAGTGAAAGTGAAGTTGCTCAGTCGTGTCCGACTCTTTGCGACCCCATGGACTGCAGCCTACCAGGTTCCACCATCCATGGGATTTTCCAGGCAAGAATACTGGAGTGGGTTACCACTCCCTTCTCCAGGAGATCTTCCCAACCCAGGGATTGAACCCAGGTGTCCCGCATTGTAGGCAGATGCTTTACCATCTGAGCCACCAGGCAAGTCCCTAGCAACTTAGCAAGCACGCAAAGGACTAAGGTGTTGGAGAACAGCAGAGGCCACAAGGGGGTGCCACCTCTCCCCCTTTCCTTCGTACTTCCTCTGTGATCAGAGATGAGACTCAAGAATTCAACTTGTTCCAGGGCTATAAGACAAGTCTGGTTCTCAGAGAAATGAGTGCTTCAGAACAGCCTGACATTCTGCGGCTGAGTCTCCTCTGGCCCCTGTACTTCTTCCTTCCCTTTTAGGAGGCTCACACCCCATCCCCATCTAGATTTCTAGACTTTAGAAATCTCTACCTGTGATCATTAATACTATGTGGCACCTTGGCTGGGCCATGGCACCCAGATTTATATCAGATACTGGTCAAGATGCTGTTGAAAAGTATTCTTTAGATGTAATTAACACTGAAATCAAGCAACTCGATGGAAAGCAGTTCATCCTACATCATGTAAGAGGGCCTCCTCCAATCATTTGAAGGCTGAAAGAAAGAAAATGGAGATTCCCCAAGGATGGAGGAATTCTGCCTCCAATGTGAGCCAATTCCTTAAGATAAATCTCTCTATATATGTACCTGCATATGATTGGTCCCATCTCTCTGGAGAACCCTGACAAATATGCCACTCCTTCTAATCACAATGCATGGCTCTGGCTCTGCCTCCCCTGGGCTTGCTGGGACAATCTGATTAACTATTTCTGGCTGCAGCATTATTAGATATGAACAGACTCAGAGATTACTCCTCCAGGAGAATATGTATTGTAACTGGTGCCTACAAGTGTGATTTTAATATCACATCTTCCCAGACAAGCAAGGTGAATGAACATTTGTATGTCCATTTTTTTTAAAAAACTGAGGATGTAAGTTTCAAGCAGGTAAAGTGGAATGTCCAATTTATATGTCTGGTGTCAGCAACTTGAATCCATGTGGGTCTGTTCAGATCTGTGCTGTTTTGAGAACTGTGTTGATCAGCTTGGAGCCAGAGTCTTCACACTGCAGACTCTAACGCTGGGATCCTGAGACACAGCACTGGGCAAGAGGGAGAAGTTGAATAAAGTGGGAGAAAGAACCTGGATTTTGATTGACTCAGACATGGTTTGAGCATCCCTACAGAGCTGCAAACTCCCTGTGGGATTGTGGGCAGTTATTTCATCCCTCTTGGCCTCAGTTTATCCAGTGAGGGGACTAGAGTAACTAAATGACTGATTTCTAGGAATTCTCTCTCTTACATAGCTTCCCACGATTGGGGTTTTATTGTTGTTGCTCAGTCACTGTGTCTGACTCTTTTGAAATCCCATGGACTGTGGCCCACCAGGCTCCTATGTCCGTGGAATTTCCCAGGCAAGAATATTGGAGTGGGTTGCCATTTCAGGGGATTTTCCCAATCCAGGAATCAAACCCTTGTCTCCTGCATTAGCACAGATTCTTTACTGCTGAGCCATCTAGGAAGCCCCATGAGTGGGGAGAAATGGCCAAATACCCAGAATAAAACTAACCCAAGGAAAGCACAGTGGTTTCTGATGTGTGCGCTACTGTTATTGTTGCTGCTGTCATTACCACTTCTTTCTGATGCCAGGGTCTGTTTTGAGTTTTTCCACCCTTGACACCTGTGTCTGACACGTCTCTCCAGCGCATAATGAGCTTTCATTCAAGCCACTGATCAATAGCAGGAACCAGCAGGTCTGTTTCCCCTGCTTGTCTTCTCTATCTTTAATCGGCCAAGATAGATTAGGCTATTTCCAAGGTCACTCAATATTCGAGGAAGAGAATGGAAAGATATCTGACGGGCAGTTCATAGAACAAGTCTGCACACAGACAAGCAAGACGAGAGCTCGGCTGTGTGTTCTGTGACAGACGTAATTTACATCAAGGTCAGAGAGGATATATCTTCCTGCGGAACCTTCCTCTACGTCATAGTTGCTGGCTCACCCATCAGCTACCAAGTCAGGGTCCTCCCTAACGGAATGCCGACCTATAAACAAAGGACCAGCATTACCAGCCCAAAGGTGCTGTGTAATTTCACGGTCTGAGGGGTTCCTTGCTATGCAATCTGCTATATTGGCTTTTTGAAACATTCATCACAGGGCTAACGTGCAGGACATTCACAGAGCCCCTTTCCCTGCCAATGGAATCCTGATATTTTGGTTGGAATAGCTGACACCTAACCTCTTGATGGGCACCTATACTCACCCAATCAGCTCTGGACAGTGCTTGTAAAGAAAGAATCTGTCCCACGTTCACCTCTGAAGACAGGCATGGACGTTTCCTGGTTCAGGAAAACAAACACAAGAAGTGTGATGTCACCACATTCCCTCAGTGATTTAGGAGGAAACTGGAAATGTGAAACACAGAAGATCAGAAGTGAACAAGGCTTTTCATCGTGAACCTGAAAGCATTGGTTCAAAAACCCAGGCTGAAATACAGGTAACCGACTCAACAGACACGACTGAGCAAGCTCCGGGAGTCGGTGATGGGCAGGGGAGCCTGACGTGCTGCAGTCCATGGGGTCACAAAGAGCCGGACACGATTGAGTGACTGAACTGAACCGAACTGGGGGAGGATCTGCCTCGACTCTTGCTCTCGACTTAATTGTGTCCTACATTGGTGTCCTAACCTCCAGAATCTCAAAATGGAAGCATCTTGGAGTTAAAGCTGTACATTTCAAGGGTAATTATATTAAAACAAGGTCATTAGGATGAATCCCCACTTGATATGACTGGTGATCCTATCAGAAGAGAAAATCTGGACATATTTACACACAGAGGGAAGAGGAGAGAGAGGAGGAGACAGACAAACACAAGGAGACTCAGGGAGGAGACGACCATCGATAAGCTAAGCAGAGAGGATGAGGACAGATCCTTCCCCAAAGGCTCCCAGAACCAACCCTGCAGATGCCTTGATTTTGGACTTCCAGCTTCCAAAACTAGGAGAAAATTCATTTCTACTGTGTAAGCCACCCAATCTGTGTTACAGCATCCCCAGAAAACTCATAAAACTCCCCAAAGACATTGAAGTAATTGCCAAAGAACTAAAGAAGTAGAGTCAGATGTAGGTTTCTCTCTCTGAACAGGTTTATTCTGCCAACAAAAGTGGTCAGTGTTTCAAATCACATGCTTTCCAGAGGGGAAAAAACTCTAAATATGACATACATAAATGTGAGAGAACAAGAGAAGAGAAAAAGAGAGAGACTTTCTCCTGAGCCTTTATTTTTCTATGATTCTCTAATGTTGTCAAATCTGACTCTGTAAACCACAGTAGCTTCCAGGAGTAGACCCTGGGTATTGTTAAGGCATTTATTCATTTATTCATTAATCCTACAAATATTTACTGAATGCTCCCTGGATTCCACACACTGTTCTAGAAAATGAGGGTACAGTTATGAAAAAAAATCACCGCTGTCACTGAGCTTATTTTCTAGGAAGGGAGACAGATAATAAATAAGAAAGTATATAAATCATATGTTAGGCAGTGATACAAGCTATGGAGAAAAATAAAGTAGGGAAAAGGAATGGACTGTGGGGAGTTGTCAGTTTATACAGAGTGGACAGGGCACACTGATTATTGACTCAACATGTCTCTGCCCTGTTCTCATCCTTCCAGGGTCAGTTCTCAAGGGGCTGGAACCTTGCTACATTTTCCAGATTCCCTTGCAGCTAGGGCTGGTTAGGTTCTGCCAATGGGAGGCACCAGTGGAAAAGAGAAAGCAGTATTCTTCCTGGTTCCAGTGGTGCTTCAAGCAACCAGGGTCAAGTAGGGGGCTCTTGGGTCCCTGATCAGACACAGTGATTCATTAACAGCATCCATGCCGCAGTTAGCGACTCTGATAACATCAAGTGGAGGTCTCTTCAAGTGCCCAAGCACCAATGGAAGTGACCAGTCTGGCCCTCCTGCAAGGCAATGGTGGTGGTGGGTCCAGCAGCTGCCTGCTCTGTGGCACTGGGAGCATGGGCTCTGGGTTACACCATTTCCCCTTTCCTTGTCCCGCCCTCCTCAGCCCCTAATGTCTACACAAGCCCTCCTATCCCTTCTGCTCCTCCAATTGAAAACCAGTCTCCTCTATTAAATTCTGTATGAAATATCTAGTTGTTCCTATGCTTCTGACCAAACACTAACCAAGGAAAAATGTCTTTCTGATAAGGTGACATGTGAGTAGGGACTTGAAGAGAATGGAATAGTATTTGTGATGACCTAGAGGAAGAGCATTCCAGGCAGAGGGAAGAGCAGGTGCCAAGGTCCTGAGGCAGGAGCATGTCTGGTTATTTCAGGGAAACAGCAAAGAAGCCAGAGGAATTAGAATGATGAAGGGAGAGATGAGCAGAAAGCAAGATCAGAAAGAGCAAATGGTGAGGCCACTAAGATGATGTTATTACCCTAAAAAAGATTTCAAGATTTCTTATTGACTATGGGCTTCCCTGGTGGCTCAGATGGTGAAGAATCTTCCTGCAGTACAGGAAACCCAGGTTCAATCCCTGGGTCAGGAAGATACCCTGGAGAAGGGAACTCACCCATTCCAGTATTCTTGCCTGGAGAATTCCATGGATGGAGGAGCCTGGTAGGCTACAGTCTATGGGGTGGCAAAGAGTCAAACATGACTGAGCGACTAACACTTTCACTAACTATGTGGGAAGACAGAGAATGACAAAGCTGAAGAGACATCGGTCCCCAGTATGGGCCTGTCTCAACATCATAAAATGGAGAAACTGTGGGAATTGTGATTTAGAAACAGGGTTGGCAAACTACAGCCCATAGGCCAAGTTCAGCCCACCACTTCTTTTTATAAATAAAGCTTTATTGACACACAGCCATACTCATTCTTATATATTGCATAAGGTGGCATGTACATGCCCATGGTAAAGATAAACAGTTGCAACACAGACCATATGGCTCACAAAGCCTGAAATATTTACTCTCTCCTTAACAGAAAAAGTTTGCCAACCTTGATTTAGACAGTCATCTTACGATGAAGTGGAGGTGATTTCAGAACAGGAAAATTACCATGTATGGTTAGTCAAAAAAACTGTGTAGCTTTGACCTACATAATGTAGAATCTTGGCATAAAGTGAGTAGAAGGATGATAAGATAAAAACCTCCAAGTACATCACAAAATTGTTGACCTAAAAGCAGTCTCGATATTGTCAGGAAAGTATTAAAGAGCATCAGGCAGGGATGGCATCACCGTCTCGATGGACATGAGTTTGAGCAAGCTCCGGGAGTTGGTGATGGACAGGGAAGCCTGGCGTGCTGCAGTCCATGGGATCAAAAAGAGTCGGACACCACTGAGCAACTGAACTGAACTTGAGGCAGCGACTGAGTCAATGGTGGGGGTAGGGGGGTGGGGAGGAGATGAAAGTCAGTCAGTGACATGATGTCTAGAGTAAGATGGTGTCTACTTACAATAATTATGAATGAAACGGAAGCCCGGGTCCAATATGTGATGGAAATTCAGGAATGCTGGACAAGAGAGTTCCAGAGTTTTAGAAATCTGATCCTAATCCTAAACCCTGGGCTGGGGGTGGGGGGAATGGGGAGAAAGGGATGCACAGCCAGCTCTCACTTGATCCTCCTGCCCCATTCCCTTCTCCCATGAGCACCACGCCCCCCTCCACTTCATCCTTCCTTCCTTTTGCTGAAGTTAACGCCCTACTCTGAGAACTGGAGCAGAAGAGTAAAACACATCTTTGGATATGGAAATTTAGCTCCTCATTTTCTTAAAATGTACAGAACCATAAACTAACATTTGCATTTCACTGTCTCCAGAGTCCCACAGGCCTTGATGAGCCAAGAGGCAGTTAACACAAGCATTCCTGGGGAAACTCAGTTTTTCTATTGGCAAATAAATCTTTTTATATTAAGGTGAAACAATAATAATCATTTTAAACAATCATGTGGAGTGTGATTACAAAATAGCTCATTTGGAAAGAACATTATCAGCCTATGAGATCCTGGGAGACTCTAAGACGGAAGGTGATACAGATAAAAACCAACTGTTTGGGGGCTTTGTTATTTCCACAGCACGTGAAGGCAACATTCACACTTTTAATACCATGATGGAAAAACAATGCAAATTCTGCAAATTCTGATTAAATAAAAACTGAGAGCACTTGCTACAGACAAACCCAACATCTCTCATATCCTTGCTGCCATTGAGGAAAAAGTGTCGGAGATGTTTCCAGACTCCTGGGGCTCTTCACACACTGCTCAGCTCTGTGCTCTCCCATTCTGAGCACGCGCCCTTCATGCACTGGGTAATAGTAAGGTTTGCTAGCAAATGCAAACAATTACCTTGTGCTGTGCTCCACTTACTTGCTATTTACTCAGGGTTTCTGGAAAGCAGAATTCCATCTGGTGCCGTCGAAGTCATGCGGAGCTCACTTCAATGGTGAGTTTTTCAGAAGAGCATAACTTCCCTCACTTGGGCTTATTGGTAACATGTCGACCCTGAATTATTCAATTGTCAGAGGGCTCAAATGCACTGACTGTTGTTGCCAAGGTACATGAGTGCTAACCCGCTTCAGTTGTGTCTGACTTTTATGACCCTGTGGACTGTAGCCCGCCAGGCTCCTCTGTGCATGGGATTCTCTAGGCGAGAATACTGGAGTGGGGTGCTATGCCCAGCTCCAGGGCATCTTCCTGACCCAGGGGTTGAACTTGCGTCTCCTATGTCTCCTGCACTGGCAAGCAGGTTCTTTACCACTAGCACCACCGTGCTTCTTCTGAGTGTGGACAAACTCCAAGGATCCGAGAGAAATAACTAGCACCCATTCATTCAACAAACAGTACTTGAACCTCTTCCTTGGACCAGATGCTGTTCTGAGTGATAAAGATGCAATGGGAGAGAACAGGCAGGATCTTGCCTGTATGGGACTTCATATCCAATGGAAATAGGAAAGATAGGTCATCATCGAATCAATGGTTTTATGAAAAGACATATGGAAACTGTTTCCTTCCCAGTACAGCAACTATCCCAATTAATATTATTTACACAAACACAAATATCATTCATCCTTATTTCATAACAAAATTATAGGTAATTCTGTGCAAAGCCATTATCCAAATTATGAATTCTTGGCATCTGAACTAGTACAACTTAACTCCTAACTACACTGGTAAAGACTGTGTCTCCTCTTTGACAATGTCCATCTGTGAACATTCCTTCAGCTCAGGCAGGTCTCTTTCTACGACCACACACATCAGGCTTGCTTCTGTACAAACAGTAACTGTGAGTGCTTGGAGGCTATATTCTTATTCTCGTTAACCTTTTCCATCTTCATGTCCCTCAAGAACCCACTGTGATCTGGTTTCCATCTCTGTTGTGCCAGCTGACTATTGCCAAGTTTATTAATGAATTTCCTGTTACTCAATAAACAGACAAGTGTCATTGCTCAGCTTCCTGATCTTCTCACCTGCATTCAATAGAGTCGACCTCTGTCCTATCCCTGTCTTCCACAACTCTACTCTTAAGGTTTTCCCCTTACCTTCTTTGTTTCCTCTGTTCACTAATCCTCCTTTACATTTTGATATCCCTAAGGATATCTCTACAACCTCTTCTTCTGGCTTCATACTCTGTCTCCTGGCTCCCATATGACCATCATTATGCCAGTAACTTACAAATTTATATATCCAGCTCATGCCTTTCCTCTGAGCTGAAGAACAGCATGCTCAGTTGTCTACTTGACATTTCCCCATATACCACAAGTACCTCAAAATCAACACATCTAAAATTAAACTCTTGATCTGATTCTCAACTCATTTTTCTCCAAAGTCCTCTGTCTCTAGGAATAGCCCCACCAACTGTTACAAACCAGAAGCTTCAAGGACAATCGTCCTCCTTTTTTGTCTACAACATCCAAATTAATGTCAAGAACCATTGGTTCTACTTCCTAAGCATCTCTAGGACCCACCCAAAGCTTTCCACATCTACTACAACCACTCAAGTCCAAGCCAACATTTTCTTTTTCCTGGAACACTGCAAAAGCCATTTTCCATCTTTACCCCTTTTCAATCCATTCTCCATATTACAACCTGAGTAATCTATTAAAACACAAATCTAATAATATTGCTCCTCTGTGTGAAATCCTTTAGTTACTCTTGATTGCTCTTAGACTAAATCCAAAATCCTTAAACTGGTCATGGCTGATCAGGTACCTGCCCATGGTTTGCTGTTCAACAAAACTGACCTTTTACTTCCTCAGCCATCTATTGTCCAGCTTCATAACCTTCAGCATCAGTGCTTCCAATGAATATTCATGACTGATTGGGATTGACTGGTTTGACCTCCTTGCTGTCCAAGGGACTCTCAAGAGTCTTCTCCAACACCACAGTTCAAAAGCATCAATTCTTCTTGAGTGCCTAAGAAGGCGCTCAACCTTCTTAATGGTTCAACTCTTACATCCATACATGACTACTGGAAAAAACATAGCTTTGACTATACGGACATTTGCTGGCAAAGTAATGTCTCTGCTGTTTAATACGCTGTCTAGGTTTATCTTAGCTTTTCTTCCAAGGAGCAAGCGTCTTTTAATTTCATGGCTGCAGTCACTTTTTTGAATGTTGGGTTTTAAGCCAGCCTTTTCACTCTCTTCTTTCACCTTCATCAAGAGGCTCTTTAGTTCCTCTTTGCTTTATGGTTTGGATGTATTCCTGAACATTTAGATACTTGTAGTTATGGAATCAAAATCATATAATACTACGCATTCTACTATTTACTCAATTATTTGTGTTTTATACAGACGTAACCCACTCAGTAGGGACAGACACAGTTTAAAGGATTCCAAGGCCTTTGGTTTATGTATTCTATTTTCCAGGGCCACAGCAGTTTAAAATGCACAATGCTGCTTTAGTCGACTAACAAGAACAATTTTGTCCACTTCCCAGAAACTGTGGAAGAAATGGGATCTGTTTTTGTTTTGTTTTGTTTAAGAAAGAAAGGTTAAAAGTCACAGAAAAAGGAATTGTGTTCCTTAGGAGCTGAAACAAGTGCATGCCCTAAGAAGTCAAAGGAGGAACCTAAACATCCTAATAAGTCTTAGGAAAAGGGATCATGAGGGGATTTATAAAAGGTCACAGATAGGACACTGGAAGACAAGACCAGGTCTCACTTGGAGACCAAATGGATAGGTTTGGTCAGTCAGACCTAGAGGGTAAGTCAGACCTAGGCGGTAAGTAAGAACAGAGAGATAGTCAGTGTTAATATCTCTGGGTCCATGCAGCCAAGACTGAGGTCTCTCAGAGCACCAGGGCTCTGATGCATTACTCAGTGATGGAAATGTGTCCAGTGCTATTTCTGAGATTGAGGACAAAGAAGCAGCCAAGGCAGGGTTCCTGCCTTCAAGAACTCAGACTCTATGTAATGCAGACAACTTTTAAAAAGTGGCTTAGGAAGAGAATCCAAGGGCAGCTCAGGTTACCACAGCCTACCATGAAGAACAGGAGGTGTAGGGGCCAGTACAATGCAGCACTGGGGCACAGAGTGTGATCCCTGCTACTCCACGATTTTCCTGACAACCCAGAGCAGATGTGCTCCTCAAGCAGAGGACTCAAAATAGCAGAGCTGGAGCAAGACCCAAGGGCAGAACCAGAAAACACAACTTCAGAAATATTGATGGTATCAGTTAAGGGGCATAAAGCCACATATTTCAGCAAACTAAACCATCAGGAGACACAGCCCTCAAATTGCCTTCCTATGATCAGCCTGTTTCTAGAAGGAGATGGCCACCAGCAAGAAAGCACGCCAAAGCAAAGGCAGAGCCTAATCAATGAACGACCCACACAGCCCAGAGTCAGAGCCAGTGACGGGCTTCTCACTGCCTCTCTGGGGGTAAAAGACTTTCCCTGTCCCATGTGAGAAGACTGTGTTGTAATTGCTATAACTAACTAGACATAAGTCCAAGTTCATCGTTGGGTAAAACTCTACGGAAGACTGCTTAGATTCTTCTCACACCAATTCCTTTATGTGTTTCCCCATAAAAGAGCCATAAAAAAGAAGGAAATCCTACAGTTCGTGACATCACAGATGAACCTGGAGGACACCATGCAAAGTGAAATAAAGCCAAACAGAGAAAGGCAAATGGTTTACAATCTGAATCTAAAGAAGTCAAACTCATACAACCAGAGAGGAGAATGACAGTTGTCAGGAGCTCAACAGTCAGGGAAAGGGAAGAGGTTGGTCAAAGGGTACAAACTTTCAAGTTTAAGATAAAAAAGTTCCAGGGATCTAATGTACATCATGGTGACTATAGTTAATAATGAACTGTACATGCAAAATCTGCTAAGAGAGAAGATCTTAAGTGTTCTCTTCACAAATAGGTAACTGTGATGTGACTGGTGTGTTAATCAGCTTGATGCGGGTAATCATTTCACATAAATGTATGTCAAAACATCAGACTGTATACCTTAAAAATAAAATCATACTGCACAATCTAAATTTTAAAATAAGTTTAAAAAACGATATTCAAGAGGACAGCTATGAGGCAAGTAGGAACTCTACACATCACTTCAGAACTGCCCCATTGTGGACCCACTGCCTCTGGGACATACACTCAGGGCATCTTGTCCACTGGTTGGATGTGAACACCAGGAATCCTCCCACACTGTGTGCTGTGCTGTGCTTAATCGCTCAGGCATGTACAACTCTTTGCAACCCCGTGGACTGTAGCCCTCCAGGCTCCTCTGTCCATGGGATTCTCCAGTCAAGAATAACGGAATGGGTTGCCATGGCCTCCTCCAGAGTATCTTCCCAACCCAGGGATCAAATCAAGGTCTCCCGCATTGCAGGCAGATTCTTTACTGTCTGAGCAGGGAAGCCCATGAATACTGCAGTGGGTAGCCTATCCCTTCTCCAGGGGGTCTTCCCAATCCAGGAATTGAACCAGGGTCTCCTGCATTTCAGGCAGATTCCTTACCAGCTGACCAGGGACACCCCTCCCCCACAATACTCCCCAGGAAATGGACTGTGTGCCCAGCTTGCTTCCTCCTGCCACTTTACATCAAAATCCCACCTGTGTTTGCATCTTATTTACTGAGGCTGTCATAGGCCTCTACTGAGCAGCAAGGAAGTCTAGAGAAGTTGGTATTTGACTTCCCCTCTTGGATAGGACATGTTCATATTGTGAATATTCTCCAAAGACTTTGTAGAAAAGTTTGCGTGGCTACAAAATAGAGCAAATGTCTGTACCACACATTGGTATATCTCTCCAACCTTTCAGTTCACCAGGCCCACAGCCAACCAGGGTCGGGGTGGGGCAGGAGGACAGAAACCACCCAGGACACAGGTGAGGACAAAGTGTCAGGTTTTACTGAGTCTGCACACATCTCCCCACGTGCATTTCCCTTCTTCTCATCTCTTATCCGAGGTTCAAGTCAAGCTTCAGCCTCAGATGCTGCCATGGAATGATGGATAAAACCGAGTCTCTAAATTATTGTCTGTGGAGAACAAACCTATGCTCGTTTTAAAGAGCTGTTATCTGCCCAGCACACAATAATGATTAACTAACAATTGTTATTCTGATTTGCCAAGTACACCGAGACTTCCCCAACCCCACCGCAAAAAAAAAAAAAAAAAAATGCATATAGTTCTAACAATGATAACAATATTAGAGGGCAAACAAACTAGACAAGTTCCAAAGGATATCAAAGGCTATTTTTCAGATAACAGCAGGCTGAAAAATAGGTCATGTTGGCAAGACAAAGAAACTTAGAATTAAACCAACCTACTAAAATGAATCTATACTGTTAATATCACAGAGATGTTATTTGATTCTTTTGCTATATATCATGAAATCAAAATTAATGATTAGCAACCAGGATAGAAGGGTCAAACTGCTTAGGTAAAATGATATCTGTAATATCAGACAAGTTCTGATACTGTAATGAAATCAGTCCAAAAATGCCCAAGTAGGTATTTATATTTACCAAAAATGTAATACACAGAGCAGTGAACTGCTTTATGTGGAACCACTGCAATAAAAACATGAAGGAATAAACTATATCAGGAAAGGTAGTTGTAATTTTGCAAATAAGTTTTTCTAGGGGAAAAATGTCTCAGAAAAAAAAATTTTTCCCCTTAAAACTAACCTATTACTTAAAATGCAGCAATTTTACTTTACTGTCTTAACAGTTCCAAAGATACAACCATAAGCCTCTAATATCCACACTGATGTTATGATTCTGGGTAGATATACTATGTATAAATTCCAAAGCCATACTTCATGTGTATTATGAAATAAAACATAATATAGATTCTATTTTAGGTGAAACTTTGTTTTTTAAAAAATAAGTATACTATAGAAACTGGGCCCTTGACACATGAGATGGCAACCAAGAATTTTATTTCAGAATTAAGTTCTTAAAGTCTAAAGTGGGCTATGCATACAAATTCAAACTAGGAATGGATTTCTCTGAAGTGAACTTCTCAAGTGACTAAAAATACTTTGATCGAAATAAATATCTTAAGCTTTAAAAACATGTCTCAGTTTCAGAACTGCCAAAAAACTTAGAAAATTTAGGCATTCAGTCCTCATAGTTTCTTAAAGGGCCATTTCATGAAAAGATAGCCCCTTCCAAGAGTGGCGGCTGTCAGGCTGGATCTGCGCCCGCTGACACCCAGCAGCTGCCTGCCTCTCGGGTCAGCACCACCTGGCTTGTCAGTAGCAGGAGAGTCCCAGACACCAATGCGTCCTCATAAAAGGAACGCAGCTTCGCACTTCTCAAATTCTAGCAAAAACCTTCCAAATAAATTCAATACACTGCACCATAGGAAGTCACCCATCCACCTCTTTCCTACCTCTGTTGACCTGGAGTCTCTGCTGGATCCATAAGAGTCACTTTCATTATGCAAGGAACATTCTCCCACCTCCAGCTGCCACTGTCATCACCTGCAGAGACAGAGATGAATGAGAAAGGTAGATGCACCCCAAGGAGGTGATTTCCCTGATCCAGGTGCTAATCACATTGGTGACATTTAGCCTGGACAGAGAAGAATGACACTCAGAGCTAGGGGAGAGAGCGCCCTTTATTTGAAGGTTTCCAGGCAAGGAGAGCTGGTCCTGGATGAAACACTGAAAGTTCACCCCAACTTGGCCCACTCTCTTCCCCTCCCTCAAGTGCTGCTGGTTCTCAAAATGCTTCTTGCACAGAATATATAAGCCATTGGTTTTCCATTTGTAAAATGGTGATATCAATATTGCAATGTTTAGGTTTGTTAAAGGAGATTCTATAGGTAGCCAGGTTCATAGAAGTGCTAAACTAGTGTGTGATATCTTTCTTTTGTATCAGGACAGATGGTATCAACACTGTACTACTGATTACGTCTTCCAGGTGTGGTTCTAAACTAAATCTAACAAGCCTAGCTAATAGGAGTCATTAAGAGCATCATCTACTTGCATGAGCTCTGGAGCCAGGAGTAGATGAGTGAGAACACTGGCTTGATCCATTTGTGTAGGTATGATCCTTTTACCTCTTACTATGCACCAAGCACTGTGGTGAGGATTTAACACATACACACACGCACGCACAAACTCATTTAACGTTTGCATTGAATCTGAGCATCCAGGTGTTAGCACCCAAAGTGGGGCTGGGGGGAGGAGAGCAGGGAAGAAATAAAGGCTTCCCAGTGCTCCTCAAATACCATGTAGACAGCTGTCTACTCCATCCACATGCAGGACTCTCTTGAAAAGCAGATTTGAAAAGCAGATTGAAAAGCAGATCTAGAAAAGAAAAGATCCCCAAGTGGGATCATCATCCTCAACAAAAAGCACACTGCACCCCTGTGCGCCCCTCCTGAAGAAGAGTGAACAGTTCTATCTACATCTTCCCTCCAACCTGATCTGGCAGCTGGAGCAGGTAACATTTTCATTTTTCTTAGACTAAGTTTTTTCAAGTGGAAAGCAAATGTTAGATGATGTCCGCAGTGCCTGAAATCTCTAACACTGTCCACAGTGACTCAAATCAGCGTCACACAGTCACAAAGCACAGAAGTCCATCTGAGCCAGCTCATGAGAGAGGAGCTCACCATGGTGTGGTCCAGGCTAGAATCGGGAAGAGGTCCAGCCCCAAGGAAGCCCCGAGGCCATTCTACCAGGGAGTCTCTGCTTTTATCTGGGCCTCATTCTTGTTCTCTTTGTTCTATCCACCTGAGCTCCCCATCTCTAATCTCCCTCTCTTTTTCATTTTTCATGACCCTGATACCAGCAGCTTGCACACCAGTTTACACATTTTCTTCCTGAGGGCATTCCCTGACCTTCTGCCCCCACTATTAGCTGGAGCATGTCTCCACCTCCACACCAGCCAGCCTGGACTGGGTTGACCAGTCACCATCTTTTTCCCTTCTCCTTTCGTCTCCACCAACTGGCAAGGATACAGTTTCCATTGCTATTTAAGCCTGCGGACAGAAACTGATCTCTCCTCTCAAACTTTTCATTTAAATGGAGGTGAAAAGTCATCCTAATATGTACTTACTATGAAGAGTTGCTCCTATAAATGGAGTCCTGAATGGAGTGCTGAATGACAGAGTTAATAAAACATTGAAAATGAGGCATTTTCTCACCTGAGAAATTAATTGTTACAGCAAATTTAAGAAGGAGCTCTTGACATTCGATTCCATAATAAGTGTTTTATTCTCAAATTGTACCTCTGATTTATAAACTGCAGTGTGAGGGCCCATCAATGACCATGGGGAACATTTCTCTCCCTAAATACTGAAGTTTGATTTACGCCCATCAAGACTAAAACTAATTTATTTGGCTTACAATATAACTCCAAGTGCCTTGAATTTATGTTATTACAATTTTGGAAAAAAAAAAACTTTAAAAATAAATCAAAGCACTGCCCATCTTGACAAATACATATATCCCTGGAGATTTTGCACAGGTCAAGGGCCCAAGTTGTCACTATGAACGGCAGTTAGAGAAGATCCCACCTCACCCTCTCTGCCATGATTTAAACCAAGAATGTGAATAATAGAATACTTGTCTTGATTCCTTATAAATATTTTAGGACTTATTTTTCTCATCAAGGCTAAATGGGTAGCTATCCATCTCAAAAGAATTTTACTTGATAGAATGTGGAAAAAATAAATAAAAATTTAAAAATACACTAGAAAGTACGTGTATACTCTGTTTTCAACAAAAAGAGTTCTTAAAAAGTTCCAGTTGCATTAAAAATAGTTATTAGGTGTTGGTTCTCTCAGTTGAGTCTCAACTAGAAGTAGACGATGCACTTGCAATCAATACTCCTGGAGGGTTTACTTACAAAGAGGCAGATTAGGAAGGTGTAAGCACAGGGTAATCACACACAGTGGGTGGTGGCAGGCACCTGGGTTAGCAGCAGTGAAGCCATGTGCCCCAAGGCCAGAGGGACCAAGGGAGCGAACAGCTCGCAGACCTGGGAGGAGGGAGTCCAACAGTGCTCTGCCTTTACAGGGGCAGTGGCCTGGGAGGTGGGGGTACAGACCTGGTCTGAAAGACACTCACAGGGAGGAGTGGAGGAATAAAGACCTTGACCTCAGTCTTTGTTCTTCCTCCATTTTTATGGGGCAGGGCGGGGAAGGGGACCAGAACTGTCCACTGGCCAAAGTTATCTGGGATCCAGGGGATAGAAGAACCCACTGATGTGATGCAGAGGTCAGCCTTAGGAGACGGACAGCAGAGGAGGATGGGGAGTAGAGGGAGGGGCAGGGGGAAGATGCCAGCACCCCTACCGTGCTGTGCTCAGAGGACACACAGCTGAAGAGCAGCCCTGACCGACCTCCAACGGGTACACAGTCTGTCACAGGTGAGGGGGGTTAGGGAGAGATGGACTGGGGGTTTGGGATCCACAGAGGAACACTAATACACATAGGATGGATAAAAACCAAGGTCCAATGTGTATAATATCATATAAGAAACGAATCGCCAGTCCAGGTTCGATACAGGATACAGGATGCTCGGGGCTGATGCACTGGGATGACCCAGAGGGATGGTATGGGGACAGAGGTGGGAGGGGGCTTCAGGATGGGGAACACGTGTACACCTGTGGCGGATTCATGTGGATGTATGGCAAAACCAATACAATATTGTAAGTAATTAGCCTCTAATTAAAATAAATAAATTTAAATTAAGGAAAAAAAAAAAAAAAACAAGGTCCTCCTGTAGAGCAGAGAACTATAGTCAACATTCTGTGACAAACCATAATGGAAAAGAATATGAAAAATAATGTGTATGTGTACACACACACACACACACACATACATATAACTGAGTCACTTTGCTGTATAGCAGAAATTAACATAGTAAATCATCTATAGTTCCACAATTTTTTAAAAAAATTAAAAAAAAGAAGTACATGATCAGGGAGACAGAGTATGGGTGTAAGACAAACTGTAAGAGCATTGTGGGATTTTAGTAAAAGAAAAATCTAAATTCTCATAACATCCATCTTCTTTGCCTCTTCGGGAGCCCCTCCCTCTCTCTGGTGGTGCTCAAACTTTAACAGTGTATGAGTCACTGGTAAGGCCTGATGAAACGTGGATGACTGGGCCTGACGCCAGCATTTCTGATTCAGGAGTTCCGTGGTGAACCTTGAAAATCTGCCTTTCTAATAGTTTCCAGATGATGCTAAGGCTGCTGGTGTCCAGGGACCAGAGTTTGAGAACCACTGCCTTAAGGAAATGACCTGTCCTCCGAGCTTCAAACTGCAGGCCCTGAGGCTCCCATCAAGGCTGTCAACTTTCCACCTGTTCGCTGCTGGTCCACGGGCCAGGCCTGAGAAGCAAGCATGGCTCATCTCCCTGAACCCCACTCAGGGTCTGTCTGCAACCACATAAGTCTGCGTGAACAGAGATGACCTCAGGGGCCCCCCATCCCCCCTTTTTTCTCCTTCCCTGGAGACAGTCCCAGCTCTCACATGCTCACTACACTTTATTTACTCAGGGAATTTATGTTCAGGAAAGTCAATGCCAAGATTTAGCAACAAGGATATTCATCATATTATTAACTACCTAGATACCTAGTTACAAACATATGGTTAAAAGAAGTATAGTACATCCACACAATTGAATAACACAAAATCATTAAAAACTTGAATACAAAAATATATTCCTTGATATGGAATGATGTTCACAATACAGTAAGCTTATAAAAAGCAAGTCACAAAGCTATTTCTAGGATATTACCCTCTTTTAAAAATATATATGTGAAACAATACACTGTTGTATTAAAAGATTACTTCTAAGTGGGTGGAATGATGGGTATGTTTAATTTTCTTTTTTGTTTTCCTATCTATTCTTATTCTTTTTCAAGTGAGCATGTATTGCTTTTGCAATAAAAACTAGCAATAAAAGAAATTTCATTTTGAAACACATACTCCCGCCATTCTCATCCAGACTGTATCTAATTCAAAGGCTCAAAACATAAACATCTATATTAGTTCTATTATCTCAGACCTCCTTGACTCCTAAAATTCAGTATTAGTTATAATTAGGTTCTGTGGTATGTGACCTCAAACACAGATGAAAATGTTGGAATCAAGAGGGTTTTATTCCCTCCCATGAAATTTATAGAGATGAGCAGTTCAGTGTCAATATGAGAGCATACAAATTCCAAGGGACTCTGTCACCTCCCAGATATCCACTTCATTGTTGCTGGAACATGGCCTCTTTTGTAAGGTGCAGTGGTCATCAAATCCCTAATTCTAGCCAGCAAGAAGAAAGGGCACAGGGGAGGAAATACTCTTCCTCTTAAAGACACTTTCTTGAACTGTCCATACCCCTCTGCTTATATCCCACCCACTTCCTGGATCTTAGCCACAGGGCCACATGGAGCACAGGGGAGGCTGCTAAATGTCTTTATGGAAGGCATCTATATCTTCAACTCAATTTAGGAGTTCCATTACAGTGGGAGGATGAGAAATGGGTATGGGAGACTAACCAGCAGACTGTGCTATACCACGTAACATAAAAGGTAAGATCTAAATGATGATGTGGTACATATACACAATGGAATACTACTCAACCATAAAAAGAATGAAATAATGTCATTTCTAGCAACACAGATGGACATAGAGATTTTCGTACTAAGTGAAGTAAGTCAGAAAGAAAAAGACAAATATCATATGGTATCACTTATATGTTGAATCTAAAAAGAGAAAAAAGTGAAAAGTCACTAAGTTGTGTTCCACGCTTTGCGACCCCATAGACTGTGTAGCCTGCCAGGCTCGTCTATACACAGAATTCTCCAGGAAAGAACACTAGAGTGGGTAGCCAATCCCTTCTCCAGGGCATCTTTACAACCCAGGGATCGAACCCAGGCCTCCCACATTGCAGGCAGAATCTTTACCGTCTTGAGTCACCAGGGAAGCCCAAGAATACTGGACTGGGTAGTCTATCCCTTCTGCAGGGGATGTTCCAGACCCAGGAACTGAACTGGGGTCTCCGGCACTGCAGGCAGATTCTTTACCAGTTGAGCCACCAGGGAATCTAAAGTATGATATAAATGAACATATCCATGAAACCAAAACAGAGTTACAGACATAGAGTACAGACTTGTGGTTGCCAAGGAAGAAGGGGGCTAGGGGAAGGATATATGGGGAGTCTGTGAGAGAAGATGCAAATCATTATACACGGAATGGATAAGCAACAAGGTTCTACTGCATAGCACAGGGAAGTATATTCAAACAGCATCCGTCCTTCCAGTGAATATTCAGGGTTGATCTCCTTTAGGATGGACTGGTTTGACCTCCTTGCATCCAAGGGACTCTCAAGAGTCTTATCCAACACCACAGTTTGAAAACATCAATTCTTTGGCATTCATCCTTCTTTATGGTCCAACTTTCATGACCATACATGACTACCGGAAAAACCATAGCTTTGACTATATGGACCTTTGATGGCAAACTGATGTCGTTGTTTTTTAATACACTGTCTATAATAGACCATAATGAAAAAGAATATAAAACAGAATGTGTGAATCACTTTGCTGTATAGCAGAAATTACCATAAAGTTGTTAACCAACTATATGTCAATATTTTAATAAGTTCTGTTTTTATTTTTGTTTTTGTTTACTACTTAGTAACTCCTCAAAATAAAACACTCAAACTAAGAAATCTTTCTGAAGTATCTCCAGATGAACCTGGACATCAAGATTTCCCCTAAGTGTGTATCACTGAACTAATATTTTTCAGTGGTTTTATTTCACGGGTAGCTAGGGGCAAGGAAAGAGTGTTTAAGTTTGGAAGTGTTTGTAAAATATCTACTTTTCTTTCAGTGTCATGACTGAAGACAGCCTTCTTTCTGAGATGCTGGTCACCAGATGGTGTAGAGGCTCATCTCATGGAGAATTCTCTGAATCCACGCTGCCTGCATCTTATTTTAGACCTAACATCTGACATGAAGCTGATTTCCACCACAGATAGGGTCTGCTGGTCACTCCACCCCAGCCACATTGGTCTCCTTCTTGTCCATGGATGTGTTAAACAGCCCTGTGCCCTTAAACTTACTTACTCTATGCTTGGAATACTCAGATATTTACTTGGTTCACTGACTAACCCCTCCACCTCCTTGAGGTCTCTGCTTAAATGTCACCTGATCAGGAACACTTTCACTCTCCAGTCTATTTAAAATTGCAATTGCCTGCCTCTCCACCCAGCATTCTCTAGCTCCTGAGTCCTACTTTTTTTCCTTTGATTTCTCGATGTATGTTTTTGAGTATTTAATGTATGCCTCCCCAACAAGAAGGCAAACTCCAACAATGGCAGGGATCTTTTTCTCTATTAGACAATCCTTTTGTCCCCTGACCTAGAGCAGAGCCTGGCACATAAGTGATGCTCAGTAAACATTGAATCAATGAATGATCAAACAAATAAATCTTTAAATCCGAGGATCTCTGGCAAGTAAAATGACCAGAGTTGCAATTCGCTCCAAATCGGGCCGCAGTTTGAAGAACAAGGTAGAGGGCACCAGGCTACAGGCAACAGGGTCAGCTGGGAAGTGGCAACCCCGCCGGAGAAATGATACTGTTTGAACTCGGAATAATACACTTGACTATGAAGACAGATGGATGCAGAAAACTAATGGAAACATCCAACCACCAGGTCCTTGCTTCTCTCCCTAAACCTCGTCAAACTTCAGGTTTCGTTTAAGTAAAAGGAGGAGAGTAAGTCACAAATTTGCTGTAAAGATTAAATGACAAAATATACATGCAATAATATACATGTTATAGCATAGTCTCTAACAAAATAGGGACTCAGCTAACAGGAATTCTATTCTTGAGATGCCTTTTCTTTTTCTCCAGCTTCACTCTCATTTCTTCATCTTGAACAGCTCTTGCATCCACAATGGTATGTCTACCATATGAGGAAAGTAGGGAACAGACCCCTTATTTTCTTTCATCTCTAGTAAGACTGGGGTCCACCTTTACCATGAACTTTAAAATACTATCTATAGCAATGAAAAACTCATTCATCCAAGACGCTGAGCTGATTCAGGAAGCCCAGAATGGTCATGAGAGGGAAATAACTTTTTAAAGAAAATAATTTTTCTTCACTCATGCTCCACCTTGTTCCAAAAGAGATTTAAGGTTGCTTCTCCAAATGCACAGGCCACAGAAATATAAACTAAATTAAAAGGAAGAAAAATGAGACAAAAGGAAAATAAGGGGAGGAAGCATTTAGATCCATGAGCAAAGCCAGTAAACTCTCTAGGACTCTGTCGCTAAACTGGAACTGAGTTGTCCAGAGGCCAATATGTCAAGACAGCCACAGTGAGTTAGGCGATTCACAGAGTCTCTGAGGCTAAAGAATACCAGTGGTCAAGAAAAGCCCTTCACACAGAGGCCAGAGAAAGATGCCTCCCCTGGGCCCCCAGCAAGAAGACACTGAATAATATAACAAACACCATCCTTGGCAGCCCTCAGAACAGCCCTGAATAATCACGTCCTATTGGATACATTTTGCAAAGCCAGGATACAAGTTAGCATCATCTATACCTCAAGTGGTTCCCTTGAGGACTGGGAAATTGATGCTGCTATCGCATGCTGCTGGGCTAGTCAAGCGCAAGGGACTGAAACGCCAGGGGTCTTCCAGTCCAGAGGTTTTGAAGGTGTTTCTTGGATCCACTGGGTTCCGCAGGGGTGCCTCAGGAGAAGTGTGGGGGTTGGAGGAGCACTGAGGGGCCAAGGGGGCAGGGTCTTGCAGTCCACGTCCCCAGCTTCAAAGAGAGCAAATTCTGGAAACCACAATGGCCTCAGTCGAGTGCAGCAAATCAAGGAATGGACTTCAGAGTTATTTGGAGGTAAGGGAGTCTGGAGGAGGATTCAAACTCAAAGATAATCAATAGCTGTAGGACTTGGGGTAAATTACTTCACTTCTCTGTGCCTCAGTTTCCTCATCTGTCTAAAGGGGACATTAATAGGACCTACTACATAGGGTCAGTGGGAAAATTAAACTGCTTGACAAAGACAAAGTCCTGTGATACTGTGATTTTTCACAAACATAGCTTGGTCTTCATCCACAGCTCCCAGCTCCCAAAAGCCTTAGAAAAGAGCCACAGGAGCATCTTTAGTTTTGATATTTGGTCTCTTATCTTCAGTTCCTGAAGTGACTTCAGGGCCACAGAGGGGAAACGGATGTCCTGTATTTCACAACAAACCCCTTTCTACCACATCTGGGTTTGTGTTAATGAACTGGTTTTTAGAAAGCACCTAAGGATGGGGACTAGTTGCCAGGAAAACCAACCATGAAGAGGGGATTGGAGGTTTCAGTCCCTCCCCTGATTTCTGGGGAGGAGAGAGGCGCTGGAGGTTGACTCAGTCACTAGCAGCCAATGATGTAATCAATCATGCCTAAGTAATGAAGCCCCCAGAAAAACCCAGAAGGAGGAGCCGTGAAGAGCTTCCAGGATGGAGGAGGAGAACACTTTTCTCTGTGCCAGACCCCAGACTCCACGAGGACAGAGCTCTTTTATTCAAGAACTAACCCTGTGTATCTTTCCATTTGACTGTTGATTCCTACTCTTTAACATCCTTTGTAATAAGTTGATGATCAACTGAGTGAACGTGTTTCCTGAGTTCTGGGAGCCATTTCAGCAAGTTAATTGAACCCAACAAGGAGATTGTTGGGAACCTCTGATTTATAGTTCCCCACTGGTCAGAAGCACGGCTGATAACCTGGACCTGTGATTGGCATCTAATGTGGGGCAGTCTTTGGGGAACTGAGCCTTTAACTGTGGGATCTGATGTTCTATCCAGGAGTCTCCAAGTCATGTCCAACTCTTTGTGACCCCATGAACTGCAGCACACCAGGCTTCCCTGTCCTTCAATATCTTCTGGAGATATATCCAGGCATATAGTGTCTGAACTGAGTTGAACTGTAAAACACTCAGCTGGTATTGGAGCACTGTCTGGCGACATGGGAAAAACTCCTCACAGACGTGTGGGAACTGGGTCCTTTAGCAGCAGGTCTGGCACAGAGTAAGTGCTCAGTAGGGATTTTCCAGCAGAAGTTTGGGTAAGAGAAATACTAAGCCCTGAATTGAGCCAAGCTCCTACATATAAAGAAGCAACTGCTGTGAAAATATTCTGTCTACAACATCTTGAGTAGAGTCTTGGGCAGCTTGATTTTACTGCTTGTACCCTTGTCATCAACCGTAAGAACACAGTCCTGACAGCTGCCGCTACTTCAAAACATCAGAAAGACCTAAGTCTGATCTTGAACTTGAAACAAATCTGTCACAATGGATCACTGACTCATCAATAATAATTGATACCTTATTGTAATAAACTGAGATGGTTTGGAAATAAATATATATATTCTGTCTACATAAGGGTTGATTTATTGTTTAGTCACATAGTCGTGTCTGACTCTTTGAGACTCCATAGATTGTGGCACGCCAGGCTTCCCTGTCCTTCACCATCTCCTGGAGTTTGCACAAACTCAGGTCCATTGAGTCAGTGATGCCATCCAACCATCTCATCCTCTCTTGTCACCTTCTCCTCCTGCCTTCTATCTGTCCCAGCATCAGGGTCTTTCCCAGTGAGTCGACTTTTCACATCAAGTGGCCAAAGTATTGAGCTTCAGCTTCAGCATCAGCCCTTCCAATGAATATTCAGGGTTGATTTCCTTTAGGATTGACAGGTTTGATCTCCTTTGCAGTCCAAGGAACTCTCAAGAGTCTTCTCCAACACCACAGTTTGAAAGCATCAATTCTTCAGTGCTCAGCCTTTTTAATGGTTCAGCTCTCACATCCATACATGACTACTGGAGAAACCATAGCTTTGACCATACTATACATAGGGGTTATCCAAAAGATACGGTCCAGAAGTTGAAGTGACTTGCCCCAAATTGCATTTCTAGTGTCAAAACAGGCAATGGAAGCAGCACTCCTGACTTCTTGCGCAGTGACCCATCCACTGGGCCAGGAAGCTGGCTTCCAATTCTCACTGTTGTGCTCCGGCTAACTCCCATTGCCTCACTGCATCCATGCTGTGAAATCCTGCATACAGAAGAGCCAGCAGATTTCACCTCATGTGTGAGCTCCAATTATGTGGCTTCCTTGAGAAAAATTTTAGTTCACTCTTAGGATTAGCAACATAGAATTTCAGAATGAGTCACATCCATCACTGGAAAGAGCAGGGAGATACTTGTAGATGCCATGGTATGTAATAATTTCATGAGGATGGAAATCATGTGTAAGTGCTTTGGACTCCAAAGCACAATTCCCTATGCTGAACACATACTAGGCCATTTGTCAGTGTTTACTGAGGGACTTGGAGAAGGCAATGGCACCCCACTCCAGTACTCTTGCCTGGAAAATCCCATGGATGGAGGAGCCTGGTAGGCTGCAGTCCATGGGGTCACCAAGAGTCGGATACGACTGAGCGACTTCGCTTTCAATTTTCACTTTCCACTTTCTTGCATTGGAGAAGGAAATGGCAACCCACTCCAGTGTTCTTGCCTGGAGGATCCCAGGGACGGGGGAGCCTGGCGGGCTGCCGTCTATGGGGTCGCACAGAGTCGGACACAACTGAAGTGACTTAGCAGCAGCTTAGCAGCAGCACTGAGGGACTAATTGAGTATTCACACAAAATACTTAATGAGCATAAAAGAACAATGGCGATTGATTCCACTGACCTTTTAGAGAACACAAGGTAGGCAATTTACTTGAGGCTAAGAATCATGAGCAGTGAATTATTTACTTTCTCCAGATCCTCCCAACATATCACAGTGCCTAGTTGGTTTTTTAGAAGGTCCATTGGCTAAACAATGGGGAGGAACATTGCACTGATTTCTATTAGGAAGATGTCCATCTGTGAAAGCCTTTAAATCAATTCATGACTCTTGCACAATGGCTGTCTTCAATATGGATTGCCTCTGAAACCGAAATTGCTTACTTTCGAATAATTTTGATGCCGCAAACTGTTAATGGGTTCTCCCTTTACTCAGACGAAGCATTGTGAGCTATAAGCCATAGGAAAATGAATCTGTTGCTGGCTTCCAGCAGAGATATATATGCCAGTTAATCTTCACAAATTTAAGAATGCAGACTGATACTAATATAAGAGCCAGAAAATTGTTAATAGCATTTAAGCCTGGGTCAGAGGTGGTAAGTGAGAAGGTTACTTGGAGATGGTTCTTTTGAGCTAGGGACATTTCAATTTTTTTTTATGAAGGGAAGGCCATTCCAGGTGGAAAGAAAGGCTTTTAGCAAGGGCATACAGGGAGGGAGTTACAAAGCACCCCTCAGACAGTCACTGTGATATATAGAAGATTATAAACCTGTATATATAATGGACAAAGTCACCTGAAGAGGCTAATGTGATTCTTTTGCCACCCTCCAAAACTGCTAAGTTTCCAAAATTCAAATTATTATATACTTGGTTCAAAACTCATCTTCAAAAGAAACTTCTAGTTACCAAAGAGGAAAGGTACAGGAGAGGGACAAATTAGGAGGTTAGGGTTAACATTTACACAATACTATAAATAAAAGAGATAATCACAAAGGACTTACTGTCTAGCAGAGGGAACTCTACTCAATATTCTGTAATAACCCATATCAGAAATAAACCTGAAAAAGAATGGACATATATATATATAACTGAATCACTTTGCTGTACACCTGAAACTGACACATTTTGAACAAACTGTACCCCAACATAAGATTTTAAAAAGCTTACAAATACCAAAAACTTTTCAAAAACTCATTTTTTAAAAGTGCAAAGTAAAACCAGATTAAAATAAATGACTTACTTATATTAAAAATACATTGAGTATCTTCTCAGAGTTGAGTAAGACAGGCCCTGCCTGTCAAAGGCTCCCAGTCTGATGTAGGGAAAGGATGCTGTGAACTGACCCATGTATGACAGCGTGGGGTGCAAAAAGAAAAGGCACTACCATGAAGAGGCTGGGAGCCCAGGGCAAGGGTGTCCAATCTGACCATGAAATAAGGGTCGGGGCAGGAATGAAACGGCTTTCTAGAAGAGCCAATACCTAAATTAACACCTAGATAAAGTCACCTCGCTCAGTGATTCTGTTCAGCTTGCCTTCTCTGCTCCTGGAAATATTTCCTGTCTAGGTTTGACAGGATACAACATCTTCATCTGGCTTTCCCCCTACTTCTCTGATGGGGCCTTCTCTGCCTTGTTTTCTGATTTCTCAAAGTGTTGGAGCATCTCAGATCCCAGTCCTTAGATCTCTTTTCCTCCATATTAACAGCCATGCCAGGTGATCTCATGGCTTTAAACAGTATCCAAAGACTGATGATTTTCAAATTTCCATCTCCAGCCATGGCTTTGCCTCTGAACTCCACACCTGCATATCCCACTGCCCACCTGACATCTCCACTTGAATACTGAAAGGATCTCAAACGTAAAATGTCCCAAACCAATTTATGGGACCTCTTCAACTCCTCTCCAGCCTTCTCATCCCATCCCACTGCAGTTCACAACAGGACAAGTCCATTCACTCTAGGCTCATCAAAAGCATTAGCTCCTCTCTTCTGCTCATAATTTCTGACCAATCCACCAGGAAATCCTCTCCACTATGCAATGGCACCCCACTCCAGTACTCTTGCCTGGAAAATCCCATGGACGGAGGAGCCTGGTGGGCTGCAGTCCATGGAGTAGCCAAGAGTCGGACACGACTGAGCGACTTCACTTTCACTTTTCACTTTCATGCATTGGAGAAGGAAATGGCAACCCACTCCAGTGTTCTTGCCTGGAGAATCCCAGGGATGGGGGAGCCTGGTGGGCTGCCGTCTATGGGGTCGCACAGAGTTGGACATGACTGAAGCGACTTAGCAGCAGCAGCAGCATGCCTTCATTTTACCCAGAATTTAACCCCTTATCACCACCTCCACTCCAGCACCATCATTTCTCATCTGATCCCTATGCTTCTACCTTTAACAATCTGTACTTTTCAGCACAGCAGCCAAAATGATCCTGTTCATTGTAAATCAGATCATTCAGACTGAAGGCAAACCACCCAACAGCCTCCCGTTTCACTTGGAGAATGGGCCTAATTCTTTACAATGACCTATTAAGGCCTTACATGCTCTGTTCCACCCGCATTAACTCCCTGAACACCTCATCTCCCATTACTCTCCCTGAACTTTATTTGTTCACTGGAATTCAGCCACACCATCTCCTTGCAGGGCCTCAAACACGCCAGCTACATTCTTGCCTCAGGACCTTTGCACTTGCGATTCTTCAACCTGAGAGGCCCTTTTAACAAATATCCACATGGCTCCCACCCTCACTTCATGCAGCCCTTCTACCCAAAAGTGCATTCTGTAAGCCATTTCCTGGCCACCCTACCTAAAATTGCAAGCCCTACCCTCAAAACTTCTTCTTTTTTTTTTTTTTTTCCTCACCTTTTTCTTCTCAGAATTTATCTTATCTTACATGTTTTACTTAATTTATATATTTTTCATCTCCCCCATTAGAATGCAAGCTCCATGTAGGCATTTTTGTCTCTTATTTATTATACTATTGTGTCCCAACACCTAGAATACTGGCTGACACAATGAAGGCCCTCAATGAATATTTGCCAAGTGAACGAAGGAAAGGGAGTTCCATTTCAGATGGGAGAAAAGCAGAATGCCATGATGATAAGAAATAATTCATATTCCTGCAATAAGAATAACATATTTTAAATGTATTATTTAACTTTAGAAGACAAAATCTGAAAGGAAAAAAAAATATTTGGAACAGTAAACTACACGATGAACAGCAATGTTTTTTCTGCAGTTTCTAATCATCACTTAAATTTTTTATAAATATTTTTAAAAGCTCTGAGTTTCCAAATGCTTCAAAATATTAGGATGTTATTTTGGAACACTCAGATCATTAAAATGTAGAATATGAAATCATTGTCAAAAAGTTTCAACTTGTCAGCCACCCTACAAATAAGTTAGTTTAATATCTAAAATGCATTGAAATTGTGTGTTAAGACATTCGTATTCAAAATGGTAAAAATCGTTTGGAAACAGTGGTAAAAGCCAACAGTTTTCAAATGATCATGTTTGAAATTTAAAGTTTTTGTTATCTCAATGAGAAGGGGAGAGAATAAATCAAGCATCTCAAAGTCAGTTATGAAGCAACATTTCCAAATTTGGGGTGAAGCAGATTGAAAACTTTCAGGGATACTTTTCATAGCCTTGTCTTTAATAGTAAAAAAAAAAGGAAAATATGTCTTCCAATAGGAAAACAAATGAATAAAGTACTTAAGATGGAATATTAGAAAATAATATCAAGTGTCCTCAGCAAAGAAAGTATGTTGCTTATAATATGTAAATCATAATTCCATTTAAAAAATTTTTCTAAGACCTTGAATGTACATATCTGTAAGGCATACCACGCGTATGCATGTCTAAATGATTACTGCTCCCAACTGTGAATGGTTCTTCCCACTGGCAAGACAGACAGGAAGGGTTAGAGGAACATGGGGAATTTTACTTTAATTAATCTTCTGTTTCAAGAGTCTGTGAAATGTGATGAGTTACCAGCTTTTTTTTTTTTTTTTTTCTTTAAAAAAAATGAAAATTATGAAAATGGTTTCAAATGTTTTCAGGATCAGAGGGTCTAAGATACTGCTATGAATTAAGTCTGTTCTCAGCTTTTGAAGGACTGAAAATATATTAAAATAACCAGAAATGTTATATGATCAACTCTAGAGCAACAGCACAAAGCTCAGGAGATGTACAGACAAAGGAACATTTTAATTTGTTAGGAAGCCCTCCCAGAAGATAACTGGGCCAGTGCTTGAGTGACATATAGAGCTGGGTCAAGATATTTTGGGCAGATTAGAAGAGCCAAGGCACGTGAAGGGCACATTATGGGAGAGGTGGCCACTTAGCTTGACTAGGGGACAGGCTCAAGACTCCACCACGGTTACTGCTCTGAAAGCTGGGTTGGAGTAAAACAAGATGTAAGTAAGTAAACACCACAGCTGGCAGAATTCATTTGGGTTGAATTCCCAAATCTGTGGGTTTTCTACTAAACCTCTTATCTTTTCTCTGACAAAATATCCCTGGAGTAGAACTTCCCTGGTGGTCCAGTGGCTAAGATGCTGCACTCCCAATGCAGGGGGCCCAGGTTCAATCCCTGGTCAGGGAACTAGATCCCACTTGCTGCAACTAAGAGTTCGCATACCACAACTATGACTGACCTGGCACAGACAAATAAATAAATAACTTTAAAAAAATGCCCTGAGTGTGGCATCCTCACACAAAGCCTTCCTTCTAAAGGTGAATGCCTGCTTTATATTTAGTTTCTCAAAGGAAGAGAATCCCAAATAATAGCCTTCTTAGCTTCAGCTTTTTTAATTAATTAATTTTAACTGGAAAATAATTACTTTACAATATTGTGGTGTTTTTGTCATACATCAACATGAATCAGCCACAGGTGTACATGTGTCCACCCATCCTGAGCTCCCCTTCCACCTCCCTCCCCACCTTATCCCTCTGGGTTGTCCCAGAGCACCAGCTTTGGGTGCCCTGCTTCATGCCCTAGAACTCGCACTGGTTATCTATTTTACATATGGTAATGTACATGTTTCAATAATATTCTCTCAAATCATCCCACCCTAGCCTTCTCCCACTGAATTAGCTTCAGCTTCTAAACTTTTCATACTAAAGCAATATCCATGATTGTGTTTGGCCTTACCAGTGACCTTCAAGGACAGATGAGTTGGAGTATTTCTGCGTCCACTTAACAGTGAAGGTCATGGGGACACATACACTGTGCCAAATGGTAACTTGGCTGGAATTCAAGTTCACATGCCTGGTGCCTCCAGTCTAGAGAGCCTCTCATTAGATCATGCCATAAAATGACAATAGTCTTTAAAAACAGAAGTAAATATCTGATGGCACATGCCATCATTCTCAATTCTCCCCTCTTAGCACTGACTTCACAGCAGCACCTCAGAGAATATACTGGAAAAAAGATATTCATTTCTCCATGAAATTTCTTTCAGTACCCCTTTTATCCTTATGGTTGAATAAGGTAACACTTGACTGGTTAATCCCCAAAGAAGTCAAAATCCATAGGTATAAATCAGTGATTCAAAAAGACAAAAGGAGAGAAGCTGGTGCTGTGCAAGCGTAAGAAAGAGGGAAGTCACTTTGATTTGATCAGGAGTTAATTTACCTTCAAGAAGAAAAGAGGGTTACATGACAGGTCACCAGCAACTGGCCTGTTGGTCTTTGCTTTGTAAATTTACTTTTGTGATTACTCACATTCATTCTGAGGAAAAAAATGCAGTGTCTTAAACTACTTTTGTCTTTATATGACTTAATGTTTCTGAACCTCTATCTCCTTATCTAAAAATGAAGACAACAATCATAATATTGAGTGATAATAATAAAAATGATCCGAAAGGCTGGCCACAGTTCTGCTACCATCCAAGCTGGAATAACAGGAAGTAGATTTATCCTCTCACCTGAAACAGTGGCTTTCAAAACACTCAACAACAAGTAATAAAGGACACTGATACCCTAAAGAAGAAAAATAAACAAGGTAAGTCCTAGAATTGTCCTAGATTACTGCCTTGAGGGAGTTTTCTCTCTAAAAAAATATTTAAAGAAAAAGGATCAAACTCTTTCTAAGTAATGCAGCTGCATAACAAAATGAAGCTTTAAAAATGTTTATAAGGATACAAAAAATATTCAGCAAAAAGTGACATAAAATTCATAATGTCTGGCATCCAATGAAACATCACCTAGTATTCAAAAAGCATAAAAGTGTAACCTATAATGAGGAGAAAAATCAATTGCTCAAAACCAACCCAAACATGGAACAGAAGTCAGAATTAGCAGATAAGAACATTAAAACAGTTACTATAATTCTATTCTGTAAAGCTCAAAAATTTAAGTTGAAAGCTATTTTTTAAAAGATCAAAATAGAATATCTGAGGTAAAAACTAAAACGTTTTAGATGTAAAGTATACAGCCCGCTCAACTTCGAGATGATCATCAGGACAGCCTTTTCCTGGAGACCCCAGAATCCTTGCCCTCACCCAAGCACTCAGATACCTACTGCTGTTAGCCAACATCTGATATCTACGATTGCATGTCATCACCCCCAAGAACTCCATTAGATAGGTATGATTACCTTCTGTATACACTAAAGAGTCATTTGAGATCTTAAAGTCACACAGTAAATGGTGGTGCCATGGCTCAATGCTAGAGCTAGGCTCTCTCTCCTGCTATACCATGGTGGTTGCATATTGGTTCCTTGGCAGGGGTAGCGTGGCAAAGGGAAAAAGACTCATTCCTGAAGAGCAGGAGACCCAAAAACTAGTCCAGGTCAGCTTTCCTCTCACAGAGAACTTGCCAAGTCCTACCACTCTCCAAACTCTGAGTCACTAGCCATCTGTAAGGAGGGGCTTTAAGCTGCTAAGTCACTTCAGTCGTGTCCAACTCTGTGAGACCCCATAGACGGCAGCCCACCAGGCTCCCCCGTCCCTGGGATTCTCCAGGCAAGAACACTGGAGTGGGTTGCCATTTCCTTCTCCAATGCATGAAAGTGAAAAGTGAAAGTGAAGTTGCTCAGTCGTGTCGGACCCTCAGCAACTCCATGGACTGCAGCCTTCCAGGCTCCTCCATCCATGGGATTTTCCAGGCAAGAGTACTGGAGTGGAGTGCCATTGCCTTCTCGGGGGCTTTAAGCTGGACAATATTAATAACAATACTACTGGCAGCCTCCTTTTCCCAAGTCCTCATGCGATATGGGGTACTGTGCTGGGAGGACTGAACTGGCTGGAACAGGGACCCTGGATTCAAACCCTGGCTCCACTACTTATTCCTGAGTGACCTTGGGCAAATGCCTTAAGTTTTCTGTTTGCTCACCTGTAAAATGAAGGTTACAAGCAATGCTTCCTTCAGAGTTGTCCTCAGGATTTCATTAGTATAGACAAAGGTTCTTAGAACTGCATTTGCATTTAATGTGGCTGTCGCCATGTTGCCATCTTTGCCTTAGTTATCTCACTTGATACTCTCAGCAACCCTCTAAAGTAGAGACTATAGTCTCCATACAGACAAGGAAACTCAGACTCAGTAAGTCTGCTTAACTTGTCCAAAGCCACAGTCAGTTAAGGTTAAGATGGGAATTTGAACCCAGGTTTACCTGACTCCGATATCCAGTTTTCATCCCCTGCCACACATCATCCCACTATATCAGGGATTCTCAATCTTGTCACCAGGACTTTTGGAGCCAGATAATTCCTGCCGTCCTTTTATATAGTTCATGAGGTTCTCATGGCAAGAGGCCTGCCGTGCTGCAGTCCAAGAGTCAGACACGACTGGGCGACTGAACAACAACAATTCTTGTTGTGGGAGGCTATCCCGTGTACTGTAGAACATTTAGCGACCCCTTGGCCTCTACTCACTAGGCACCAGTAGCATTTCCCTCTAGTTTATGACAGCGAACCTCAGGTATTGACGAATGTCCCCGGGGTGGTGTGAAACTGCCCCGAGTGGAGATGCAAGATGCTCCCCGAGGTCAATTTCACTCTAACATTTCTATTCCTGTTAGAACTGGACCAATGACAGGAGAGCAGAGAAAAATTTTATTTTACTTTTTTACTTTATCATCAAAAATAAACAAAACTGAGTGGAAACCTCCTTCTCAGGACATGCCTACCTCATCCTTATATGGGCAGCTATAAGGCACCTTTGTGCTAATTAAAGAAAGGTGTACTCACTCAATAGACAAATAACTCCATTCTACCTTCTTCACCTTTTATCATCTTTGAAGCTGGCATGTGTCTTATCATCAATGGTCTATCAAGATGTGACTGGTGGCATCTCCTCTTTCTTAAATGTACAAAAGATAATGGTACATCTTAAAATCAACAGCATCCTAAATGTGATGATACATCATTTGCAAAAACACCACACACATAATAACCTGGAGAACACAGATTAGAAAAAGTCACCACCTCTAAGCAGAGTTGGCCCAAAGGCCATGGCTTGGCTAAGTGAATGGTGCACTGGCATGAATAAAAAGGTGCCCCTTCATCCAGGCAGGCACAGGGCTTGGAGGAGAGGGCACACACTGCACTTCCACCCCAGGGGCATTTGTGTAACGTCCAACCTCACAGCAATACATGGTGAGCATGCTGTCCCTCATGATTCACTGACTACTTCTGCACAACTCCAGGGGCTATGAATGAATATATCATCGAAGACCACTGGATGCTATACACGGCTTCTCAAATCCAGAAATAATTTCGAGTTGCAGTTTCTTGAAATGGTTTTTCACTTTTTTCCAAACGCCAACAAAGCAGGTTGTTTTACAGACTGAGAATAGCAACCAATTACCTGCAACTCAAAAGCAAATATCACAATATGATATTCTTTATGTTAAAAAAAAAAAAAGGGAAATGCTCCTTCAACAGGAGACAAATGTAGCAAAAAGTCTATTAATATTGTTTCCCAAAGAAGAATGAGTTAGTATAAAACTGAGAAGGACAACAGCCATACATCTTTCTCTGTCTTCATAACATACAACCGCCTTTCAAATCAATGTGATTACTTGTGAGGTCAAAGTTCCTCTATTTTTTCCTTCTTGGAAGCTGTGTGTGCCTTAATGTGCTTTAAATGTGCAATAAAAATACAATGAAAAATATACATTTATTCAATGTGGCTGCTACAATATACGCTATAAAGCCCAAATCCTATAAAGGTGAATTTTATGGCATTTCTTAAACCTGCTCCTGCAACTTGGAGCTGCCCTACTACACTGGTCAGAATTGAGTGTTTCTCTCTCCCACCTGCAGCTTCCAAGAAAGTGACTGAGCTAGAACTTGGAGTTTCCATTCCTGCTGCTTTTATTCTTTTTTCCCTTCCAGCATCACCCTCACATTTTTCCCTAACTGTCCTCATCTTCCCAGTGTCTCCCACCATATTTCATTATGAAGACATGCATGCTAGCAATGGCTTGTCAGAAAACCCAAAACAGACCACCTCTGGCCAAAACCACCATTTTTTCCATTCATTTTTCTTGGCTATACCATGTGGCATGGGAGATCTTAGTTCCCCAAAAAGGAATCGAATCTGTGACCCCTACGTTGGAAGTGGGCAGAGTATTAACCACTTGACTACCAGGGAAGTCCCCCAAATCACCTTTTATACTAATGTGTTAAACAGTGTAGTTAAATCAGGGTTCATGAAACTACAGCCCTCCTCTATTTTTACAAATAAAGTTTTATTGGCACACAGCCTTGCTCTGTGTTTAGGTATTATTGAAACCTAATGCTCTCTATACCTAGCACACTCTCGTGCTACAAATGCAGAGTATAGGAGTCGAAACAGAGACTGTACAGACCAAAAAGCCAAAAACATTTACTATCTAGCCCTTTACAGGAAACATTTGCCAACACCTGGATCAGAGCCAGGTCTCCAGAGCTAAAAGGTCCAGGTTCATATTCCAGCTCTCTGCTTTACATCTCTGAGTGCCTGGGTAACCTAATTACCCTATCTGTACTGCAATTTCCTCTGAGTCAGATGGGGATAATAAAAAGAGCCGACATCATGGGATTTTGAAAATGCACAGCACTTACTACAGTTTCTGGCATGCACTGAGGCAAGAACTCAAGAGTTGGGTTTTGTTATCTTGCCAACCTGCATCCTCTGCTCTCTAGCATTTCCCTGCTTTAGCTCCCCAAATGACAGAAACGTCAGTCTACTGCTCCAGTTCTATCCTTCCTAACCTTTGTCTTCTCAACCCACTGCCTCATCCCATACCTTCAGCTACCCCACAGGACCTCTTAGATCTGTGTGCAAGACCCTCCACATACCCAAATCCTCCCACTTCCAGAATCTCTATTTCTTCCTACTTTTCAGTGGCTTCTGATACTGCGGACCACATTCCTCTTGGGGATGGCCTTCCTCACTGGGAATATCCATCAAAGGTCATGGTACGACTGTTGCAGTTGCTCTAGGTTCTCATGCTCTAGAGAAACACAGTTCTTCTCCCTGAACTTAACCCCTCATGAAGCCGTTATTAGACAGCACATAGTTACAGCGACCAGATCCTACCCACCCAGAGCAAGCCTTGCAGGTCCTCAGTCTTCACTCCAGCATCTGCCTAATGACATGATGATCTATTATCAGGACCCACTGAGGACTAAAGCCAACTTTGCTTCCTTGAAAACAATCACCATAGTTTGGGTTCCCCCAAAAAGCAGCCACTGAGACAAGACTGGAAAAATGTAACTATTTTATTTGGGAAGTAATCTTGGGAAAGTTAGGAAGAGGAGAGGGAAGTAAAGCAGAAAAGGGAGAAAAGAAGCAAGAGAAGGTGTGTAATCAGGAAACTTATGATGGTGGCAACGGGGGCTAAATTCTGATAGGGATCTGTTAGAGATAGAGCTCAGGACAGGTGTCTCCAAGTCATCCCTTGAGGATAAGGAAGCACCCTTTGAGGCTCTATCCCTCACTTCTGATCAGTCATTGGTTGAGGGATGCTTCCTAAGGTGGTAATTATCTGGCCTTCTTAGCCTGCAAGGCATGCATGGATGTCAAGTGGAAGTGAGACCAGAGTGCACTGAAATGGTGAAGAGGCAAGGGGATGGGGCGCCTCTAGCATCAGAAACAACTGCGTCTAATTACTGCACCAAATGAATTGCCCCCAATAGGAAGGAGAGGATGGATTTAGGGTGATGGGAGACTTCAGTTTTACCTAGGAACTAAAATATGCTTGTTAAATAAAGCTGCCATGTGGCCATGAGAAAACCATCACCTTAACCAAAGGCAACTGGAAGTATTAGGATTTGGAAAAAAGAATATTTATTCTTCTGATAGGATTGCTTGGGATGTTTGAAATAAGAGCAGCTCTCTACTGTCAAGTTATTATTAATGTTACTAGACTGTCATTCAAGCTCTGTTTTCATTTCATTTGTCCTAGAATAAAATGTCCCCTTCCTCTGCACTTAAGATGTATCATTTTGCCTCACTAGTACTACAGAGCACAGGAGTACTTCCTTATGACATATCAAGAAGTTTTTTATACTTTTATTTTCCTTTACATAAACACAGCTGACACTGGAGTTTAAGTTTGGTCTATATTTGACAATGCAGTAAGTGACAGACAAAGATATTTTTACATTAAGCATCCATTTCCAATGCATTCATTTTTGTGGCCATTTATGTTGAGGCACTCATTTCATCAACTACTAGTTTTTTTTAATATTTATTGTATCGTTTGTTAAAGGCAGAAGGAAGGTGTTAAATAATTAATAACCCAAAATCTCTGCCTTCAGAGAGTTTAAAATATTGATATAATCACACTGCAGAGAACCTCTGTCATTCTGGGTCTGCCCAGCATTCTTCCCTCCTTTTGGTGATGGTGCCCTGATCTCAACACACATAGCCCAACTCCTATTTCAACATTGAGTCATCTGACCCACGCTAGTCCATCAACTCACTGATGACTCTAAGACACAGTGATTGGTCTAGAAGTGACCACATGATCAAGTTATCTTATCAGAGTGAACTCCAGGATTTGCATGGAACCTCCCAGGAAGAGGTGCTTCCTCCTTTTCCTGTTGAATTTGAGCCAAAAATAACTTGGGCTGGAGCTCCTGCAGCCATTTAGCATCCACGAGAAGAGAAGCAATCAAAGAATGCAGCTAAAACAGAGGAAGTGGAGCTGAAAGCTTAATGAGTGGGGATGAAATTTTGACCAAACTTTCACTTCTCTCTGGACATGTTGGTGATAGCACCTTACAAGGTCCCTTTTATGGTTAGGCCAGTTCACAGTCGATTTTCCAATAAATAGAGGTTTTACCAACCCAAAGTGAAATAAAATGCCTTTTTCTGATGAGGAATTTTTCACATGCCCCTCAATTCCACAAGACAACAATGCAATGTGGCCACTGAGAGATTAAATGCTTCCTTTGGATGTCAAGACAGAAATATAGAGCATACAACCACAGAGGTATGATTCTTGATCTTGATGTTCACTGGTCAGAGCCCTTCCAGCATGCTCACAAATTCAAGCTACATTACCAGATAAAAGGAAGACACTCAGAGGAGGAAGAGCAGAATGAGGTACTTTCTGAAAACCACATCATGAGAAAGATAGAAATACTTGAGATATCTATCAGAGAGGGGAAAAAAAAGGCAGAAATCATAATTTCACAGTTATGACTATAAAATTTTATATTTGTATCATTACTTGACTTTTTGAATGACTGGGACATTACAAGGACTACCAAATCAGTAAGGTCCTCCTGGTAAATGTGCTTCAAGTCAGCCTTTGGCTTTTGACTTTGGCTGAGGGGCTGAAAATCTGACAACATGCTTTGCTGGCCTGTCAAAGTTAGTCTAAAGGTAGAAAACATCGATGCTATTTGAAATTTAATTTATTACAGGCAGTACTGGAGTACGGTCTGTGGTCCACTCATACAGCACTACCTGGTCCCATTTGTCACCAAAGGTAACTGAGCAGAAGCAGTTCTCATGTTGGAAGAGCCAGACACAAACTGAAACTTAAAAGACACTCTAATGTAACGCAGGTGCCTGACCAATGCGTTCACCACCCTGCCCAAGCTCTTCAATCTTAGGCAAATAAACGGCATTCAGGAATTTACTTCACAAATATTAAGCACAGTACATTGTATAGGTAAACTGTAATGGATGGGTATATAATTCAGCAGATACAACTTATGCCCTTAAAGAACTTATCAATTGGTGTAGATGATGTTGCATACCTGTCAGAAGCACAATGGTAGATCAGAGAAGGTACCTAGAAAATAGTAAGGTCCCTAATGACAACATCAACTCCTCTTTTTTCCCCTCTTGACAAATGTTACTGACGATCATGACAGTTTCCCACTGAACCTCAGAATCCTTCTCAATGAGCTTTTATTAACCAACCAGATTTCACTTCTGAGATGAAACCTACTCGCCATACCTGAGTTGGAGTTTACAGGGAGAAGAGATGGATGCCTACCACAGAGATCTCTGGTACTGAAAGAATAGTGAGAATGTCTCTACCTAGAGATTTGAGTAACAAGCTCACCATATACAAGAAAAAAATATGAGCCATGACTAAGGTGAAAGAGAAGTACAGACTGGCTGAAGTCTCAGAGTGGAGATGAAGTTAGAAGGAAGATTGAGACCTCAGATGCTACACTAGCAACTGGAAGTTATTTGGAGGATAAAAAGAACATCAAAAATACAAGAGAAGTGATATATTTGATAAATATCACTGGCCAAACTCTAGGAAGAACAAGAACAGGAAGGGTCAAAAAAAACAAAGTAAAATACAGAAACATGAGTTAAACAGTCAAAGCATACAGAGGAGAGAGTAAGATGGTCTGACAACAACAGCATTAAAAAAATAGTATTAGAAGAATTTTCCAGGAGAAGAAATAGGAATAATGGTGTATAATAATCCTGACAGTGGGAGGATGCAGAAGGAAGGAGATTGTGACTCCAGATTTTGAGTTTGAGTGAATTAAGAGGATACGGCATTATTAGCTAAGATACAGAAGGCTGACCCCCTTTAGAGTATGCTGAGCGCTAGAGTACAGCAGGACATCCTGCTGAGGTTTCCAGGTAGAAGTTGAGAATACAAGTATGGAACTTGAAAGGAAACAGGGGGTGGAGATAAGAAGGTGAGAGCGGGTGGTGTGCATGAGGTAGGATGGCCGAAGGACTATGGAAAGAAAGCCTAGTTTTAGGAGGCAGCCTGAAGGAAGAGTCATGTAAAGAAACCAAAATGGAACACGTTGTTTTTTAAGATAATAACGCCTATCCAGCACTACAGATCATTTTTAATCAAATATGATTTTTTTTTCTTTTTGACAAGGCAAGCCCCTTTAGCAGCCTTGCTCTGGCAATTGGCGCGATCATCTGGAGGCCACCATCAGAACCTCTCACTCCCTGGACCTGTGGCCCTTCAGATGGAGAGAGCTGTGCACAAAGCTGTGAAGAGGAGCTTTTAGCTACAGACTCAGGTCTGAGGAAATAGGCCTCCCAGGGTCGAATGAAGAGAAGCATCCAGCAGTGCAGCCCAAAGACATTACAGAGCCCATCAGAGTCAGGCTTTGGTTCCACCCTAGAGACTACTATAGGGATTACTACTGCTGCTGCTGCTAAGTCGCTTCAGTCGTGTCCGACTCTGTGCGACCCCACAGATGGCAGCCCACCAGGCTCCCCCGTCCCTGGGATTCTCCAGGCAAGAACACTGGAGTGGGTTGCCATTTCCTTCTCCAATGCATGAAAGTGAAAAGTTAAAGTGAAATCGCTCAGTCATGTCCAACTCTTAGTGACCCCATGGACTGCAACCTACCAGGGTCCTCCATCAGTGGGATTTTCCAGGCAAGAGTACTGGAGTGGGGTGCCATTGCCTTCTCCGGGGGTTACTATAGAAGTGAATAAAACTCAGGCCTTTCAAACCCCGCACTTGATAACACTTGAAAATATTAGCAAAAATATGACAGAGGAAACAATTTGTCTATCCAAGGGGAAGGATAATTGGAAAAAGCTAACCAGGTATATGACACTCCTTTGACTTTCAAGGGACCTGGTCTAGGCCTGTTACTACGAAATCTGGATAGGTGGATGGGCGAGTAGGTGGGTGGAAGGGTAGATGGAAGCATATATTTGTTAATGACAGCGATGTGGAATAACTGTTAACATATTGAAGGAAGCTATCTTTTCCCTCTCTCTGCCAGCTAAAGAAGATACTGGTTTAATTGAAGTAAGTCAGAAAGAGAAAGACAAGTACCATATGATATCACTTATATGTGGAATCTAAAATATGACACAAATGAACCTAAGTAAAATATGACAAAGATGAACAGAAACAGACTCACAGACACAGAGGACAGATCTGTGGTTGCTAAGTGGGAGGGGGCTGTGGGACAGATGGAATGAGAGGATGGGATTGGCAGATGTAAGCTATTATATATAGGATGGATGAACAACAAAGTCCTACTGCATAGCCCAGACAGAAGGACATGGCAACCCACTCCAGCATTCTTGCCTGGGAAATCCCATGGACAGAGGAGCCTGGCAGGCTGCAGTTCACTGGGTCACAAAAAGAGTTGGACACAACTTGGCTACTAAAAGGGAATTATATTCAATATCCTGTGATAAGCCATAATGGAAAAGAATATACATATAAATGCATATATATGCATAACTGAATCACTTTGCGAACAGCATAACTTAACATTGTAAATCACCTATATTTCAACTTAAAAAATAAGATACTGTCTTAGTTCTTTCTCTTTCTACAACCCACATAAAGGATACAGACCTCCTTTTCAATTTTTGGAAAAAGGGACAAAAACAAAACAACAAAATCATTTGCCTGCTGATGCCCATGAAGAAAAGATTGCAAGCTAATGATACACCACACCACTCCTCTCCCCGCCCCTGGCTCTATGGCGTGGGATGTGGTGGGGACAGAACATTGAAAATGAGGACAAGAGCCCTTCCTGGGCAAAGGAGTCAATAGTTCCGAAATGCTGCTGCCTTAGGGGCCAGGAAACAGGGGCCTGGATGCCTACCACAGATAGATCAGAACTCCGGCTTGGACTGAGCTTTCCTGAATGTGATATGTGGCAGAGGCAACTAGTCTTCACCACAATTTCATGGGCTCTCTGGCATTCCCAGACATCTTTTGAACTTAGGATTTGGACCGTGGAACTAGTCCTTGTCAAAGAACTGTAAATGGAGAGGCACAGACCCCTTCTGGACCAACACACTTAAGAGCTGGTGTGACTTTTCCAACTCTCTCCTCTCTCTCTGGAGACCTGTAAATCATTTGTTGTAGATATCAGAGTGAAGAAGATGGAAGAGGCTGCCAGAGTGAGAGACCACCTTTGACGTGTTACACCCACGAGAGGTAGGGGTTTATTTGTTACTGTAGAATGCCTAGCATTGCTCTGACTGATATCTAACACCACTCTGACCATGAACTACAGGGCTCACAAGCTCATTACAGTTATGATACTGAAACTAAACAAGTGCCCTTCCGAAGTCCTCACATTCACCGTCACACTGCCTCACTGCCCAATTTATTGCCTCTAAAGTACACACTCACACACTGTTTTGCTGTTAGATGCACATATCGAAAAGATAGACACTTTTAACACAAATACAAGACAGAAAATACGAAGAAAAAAATTAGCATCCATATCTATCCAAATCAACCGTTGTTCGTTTTTTCTTACCCACACTGTATCAGATGAAAATATACTTCAAACATGCTTTTCATTGCAACAAAACACAAAAGTAATAACAGGAGACACAATTGATATTACTTGTGTATGAATAGGAAACTGGCATAAAAGGTTAGTATCCTGTCTTCAAGATAGTCCATTTAATTCAAGGAACACTTACAGAGGTGGCTTGGACAATGAATCGTTTTTATTTATTTCAGTAACTTCAGGGGTAAATTTTAACTACTCTCTCATTTTTTTCTATTAAAAAAAGGATATGAAAAAAATGACAAAGCTTAATTTTTTTCAACCCTCTAGCATAAGTATTTGGGACAATAAGAAACACAAAGAAAAAAGGAGGAAAGGTAAAAAATGAAAAAGCTTTTGGCTATTATATTGTTACAATTTATCAATAGTGCCCCATAAAATTTTTATGGGATATCTCAAGATGTAATTTTAAAAAGTCATAAGTTTAAAATAAAACTGTACCTCTAGTTCCCTTCTAATCAGTCTATTTGTGAAGCTCTAGCAAATATTATATCCTAAATTCTGAAAGAAAATACAAGGTAGGCTCATAGGAAAAAGACCAAAACAAGAAAAAAATTTTTTTCTTTTAAGATACTAGTTTATTTTATATAAATAATATTATATTTATATTTATTATTTTTATTTTAAACAGTACCATTACTTACTAAATCATTCTCAAGATCTGTAGAAAGATGGTAAAGTCTCTCTCATTCTAATTTCAAGTACCATAAAAGTCAGAAATATTTTTCAGTTTCTTCCACTGACCCATCTGTCCAAACTTTCATTCCATCCATCCATCCCATCATCTATCCACCCACCACCCATCCATCCCACCATCCATCTATTCATCTCCCATCCATCCTCCCATCCATCCACCATTTATTCATCCCTCCATCCGTGCATCCATTCATTGCACTCACCAGATGTTCAATTGGTCTACGAAACACAAAGTGCTAACCTCAAAGAACTTGGTAAACTATCATATAAGTAACTCCAGAGCAGGGCTGGTGAACATATGACATAGGAGAGTACCAAAAAGTAGTGAGAGTTGGAAGAGAAGAGCAACTTCACAGGAGAGATGGAAACATCCTCATGAAGGAGAAAGTCAAAGGTGGAAATAAAGGCAAAGCAGCATGTCGTTCAGGGCCTTACAGATAAGGCTAAATTGGAAAGCAGTACCATTAACAAATAATTATCCATCTCAAGGAGTTTACTAGCTGCCAGTGAAACATACACCAGTCTACAAACCACTCCTGGAGCATTCTACCATTTACTAAAAAATTTTTAAAAAGTAGAATGTAGAACAAGGTGGCAGGTTTTTTGAACTTTGTTAAGCAGGAAGTTCCACAAAGCCTTTCCGAGTGGGGCCTACAATCAAAATGTCATCAGATTGCCTCCTCCTGCTTTTCCAATCTCTCAGGGAAATTGCTGTTCCAAAAAAAAAGCCATAGCAGAACATTTTGACATTATTTCTATGCCGCTGTCCAAAAAGGTGGCATTTGGTTAATGTCAGCATTCAGGTGTCATTCACATCAGACACTGTGATTTTTTTTTTTTTTTTCCCAACTTAGGGTCTTACTTTTCTAATGACAACTAAGGTTAACCCCACCCCCTCCCCCTGCCAAAGAAAAACAAAAGACTCAAAATACCTTTGGTTATATAAAAAGTAATTGAGCAATATCTCTGGGGCCTGCTCATGTGGGTTGATGTTTTGGAAAATACTGCATTACTGGTGAAGCAGCCCGACTTTTGTCTTCTGTTTCCCACTTCTCTAAACTCCATGGAGACTCTGAGCTGGGAATTCTCTGCACAGGAGAGGTAGCCTCCTCTGCTGTTTACCCATCAGCTGCACCACTATTTAATCAAGGGAGCTAATCAACTGTGGAGTTCATAATGGTTGTCAGTCACATTTCCTGTGTTATGATTGATGAATCTAACTGTGGACTTAATGCCTTTGTTCAAAATTAGATGACAATAGAATAGAGATTAATACTTCTTTTTTTTAAAGCTGCATTATGGCAGCTAATGAAAGCAGTTCCCTCATCACAATGGTACAACATTGGTGGCACTGGAGACAATAGATTTTAGAAAATAGATTTTAGACTATTTTCATTTTAATAACTATACATATTTAAATACACATTATGTGAACTTTCTGCTTATTATGATTGATACTGTTTTTTCATAAAGGTTAGTGATTTCTTTTCTTTTGTAAAAATCTAAATAAAAATGAGTCTGTGTATGACTGTATGTGTGCGTGTGTGCAGAGTAAATAAATCTCAATCCAACTTCTCTCCTGCCAAAAACCAAAACCATTTATTGAGTCACCTTTTTGCTATCTCTCTCTTTTATACCTCTCTAGCCCATTCTCTCCCTTAAAATACAATGCAGATTATCCATAGACAACTGCCTGGTGCAACTGTCCCCATGCCTGCCTTAAGACACAATATGAAAACAAGTGAAGCTTCTCTCCGAGAGCTGGTCTAATCTAACCGCTGAATCCTAAACCCACCAGGCTTCATTTGCAGGGTCTTCTATATTCCCTCCTAGTTTCCCTTTTTTTAAATTAGTTAACACTGCTTCTTAGTCATAATCTCAAAAGAATGTCTTGATAGATTGTAACCACTGAAGATTTTCTCCACAAAGAAATGTACTTGAAATGTTGAGCAGGTGGAGGGGATCGGGGCGGGGGGCTGCTGCGGGTGGGAGGGTTCTGTGGAGGAGTCTGTGGCAGCTGTTACAGGAAAAACTAAGAAGACTAAAAATGTTTATTTCAATTCAATGGGGAAAGAGTTGGGGTTTTTTTTTTATTTATTAAGTTCTTAAGACAACAAAATCACATTATCACACTATAAAACTGAGCAAAATGCAGAAGGATCTTCTGCATAATAATAAGTAAACTTATTATCTTGATTTTTTAAAACCTTCCCTGAGCCCCTGGAAACAGTTATCTCCTGGGATTATAGAAATATTAACAATTATCCTTTTCTATAAATCCCCTTTCCACTTAAATTTTTTAGGCTTCACTACAAACTATTGAAAAAGGGGGTCTCTGTTCTTTGGAGAATAAGTGTGAAATGGCTTAATCTTCTCTAAGAATCACCACCAACTGTCCTGCTCAGCTGGTAAAGAATCAGCCTGCAATGCAGGAGACCCAGGTTCTATTTCTGGGTCAGGAAGTCCCCCTGGAGAAAGGATAGACTATTCACCCCAGTATTCTTGGGCTTTCCTGATGACTCAGACAGTAAAGAATCTGCCTGCAATATGGGACACCTTGGTTCAATCCCTGGGTCAGGAAGATCCCCTGGAAAAGGAAATGGCAATCTACTCCAGTATTCTTGCCTGGAGAATCCCCACGGACACAGGAGCCTGGTGGGCTACAGTCCACCAGGTTGCAGAGAGTCAGACGCAACTGAGTGACTAAGCACAGCACAGTCCTCTGCAGAACTGTTGTTGCTGCCGGGGTAGACATCTCCCTCCTGACGTCGTCTGATTGTGTAACTGTGGTCACCTGTGGTTATTAGCACAGTCTCAAGTTGGGCCTTTGTTTCAAAGCATCAATTTCATATCCATTCCAAAGTAGCCTCCTTCCCTTCCCTCCCCTGCACAGGCCACAGTGGTGACCCATGACCCCAGCGGCCAGGCTGGGGGGCGGGCGGGGAGGACAGTGCCCGCAGTCTCCTTCCCAGCCCTGCTTTCCTTGTGAACGGTGATGAGGTGGAGGGAAGAATCAGACATCATTTGTGCCTGTCCATAACCACTGATCTACTTCTTAATCTACAGATTTCAGGACCGTGAGTGGAGGTTCTAAGAGTCCTTCTGTCCGGGGTGTCTCTCTGCTCCCTGAACAACAAGCAAAACCTCAACTCCTCAGCAGAACATTTAAGACTCTTCACAATCAGATTCAAAACTCCTGTTTCAACCTCATTTCCTGTCACTTGGCTCAGAAACCCTACGTTCCAGCTCTATGAAACCTTGGTCAGTTTGCCGAGGCTTATCTATTGGCTTCTCCTTTCCTCAAATTAGATTGCCCTTTCCCCTCTTTTCAACCTCTCTAAATTCTTATTTATCTACAAGTCTTGAGAGGCTTTCAGACAGGTGGGGGCCTGGGCATATGCCTGATTCACCAAGTTCCCTGGAATGCTGAAACAGAGGACTCCATATAACCACAAGATTCAAAACCAAAAGAACACTGAAAATCTCTAAACTTTCTTTTATAAGTCATCTAGACATATAGCTGGTATTTTCCCTCAGCTTTCAGTTCTTTTTATAATGCAGTTACAATTCTTGTATAACTAAAAGTCAATTTAAAAATAACAATAAGCCATATAAAAAAGCCATCAAGAAAACATTTAAAATTTCTTTCGCAAGTCCCATCATGACTCTCATGTAAATGATGCTGTTTTCTTAAAACAAATAAATTATAAAAATGATCCAGCAAAATAAAAACCCTGATTGTTTCACTGAATGTTAATTCCTTGAGGAAACATACACACACATATACACACACACACACACACAGTGCAATTTCATTAAGATGGCTTTTATACATTGTCACACATATAGTTCTATAAGAGAATAATACAAAGCGATGCTTCACATGAAAAACAACAAAATGCAATAATCAGATAATGTTAAAACACAATATTCTCTGTGCCAAAGAATAAAAGCTGTAGAAAAGATTTTAACTTTGTATCTATAAATCAATGTTTTTTTTTTTTCAGGAGGGAAAAGACATAATTAGTTATCTGGAATAGAATTTTCTTCTGTGTTATTTATCTCCTCTCCTCTCTCCAAATACACTGTGTATATGGGAATAATCTAACAGTTTGGGGAAAATATTGGCTTTAAGTGAAGTAAAATACTTCTTTTCTGAAATGACCTTTGTTTGAGGTTTCATTATGCTATGTTCAGGAGAAGAGATACAAACTGAAAATTCATTTGGGTTTTCCCTTCCTTAGATGTTTTAACAAAATTTACATAATGGACTCCAAGGTGGCAGCCAAGCCGGAGTTGGGGGAGAGTCAGTGTATGGGGTGGATAGCAGACTGCCTTCACCCCACCAAACTGTAATGAGATATCCCCTCACATCAGCCAGAATGGCTATCATGAAAAAATCCATAAACAATACATGCTGGACAGGATGTGCAGAGAAGGGAACCCTCCTACACTGTTGGTGGGAATGTAAATCCGTGCAGCCACTATGGAGAACAGTATGGAGGTTCCTTAAAAAACTAAAAATAAAGCTACCACATAACTCTGCAAACCTACTCCTGGGCATATATTCAGAGAAAAACACAATCTGAAAGGATACCAACGTTCATTGCAGTATTATTTAGAACAGCCAAGACATGGAAGCAACCTAAATATCCACTGACAAGATGAATGGATAAAGAAGAAGTGGTACACATACAAAATGGAATATTATTAACTCATTAAAAAGTGTGAAATAATTCCATGCAGCAACATGGATGGACCTAGAGATTGTCTTACTGAATGAAGTAATTCAGACCAAAAAAAAAAAAAGAAATATGACATCCCTTTTATGTGGAATCTAAAAAGAAATGTTACAAATGAACTTACAAAACAGAAAAAGGCTCACAGACTTAGAGAATGAATTTTGCCAGGGGGAAGAATGGGGGAAGGGATAGTTAGGAAGTTTGGGGTTTACACACTGCTATATTTAAAATGGATAATCAACAAGGACCTACTGTATAACACATGGAACTCTGCTCAATGTTATATGGCAGCCTGGATGGGAGGGGAGTTTGGGGGCAGAATGTGCTGTGCTTAGTCACTCAGTCCTGTCCAACTCTTTGGTATCCCAATGACTGTAGCCCTCCAGGCTCCTCTGTTCACAGGGATTCTCCAAGCAAGAATACTGGAGTGGGTTGCCATGCCCTCCTCCAAGGGATCGTCCCATCCCAGGGATCGAACCCAGGTCTCCCACATTCCAGGAGGATTCTTTACCATCTTAGCCACCAGGGAAGCCATTGGAGGAGAATGGATACATGTATATGTGTGGGTGAGCCCCTTCACTGTTCACCTGAAACTATTACAATATTGTTAGTCGGCTATACTCTAATACAAAATGCAAGCCAAAAAAAAAAAATAGACAAAATAAATCCAGCCCACTACTTGCTTTGGTTTGTAAATAATGCTTTATTGGAACACACCAAATGCTGTTTAAGTGTTGTCTATATGCAGAGTACACCATGAGAAATGCTGGGCTGGAAGAAGCACAAGCTGGAATCAAGATTACTGGGAGAAATATCAATAACCTCAGATATGCAGATGACACCACCCTTATGGCAGAAAGTGAAGAAGAACTAAAAAGCCTCTTGATGAAAGTGAAGGAGGAGAGTGAAAAAGTTGGCTTAAAGCTCAACATTCAGAAAACGAAGATCATGGCATCCAGTCCCATCACTTCATGGGAAATAGATGGGGAAACAGTGGAAACAGTGTCGGACTTTATTTTTGGGGGCTCCAAAATCACTGCAGATGGTGATTGCAACCATGAAATTAAAAGACACTTACTTGGAAGGAAAGTTATGACCACCCTAGATAGCATATTTAAAGGCAGAGACATTACTTTGCCAACAAAGGTCCATCTAGTCAAGGCTATGGTTTTTCCAGTAGTCATGTATGGATGTGAGAGTTGGACTATAAAGAAAGCTGAGCGCCGAAGAATGGAGGTATTGGAGAAGACTCTTGAGAGTCCCTTGGACTACAAGGAGATCCAACCAGTCCATCCTAAAGGAGATCAGTCCTGGGTGTTCATTGGAAGGACTGATATTGAAGCTGAAACTCTAATACTTTGGCCACCTGATGCAAAGAGTTGACTCACTGGAAAAGACCCTAATGCTGGGAAGGATTGGGGGCAGGAGGAGAAGGAGACAACAGAGGATGAGATGACTGGATGGTATCACCAACTCAATGGACATGGGTTTGGGTAGACTCTGGGAGCTGGTGATGGACAGGAAAGCCTGGCATGCTACGATTCATGGGGTCGCAAAGAGTCAGACACAACTGAGGGACTGAACTGAACTGATGGCTGTTTTTGTGCTGTTAAGGACAGAATTGAGTGGCTGTGACAAGGTCTAACATCTCTTTTTAACCCCTGCAGAAATTAATTTCCACAATCCCTCCTCTAAATATTTTCATCTTGGTTCTTGGCACAGAGCATCGCATCAAAGCTTCTCTCCCAACAGTTATCCTATACTTCAAGAAAATGGGTGCCAAATGACTAGTTGGAACACTTCTCCAATAAGAAGCCAATCTAAAAACATTGCAAGGATCCATGGACAAAGAGAATGAACATGGTAGACATGGTAGAGTTTCAAAGAATGTGATTCAATCATTATTCTGACCAGGCAATTGATAAATAAAGCAATGGTGTCACTTACTTTCTAGTTTGGCATTGTTCCAACACAGACCTTCACAAAAAGAGATAGGAATCTCAGGTGATTCATTTCCCAAACTATGTTCTGAATGAGGAATGGGAGAGATCACAATCAGAAAAGCAGTTGCATTGGGTCATTTGGTCAATAAAAAGAAAAAAAATCGGTATGATCATTTGAAATCAAAACTGTGAAGACACAAAGAAACTACAAAACTAAAATAAAATATTAATGATCCCAGTGGTCCGGGAGATCGGATCTCTTATTAAAGTGAAGAGTTGGTACGTTTCTACTTGAGCTTCTCTACTGTGTGTGGGATTTTCTAATCCATCATTCAAATGTGAAAAACACTGGCTTTGGCCACTAGTTAATTATTGGATTGTCATAACCCATTTCACGCTTACTCATCCTTTTTTTTAAATAAGCTGATTTGTTAGTGATTTTATTTTGTAATTACTGTCTCCTGACAAGTAATTACTGTCTCCTGACAAGTAGTGCCTCTACCATACCTGTCATTTTACAACAGAATCTACTGAGAGAAGGGAAAAAATTCCCTGCATAGAGAGACTTCAAATATGTTACCATGTAGTCACACATGCAGTTTTAAAACAGTGGAGGAGGAATGCTGAATGGCCATGCAGATGACGTATAAGGTTATCGAAGATACCCTAAGGATAGATGCAACTTCTTTTATATATATAACTTCCTCTAAGTGTGTGTGCAGAATTATCAACCCTTCTTAGGTGCATTTCAATGAATCCTGGGATTGGTTTTGTATTCAGGCTGATGAGTAGCTATTTCTGAGCTCCTGTAATTATCAGGATGACTAATTTAATGACTACCATGATCAGTGTGCACAGGCCTCACAGGGTGTGTGGTGGGGACTTGCTGAGAATGTTACAATTCAATGTTACAAATAACATTAAAATCAGAATTTTTAAGTCACTTCTGCTTTGGCTTTATTTCACAAATCAAAAATGATATTATTTTTAACTCCTTTGAGTCCACACAGCCCTTGTGTCACCAAGCCACAGCTGCGAGCATCTACTATGTCACCAAGTATCGGCTGATGATGATGTCAGCTATTTTCCTCTCCGTATGGCCACCCTACTAGACTGTAAACACCTGGAGGGCTGGGAGAAAGTCTTATTTATCTAGGAGTTTCTTATCCCTAACAGAACATGGGGTACCTCCTAGGTCTGCTCAGTAAATGTCCATTAACTTACACATGGCTTTGCTGGTGTGAGAAAGCTAATGCAAGTGAAGGCCAATGTCACCAAGCTGTGAGATCATATGGGGCACAAACCATATTTCTCATCCATGTGTCATCAATGCCTATCAATGCCTACAAGGCCTCCAACAGAGTAGCTAGTAAATGAATGTTTGTGGAGAAAAGGAAGACTTTTCAGTAGAAGGTGAAAAGCCCATTCAGTGATATGAAAATACAGAGATTTTGATCAAGTATGTTGTAGATCTACATCAGGAGTCAATAATATTTTTCACCAAGGGCCAGTAGTAAATATTGTGTTGGCCCAAAAGTTCATTCGGGGTTTTGGTAAGATGTTTCAGAAAAACCTGAATGACCTTTTGGTCAACCCATTATATAAGGCTCACAGGTTTCCTGTCTCTATTGCAACTACTCCATTCTGCTGTTACAGGACGAAAGCAGCCATAGACAATACGTAAATGAAAGACTATGAATGTGTTCCAATAAAACTTTATTAACAAAATTAAGTGGTGGGACAGAATTTCTTGCCAGCCATAATGTGCTGATTCCCGCTATAAATGAGAAAGGCAAAACAATAAAGCTTTTAGAATACAGCAGTATCTACTTGACATATAGAAAGAGTGTTTAAAATACAAAGAAAAGCAGTTACTCTTCCAAAAAAAGTGTAGTAAGTGGGCTTATTAGAATTAGGAATAGTAGAATATGACATAGTCATGAAATTAACAGCTCATAGGTACCCACACAACATGAATAAATCTCACAACATAATGTTGAACAGAAAAAGAAGTATACAAATGGACATACAAAAACATCATTTAGAGAGTGACAAGGTAACCTACAGGGTGGGAAAGAAGTTTGCCACTTATATAATTAACAAAGGCCATATACCCGTGAAACTATTCTGGAAGCAATTCCAATCTGTGTTTTTCCCCACATAAACAAGCAACTCTACAACACCAGTGCAGCGATCCACAATTTAACTAGTTTCGACACTGCCTGCCCAGGGACGGCACTGGATTCCACAGGTTAAGGGCTTAGTCCTGCAAAACTTGAGCCCCTCCTCGCTTCAGATGCCACTCTTAAGCCCAGGTTATTACCCGTGTTTCTGGATGATTGGCTATAAATCAGAGGTTCCTATGACCTCCTCTCTGGGTTCAATCAATTTTCTAGAGCAATTCGCTAACTCAGAGAAATATTTCACTTACTAGATCACTGGTTTGTTACAAAAAGATCTAATTCAGGAAAAGTCAGATGGAAGAAATGCAGAGGGCAAGGTAGGGGGACACAGCAGGGAATTTCCACACCCTCTCTAGGCATGCCACTCTCTCCAGACCTCCACATATTCACAACCCAGAAGCTCTCCAAACCTGGTCCTTTGGGGGATTAACAGAGCCTCCATAACACACCCATGATTGATTAAATGACTGGCTGTCGGCAAGTGATTTAATCTCCAGCTCCTCTGCTGTCCCCAGAGATCAGGGGCTAGGAGACCATATAATCACATAGGTGGGTCCCCTGGAAGCTAGCCTCATTCTGAAGTGTGGTCCAGAACTCACATTATTAACATAAAAAATGGCATCATTGTTGCTCTCATCACTTAGTAAATTCTAAGAGTTTTAGAAGCTCTCTGCCAGAAACAAGGACAAAAACCAAATATAACTCTTATTAACAATCACAATATCACAGCCTATAATAAATAAAGAACCTCTTCATATCAATAAGTGAAACACTAGCGAAAAAGAAAAATGGAAAAAGACAAGAACAAGCATTTCACCAAAAAAAGTATGCCCAAATGGCCGAGAAACCTATGAAAATATGATCAACTTCATTAGTTATCCGAGAAATACAAGTAAAAATCACAATAACGCACCACTTCATGCTCACCTGTATTTTTGTGCTCAGTTGCTTCAGTTGTGTCTGATTCTTTGTGACCCCATGGACCATAGACCGCCAGGTTCCTCTGTCCATGGGATTCTCCAGGCAAGAGTACTGGACTGGGTTGCATTCCTGTCTTCAGGAGATCTTCCCAACCCAGCAATCATATCTGCATCTCTTATGTCTCTTGCATTGGCAGGCAGGTTCTTTACCACTAGTGCCACTTGGGAAGCTCACATGCTTACTGGAATGGCAAGAATTGGAAACGCTAGAAGTGATCCAGAACGCAATAGCACCCCACTCCAGTGCTCTTGCCTGGAAAATCCATGGATGGAGGAACCTGGTGGGCTGCAGTCCAGGGGGTCGCTAAGAGTCAGACACGACTGAGTGACTTCACTTTCACTTTTTACTTTCATGCATTGGAGAAGGATATGGCAACCCACTCTGGTGTTCTTGCCTGGAGAATCCTGGGGACAGGGAAGCCTGGTGGGCTGCCATCTATGGGGTCGCACAGAGTCGGACACGACTGAAGTGACTTAGCAGCAGCAGAAGTGATCCAAGACGATGATGTAAGAGGATCCTGAACTCAATTCCTCCCACGAACACCCTGAATTTATAGCTACTGACTGAACGATTTCCTCTGGAAAAAACATGAAAACTAGCGGAGCAGCCCTTCATACCAGGAAAACAAAGGAAGACCCACATCGAGCAGGTAGGAAAGACTAGGACGTGATGTCACCAAAAACTCCATCCCAGGCTGTGTGACCCACAGTCAGTGGAGAACTCAACAAACCTGGAGCTTCTGCCCAGGAGTGCATGGTCTGCACTTACACCAGGCACCGCTGCCCTGAAGACTTTACCTGAGAGACAGGCCACCAAAGCATATGGCTTTGAAAAGCAACAGGGATCACATCCAGGAGACACTGTGAACTACAGACTGGCACTTCCCAAGACCATTGCCAATGACCATACAACAAGGGCGTTTGCCGTCTGCCTCTGCAGAGATTAAACCCTGTACTGTTGCAGCGGCAGCACCCTGGGGGAGCTCAGGGCGGAATGAGGCACCCTGACTCCAGGGAATCTGGTGGGACAGGTCTTTAGTTAGATGTTTTTAGGAACAGATTGCATGCTCTCAATCCTTGCATCTCCTCATATCTAGAAAAGCACTAAATCCCTTCATGGTGACATCATATCCTCGTGACTAGCAGAAAACCTTCTGTAAAATGAGTGCTGAATGATGTAACTCTCCCTTCACCAAAACCTTATATATTGACCAATATATATTGACATATATTGACCTTCCCCCACCACCTCTCTGGAGCAGTCTCTCAGAGCTATCTGGGATGCTGCCTCCCAGGCTGCAGTCCTCGTTTTGCCTCAAATAAAACTTAAGTCCTTCAAGACTGGGAGAAGTAGCTGTTTCATCTAATGCTTAAATCCAACACAGAGAGTCAAGCAAAATGAAGAAACAGAGGACTATGCTCTAAATGAAGGGAAAAAAAATAAAACCCAAGGCCAAAAAAAACCCTCAAAAACCACTCTAATGAAAAAGTCTAATAACCTTAATATCAAGTTATGGTGAAGTTTCTTGTGTGGCTTGGGGAGCATGAAATGGTACATTCACTTTAGACAGGTTGCTAATGTCTACTCCGGAGAAGGCAACGGCACCCCACTCCAGTCCTCTTGCCTGGAAAATCCCATGGATGGAGGAGCCTGGTGGGCTGCAGTCCATGGGGTCGCACAGAGTCAGACACGACTGAGCGACTTCACTTTCACTTTTCACTTTCATGCATTGGAGAAGGAAATGGCAACCCACTCCAGTGTTCTTGCCTGGAGAATCCCAGGGACAGGGGAGCCTGGTGGGCTGCCATCTATAGGGTCGCACAGAGTCGGACACGACTGAAGTGACTTAGCAGCAGCAGTACTGTCTACTCACCCCCTCTAAGGTGATACCTAAGAGACATGCATGCCCGGGTACAACAAAATACACATTTAAGAGTGTGCAGAGCAGTATTATTTGCTGGAAACAACTGGAAACAATCCATGTGTCCATTAACAGTGGAATGGATAAATGTTCATACAATGGAATATTCTGCACTAATGACATAACCATATCTTCCCAGGTGGTTCAGTGGTAAGAATCTGCCTGCTAATGCAGAAGACTCAGAAGACAGGGGTTCAATCCCTGGGTCACGAGATCCTGGAGGAGGAAATGGCAGCCTACTCCAGTATTCTTGCCTGGAAAATTCCATGTACAGCAGAGCCTGGTGGGCTGCAGTCCATCAAGTTGCAAAGAGCGAGACACAACTGAGCATGTACGTACCCACCCAGTGACGTAAACAAGTCACAACTACACACACAGCAAGGACAGAGTTCATAAACTTAATGTTGAGAAGAAAAAAAAAAAGCCACATGCAAAAGAACATATACAATATTAGCCCATTTATATAAAGTTCAAAAACAGATAAAACATAACCAGTGACTTACCAGAAAAGTTGGCCTTGTGGACATGTTCATGGTGTAGAAAGGGGTTGTCACTGAGTTGGGCGTCCTGTGGGCTCTGAGTTCTGACCACTGGTTTCTTGACCTGTAATTATATAGGGGTTTACTTAATAATAATTTATTAAGTTGTATGTTTACATGTGTGCACCTTTTGTGTTGGTAATAGTCCACATTTTTTAAAAAAGGCTTTAAGTCACTTGAGGCCTGCCATCTGTAAAATGAGACATTTTAAAAACAGCATCCCTAGCAGGACTTTCTTTTCAGGGATACCACTGCATTGTAATGGATATGTCACCATCATTATGGCAAGAGTCATTTTATATGGTTTCACTTTTTATGACTTTCACTAGCTCATTAAAAGCATTGCAGTACTGTTCGGTTCCCTTGACATGCTGGTTGCCAGGGAATTTCCTCTGAAAACGCAGTAAGTCATATGGAGAGGATATCTGGATGTTCCCATGGAAAGCCCCACTGACCCCAGCATAGGAGTCAACCCCTCCAGGCACCACAGAGCTGAATGAAGAAAACTCCAGAAGGTCCCCGAAGCCAGCCAGTGCAGTCTTCCCAGCTGAGGCCCCAGACATCCTGGCTCAGAGACAAGACACACACTATAATTCCACAGAAGTCCCTAACCTGGAGAAACTATGAACACAACAACACAAGCTACTGATTTATGCCACTAAGTTTGTGGTGTTCATTCGGCCAGAAATGCCATCACTAAAAAGTCTACACATAACAAGTGCTGGAGAGAGTGTAGAGAAAAGGGAACCCTCCTACACTGTTAGTGGGAATGCACGCTGGTGCAGCCACTGTGGAAAACAGTAAGGAGGTTCCTCAGAAAACTAAAAAGAGAGTTGCCATATGACCCAGCAAGTCAACTCCTCAGCATGCATCAAGACAAATCTAATCCAAAAAGACACATGCATCCCTATGTTCATAGCAGCACTATTCACAATAGCCAAGACATAGAAGCAACCTAACTGTTCACTGACAGATAAATGGATAAAGAAGATGTGGTACATATATAGAATGGAATCCTACTCAGCCATAAAAAAAGGAATGAAATAATGCCATGTGCAGTAACACGGATACAAATAGAGATTATCACACTAAGTGAAGTAAGTCAGAAAGAAAAACACCATATGATATCACTTACATGAGGAATCTAAAACATGATACAGATTAACCCATCTATGAAACAGAAACAGAATCACAGAAGTAGGGAACAGGCTTGTGATTGCCAAGGAGGAGGGGGCTGGGGAAGAGATGGACTAGGAGGTTGGGGATTAACAGATGTAAGCTTTTATATAGAGACTGGATAAATAACAAGCTGCTACTGTATATTTAGCACAGGAAATTATATTCAATATTCTATGATAGACCATAATGGAAAATAAAATTTTAAATGAGATGATATATATAAAGTAACTGAAGCACTTTGTTGTACAGCAGAGATTAACACATTATAAATCAACTGTTTTGCATACATGCTCAGTCACTCAGTCATGTCTTTCTCTTTGAGACCCCATAGGCTGTAGCCCACCAGGTACCTCTGTTCATGGGATTTCCTAGGCAAGAATACTGGAGTGGGTTGCCATTTCCTCCTCTAGGCAATCTTCCTGACCCAGGGATTCGACCTACGTCTTCTGTATTGGCAGGCAGATTCTTTACCACTGAGCCACTTGGGAAGCCCTTTACTTGCGTCAATACAAAAAATATACTGAGGGCTTCACTGGTGGCTCAGTGGTAAAGAATCTGCCTGCCAGTGCAGGAGACCTGGGTGTGATCCCTGGTCCAGGAGGATCCCACATCCCATGGAGCAATTGAGCCCATGCACCACCACTACTGAGCCCTTGCCCTAGAGCCCGGGAACTGCAACCAAGGAAGGCCACACAGCCTAGAGCCTGTGCTGTGCAACCCGATAAGCCAGCACAATGAGAAGCTCAAATACCACACTGAAGAGTAGCCCCCACTCACCACAACTAAAAAGCCAGCACACAGCAACAAAGACCCAGCACAGCCAACAAGGAATAATAAAGAATGAACAAATAACTTCTTAAAATAGACACTGGGACAGATGATGGGATAGTATGTGCTTGGGGCTACCTTTGGGGTATTTCTATTCGGATAAAAATGAGGAAGTAATGAAAACAGTGAGAAACAGTGACGCCCTCAGACATGCTTCTTGGCGAAGTGAATAGGCATATAATTGTGACATTCTTACCTGTATCTGTGCCGCACTCCTAGTTTTCAAAGTGCTCCTACAACATACCTTGAGTGAAAGTCTGGTAAATTGTAAGGCATGATGAAGGACAGCACTATGGTGACATACAGGGGACAATACAAAGTTAAGGAGCCTCTCACTGCTGTGGCCATGGAATCAGGATGAAAGAAGAGAGGAAATTAAAGGAGGATGAGGGCATGCCATGGGAATACGACTTTCCTCCTCTGCAACCTCAGAGTCAAGATCATGGTCAGATACCCATATGAGGTCAAATTTCCAGAATACTATCTAGGTGTTCTCTTTCAAGCCAGCCACTGAAATTTTTGCAGTCTCATAGGACAAAGTTGCTCCCTACTCTGCTCTCTCCATGGAAGAGCTCAGCAAAACTTCAACATGGCAATGAGGAAGAAAACAATGAAAATGCCTGTGCGTATTTTTAGTGGCCAAGGTGACTTTCCCCTTGATGACCTAAAGCAGCGGTCCCCAATCTTTCTGGCAACCAGGACCAGTTTCACGGAAGACAGTTCTTCCACAGACTGGGGGCTGGGTGGGAGGGAGTAGCTTTGGGATGACTCAAGCACACTACACTTATTGTGCACTTTACTTCTAATCTTGTGCTGCCACTGATCTGACAGAGGTACCAGTCCATGGCCTGGACGTTGGGGACCCCTGCGCTAAAGGACACCAGTGTAAAAGACACAGATCTTGGCCCTCTGAAGAACCTAATCTCCTATAACACGGGGTTAGGACTTCATCTGATGGTCTACATTCAAGGACTTCCTGTTTTTCTAAACTATGGGAGTTTAAAATGTGCTGGGAAATTCAGTCTGACTTCTTTTTTATTTCCACTGCAGGACATACAATGGAACAGAACATGAGGTCTAGAAAAAAAGGAGAACAAAAACTCACTTTCTATCTCAGAGAAGAAATAGAAAGTAGAAAGATCATGTTCTGAAGCAGTTTCCATTGCTCTCCAAGGAGCAAGATACAATGAAAGATCCAAAAGGAGGGTCAGAGGCCATTTCCTTGCACAGCTTTCAAACTGATGCATTTTACACTAGAAGACTTTTATTTTATCCTGCTCTCTGAGGGTGAAGAAAGTCACTTCAGAATGTGCCCGGCCATCTTCTGCTTTTTACGGAGTCTGTAATGGAGTCAGGGGTTGGTCTGTCTTCAAAGGATAAAAGATTCTTTGTTGATTCTAAGTCTTTGTGGAATTCTATGTGTTCACACCATGGCAAGCTCTGTGTCTGACATCGTGCCCCAAATATAGTCGGTGATCAAGAGGTGGTTGGTTATTCATTCAAACATTGACTGTGCTAGGCCTTCAGCTCAAGTTATGAAAGAGACTGTCTCTGCCCTCATGAAGCTCCCAATATAATGACCATGGTGGAAGCGCTTGGCCACTGAATGTGACTTCACTAGAGGTACCAGTGACTAGCTGTCCAGAAAGTGGTCACTGGGAAGTAGCTGCCCACCATGTTTCTGGGCCCCTTTGCATCTCAACAGGGTCATACTCATCACTTCCTAACCAAAAAAAAGAATTGGTGACAGTACTTGCAGACTAGAAAAGCTTACTTCCTGCATGTCCTCTATCCTTTCCCCTTTCCACTGGCTGGATGTTAATGCCTGTGGGACATCACACATAGGACGATCTCTGTCAGCCTGGATCCCTGAATGACTCAATGGAGCAGAGACTCTGCTCTCACTCTCTGCACTGCCACTGAACCATCACAGATTACATTTGGCATCAATGGGAAACTCAATTTCTATTCTATTAAGCCACTGAGATTGAGTAGTTTTCTATTACTACTGCTAGGATTCTGCCACCTACTCATACAGTACCTTCCAGTCCATTCATTCATTCATTTTTTTATTTATGCCAGCATACCATCGAGAGCCCACTGTTAGCCTGGCATAGTTCCAGACAACTTGGATGCCTTGGGTGAGGAGGGATAGAAAATAAAAAGGTAAACACACAAGAGAACTGACATTGGAATAGCAGTCCATTTGGGCTGTTACAACTGAATATCACAGACTAGGTAGATTATAAACAACAGAAATTCATTTCTCACATTTTTGGAGGGGGGAAGTACAAGACTGAGGTGCCAATATGGCCACATTCTGTTAAAGGCCTTCAGCCAGAGCTTTCTCACTGTGTTCTCAAATGGTGGAAGGACAGGAGCTCTGCGGGATCTCTTACTAAGGGCACCAGTCCCATTGATGAAGGCCCCACCCTCATGATTGAATCACCCCCCAGAGGCCCCACTTATTAACACTATCACCTTTGGAGGTTAGGATTTCAACGTATGAATTTGGTGAGGCAGGGGTAGGGAAGGGACACAAACATTCAGACCATATGAGAAGGAAAAAGCAAACATCACCTGTTAGAGAATAACGAAGGAGGTGCCTATTTGATCTAAGACTTGAGGACATAAAGTAGCAAACCATGTCCATATCATATATATTAATAGGAAAACAGCAAATGCAAGCTGAAGGAAGAGCATATGCAAGGGCCTGGAGTTACATATCACTAGCTTATTCTTGGAACCAGAGACGTGTGAGCTCTACCAGCTAAACCAGGATAAGAAGCATAAACCCAGACAGTTCCTAGTGAACCAAGAGGTATAGTCCACTCTAGGAGAAAAATATGATGAAAGATTCAAAAGGAGAAGCCATTTCTTTTGTGTAAGCCATTCCCTTACACAGCTTTCAAACCGATGTGTTTTACACTTCTGACCTTCTGATCATCCCAGCCACTGGACCAAGGTCAAGGACTGCTTCCGTGTAGAACCAAAGCCTTGCTCGATTTGCACAGCTCCACACTTTGGCCATGGCTATCTTTGGTTAGCACTGACTGACCCCAGAAGAAAGTTTTTTAGTAGCTGCAGCAGCAAGTACGATTTTAGAACACCACTCAGAATCATCTCCTTCAATCAATGAAAAAAATGTTAATTTCTAATGCTTTTAAAACTGGGAAAAGATCTATTGGCTTGAATGTCCCTAAGAATCTTGGCCTGAGGGTTTCAAGAAACCAATAACATGCAAAGTGCTAAGTAATTTTTTAATTAAATAAATAAATAAAAGGTAATCACGATAAGCCTACTATAGAATTTTTTTTTTGTAGTAGGAAATTGTTATGGTTCCAGTTTGGGACCTGGGGACCACATGTGATATGAACTCTCCTGCCCTTACATGAAATATTGACTTAATTTCTGTTATCAGTTGGAATATATTGCTGTCTTAGTCACTGGGAATTACCCTGGCTGAAAATATTTGCTATTTTTCCTTCTTCAGATTCTCCTGTGTCAACAGCCTGAGGGATAAACTGTCTGATTCAGTTATAGAGAAAAATCACTGTTTTTATTTGATGCCTTTTTCCCCCCAAGGGGACTAGAAAAACATTCTCATTGCTATTAACTTGTTTGTAAGAAAGAAGGAGGTGCCATTTCACTAAAAATCTATCACACAGTCCAATAATTGAGGTTGCTCTGAGCTAGGGTGGGGAAGGTTTCAGGATATGATTTGAGTAGAAAGGAACAAATTAGGGTGGAATGAAGAGAACTACTGAGTAGTCACAGATGTGGCCTTAACCCTGGGGGCAAAGGGAAGCAGAACCTTGGATACTCAAGGGTTTCTACACAGAGAGAAGAGTTGCCAGGGAAAGAGGTAAGTGGAATTAGGAAGCTGGGTCCTGACTCCACTGGTCTCTTCTGATCCTAATGGTTTATGGTTTTTCAACAATTGAGCATTGTGATGGTTATTTTTATATGTCAGCCTGGTGAGGCCATGGCATCCAGATATTTGGTCAAACACTATTCTAGACATTTCTGTGAAAGTATTTTTTGGATGGGATTAACATTTCAATCAGTGAACTTGAGCAAGTTACACTGCTGTCTCTAACATGGATGGGTCTTACACACTCAGCTGAAGGCTTTAAGAAAAAGACTGACTTCTAAGAGGAAATTCTGTCAACCAGTGGTCTTCAAGCTTCAACTGCAACTCTTTCCTGGAAACCTAGCCTGCTGGTCCAACCTGCAAATTGTGCATTTGCCAATCCTCCACAATCACATGAGCCAATTATTTAACAAAAGTACTGGTTTTCCTGCTGGTTCTGTTTCTCTGAAGAACCTCAGTATAAGCATCTGCCATGTGCCTGGCATCATCCTAAACTCTTGGCGCTTACAGGGGTACAAAAGAAGTAAAGTTAACAGCCCACTTGGAGCTTATGATCTTGGCCTGTGCAGTAAACTCAGAGAGCATGGGATCCTCAAACCCTGCGCAGCCCACACAAAGGACTGGCCCTTGACCACTCCTGGGAGATAACTCCTAAGTCCTCACAATATTCTATTAAGTGTGTCTTTGTACCACTGTGGCCTTGGGCCATTCTAGATAGTTTATGTTCAGTTCAGTTCAGTTGCTCAGTCGTGTCTGACTCTTTGCGATCCCATGAATCGCAACACGCCAGGCTTCCCTGTCCATCACCAACTCCCGGAGTTCACCCAGACACGTCCATTGAGTCAGTGATGCCATCCAGCCATCTCATCCTCTGTCGTCCCCTTCTCCTCCTGCCCCCAATCCCTCCCAGCATCAGAGTCTTTTCCAATGAGTCAACTCTTCGCATGAGGTGGCCAAAGTACTGGAGTTTCAGCTTTACCATCATTCCTTCCAAAGAAATCCCAGGGCTGATCTCCTTCAGAATGCACTGGTTGGATCTCCTTGCAGTCCAAGGGACTCTCAAGAGTCTTCTCCAACACCACAGTGCAAAAGCATCAATTCTTCGGCGCTCAGCCTTCTTCACAGTCCAACTTTCACATCCATATGTGACCACTGGAAAAACCATAGCCTTGACTAGACGAACCTTTGTTGGCAAAGTAATGTCTCTGCTTTTGAATATGCTATCTAGGTTGGTCATAACTTTCCTTCCAAGAAACAATGTAATAATCAGTGGTGAAGGCCTGCTTTTGTTCACCTGGGACCCAGGGCCACAATGTATCAGTTTGACCTCTTAGGGGTGCTGGAGACTGAGTAGCTAAGATCAGTTAAATGGGTGATCCATATCTAGGTGAATGACCCCCTCCAGTAAAAACCCTGGACACCATAGCTTGGGTGAGTGTCCCTGGTTGGCAATACTTCACACATGTTATCTCATGTTGTCGCTAAGAGAATGAAGTATTGTCCCTGTGATCCCACTGGGAGAGGGAAGCTGATGCCCACTCTCCTCCTGGACTCCACCTTATGCACCCTTTTCCTTTGCTTCTCTTTATTTGTATCCTTTCTCTGCAATAAACCATAACCTTGAGCATAACAACTATGTGAGTTCTGTGGCTCCTTTACCAAATCACCAAGCCTGAGGGTGGTCTCAGAACCCTTGACACATTCAACAACATACACTGAGCACCTACCACATGCCAAACACAATCCTAAACACTCAAGACTCATGTGGAAGCAAAAGAGGAAATGACCCCTGCCCTCTTGGAGCTCTGACCTTGGTTATGTCCTCGGGATTGAGTGAGGTCATGGCTCTCATGTTCATTTCTTATTCACAATCCAGCTACACAGACAAAAAGCAGCATCTAGAAGACCATGATATGGAAGATCAAGCAAAGTATGATGATGTTTGAACAGTGGATCATATTTAAATGCTAGAAATTACCTTTCCTGAAAAACCCTTAGAAATGAAATCTCACCACTCTTCATCCTTCTGTTGGTGCAACCAGAACACTTAGTAAAGGTTAGACTCTGGGTCTTCCTGAGCCTAAACTTTCTGGCTTGCAACACAGGGTGATGACCTGTCAGAGTGCACAATCTATTGCAATTATGAATCAGATCATTCTTACCAGGTAAGGTGCCAACAGGAAACACATGCAACACTCAAGAACAGTCCAAGAGGGCTTCTTTACTGAGGGATTCATTCCAAGGCTCAAGGGACAATGCACGAACTTCCAACAACAGTAAAGCCACCCAGATCCCAAGGGACCAAGGAGCAGTGAGTCCCAAAACACAGAAGGAAACACAGTCACGTGGAACACGCCACCTTGGGCACGTGGGGGACTGGATCTATGTCACAGCTGACCAAGTACGGAATACGGAGCAAGGATCTCTCTCTCCTTCCTGACCCACCCCACCTCTTGTCGGGGCTTCCCAGTGACCAGTCCAACAGAAGAGACAGGCAAGTTAGTCCACTGGTAAACTTTCAGAGGTCACCTTCCAGGAGTGGAGAGAAGAGAGAAGACTGAAGGGTGGACCAGTAGTGACAGAGACACGCAGTCATACACGGGATACCATGGAGCCAGAAGACAGGAAAACTCTGCAACTGCACTCGGATCAGAAGGGAAAACACAATTTTAAGTATTTCTCACATCAAATTTGGAAGAAATATTTTTGAGATCATATCAAGTGCAAATGTAGATCCGATGAAATAGGCATACTCATTATAGCTGATTCGGGTCAAGATGTCCACTGTATCTGGAAGGCAGTTTGGAATAAATAGCAAGGAGTGGTAAATATTCTTGCCCTCTGACACAGTATTGTCACTGATATACATACAGCTATTCCTCTACTAGAATATTCACTGTGGCATTATTTATGAGAGTGAAAGGTTGAAAAATTGAACATCTAATAATAGGGCCTTGGTTGAATAAATTAGAGTATGTTCATGTGACAGAAAGCTCTACAACCGCGGAAAACCATATTACGAAAGAACACTGAAGGATATAATAAAATATTCACGATATAATATTAATGACAAGAAAATCAAGTTATAAAATATATACCATGAAACCCAATTCTGTTAACATATTCTGCCTGTATATCTGGGAATACATCTGAATTCAATCAGGAAGGAAGGATACCAAAATATTAGCTACAATTACATCTGGGTCATGGGATTCTGGGTTCTCTTTAGTCCCTGCTAGCTGAGGAAACAGGAGGAAGAGAAAGGAAAACAAGTTCCAGATAGGAGTGTGTGCCTCCAATCAGCAAGAAAATCAAGGTTTTAAATTTCAGATGAAATGGTCTGCCACCCCAAAATGACCTCAAGGCTCCTCAGAGAACCCCAGAGAGGGAAGGGATAAAGGGGGTGCTCCCTGGAAGCTTCTTCCCTGATCAGAAAAAAAAGAGCTTAAAAACAAAAGTTACAAATTCACCATCTATTATTTTTTTAATGTGGCAATTTAAAGTCAAGCTTTAGCTATTTTAAATAATAAATCCTAAAGTGAATGATCCTATCAAAATGCACGCTTCCCATTCTCATCAAGTGATACCGTCTACTGCCTGCTGGCTCCCAAAGGTGCAGCAAGTTTCTAAGAGACAAGGAAACGCACCTGACCAAACTCCTGCCCATAAATCACTTCCCACATATTACCCCATATTCATTCCCACATTTACATGTTAGGAGCTACTCAAAGGCTCAAGCACAACTGCGGGCGGACAGCTATTCCTTAGCTCCAGAATAATCTGGGGGCCAATGTCATCGTTCTGATCTTGTACATGAGGAAAGGGAGACTCAGAGAAAGGAAGCTTCCTGCCTAAAGTTACACACTGGGTAATGACTTGAGGCTAAGAATCCGGAGGCATTTCCCCTATACCAGCTTCTCTCTAGATGGCTGAGCATGCTTGAGCCAAAAGCAAGGTCAAGAAGCCCCTGGGCAAGGAGACCCTCCTCTACAGCTTCCCAAGAGGGTGCTGCATGTAAAAGCCTTAAATAGGGCAAGCTCTTGGTTCTGCATTGCACTTCTCAAAATTTATTCCAAAGAAATCCTCAAAGAGGCATATAACCCTTGATGCACAGAGACATTTATGATAGTTATTTATAAGAGCAAAATACCAGGAAGCAAATGTCCAAATGTCCAACAATTAGGCAATGGTTAACTAAGGATGCTATGTAATGGAATACTATGCAGCCAGTTAAATGCTTCCAAAGACTGCTCTCCAGTAACATGAGAAAATGATCACAATATAATGCTTAATGGAAAAAAGAAAATAATTTGACATAGACAACCAGCTGTAATCTACAAGGACAAGTATAATATGATGATTTCAAAGGAAAATGACTGCTTTTTATAGTCTCTAAAGTAAACACTGCCTGGGAAGACTTCTTTGTTTTTCAAAGTAAAACAGCTTGGACTCATGAAGAATCTTTTCTGCTGACCTCTAGCCTCAACATAGTTCAACAAAACTGTATTTCTTAATAGTTTTGCCTCTGATCACAAGTCTAATATACACAAAAAGCAAAAACTTGACAAAAATAGGAAATCAAAAAGAACACAAAAGTACCAATAAATTTCACATTTACCCCACCCAACGTGCCCTCAAGATGGCCACCTGACAGTTTTGTCCAAAACTCTCCCATTTAGCTCCCAAGCTATGGTCACTCTTAACCAAGCCTTTAGATTGTGTAATGACTATGTGTACATTTGCATGGACAAAGCAAAATACTCTTTTATCCTACAAGCATATTTTGTGTACTCTCTTTTGATGTTCAAAAATGAACAAAATTTTAAAAAATGAATAAACCTTTAACACTCACCAAAACCAGCCTTCCCTTCCCCAAGCATGGACAGGCAGGGAGATGAACAACTTCTTTACGTCCAATGAATGAGTAAATTAATATACAAAAGAAACAAGTCTGAGTTAATGAATGCAAGCCAAGTCAATGTTTCCTGGCCTGGAAGAGACAGTACAAGGTCATCTGCACAGCTTTCTCTGGCCTACAATTAACAGCAAGAAAGAGGGGAATTCCAAGCAGCTCATGACCACTCACTCTGTGCCAGCCTCAAGAAGCCTTTCAGTGAAGGCATAATTACCTTCATGTACCCAAGACAGCAATGGGACAAAAACAGAGAACAAGAAAGTGGCCCAAATACACACAAATAGTTAAAGACCAGGGATGTGAATCCAAATCTCCTGAGTCCACAGTGAATTATCTCCTCTAAGTATTGTATCTCCTCTAAGTATTATATCTTAAACATATTCTTATTCTATATGATGATAATATGATATGACTCTCAGTATTATTGATATTTCTCCCGGCAATCTTGATTTCAGCTTGTGCTTCTTCCAGCCCAGTGTTTCTCATGATGTACTCTGCATATAAGTTAAATAAGCAGGGTGACAATATACAGCCTTGACGTACTCCTTTTCCTAATGGAACCAGTCTGTTGTCCCATGTCCAGTTCTAACTGTTGCTTCCTGACCTGCATATAGCTTTCTCAAGAGGCAGGTCAGGTGGTCTGGTATTCCCATCTCTTTCAGAATTTTCCACAGTTTATTGTGATCCACACATTCAAAGACTTTGGCATAGTCAATAAAGCGGAAATAGATGTTTTTCTGGAACTCTCTTGCTTTTTCCATGATCCAGCGGATGTTGGCAATCTGATCTCTGGTTCTTCTGCCTTTTCTAAAACCAGCTTGAACATCTGGAAGTTCACAGTTCACGTATTGCTGAAGCCTGGCTTGGAGAATTTTGAGCATTACTTTACTAGCATGTGAGATGAGTGCAATTGTGCAGTAGTTTGAGCATTCTTTGGCATTGCCTTTCTTTGGGATTAGAATGAAAACTGATCTTTTCCAGTCCTGTGGCCACTGCTGAGTTTTCCAAATTTGCTGGCATATTGAGTGCAGCACTTTCACAGCATCATCTTTCAGGATTTGAAATAGCTCAACTGGAATTCCATCACCTCCACTAGCTTTGATCGTAGTGATGCTTTCTAAGGCGCACTTGACTTCACACTCCAGGATGTCTGGCTCTAGGTCAGTGATCACACCATCATGATTATCTGGGTCATGAAGATCTTTTTTGTATGGGAAATAGATGGGGAAACAGTGGAAACAGTATCAGACTTTATTTTGGGGGGCTCCAAAATCACTGCAGAGGGTGATTTCAGCCATGAAATTAAAAGACGCTTACTTACTTCTTGGAAGGAAAGTTCTGACCAACCTAGATAGCATATTCAAAAGCAAAGACATTACTTTGCCAACAAAGGTCCGTCTAGTCAAGGCTATGGTTCTTCCAGTGGTCATGTATGAATGTGAGAGTTGGACTGTGAAGAAAGCTGAGCACGGAAGAATTGATGCTTTTGAACTGTGGTGTTGGAGAAGACTCTTGAGAGTCCCTTGGACTGCAAGGAGATCTAACCAGTACATCCTAAAGGAGATCAGTCCTGGGTGTTCATTGGAAGGACTGATGCTGAAGCTGAGACTCCAATACTTTCGCCATGTCATGCGAAGAGCTGACTCATTGGAAAAGACCCTGATGCTGGGAGGGATTGGGGGCAAGAGGAGAAGGGGACGACAGAGGATGAGATGGCTGGATGGCATCACCGACTCGAAGGACATGAGTTTGAGTAAACTCCAGGAGTTGGTGATGGACAGGGAGGCCTGGCGTGCTGCGATTCACGGGGTCACAAAGAGTCGGACATGACTGCGCGACTGAAATGAACTGAACTTACTGATCAGTATTATATCTCTTGTAAAACCAAAGATAATCACAGGCATCTAAATGACTGATTGCTACCATTCTATACAATTCCTGACTCTACACAATGACTGAGTTTGCACCCCCAAATCATCACTGGGCCCCCAAGTCATCACTGAGCTGACAGCGAAAAGGAAGAGGCCAAGTGGTACCCAAGTTCTGTCCTGTGTCCTAGAGAATTCCTAGCGTCTCCCCTCCTGGTGTATTCCCCTCAACAGAACATTTCTGGAGAAGGGCTTCCCCTCCCCTCACAAGCTGCTGACCGAATCCATGATGGGTATGAATCTAATTACCAGCCAACTTTGGCTGCTTAACTCACCTTCAATTCCACCCACTATAATTTGGTGTAAGTGGCTGAACTTTCAAGAGTGTCTCACTCTGCTTTCCCTTCATCAGGAACAAGATAGCAAAGCAAATGCCTGAAGGGCTTTTGTAGTGTGATGATGTGAAGGTCAAGAGAGGGTAACTTACTCCCTCTTCCCTCCTTGAGGGCTGGCACAATGAAGACTTCTAACGTGATATGTAAAAGGGCAACAGGCAAGGCAAATGTTCTGTCTTTACGTTCCCAATGACAGAGTTCCTATGGATCTAAGAATTTTTTCCAAGGTTTAGCTGGGTTTCAATTTTCATCATATGATGCACATTCATAATTTTAATAAGCAAATAATCCCATAAGGGTTATAAGGTAAAGGAGTAGTCCCCTACCCTACCCTTAAGTCCTACTCCCAAGAGCCAAGCATGTGTAATTCCTTTGGCCTCTTTTTCCAGCATTTATCTATGTTTTCCTAGACATCACACTTTTATTTTTTTAATTCTTTTTAAGGATCATCTATTGATTTCCTCCTATAGAAAAGTTTCCGCATTCTTCACCCTGTGCCTCCATGGTCCCCCTAAACATTTCACATCTACCTTCCTTATAATACAGCTTTATTATGTTTGCTGTATCAGTATTTATTGTTTAAATTATTGCTATGTAATTATTATTCAAAATGAAACAGCTATACTATGATTACATTTCCTTACACAAAATTTTGTTTTCCCTGAAGTTAGTGATTACTTTTATTTTTCATCTACTTAACTTTCTAATGATCAATTTTTCTTGGACTCTTTGGTGGAATTAGAAAATCCCTTTTAAAAGGGTCCAACTCTGGGACTTCCCTGGCAGTCTGGTGTTTAAGGCTTCACCTTCCCATGCAGGGTGTTCAGGGGGTTTGATCCCTGGTCAGGAAGCTAAGATCCCACATGCCCTGTGGCCAAAAACCCATAATGAACAGGCTGGCCAAAAACTTTGTTCAAAACATCTCATGGAAAATCTCAAATGAACTTTTTGGCCAATCAAATAAAAAAATAAAATAAATAAAAATAAATAATAAATAAAAATAAAATTAAAAAAGTATTGTAACAAATTCAACAAGGACTTTAAAAACGGTCCACATCCAAAAAATCTTTAAAAGGTCCAACTCCTTAGGAATCTATCAGTGTTGCATCTTCCCTTTGAAGTTTTGTGGGATTTGGAAGGGGAGGTGATTTTCTTGGAAGAAAAGACCTCTGTCTTCCTGCTGACGGTCCTGAACAGCTGACATGCTGGAAAATTCCTTTATCATTATATTAGGAATTCCTTCGGAGAAGGCAATGGCACCCCACTCCAGTACTCTTGCCTGGAAAATCCCATGGACGGAGGAGCTTGGCAGGCTGCAGTCCATGGGGTCGCTAGAGTCAGACACGACTGAGCGACTTCCCTTTCACTTTTCACTTTCATGCATTGGAGAAGGAAATGGCAACCCACTCCAGTGTTCTTGTCTGGAGAATCCCAGGGACGGGGGGGCCTGGTGGGCTGCAGTCCATGGGGTCGCACAGAGTCGGACGCAACTGAAGCAACTTAGCAGCAGCAGGAATTCCTTTACCACTTCTCAAAGATAGATCCCCCTGTCTCCAAAATCTTCCATTTTCTTTCCTGCTGTTTCCTCCTGCTTATTGGAGCAAATCATCCAGTAGCTCCCTGAACGTGCATGCTCCTGAGACCTCCCATCCATGCCTGCCTTCTTCCGGCACATCTGATTGACAGTTGGGAGGCTTTTGGATGTCTAGGTCAGAAGTCAGGGCTCAGCATTGAAGACAATGCTCCCTTGACTTCTAGCTTTAAGTTTGCCACTGAGAAGCAGGATCTCATTGTGATTCCTGGTCCTCTGATGTGTGACCCATTTGCTCTTCTCTGGAAACTTTGAGCCTCATCTCTTTTCATCCCTGGTGCTCTGAAATCCCATACTAATGTGCCGTGGTGTCAACTCATGCACTGACTACAGTGAGCCTTTTCAATCTAGATATGTGAGTTCTTTGGTTCTCAATACATATAGGATTTTTTTAATTCTTCCTTTTATATGTCTCTCTTGATTATTATTGGACCAACTACATTGATTCTCTGTTCTTTTTTTTCCATCATTTCTCTCCTGCTATTCATGACTTTCATGCTATTCATGACACCACCCTTATGGCAGAAAGTGAAGAGGAACTCAAAAGCCTCTTGATGAAAGTGAAAGTGGAGAGTGAAAAAGTTGGCTTAAAGCTCAACATTCAGAAAACGAAGATCATGGCATCCGGTCCCACCACTTCATGGGAAATAGATGGGGAAATAGTGGAAACAGTGTCAGACTTTATTTGTCTGGGCTCCAAAATCACTACAGATGGTGACTGCAGCCATGAAATTAAAAGACGCTTACTCCTTGGAAGGAAAGTTATGACCAACCTAGATAGCATATTCAAAAGCAGAGACATTACTTTGCCAACAAAGGTTCGTCTAGTCAAGGCTATGGTTTTTCCTGTGGTCATGTATGGATGTGAGAGTTGGACTGTGAAGAAGGCTGAGCGCTGAAGAATTGATGCTTTTGAACTGTGGTGTTGGAGAAGACTCTTGAGAGTCCCTTGGACTGCAAGGAGATCCAACCAGTCCATTCTGAAGGAGATCAGCCCTGGGATTTCTTTGGAGGGAATGATGCTAAAGCTGAAACTCCAGTACTTTGGCCACCTCATGCGAAGAGTTGACTCATTGGAAAAAACTCTGATGCTGGGAGGGATTGGGGGCAGGAGGAGAAGGGGACGACAGAGGATGAGATGGCTGGATGGCATCACTGACTCGATGGGCGTGAGTCTGAGTGAACTCCGGGAGTTGGTGATGGACAGGGAGGCCTGGCGTGCTGCGATTCATGGGGTTGCAAAGAGTCGGACATGACTGAGCGACTGATCTGATCTGATCTGATTCATGCCTTTGTTCTACTTTCCAAGACATTCCCTCAACATTAACTTCCAGCCTTCTAGTGATTTTTGTTTTCATTTCTACTATAATATTTTTAATTTCTAAGAGCTCCTTTTTCTTCAATCCTTTTTTTTAAAAAAAAACAGCATTGTAATGTTTCATCAAAGAAGTATCTTCACTTTTCTTTCTGAAAATATTAATTATAACATTTTTAATTAAGTTGCCTCCTATTCCTTTCACTAACACTGTGTTCATCAAGCTCGTTTTTCTCCTAGGATTTGCTTTGGTTTCTCTCCCTTAAGAACAGAAGCTTTCTTCAAAAGTCTGGTGACTCCTACACATTCACTGATACTTAAGAGAGAGGCAGTAAAAAGCTGATTGTCAGTTCTCTGTGAGTAGGCAGGGCTTTACTGAGTGAGTGGGTAGACATTTATCTAATTCATTGGAGGTCTTTTTCTTGGAATGGTTCATTTTCCCCAAGAAAAACCCTCCCTTCTCTGCCTGGGGAGTATGTACCAAGCTGCCTATATTCTGGGAATTGAGAAGAGGAAAATGATGGAATGAAAGGTTCTTCATTTCATTATAATGTCTGAAGCCATTTCTCCATTGCTCCAGATGTCCTCAAAGTGGGCCCCTCTGACAGTTTCTTCAGAGATGAATTTCCTTTTTCCAGATACTGTGGGGAAGGAGCTGTTGCTAGCTCTCTGCAATGGGAAGAGGCATCTGAGAATAAAACTACTACACATTCAGTATGAATAAGTTTGCTTTCAGTTTATTTATTTTTTCTCTTTTTTTAAAATTGCAAACAGTAGAAATAGACTCTGGCAATTTAAATGGGAAAGGAGTCTGTTAACTGGTGGGTGGTTCACTGAATTCTTGAGAGGGCTGAAGAAACAGGCTCCAGGCTCATCTTACAGAAATATGCCCCAAGTCACCCCACAGAACAGGCCTGATGAGGAAATCTTCACAGACTCTGCTACCCTGATGAGCATAAAGGTAGATCATCACCGCTCCTATTCCCACCAACATCAAAGCTACACAAGAAACCACTGGTTGGCTGTTTCCACTACAAGCCTGAGTTCCCTGTCTCAAAAATGAAAATGCACACAGGTCCTCTTTCCTCAACTCTCTTCTGTATTAAAATGTTATATGTGTTGGGACTTCCCTGGTGGTCCAATGATTAGGAATCCACCTTACAATGCAGGGGACGTGAGTTCCATCCCTGGTCAGGTAACTTAAGGCCCTACTTGAAAGCGTCAGTGGCTCAGTGGTGTCTGACTCTTTTCGACCCCATGGACTATAGCCCACCAGACTCCTCTGTCCATGGCATTCTCCAGGCAAGAATAATACTGGAGTGGGTAACCATTCCCTTTTCCAGGGATCTTTCCAATCCAGGGATCGAACGCGGGATTCCTGCATCACAGGCAGATTCTTTGCCATCTGAACCACAGGATAGCTAAGCCCATAACACAACTACTGAGCCTGTGCAACATGACTAGAGAGCCTGTGTGCTGCAGTGAAGATCCTGCATGCCGCAACTAAGACCCAATGCAGCCAAATAAATAAACAATTTTTTTAAAATGTTATGTGCTTCCAACTGGCACAGCCAGGCCACATGACTGTGGACTAGATGTAGGAGAAACTGGGAGCTAGAATTCAGATTGGAGAAGCAAGGCTCACACCTTCAGATTTCCCTAAATACAGAAAAGCAATTCAAAAGATGATGGACAGCCAAAAATATGAAGGCTACCCTCTACTGAACTGAATATCTTACATCTGTCCTTTGAGGCATCCGTGGGCTCCGATTGTCTGGTCTCTCTAGGATTCTGTGGCAGAAGCTGACCCGCCCCTTGTTTGAACTGCACTCTCCAGGCCCTCACCCTCCGTTCTGGCTTTCTGACTCTATCAGCCCAGCTGCCATTTGCCCACCTGCCTTCCGTTTTTCAACACTGGCTGAAATCTTTAACTTGCTACTGTTTCCTCTATGCTATGCTCTTTGTCAGCTTAGGATTCTAACGTTCTAATTCCTCTTCCATCATTTCAGTGGGGTTCAGGAGGGAGCAGATATCAATGTATGCTATTTAGTCAGAATTTAAGCTACCTTTTGTGTAGCTATGAAGGAGACTGTATTATAACCAAGGTAAATAACCAAGGTGATTATTGGTTATTTAATGGACTAGAATGGGGCTTCCTTTCGGTTCAGCTGATAAAGAATCTGCCCGCAATGCAAGAGACCTGGGTCTGATCCCTGGGTTAAGAAGATCCCCTGGAGAAAGGAAGGGCTACCCACTCCAGTATTCTGGCCTGGAGAATTCCAAGGACTGTATAGTCCATGGAGTTGCAGAGCCGGACATGACTGAGCAACTTTCACTTTCACTAATGGACTAGAGTAACCTCTAGAAATTTAAAATTTCTCCTTGGGCTCAGATACATCAAAACTGCCACCCTGACCTGCTGACTTTCTCATTTCCAGTCAAGAAGTCAGGCCTGTGTGTTTCTGAGTGACAGACTTTTCTTCCTGAGAATGCTGAGAATTTATATATTTATAAATACACAAATATATAAATATATATCTATACATAATATATAATCTATAATGTATAATATTTATACATAAATATATAAATATTGTGTATTTCAGGATCCAGAAACATTTTTTCAGGAATGAAAAAAAAAAAACCCAGCAAGGTGAGTCCATCTGTTTTCACCACCACCACATGGTAGAGACAGGCAGCTCCAGTTGCCTCTTAACTATGGCATCTCTTTCTTTTTCTCTTTCTCTCTCTTCACTGTCATAATCTCTGGGAAGGATTCTGATTGGCTGGTTTGGATCATCCACCCACCACAGTGAGAATCTGGGACTGGTCCGGCCTGGCTTACGCTACAAGCTGAGCATGGGTCTGTCACCACCAGGGGATGCGGGAGTGACGCAAGGCATCTGGAGGCAAGGGCAACAAAATCTGTATGCACGGTCGCGCTGCACAGTGGGTCTTCCTGAATATCACATCACCACCGCAAGATGCAGACATGGAAAACAGACCTGAAATGAGCTGATCTGGAACCTATGATTGTTACCTCACATAGTAAACAAGAAATGTGCAGATATGATTAAGGATCCTGAGAGGGAAGATTATCCTGGATCACCTGTCTGGGCCATTTAGGCTGGGGGTAGTCCTGCTGACACCCTGAGTTAGCTCCATTACAGTTAGTTTGAATTTCTGACGTCCAAAAAGAATAAACTTAAGCCACCAAGTTGTATTTTGTTACAGTAGCCATAGAAGACCAATACAGACTTTAAAAGGTCAATAATCTCTGAAAGCAAAGTGTGGCGGATTCATTTTGATATTTGGCAAAACTAATACAATTATGTAAAGTTTAAAAATAAAATAAAATTTTAAAAAATGTATGAAAAAATAAAATAAATAAAATAAAAAAAAATAAAATTGTTCTCGACTGTATTTAAAAAAAAAAAAGAGGAAGAGAGTATACTCAGTGGAATGGGAACTAACCAGTAACTAGATGCCTTGGGAATCCTCAAGTGCTCTCACTGTAGATCAGACACAATCTCAGAGCCTCACCCTTTTTACTGATAACATGGGGTGATGATACCTGACTCACAGTATCCCACTGAATAATTGAAGAAATAAGAAAAAAACAGAATTGATATTGCTTTGTAAACTTATAGGTGCAATTAAAAGTGTACAATAGTTACATTTAATAAATTCATCCAAACCATTCTCATATGTTGAAAGACAAGTACTAGTAACAGAGGTTACCTGGCCTTTAAAATGAGGGACAAGGATACTCACTAGAATTCAGTGGATGAAACATGAAGGCTTTGGAATTTGGCTAATGGAAACCTGAGGTATGGGGGAAGGACTGATTTATTTTCTTCATCTAAGGTCAGTAATTTCAACCACCCAGGCAAGCTCACCCATACATTCCAAACTAAATGAGCTTAGATACGAAAGCCTGGACATAATACATCACATCTACCAAGTATGTAAAATGTAACTTGGAAAGAAACTCACCCCATTCAAACGGCACTGTCACTGTTTCAAACATCTGCAAGATGAGTCTCGGAGAATTGTTTTCCAAAGGGAATTTTACCAAACAAGCAAATAAATAAGCAATTCATTACTCCAAGCTAAGACTTTGATTTGGCTCTAAAATGGTGTTCCCCAGCATAACTTCCTACCTTATTCACAAGACTTGGCTATCAAAGTGTTTAGGAAAATTCAAACAAATGAACACTGTCCTCAAAGGACCAAGATTAACTAATATTAAAAATGGTATTGAAAGAAAAAAAATTACTCCAGAGGTCATTCCAAAACACGAGGTCCAAGAGTGTTTCAAACGATGACCTTCTGGAGTAATTTTTTTCTTTGAAATGGTAAATTTCAAACCATGGTAAACCATTGTTTAGGGGAAGTTCCAGCTCCCCTAAAGGCATTAACTGTGAGGAAGATGTGCTCATTTCTCTGAAGCAGAAGATTCTGGCAGGAAAGACTTGGCTACTGGAGATACACTGACCTGAGTTAGAATTCAGCTCCATCACCCACCTGCTGGGTGAACTTGAGTGAGTCGTTTATCTTCTCTGTTTCCTCTTCCATAAAATAATGTCTTGGGTGACAATCTAATTTATGGTCCAACCAGGGCACTTTGGAAAGTGAGAAGGGGCTCTTTTAATATTTGCTTTAGGACAATGGGCAAACTAGGATGCCTAATCACTCTAATGTGTGTGTGCTAAGTCGCTTCAGTCGTGTCCGACTCTTTGCGACCCTATGAACCATAGCCCTCCAGGCTCCTCTGTCCATGGGGGTCCTCCAGGCAAGAATACTGGAGTGGGTTGCCATGCTCTCCTCCAGAGGATCTTCCCGACCCAGGGATCAAACCCACGTCTCTGCCTGCATTGGCAGGCAGGTTCCTTACCACTAGTGCCACCTGGGATTTAGGTTTTTGTGAGAATGAAGTAGTATAAGAGATTCATACAGTATGATTAAATGAAAGCCCAATAAAGGTTATACCAGATTCCCAAAAAAATCTATTCACTTGCTGATGATGCCTATTTGCTCCAACAGGTCTTGGTTTCAAATGCCTTTTATTTACAAACCTGTGCAGGTATGGCCCCTTGCCAGGCCCGCTATGATAAATGGGTGTGTGTTTTCCACGGACAGCTCAGCAGTGCTACTGACACGGCCCTTCCTCCCTCCATCTGCAGGTAGCACCAGCGAGTGGCAGGTTTCCCTGTGAGTCCGGCTCCGGAGGAGGCCGCACAGGGCCCATTTATCATTTGCTCTGCATGCCCAGAGTTGAATGGACCATACAGTTTCCAGGGTTGTATAGGTTCAACAGGGATAGTTGCTCTCAAGTGGTTAAACTTTTTCAAGAAAAGTCAATTAATTCCTAACACATTGCACACCCAACAGTTTACAGCTGCTGCTGCTAAGTCGCTTCAGTCATGTCCGGCTCTGTGTGACCCCATAGATGGCAGCCCACCAGGCTCTGCTGTCCCTGGGACTCTCCAGGCAAGAACAGTTTACAGCAGGCACTCACATGTCTCCATTTCACCCAGGGATGATAGAAATTTCTTTGGGGGAGAAACAAAGGTTATTAATAACCCAAGTCCTACATAAGCTGTTATTGCCTTTAAGGCTAGTGCTTACCCTGGAAACAAATATATCTGATTATCTTAACAGGAAGTCAGGGTTCTCTGATGGGCTCCAGGCATGTTTAGTCTTCGTCTGGCTCCTCAGGCCTCCCTGAACAAATTGCAGTCGTCATAAGACCAACGACAACAACATCCTATAAAGACGAGGCCCAGGCCATGGTCTGCCTGGATTTGCACCTTCCACTTATGAGCTATGTGAGCTTGGGGAGCACCTGCACCTCTTGATGCCTCAGTTTGTCCATCTGTTAAATGGAAATAATACAAGTACCTAATTTTTGGGCACACAAGTTAAGTGAGCCACTTTAAGTAGTAAGCCCTATCTAGATAGTTAAATTTTGTTTCTATTTTATAATAAAACACGAACAGCCTCACAACAGTATAACCTCTCACCTCCTAGGTTCTTACTGTGAACTAAACATTTCACTAGGCTCTGGTTGGTTTTCCCTGACCTCACTCCAACTCCAATCCCCAGACACCAGCTGAGAGTCCTACAATCCAGCTCAATTTCAACACTAACTACCTGGAGTTAGTACAGGTTAAGGGCTCAGTCCCACAAGACTGCTCCCCCACTTCAGACCCCAGCTGCAAATGGGGTCCCCAGACTACCCTCCCTTCTGCCCAGCTGACTACAACTTCATTAGATCTAATCATTTGTTAGAATGACTCACACAACTCAAGAAAGCACTATATTTATGGTCACAGTTCATTAGAAAGGACACAAGTGGGCAGACAGGTGATGAGGCACACAAGGTCCCGAGTGCAGACAGCTCTGTGCCATGCAGCTGGGGTGTGCCACCCTCCAGCGCTCGACTGTGCCAACGTGGAAGCTCTCTCAACCCTCATTGGTCCACGTTTTCTTATCAAGGTTCTGTTTACAGACATGATTAGTTAAACCAGTGGCCATTAGTACGTGAACTCAGACTTCAACCCCTCCTCTCCCTGGAGGTCAGGGCAGGGATGAACGTTCCCCCTCTCTGATCATTTGGTGGATTTTCTGGAAGCCAGCTGCCTAGGAAACTTAGAGCCAGAGTCACCTCGTTAGCATACAAAGGACATTCCTGTCATTAAGAAAACCCTCAGGGTTCTGGGAGCTCTGTGCCAGGAACAGTACCAGTTCTCTGCATATGTTATCTCATCGCTATTCCTTTTTGAGGATGAGGAAACAGGTTCTGAAAGTTACTTGCTCCAGGTCACAAAGCTATAGCTGACCGAGTTAGGAACGTCCCCAGGTCTGCCCAGCCTTAGGGCTTCTGCTCTTTCTGCTACACCAGACACAAGGCCCAAAGTCCAGCAGTGGAGGAAGATGTGCCCAACTGAGGCAGGCTGTCTCTTACTCTGATCTGTCCTAAATTCATCCCTGTGGACCTGGCTTGTCACCACAGAGCAGGGAGAGCGCTCACCAAAACCACAAGAGCCGATTCACTCTGGGAACTCTTTGGGGACAACAATATGGTGGTGGTCCCCTGTCGGGTGCTGAAAAGAGGAAAGTGGCTTTCCCCTCACTTCACAGTAGCAGAGTACCCTGTTAGGAAACTTGAAGTGACCCGGCCTGGCTGCACAGAAAGAAACAACCAGCTGCAGAGACAGGACGGCTGGGCCTGGCAAATCCCACAAGTCCCCACGGATGTGCTGAAACCGAGCAGGACCCTGTGGGGCTCCTGGACTCGAACTTTCAGTGACACCTGCTTCTTGTTTGTGGGGAAGAGACGCCAGCCTCCACAACCTTCTGTGAGTTCCAAAGGGCAGATCTGAACAGCTGCTAGTCAGGGAAGGGAGGGGATGCAAAGACAAGGGAGGAGCAGCCAAGAAACAGCTGTGCAGCCTTGGGGCAAGGTCCTGGTTCCCCTTCATGGGATACACGTAACAGTATCTTTGACGTCTTTACGAAACGAAGACCCCCAACAAATGGAAGATGTCAGCGTTCTTCCAAGGTCACAGTTCGATAACCTCCGAAGGACTGAGGCTGAAGCTCCAGTACTCTGACCACCTGATGCAAAAAGTCGACTCATTGGAAAAGACCCACATGCTGGGAAAGATTGAGGGCAGGAGGAGACAGGGACAACAGAGGATGAGATGGTTGTCTGGCATCACTGACTCAATTGACACGAGTCTGAGCAAACTCCAGGAGATGGTGAAGTACAAGGAAGCCTGGAGTGCTGCAGCCCATGAGGTCGCAGAATCAGACACAACTTGGCAACTGAGCAACAACAACAAAAGCTCATCAGGAGACCACCCGCGGCCAGATGAGAGCAGTGCAGGCCCTGCACACACCCTGATCCTCAGCAACTCTGCCCTTGACCACTGCTGTGAAACCCCTCCCCAAATCCTGCCAGGTGGGGACACATGCCAGTTTTCTAGGGCATCAGCCCATTGTCTCCCCTTTGGATGGCAAAGCAGGAAAGCTACTGTTTTCCAAAACTCTGTTTCCAATATTCAATTCAGTACTAGTGCCCAGAGCCTGAGGTTTTGGCATGCGTGTCAGCAAACGGAGCAGAAGAAGAAAGAGAGAGAAAGTTCCAAAAGCCCTTGAGCACACGAGTGATTGAATGGATTTGTTCACAGGTCAGTACTGGAAAAGGTCAGTTTTCATTCCAATCCTGAAGAAAGGCAATGCCAAAGAATGTTAAAACTACGCACAATTGCATTCATCTCACACACTAGCAAAGTAATGCTCAAAATTCTCCAAGCAAGGCTTCAACAGTATATGAACCAAGAACTTCCAGATGTTCAAGCTGGATTGAGAAAAGACAGAGGAACTAGAGATAAAATTGCCAACATCCGTTGGATCATAGAAAAACCAAGAGTGTTCCAGATAAACATCTACTTCTGCTTTATTGACTACACCAATGCCTTTGATTGTGTGGATCACAACAAACTGTGGAAAATTCTTCAAGAGATGGGAATACCAGACCACCTTACCTGCCTCTTGAGAAATCTGTATGCAGGTCAAGAAGCAACAGTTAGAACTGGACATGGACCAATGGACTGGTTCCAAATAGGGAAAGGAGTACATCAAGGCTGTATATTGTCACCTTGTTTATTTAACTATTATGCAGAGTACACCATGTGAAATGCCAGGCTGAATGAAGCACAAGCTGGAATCAAGACTGCTGGGAGAAAGATCAATAACCTCAGATACACAGATGACACCACCCTTATGGCATAAAGCAAAGAAGAACTAAAGAGCCTCTTGATGAAAGTGAAAAAGCTAGCTTAAAACTCAACATTCAAAACACTAAGACCATGACATTTGGTCCCATCACTTCATGGCAATAGATGTGGAAACAAAGGAAACAGTGAGACATTTTATTTTCCTGGGCTCCAAAATCACTGCAGATGGTAACTGCAACCATGAAATTAAAAGACACTTGCTCCTTGGAAGCAAAGCTATGACAAACCTAGACAGCGTATTAAAAAGCAGAGACATTGCTTTGCTGACAAAGTTCTGTCTAGTCAAACCTATAGTTTTTCCAGTAGTCACGTATGGATGTGAGAGTTGGATCATAAAGAAAGCTGAATGCCGAAGATGCTTACAAACTGTGGTGCTGGAGAAGACTCTTGAGAGTTCCTTGGACTGCAAGGAAATCAAAGCCAATCCTAAAGGAAATCAGTTCTGAATATTCACTGGAAGGACTGAGGCTGAAGCTGAAGCTCCAATACTTTGGCCACCTGATGCAAAGAACTGACTCATTGGAAGAGACCCTGATGCTGGGAAAGACTGAAGGCAGGAGAAGAAGGGGACAACAGAGGACGAGATGGTTGGATGGCATCACTGACTCAATGGACATAAATTTGAGCAAGCTCCAGGAGTTAGTGATGGACAGGGAGACCTGGCATTCTGCAGTCTGTGGGGTTGCAAAGTGTTGGACACGACTGAGCGACTGAACTGAACTGACCTGACCTGAAAATTCCTTGCCAAGACCCTGCAAGATGCCTGGGGGTTACTTTTAAGGAACAGGCAAGTGTGTGCAAGAAGAGACAAGAGCCAGTACAAATGGAAGTTATGATTCCACTTGGTCCCACAGGCACATATAGATACTGCTGCTGCTGCTAAGTCACTTCAGTCATGTCTAACTCTGTGCGACCCCATAGACGGCAGCCTATCAGGCTCCCCCATCCCTGGGATTCTCTGGGCAAGAACACTGGAGTGGGTTGCCATTTAATCCAACCTCAGATTTGATTTCAGAAAGACAGCATTTGAAGCATTCTTCTCTTATTTATATAAAACTTAAGAGCCAATTGATATGTGATTAATGCAATTGTTTTCTTGCATTCAAGTCAAGAACTCCAAAACCATCTTAATAAACTGAGACAATCGGTCTGTATGTAGAGACAGCATGTGACTGTGGGATTTGAATGACCAAGTTGTATTTTCATTACAATATGACCAAAAGTGCACCTTCCCAGTTCACTGTCACGGCTGCCATGAAAACCTTTCATTCAGGTAAATCTGACCATTTTCACACTAAAACTCATAACAATGAATAATAAAAATGCTGCTCCAGATGAAACAACAGAATAAGGAGAGGTTTATTTCTGCTCCCTCTGATGCCCAAACTGGAAACTTTGCCCACGCTGACAGATTAGTTAGGGACAGAAAGAGCTGCTCATTTAATGGTACCACTGTGGAGTCTCAGCATATCAAAGGGTACTAAGAGAAACAGACAGTCAGCAGAAGGAACATGCAAGGATTGTGAATGTAAATGCTGTTGATTTTTTTTTTTCAGGTTCAAGTTTTATCTTGACTTAGCAGCCATCATGATTAAGCAAACATTTTTAAGTTCAACTCATCTTGAGTGAAACCAGCTGCCATCATTAGGCAAACATTAGATTTGGGACATGTGTCAATTCAAAAATCATTTACTCTATTGATTGCCACACCAATGTAGAACAAAGTCTGGACCGCCTGAGTCTATCAGAATCAGCTTGTTTTATCCTCACCTCGAGGGCTCCCTCCCCTTCAAATACCCTGTCCACCAGAGAAAATCGTCAGTTCCTATGGGTCTCTTTCCTTCTCCCCAAGGACTATTATGGTCCAGAAATGTAAGACCTCACACCCTTACTTCAGAAAGTGTTAGTCGCTTAGTTGTGTTCAACTCTTTGCAACCCCACAGACTATAACCTACCAGGTTCCTCTGTCCGTGGGATTCTCCAGGCAAGAATACTGGAGTGGATAGCCATTTCCTTCTCCAGGGGATCTACCCAACCCAGGGATCGAACCCGGGTCTCCTGCATTACAGGCCGATTGTTTACCATCTGAGCCACCAGGAAAGTCCATTTACTTCAGAAGAGGACTCTAACTCCAGCTGGCTCAGTTGTCTTTCGTAAGGGGACAGACCTAGTAAACACCCTCCTGGCTATTGACTAGTGTAACGTTACAGCTGTTCCATGGACTATTTCAAGGTCAAACACTCTCAGTATCTGAACTGTAACCATGTGTTGCCTTTGCTCCCACTCCTCGAAGATTATCCCAGAACTGTTCTGCAAAGGAAAATTCCTAGACAGAAGCTGGCATCGTGCTTTGCGTTTTCAACCCCAGCCTTCAATCTAGAGTTTTGCAATCAAGACTTAAGAGGCCTCCTGGGCACTGAGGTTAGTGCTGACGACAATGCTCGTGGGATCAGCTGGCAGAGTGGATTCTGCTTGTTCGGTGCAGACTCTCCTAGTTACGGGTCTAGATCCCAAGGAACACTCCTCAAAGCTGTGGTATGATTTTCATGCTACAGAGGAACCAGATGTATAGTGTTGGGCTGTGGAAATCTGACCTCCAGCCATTTACAGGGAATTTCTGTCAACTTTGTAAGAGTCTGCTTCAACTGAAAATGGCTACAAATTCTTTACTACTCCTTCCATCAAGAGGTGGGTCCACTACTGTGCTAAGTAAGATAAGTCAGAGAAAGACAAATACAGTATAATCTCATTTATATATGGAATGTTTAAAACTAACCCAAAGAAACCCAAAACAAACAAAAAAGATACATGCACCCCAATATTCACAGCAGCATTATTTACAAACAGCCAAGACATGGACCAAATGTCTCAGGTCCAAGACAATAGCCTAAGCGCCCATTGACAGAAGAAGACGTGGTATTATACACAATGAAATATTACTCAGCCATAAAAAAGAATGAAATAACGTCGTCTGAAGCAACATGAATGGACCTAGAGATGATCATATTAAGTGAAGTAAGTCAGACAAAGACAAATATAATATGATACCACTCACAGGAAGAGTCTAAAAACATGGTATAAATGAACTTATTTACAAAACAGAAAGAGACTCAAAGGCATAGAGAACAAACCCACGGTTACCAAAGGGGAAGGTGGAGAAAGGGATAAATGAGAAATTTGGGATTAACAGAAACACACTATTATATTCAAAACAGATACACAACAAGGACCTACTGTACAGCACAGGGAACTATAGTCAACATCTTATAATAACGTCTAATGGCAAAGAATATGAAACAATAGATATATATACATACATAAACATACATGTGTATGCATACATATATATATATATGAATCACTTTGCTGTATACCTGAAACTAACACAACACTGTAAATCAACTAAATTGAAAAACAAAAAAAACTCATAGAAACAGAGATCAGATTGGAGATTGCCAGCTGGGGGGTGGGTGAAATGAATAAAGGGGGTCAAGAGGTACAAACTCCCAGGAATAAAATAAACAACTCCTGGAGAGGTAATGTACAATATAGGTGACTATAGTAATTATAATACTGGATTGTATATTTGAAAGTTGCTAAGTACTCCTGCCTGGAAAAACCCATGGACAGAGGAGCCTGGAAGGCTGCAGTCCATGGGGTCGCTGAGGGTTGGACACGACTGAGCGACTTCACTTTCACTTTTCACTTTCATGCACTGGAGAAGGAAATGGCAACCCACTCCAGTGTTCTTGCCTGGAGAATCCCAGGGACGGGGAGCCTGGTGGGCTGCCGTCTATGGGGTCGCACAGAGTCGAACATGACTGAAGTGACTTAGCAGCAGCAAGAGAGTAGGTATTCAAAGTTTTCGTCGCAAGAAAAAAATTCTAACTATGTGTGATAACAGATGTTAACTAAACATTGCGGTGAATGTTTCACAATATACACATATATCAAATCATTATATCATGTACCTAAAACTAATATGTCAATTACATCTCAATTAAAAACTAAGTATTTAAAAAGTGGGAGAAAATAAATAACAGCTTTACAATTTAGAAAAAAAAAAAAAGAAAGAAATGATGTCCATTTATTCTTTCCTTGAAGAGGACTGGCCTCTTTGATGAGTAGAATTTAGGCAAAAGTGATGCCATGCCGGAAGTAACTTTTAGGCCTAGGCAACCCACTCCAGTGCTCTTGCCTGGAAAATCCAATGGACGGAGGGGCCTGGTGGGCTGCAGTCCATGGGGTCGCTAGGAGTCGGACACGACTTCACTTTCACTTTCACTTTCACTTTAAGAAGACTGGTAGCTTCTACTCTGGTCTCATGGAAGCCAACAGCCAAGTGAGAAGCACAAACATCTGAGACCATCCTGGTTCAGTCGGAGGGCTCTGAGGATGAGATGCCACGTAGAGGAGACTGGCTTGTCAGCCTCAAGGTGTCCGTGACTCTATTTACATGTCAGTAAAGAAACGTCCTGAAGGTGGGTCCCCCAGCCTCAGCTGCCTTTGCTGGTCATGCCAAATGGATCAGAACAAATTTCCCAGCTGAATTTTTCCCAGACTCCTAATACCCACACAGCTGTCAGCAAAATACATAGGTCATGAAAACAATTAGGGGTGGGAAGAGTTGGTTTTGCAGTAATAGATCACTGGGACAGAATTCATTTACCAAAGATGCTTATCTGAGTCTCCCTTCATCCCATCACCCAGTTGAAATTCGTTCCTTGGCTCATTTTCTTTTTTCACTAGTTAATAATGGGTGTCCCCATTGCCTTAAGGATATGGAGCTTTATCTTCTCTGTTGATGACCATGATTTCAGTCACCCAGAACAGTGTATGGCATGCATTAGGCACTCAAGTATTCGCTGACCAAACTAAGCATTCCTTCAAAAAATAAAAAATTTAAAGTATATATGCTACCAGAATAATTGAGACACAAAATGGATCTCCAAGAGGAAAAAGTTGTAAACTGTGATAAAATTATGTTGTAATAATGCAAATAAAAGCTTTGATTCCTCACTTAACCTGGTTCTTGTGGTTCTTGTTTTCAAATTAAGAATTTAAAGGAATGTTTTAAAAATTTTTCCTTTCTGATTCTCCAGAATAAGACCCTGGACATTAAAATATCATTTACAACAGACATTATTCCATTATCGAGCAATGCTTCCCTCTTAAATGCAACCCATTTTTCTCACCTCAGGATTTGAATTTAAAAAGTACACGAAGGTGCTGTTTTGTTAAGCAAAAACAGTGAAATCAAAGGTATTGTCACAGTGCCACCTGGTGGTGAATGCTGATTCTGCACATTTTTCTTCTGATGGCAGCATGGGAATAAGGAGGAAAAGTGAATCTTGGACCTCAAGTTACAACGCGTATGATATTTTCGATCTTATTTGAGACACAATTGGCTCAACGTGGGTCATGCTGTCCCCATGTTATGGAAGCCGAGAGAAAGGAAAGGACAAACATTTACTGGTACCTAACACAGGCTATATTAGGCAAGCCCTTTCTCTGGTTTAACACCTGAAATAACCTCAGGATATCGATATTACCCTCATTTGTGTAAAGAAGCAGAGTTGCACATTCACATCGCGATGTTAAGCTTCTTGTCAGACACCTTCTCAGTGGAGATTTGGATCTAGGAATGCTGGCCTCTGAGCCTGATTATACTGTATTGCACAGCAGGCCTAAACATTTTCACTGAGTTTGCTGAGCTGGTAAATTTGAGAGACAAAACTCAGGTTCCACGCTTCTGCTCCACAGTTAACTCATTCTGTAAACATTTGCTGAGCTCCTACTGTATGCCAGAGGTTGTGCTGGCTGCTGAGGCAGCCAGGGACCTGGATCTATCACTGTGTCCTTTCCACAGCCCCAGAAAGCCAAGCACCATCCTTTCTTTCAAAATGTGACCACCACATCAAAATCCAGTAGGTTCTAGTCAACTCTGGATAAAACATTCATTTGTTCATCCAACAAACAGTCATCAAACAGCTACCAAAAATGTTATTGTGGGCAAAAGCAGGAGTGGTCCCTGCCATCTTAGAGCTTATAGCCTAGCTGGGGAGACAGACAATCAAATAATCATAATAAAATGTGAAATACCCATCATGGTAGAGCTGTGGATAGAAGAGATGCAGTACAGAAGGGCATGTAACAGGGAGGGTTGACCAGTTCAGGCAGTCAGAAAGTGACAGTTGAGCCAATAGGATAAGTAGGAGTTATGGAGGCAAAGAGGAGAGGAAAGAATTCTAGGTGGAGGAAACTACATGTGCAAAGGCCCTGGGGTACTCCACTGCAACGTATCATCCTACATGCAAAATTCCTTTCCATGGGCTTCTGCTTTACATTAGGAAACAGAAGTACATTCTCAGCACCCCAGATATACTCGGAATCTTCTAGAAACCTAAGAAAATTGAAACAATCCCAAAGCGCCCATTTTGCAACTATGAACTAATTAGAAGAGCCTCAAATTCGTGTGCTACTTTCAATTTTCAAAACACTTTTGCACTCAGATTGTTGTTCAGTTGCCCAGTGGTGTCCGACTCTTTGTGACCCCATGGACAGCAGATGCCAGACCCCCTCTGTCCCTCACTGTCTCCTGGAATTTGCCCAAGTTCGTGTGCATTGCATCAGTGATGCCATCCAGCCAGATCATCCTCTGACACCCTCTTCTCTTTCTGCACTCAATCTTTCCTACCAACAGTGACTTTTCCCATGAATCAGCTGTTTGTATCAGGTGACCAAAATACTAGAGCTTTAGCATCAGTCCTTCCAGTGATAATTCAGATTATATTTACTCATCCTCAAATGGAAATGTATGGTAATTTTTGCACACACAGAAGAGATGGAGGCCCAGAAAGGCTGACAGAGCTGTCCACGTTAGCAGGGAGCCCACAGTAAACTTCATATCCCAATCCAGTCATCTTTTCAACACACTTCCTAGTGTTAAAATACAGGGTGACTTAGCCCCTGGCCACAGCTGACTTAACCATGCTGCAATCCACAAGTAACCATTTGAAAACTAAGTCAAAATTAATTCTGATTTTCACATTATTAATATTCCTAGCCTCTGGACATCAATTTTGCTGGACTTAATTCATTGGTCAACAGTACTTTGGTTAATATTCTGGTCTAAAAAACCGATACCAGTCTCATGTTTTCCTGGCTACCTAATCAACACTCGACTGGGGAATTTAATCAACTGATCGATTCAAACAAGTTTAATTAATTTCTTTCCACTGAACTGCTCAATTCTTTAACATATTTTTAGCAATTGATCAGTTACATGAGAGTTGGGAAGACCTAACAGGATAATTCAATTAATTTTAAATTTAGTATGAGAGTGGGATGGGATGGAATAAAAGCTGGCATTAGCTATTCTGTAGGTAAAATTCAAACCTGTGGTAACAACGGTATTTTCCAAAACAGCAAAAGCAAACTCTGCCATTCATTTATTTGGGCATCTGTAGATGGGGAAACAGTGGGAAACAGGGTCAGACTTTATTTTTTTGGGCTCCAAAATCACTGCAGATGGTGATTGCAGCCATGAAATTAAAAGACGCTTACTCCTTGGAAGGAAAGTTATGACCAACCTAGATAGCACATTCAAAAGCAGAGACATTACTTTGCCAACAAAGGTCCGTCTAGTCGAGGCTATGGTTTTTCCTGTGGTCGTGTATGGATGTGAGAGTTGGACTGTGAAGAAGGCTGAGCGCCGAAGAATTGATGCTTTTGAACTGTGGTGTTGGAGAAGACTCTTGAGAGTCCCCTGGACTGCAAGGAGATCCAACCAGTCCATTGTGAAGGAGATCAGTCCTGGGTGTTCATTGGAGGGACTGATGCTGAAGCTGAAACTCCAATACTTGGGCCACTTCATGCGAAGAGTTGACTCATTGGAAAAGACCCTGATGCTGGGAGGGATTGGGGGCAAGAGGAGAAGGGGACGACAGAGGATGAGATTGCTGGATGGCATCACCGACTTGATGGCCATGAGTTTGAGTGAACTCCGGGAGTTGGTGATGGACAGGGAGGCCTGGCGTGCTGCGATTCATGGGGTCGCGAAGAGTCGGACACAACTGAGTGACTGAAGTGAACTGATGCATGCATTCATACCTTCTTTCAATCATTACTAGTGATTTTATATCTACTAAGTGCCAGACCCATGCCAAATAGAACGGTACAAAAATAAGTAAGAGGATGTTACAATACAAGAGTATGCCAACTATTAATTTATTGCCTTTCAGCTCCAAATCCATCTTTCACTGCAGGCTCTGTGCAAAATACTTCTTTTGAAGATGATATGACACTAAATTTTGTCAGTAGAGGGCGCGGGAGAGAATGCAAGAAGAAGGGGCTTCTCTTCCCACTTCCACACTTTTCCATCTGCTGCTTCTGGTTTCTACCAAAAGCTATTGCCAGCAGTGTTTGGGGGGTGGGGGACAGCCAGTGACACTCATTCCCATACCCCCAGGATGGGTTTCCAGTGAGTCACGGGCACCCAGCCCTCAGCTGCCAGCCACAGCCCACTGGTATCCAGTAGATGCACCCACCTGCTCTGGCCCAGAGAATATCCCCACACAATGCGCCACAGGGGTGAAGTTCAACCCAGTCTGAATCCCACTTGGGGTCCCTTCCTTCATACTCTCACTCAGCCCAAAGGTATTCTTTATGGTTCTCCTTACTTCCCTCTTGATAATCTCTGATACAGGTAATGATTCCTTTACCAGTGGTGACCAAGCAGGGGCCACTTTCAGACACTGGGGGTTGGGACACTGGAGGTTGACTAGACGTGTTTTCAGTTTCACAACTGGGGGAGGAGAAAGGATTGTTTCTGGCAACCAGTGTGCAGAGGCCAGGGCTGTTGCTCAACATCCTCGGGGCAAGAACATTCCCCTGAATTCAGAATTATCCAACCCCAAGTGTCAATGGATGTGAGTCTGAGTGAACTCCGGGAGTTGGTGATGGGCAGGGAGGCCTGGCGTGCTGCGATTCATGGGGTCGCAAAGAGTCGGACACGACTGAGCGACTGAACTGAATTGAAGTGTCAATGGTCGCTATAGCTGAGAAACCCCACACAAAGCTTTCCTTGCTGAGACAACTGTGTGGTTTCTTTCTCCTCCTTGAACCCTGACTCATGCAGGGGTTGACGGAGAAGTGCAGGCAGGTAGATGAAATTAGACCCTAGGAAAGTTCATCACAAGGTTTTAGTCTTAACAGCTCTGGCTTGTCTCAAGATCCCTGCAATGTTTCAATTATTATTTGACCTCTTGTTGCTAGTAAGAGAAAAAACACAAGTGTTGGAGGATTAAAGAAATCCTGGGATTTTTTTTTTTTTTCCTTTAGCTTGGTGCAGAATTTTCTTATTGATGAATGAGAATGAATGAATATACTCCACACACCCCAACTGCTATTCTCTGCTGAAAACAGATGGTGGGAAGGGTGAGTAAGGACAAAAGACAGCAGCTCGTGTGCTCGTTAAGAAAGAGAATTTAGCAATGAAATGCTAGAATATAAAATTTAATGTAAAATTACCTCCTATTAGAGGCAGAAAGACCTTAACAGACCACCAATCCAATGGTACCCAAATTAGGAGGAAAATCTGAATCATCTGGAGATCTGAAGAATACAGCTTCTGGGGCTGCAACCCATAATGATTAAGTCAGAATCTTTGAGAGGCAAGACAGTCCAACATCATTCTTCTAATCAGAGCCACGCTGGTCTATATGGTACCTTTATGAAAAATAGAAAAGGCACCCCTCTCTGAACCAGGCTCATGACTTGGCAAGTAGAGAATCTAGGTTTTAATCGCCTCCAATTATCTCCAGCAAGTTCACTTGTGCAGTGCACAAACTTCACAACTCTACATGGATGCCCCGATTTGCAAAGTGAAGAAACTAAGGCCCGCAGGACTCAATTTCATTGTTTTGCTAATTTATTCCCAGGCCAATTCATTCATGCGATCACTGAGCACTTGATACAGGCCAAGCTCTATGGAAACAAGATGAATAAGACATGGTTCCCACCCTCAGGGAACAGACAGTCCATCTGGAAAATAACTTGAACAAAATGCTTCCATTTGTGTTATTGAACCTGATCATCCAACCACATGGAGCGGTAGGGAGCAGTATTACAATCTTTAAAACACACGTTGAGAAACAGAGGGTACGAGATGTCCAAAATCACACATAAAATCCAGTCCTGAGATAAAACTGGAGCCCGGGCTTTTAACTCCCAGGGGAGGTCTTGTCCCTTAATTCAGTGGCACTTGCTCCAGGAAGCCACAATGTTCCCCAGATCCCAGCCTCGCACTCAGCCTGTCCCCCAAAGGCGCGCTGTCAGGAGTCATTCTCTTCCCCAGTCTCACATCCCTGGGTTTTATTCCTGCTTAGGGAGACTTGTCAGACAGGCATCAGTGAACACAGATGCCTCTCAGTTCCAGGGACTGGATCTGAGAATGAATGAGAAATTGCAGGGGGAGGTGGGACCATGTGAAGATAGTAAGTGGCTCTCCTGCTCTAGGGTTCATCTCTCCTCCAACGATTAAGTTTTTTCTCACAGCGTTAATCGCTAGAGGACACTAACACTTAACTGCAGATTTGCTCCTGCCATACAAATGTCAGCGCCTAGAGGCTTGGGATCGGCCTGTCTCGTTCGGTTGCCTCTCCCAGGAGGAGGACAGTGTCTGACTCATATAAAACGCTGGCTGGATAAACGCATGAAGGGAGGAAGGAAAGAAGGAACACATTTTATAGTGCCCAGGAAGCCGGACCAACCAAGCCTTTATCTGCTTTCAAGAGAAAAGCCAAAAGCAATGTGATTTTGTAAATTTTAACAAGAAGCCATAAAACCCTCTATCTTTAATAATGCAGACTGTTCTTTATCAGGAAACTTGAGCATTTCCTTTCCAAACCCGTACTTTTATAACTAAGACATTTTTTGCTTCACTGTTAGTAAAGGAATTTTCTTGAGTGGCACTAGCCAGTTTATGGTCTGTTTCTTTTTATGTGGATGGATTAAAAAAAAAAAAATTCATCTCGTCATTTTGTGCCACTCCAGAGGTCCAGAATAAACAATCCAAATCAAATGCAGACAGGATAAACACCATGCTAGTGATGCACCAGGGAGAAGGCAATGGCACCCCACTCCAGTACTCTTGCCTGGAAAATCCCATGGACGGAGAAGCCTGGTGGGCTTCAGTCCGTTGGGCCACACAGAGTCGGACACAACTGAAGCGACTTAGCAGCAGGAGCAGCAGTGATGCATCAGAGACACCAAGCACTAGGGTTGGGAGAAAGCTTACAGCATGTGCATGTCAGTCTCATATTCTTAACTATGTGAGCAACTGCAGCCCAGACAGGTTACAGGAGTCGCTGAAAACAATGTGGCAAGGTGGTGTTGGGGCTGGGACCAGATCACAGCCGTCACTGATGGCTCATTTCTTCTGCTCAGGTGATCAGAAATCGAATCACAGCATCAAGCATCTGTGACACAAACCTGCAGAACACGGAGAAATGAGGAAGTGGGGGAAAAGGCTCTAATTCAGTGGCCCTATCTTCCACCTAATAGTCCCACCACCCAGTTCTGGGATGAATGAGTGTGACTTGGAAGCTGAGTGTAACCTGTTTATTTTGTGGCCTATCAAACTGCAAACCCAAAACCTAGTGGCTTAAAATAGTGACCCTGAATACAGCACATGGCTCTATGGGTTGGCCACTTGGGAGAGTCTTTTGGCTTCAGTTCGCTCGTGCATCAGCTGTCAGTGGCTGAGTGTGGGAAGCCCCGTTTCTGGGGTGGCTGGTACATCCACTGGGCTAATCTCAGATCAGGTCACGTGTCTGCCATCTCCCGGCCACGTCATCACAGCAGTGGCAAGATTGTGAGAAAGAGAAAAAGCCTGCAGGGCCTCTGGAGTCCCAGGCTGGAGCTGGCACACCCTTCCTTCCAGTATTCTACTGGCATGTCCAAGCACGGGTAGCCTACCTTCAGGAGCAGAGAAACAGACTCCACATCTTTATGGGTAGAGCTTAAAGTCACATTGCAAAGGCATGGGAACAGGGCAGGAATGAATTAAAGGCGACTTTTGCAGTCTCCCACATCAATCAACAAGGTGAACACACTTCTCCATCGCCCTAGAGTCTGGTACATCCTGTTTTACAGGAATCTTCCTGCCCCATCAGTGAGGACACTCATGTTTATCTTTGTTGGGTATAAGCTCACATCACTCTTAAGAAATATTAAGAAGACACGATATTTGAAATAGAGAGGATCGCCAACCCCTTCAGGGAAGTTGGGCTCACAAAGCCACCTTAAATTGTCACTTTACACAGAGGAAAATTACACAGTAGTTAAGTGTGTGAGTCCCGGAGTCGCCAACTTGGCTTTGAACCTCAGGGCCACCACTTATCAGCTGTATGACCCCATCCAGACTACTGAACCTCGAAACATCAGTTCCCCTGTTTGCAAATGGGATGACCATCATAGTACAGTTTCACAGACCTGGAGTGAAGATCAGGAGGAACAATGCACAGCCCTCATTCACAGGAGGGCTAGCAAACACGTGACATCTGCCTTTCGATGATGATAATAAAAGAAGTGGTAAGTTTTTTCTTCCGCACCCCTGACACTTTTAACTTATAGGTCCAGGAAGAAGGTAGAGCCTTAAAGCTGTATTGTCCACAAAGGAGAGAGTGCCCAGGGGAGCAGGAGAGGGCAGTGGCCTAGTCCAGGAGAGCGGGCAGATGTCCCAATATGAGAGGATCTAGGAGAAGACAGTGCCTGTCTGTCTCCAGTACAGCATCCTTGGAGGGGGCAGGACCACCCAAGAGGTGTAACAAGCATAGATGGGGCCGCATCCCTAAGCTCTGTAGCATTCAGACCTGGAGAAAAGGGCTCAGGAAATGTCTCGGAGCCTCCCTGTGGTCCCGAGCGGGAGCCCTGGCCTGCACGTTTGTTAGCCGAGTTTGTACTCTGTAGGCAGGTACCATGCGACTCATGGGCCAACGTCACAACAAGAAGTGGGAGCCAGAACCAATCTATATTTTCTGCGGAGTGCACAGCAAATCAGTCTGGCTTGTCCTTCTGCTGCGTGTCATAAAGAGCAAGGCTTCTGGCCTGGTTTATGGTTCCGGCAGCCCCTTCCCATTCCCAGGGCTGTGTGAGGAGCCCATGGGATTCTCGTAGTCCAGAGGACATGTGAAGGCCCCACTGGTCTTGCTTCCGGTTGCTGTGGTTCCCGGGTCTTTTGGGGCGGGTTTCTCCTGGTGCCTTTTCAAAGTCTTTGCAGGCATGGTGAAGCTTTCCCTTGCTGACCGGTTCCTAAGAGGACTTTACCCAATCTTCTCCAGATCACCAGCGCAGATTTTCCTTGACTCCAGCTCTGATTTTTGTTTTTCAGGCTTGGAGAGGAACTAGTGCTTCTTCCCAGGCCAACAGCCATCAGCCCCGGGAGCTCCTCCCCAAAGCAGCTGGCTGACCCTGAAGGACCCATCGTCATAAACCCATCAAGGGCCTTCTACCAATGGGGAGCAGCTTTTTATAAGAACAAAATTCACATACCTTGCTCTGCTTCAAAATGACAAAATCCTCATTACAAAAAGCATTACCCTCTGTTTTAATTTTCACTCTTACTTGGGAATTTGTTCCTGTTAATTGCTAAATCAAATGCGATGCAAAGGGCCACGGGATGTAGATCCCCCTCATGCCCTGTTCTTTCACAGTCTGGCAACACTTAATTATTTCATCTGATATTAAAATCACAGCCTCTGCACTCAAGGTTACAAGGCCACAAAAATCCACCAGTCTAAGCTAACGTGAGACAGCAACATCTCCTAGATTCAGTTCCTGGAGCTTCATGTTTATTTATGAAGGATAATCGAAATATTTTAACAAACACATCATGCGTTCTATGTGCAAGGCACTGCTCGAAATGCATACAAGCACTAATTTCTGCAACCCCTGTTATAACCCTATGAAGTCACTATTATTAGGATTAGTCACCTTTTGCAGATGATGAAAGCAATGTACAGAGAGGTCAAGTTACTGACCCAAGGTCACACAGCTGCTCAGTAGTAGAACTGGATTTAAATGCAAGCAGGCTGGCTGGCTGCAGCATTTGTGCTCATCGCCACTATATTTTACTGCAGACACTGTGACTAGAACTTTCCACTGTTGTTGTTGCTGTTATTCAGTCGCTAAGTCGTGTCTGACTCTTGTGACCCCATGGACTGTATGTAGCCCGCCAGGCTCCTCTGTCCATGGGATTCTCCAGGCAAGAAAACTGGAGTGGGTTGCCACTCCCTTCTCCAGGGGTTCTTCCGGACCCAAGGATCAAATTCGTGTCTCCTGCACTGGCAGGTGGATTATTTACCAGTGAGCCACCTGGGAAGCCCAGAACTTTCCACTGCACCTAGGAAAAGGTGAATGGCCACTCGGCCAAATGGCTAAACCTACAATCTCAAAATATTAATTCTGAGTGACTCCTAGTGACCACTCTGAGGTAGCAAAACCTCAAAGTTGGGCTTAGCCTTGAACAGCCAGTTCTTGATCTTGGCTGAGTTACTTCACGCTTCTAACCCTTGGCTGCTGCTGCTGCTGTGAAGCTTAAAAGGGTAAAACCTGGAAAGCATTTAGAACAATGTCTGGTGCCTCTTAAGAGTTCAGTAAATATCAGTCCCCGTTATTACTATTATCTTGCTGAGAATATCGAGAGAAGCACAGAACTCCGCCAAAGCACAGCCACACACATGCATTGGTGGCCAAGTCAGGTCCACGTGTCTGGCAGATTCTCCCAAGGCAGCTCTGGGATCACTTTACCACATGCCCTTCCTGCCCCTCCAGCCAGGGTACCCTCTTGTTTAATGACAGGTCAGGGCTCTTCCCTGAAGGCATCGGAAATACAACATAGAGGAAAGGGCTTTGGAATCCCAGCCTCAGCCCACAGGCCTGTCCTGGGGTAGTTCCTTATGAAAGCAGACAGATTTGCAGCCCTCCTTCACCCGCCAGTGTGCTGATCGGCACTGGTTTATTTCAAGGCAGAGCTGTGCCCAGCGCTGGACGGTTGGAGAAAGCAAATGGGAACCAACAAGGGAGAGACGGCCACGAAGGCAAACAAACAGCCAGCAATCGATAGGATTAATCTGTCGGCAAGCCCGACACCAAACTCGAGTGGGTCGGCTGCCAGTGTGAAGCATTTATCATGAAGGCTGAGATGCAGTGGGTCTGCTGAGAGACCAGGTTTGCATTTCAAAGATGCCTTGAGGAGAAGTGGTTCCCGGCCTGCCAACAAGGTCTTTGAAGGTTTGTTAATTCCTCAGAACCAGCAAAACAATCACTTCATAAAGGCAGCTTAGCTCTGCCAGAGGCTCAGCTGAGTGACATGGGGCATCTTCTCACGCCTCCCACCGGACACCCCGTGAGTTGCTCTACCGTGTGTTTGAGGCTGGCGGACCACTCCACCAGGAAATCAGATCGTAACCAGAGGCTGATCCGTCACCCTTCCCTCTATCGGGTACATTTCTCTAAAGCTGACTTACCCATGAGGCACACGAAGCAATACTTTCAGGGGACCTTGAACAGGCTTTAATTTTTTTTTTAAGAAAAAAAAATGAACATTTAGGGTGAATAAAATATTTTACTATAGGGTGTTAATATATTTGCCTTTATACCAACTTTTTTTTTTTATATACTTAATGGAGGAAACAGTGGAGATGAAAAGGCCTGCATCCCATGACCTGGGTTTCTCCAAAGGCTGCTGCTGCTGCTAAGTCACTTCAGTCGTGTCTGACTCTGCATGACGGCAGCCCATAGACGGCAGCCCACCAGGCTACCCCCATCACTGGGACTCTCCAGGCAAGAACACTGGAGCGGGTTGCCATTTCCTTCTCCAATGCATGAAAGTGAAAGGGAAGTCGCTCAGCCCGACTCTTAGCAACCCCATGGACTGCAGCCTACCAGGCTCCTCCGTCCATGGGATTTTGCAGGCAAGAGTACTGGAGTGGGGTGCTACTGCCTTCTTCACTCCAAAGGCTAGGTAGACATAAAAAATCATAACTTAAAAAGACAAAGCCTTCACTTTTAGATGTTAAAGTGTACCAGGAAGCAGCAAGCTGATGAAGAGATAGCCCTTGGCTACTCAAGGTCGGGGCCTGCTCCCAATCCCTTTGTTTTCTTAAGCTTGTCAACGCCCCTCATGAGCCATCCAGTGCCCGGGACTTGGCTTTTGGGCAGCGGACCTCCAGCTTCACTGAGCGTCACAATTACCTAGAGATCTTGCTTTATGAAGCTTCCACCTCTATGATGATTCTTAGACTGAACCATGAGTTCAGTAAGTAAGTTCACAAATGGACATTTCATTAGGTGATGGACAGGGAGACCTGGCATGCTGCAATTCATGGGGTCGCAAAGAGTTGGACACGACTGAGTGACTGAACTAACTAACTAGGTTCAATTTAATCATCTGTCAGATCTGAGCTTCAGTTCAGTTCAGTCACTCAGTTGTGTCTGACTCTTTGTGACCCCATGAATTGCAGCATGCCAGGCCTCCCTGTCCATCACCAACTCCCAGAGTTCACCCAAACTCATGTGCATTGAGTCAATAATGCCATCCAACCATCTCACCTTCTGTTGTCCCCTTCTCCTCCTGCCCTCAGTCTTTCCCAGGATCAGGGTCTTTTCAATGAGTCAGCTCTTCACATGAGGTGGCCAAAGTATTGGAGTTTTAGCTTCAACATCAGTCTTTCCAATGAACACCCAGGACTAATCTCCTTTAGGATGGACTGGTTGAATCTCTTTGCAGTCCAAGGGACTCTCAAGAATCTTCTCCAACACCACAGTTCAAAAGCATCAATTCTTTGATGCTCAGCTTTCTTTATAATCCAATTCTCACATCCATACATGACCATTGGAAAAACCATAGCCTTGACTAGAGGGACCTTTGCTGACAAAGTAACATTTTTGTTGACAAAGATCTGAGGTGGAAACAGGTAAAATGTTTTTCTACCAAGTGATCCTGAAGCAGGGGATCATTGAACCGTTCTCTCTGGAGTTTGACACGTCTGAGTTTGGGTTCCACGGTCATCTCTTACCAGCTACATCTTGCCCGAGTTACGAGACATAGCAAAGATTTTAATGTCCACACATCTACAAGCACCTCTGCAAGGCCAGGGGCTTTTCCTATGCTTTGTAAACATCTAAATTAATCGTCATGATTAGGCTAGACATTCCAAAGGGAGAAGGGAGAGCTGGGCATCCTGTCTAGAGGGTAGGAAGAAGGATAGAAGGAAAGTTCCCAGAAGTTTCCAGGGGTGACAGGACATCAGTGGGACCCCACCTGTAGGCCCAGTCACAGGCTTGACAGCGGAATCCAAGACTTCAATGGACCCGGTAAGCAGGGACACAGGGCCGCTCTGGAGTCACCAGCGTGGATCAGTGCTTTGGAGCTGCCTAGATACATCCGCCCCCCCGTAGCCACCCAGGACTCCAGGAGGAGGAACCACAATAATGACTTGGAACATGCTGGCACCATGAACAATGAAGGCTCAGAGATCAAATTTAAATTAATGAAAAATTTTAAGAAGCTTGATGGGGGCAAGTCAAAGGGATGTAGGAGCTGGTGGCTGGCAAAACAAGAGGTCCCCAAAGATGTCCACATTATAACACCCAGAACCTATGAATATGTTACCTTATGTAGCAAAAGGGACGTTGCAGGTGCAAGGCAACTAAAGATCTTGAGATGAGGATACTCTGGACTGAAGTGGGTGCCTCCCAAAAGTCACATGTTGAGGCCCAAAGGGCCCTACAACGAGGTAATTAAGGTCAGAGGGCGGGGCCCTTAAGATTGGCACTGATTTTGAGATGCCAGGAGAAAGCTCACATTCTCTGTCCCTGCCATACGAGGACATGCAGTTCCTTGATCTGGGTTTCCAGCCTCCAGAACTGTGGGAAATAAATGTCCACTGTTTTAGCCACCCAGTCCAGGACACTCTGATATGACAGCCTGAGCAGACCGAGGCGGGGGGAACCATCCTGGGCTATCCTGGGAGGTCCAGTAACCAGAGTCCCCATACATACGAGAGGAGGTGGGGGGTTCAGAGACAGAGTAGGAGCAGAGGTCAGAGAAGCGCCTGCGAGCTTTGAGAGTGGAAGGGGCCCATCAGCCAAGAAACCTTGTGAAGCACAAAAGGGAAGGCTAGGAATTCTCCCCTGGAGAAGGCAATGGCAACCCACTCCAGTACTTTTGCCTGGAAAATCCCATGGATGGAGGAGCCTGGTAGCCTGTAGTCCATGGGGTCCTGAAGAGTTGGACACAACTGAGCGACTTCACTTTTACTTTTCACTTTCATGCACTGGAGAAGGAAATGGCAACCCACTCCAGTGTTCTTGCCTGGAGAATCCCAGGGACGGGGGAGCCTGGTGGGCTGCCATCTATGGGGTCGCACAGAGTCGGACATGACTGAAGTGACTTAGCAGCAGCAGCAGCAGCAGCAGCAGGAATTCTCCCCAGAAGCTCCACAAAGCAACACAGTCCAGCCAACACCTTGATTCCAGCCCAGTGAGCCCCAGTTTGGACTTCTGACTCCAGAACTGAAAGATAATGAGCTTGGGTTGCTTTAAGCCATAAAGTTCATGGTGATTTGTTGTAGCAGCCACAGGAAATGAGAGCAGGACCAACCAGAGAGTCCAGTGGCCAAAAGTGGGACTCTGGGACCAAAAATCCATAGCATGGTATTGGATTACAACTCAAAATATAAGATAAATCTCAGAGTTACATACTGATACAAACAACCAAATAAATGAATAAATGGGAAGAAAGGATAAATCTTCATTTATGGAATAATCCCAAATAACAGATATAGGTATTTCTCCCTCCAGGTAGAGCTTGACCATCCCCCATGGTTAAGTAAATAAGCACAGAATGGGTGAGCTGCTTGTAATGCCTTGTGAAGTCTCCTGAACTCTTCTCATCCGTGTTTAATTGTTCCGATCCTTGTTGTTGGGGGTGGCACTGGTGGGGGGTGGGCAGGGAGGGGTGGCTACCCAAGTCACATTTCCCCAGGGGCCATCTATGCTACGTCTTCAGGGAAATAGATTCTTCATATCCCAATCCACAGGGTTTAGGGAGGAGGCAACAGGCACTTTTGTCTAGACCCTCCCAGACCAACTGCTCTTCCTGTGGGATTTTTCTAGCAGAATCTAGAGATGCAGAGCACAGCCTTCTGCTCTGATTTGAAAGTTCTCAGGATGATAGTGGGGCTCTGGGGGACTGCTATATCCCCAGGAGGCAGAAGGAGCCTGCGCTCAGAGAGAGAAGAGAAAGCCCTGAGGCAGAGACAGGCTGAGAGGAGGAATAGGAGAGCCCTGCCAGCCTGTGGGGACCTAGTCCCAGCTGTCACCCAAGGCAGCCCCATCCCCACCCCTACTGTAGTCTGGTTTTATGAGCCAACAAAGGCCCCCCTCAGCTCACATAAGATGTGTTCCTGTTATTCCCAAACTAAAGAAACTCAACTAATGCAATCGTCTAGCCATCATTCATTGATTTACTAGGTCCTCCAACAGGTGTTTACAACATGCTATAAACATGGAAGACTGTGACCTTAGAGTGGACACTGGGCACTAGACGAGACACAGTTTAAAAAAAAAAAAAAGGAAAGGAAAAGACACAGGCTATGTGTCAGCTAAATACAGGAACACACATGGTCACAGGCGTATGTAATGCCTCATTTAAGCCTTGTAAGAATTCTGCCAAGCAGGTATCCTTGTCCCAATTTGACAGATAATAAAACTGAAGCACAAAGAACGTATTCACTGCTGTGATGATAACAATCATTATCATTAGTCAAGTGTTTGCCATATGGTGGGTGTTGTACTAAATGCTTGTATATATTCATTTGCTGTTTCACTGATTTGAACGTGCCATCGTGGAAAAGATGCATCGTCAATTTTTTAAAAATGCTATCAATTATAATAGCAATGGGTGGAATTGTTATGGATGGAATCGCATGCTCCCAAATTTCCTACACTGAAACCCTAACCCCCAGGACTTCAGAAGGTAATCTTATTTGGAAACAGGGTCACTGCAGATGGAATCAGTTAACATGCAGTCATACTGAAGTCCGGTGGGCCCCAGATCCAGTATGACTGGTGTCCACAGGAAAAGAACACCATGTTAGGAGACAGACATGCACACGGGGAGAACATGATGTAAAGATAAGAGTCATGCTGCTGCAAGCCAAGGAACTACCAGAAGTTGGGAGAATGCCTGGAATGGAGCCTCCCCTGCAGCCTTTGGTGGGAGGATGGCCTTGCCCACACCTTGATCTGGGACTTTCAGCCTCCAGCACAGGGAAAGAACAGATTTCTGTGGTTTAAGTCACACAATTTGTTGTATTTGGTTTTGCCCGGTGACTCAGCAGTAAAGGATCCACCTGCAGTGCAGGAGCCACAGGAGACACAGGTTCGATCCCTGGGTCAGGAAGATCCCCTGGAGGAGGGCAGGGCAACCCACTCCAGTATTCTTACCTGGAGAATCCCATGGACAGAGGAGCCTGGTGAGCTACAGTCCATGGGATGGCTAAGAGTCTGACACAACTGAAACAACTTGGCTTGCACACAGCAGCTGTAACACACTAAGACAACACTCTTGCTTGGAAGATGCACTCAAATTAGGAGATGTTGAAATGTCAGTTGTCAAACAGCAAAATCAGGTGGCTTGGTCTTCATAACAAACCCACAAGTTATTCCCAATTTACAGATGGAAAAATTCAGCTGTTAAGCATCTTATCCAAGAATCTTATTATGTGTTGGTAGAACCAGGACAGAACTCAATGCTGGGTTCTTAGAGTGTCCCTGTGCCCCCCAGAGGCCACATACACACACTCACACACACAGTCACACACTTCTAGACTTATACACAGGTCCTCAAATTTTAGACCACTTACAGCTACCAACAAAGTGCCACTCTCAAAGGCTCTGTTCACTAACTGTTCCTTTTCTAACCTCTGCAGCTGAGACCAAACTAAACTCAGTGCTCAGACTAGATTCATGCCTACAGCTCAAGCTCCTCACTGAGTCATGGAGATTCTCCAGCCGTGCCCTGGTGCGCTTCTAACCATCACAGATCAGATGGGAATGGAGGCCTCCTCCAGGGACCGAGCAGGAGTGCTGACAGAGGTCTCGGCTAGCCTCCTCTGCACAACGAGTGGGACACAAAGCCCTCAGAAGGGTTCAGAAGTCTCCCAGAAGGCTTGGGGGACATCTGTGTCAGGGTCTGGCAACCTTGCTAAATTCTGGGCATGACTTTGAGCCCCTTTATCTCATTTCCTAGGTGCTTTAGTTATGAAAAGCATCTTGAGCAAAGGGCATTTGTAACACCCCTCAGAGAAAGTCCACTGTGGTAAGGGAGGAGGAAAACATAAGGACGAATAATTTCAGGGCCTTCGCTAGGAATTCATGGTAAAGTGACACGACTCCACACACAAAAGGGCGTCACACCCTGGCACTGGTGTTCATCAGGCTACCCACAGGACGCTGAGCTGGCTCACCTTGCCCCCTGCAAGATCCCTGGTGCCTAGCCCGGAGCCTCACACACAGCAAGCACACAATCAAAACCTCAGAACGCATGAGAGGGGAAGTCTCTGTCTCAGAGGTTTGCCATAGCCCCCCTTGCTGTGTCCAAAATTTTGTCATTATAAATTCATTCCTTGGGACCTAAACAAAAAACCACCTAGTAAAATGCACAATTCTCAGGAAGAGACAAACCTGCAGCACTGCAGACTTACCCTCTCAGCCAGGATCAAGTTGAACACCTTACAAGAAGACTGAAGGAAGGAAGAAGTATCCAGGGTGCAAGAAAAGCAGAAGCCTAAACAAAAAAGCAGAAGATGAAGAGAGCGTTTATGGGGCACCTACCAAGTGACAGGGCCTCTCCAGGCAGCTTCTCTACAATTAAAGTGACCAACCATTCCCTAGACACATTGGGTTTCTAGGAGGCAGGACTTTCAAGGCTAAAATCAGGAAAGTCCCAGGGAAACAAGGACAAGTTTGTCATCGAACTTGGTATCATCTCCTTTAACCCTCACAATGATCCTATGAGGTAGATACTAGATCCCAATTTACAGATGAAGAAACTGAGGTTAGAAAGGCAAGTCTTGCCTAAAACCATATAGAAAGTTGGTCATTGGGCCCCCTATTTACAGGGGAAGAAACTGAGGCTTGGAAAGGTAACTGTTGACTAAATTCATATGGAAAGTCGGTCACTGGGGCAAAATTTAAATCAAGACTCATCTGATTTCAGAAGCAAAGCTTACTCAGTTCAGACTATGCCACAAAATCCAACTGACCTCACAGTTTATTCAAATATCTTTCCAGCCTCCAAATACATCAAGGGCAATGAACCCCAGCTTGCCAACCCATGAGAACTTGCTAAAATACAATGGACCCAGGTTCCATGCCTGCCCAGTGCAAGAATATTAGATAAGGACCTGTTCAATGAATGAATGAATGTACAATCCGATGCAGGACTGGGTCCACCCCCTTCCTCCCCACTCTCCTCCCTGAACAGCAACCTCCTCTCTCGGGTCTCAGTTTCTGGGGAGTTTTCTGAAATGGAAGGATCTAGAATTAGACCTTGGAAGGTGACAGATTTTGGCAAGGGGGGTGGGAGTAGGGGAAGGAGAGTTCCAGGAGGGTGGAATGGCATGACACTGGGCAGGGAGAAGGGACAGGAAGTATGAGTGAACCAGACTGACTCCAGAAGAGAGTTTGCACCAGAGTGTCAGAAGGCTCTGGGTGTCATGGAGATGGGGACATAGCAAAGTGGCAGGCACCAATTTATGTTCACTTATTAGTTTTAAATTTCTCTTTTTATATGCTTTTTAATAAAAATAGCACATTACTAAAGTAGGACACACAAATTTCTAAGTACCATCCACATACTGGGGGTATTTTAGGATTATTCATAGCTGAGACAGTCAAAACACTGGAAATCAGTGCATTTGGCAAAGGGAAACATCTTTTTTAAGCAGGGAAACAAAGCAGTCAAAATCCGTACTATAACCTCCTGTTCCCCCAGGCTTTCAGTTCAGTTGCTCAGTCGTGTCCAACTCTTTTCGACCCCGTGAACAGTAACAAGCCACGCCTCCCTGTCCATCACCAACTCCCGGAGACCACCCAAACCCATGTCCATTGAGTCAATGATGCCATCCAGCCATCTCATCCTCTGTCATCCCCTTCTCCTCCTGCCCTCAATCTTTCCCAGCATCAGGGTCTTTTCAAATGAGTCAGCTCTTCGTATCAGGTGGCCAAAGTATTGGAGCTTCAGCCTCAACATCAGTCCTTCCAATGAATACCCAGCACTGATCTCCTTTAGGATTGACTGGTTGGATCTCCTTGCAGTCCAAGGGACTCTCAAGAGTCTTCTCCAACACCACAGTTTAAAAGCATCAATTTTTCAGCGCTCAGCTTTCTTTATAGTCCAACTCTCACATCCATACATGACCACTGGAAAAACCATAGCCTTGACTAGACAGACCTTTGTTGGCAAAGTAATGTCTCTGCTTTTGAATATGCTGTCTAGGTTGGTCATAACTTTCCTTCCAAGGAGTAAGCGTCTTTTAATTTCATGGCTGTAGTCACCATCTGCAGTGATTTTGGAGCCCAGAAAAATAAAGTCTGACACTGTTTTCACTGTTTTCCCATCTATTTCCCATGAAGTGATGGGACCAGATGCCATGATCTTCGTTTTCTGAATGTGAACTTTAAGCCAACTTTTTCACTCTCCACTTTCACTTTCATCAAGAGGCTTTTCAGTTCCTCTTCACTTTCTGCCATAAGGGTGGTGTCATCTGCATATCTGAGGTTATTGTTATTTTCCCAGCGATCTTGATTACAGCTTGTGCTTCCTCCAGCCCAGTGTTTCTCATGATGTACTCTGCATATAAGTTAAATAAACAGGGTGACAATATACAGCCTTGACGTACTCCTTTTCCTATTTGGAACCAGTCTGTTGTTCCATGTCCAGTTCTAACTGTTGCTTCCTGACCTGCATACAGATTTCTCAAGAGGCAGGTCAGGTGGTCTGGTATTCCCATCTCTTTCAGAATTTCCCACAGTTTATTGTGATCCACACAGTCAAAGGCTTTGGCATAGTCAATAAAGCAGAAATAGATGTTTTTCTGGAACTCTCTTGCTTTTTCCATGATCCAGCGGATGTTGGCAATTTGATCTCTGGTTCCTCTGCCTTTTCTAAAACCAGCTTGAACATCTGGAAGTTCACGGTTCACATATTGCTGAAGCCTGGCTTGGAGAATTTTGAGCATTACTTTACTAGTGTGTAAGATGAGGACAATTGTGTGGTAGTTTGAGCATTCTTTGGCATTGCCTTTCTTTGGGATTGGAATGAAAACTGGCCTTTTCCAGTCCTATGGCCACTGCTGAGTTTTCCAAATTTGCTGGCATATTGAGTGCAGCACTTTCACAGCATCATCTTTCAGGATTTGGAATAGCTCAACTGGAATTCCATCACCTCCACTAGCTTTGTTCATAGTGATGCTTCCTAAGGCCCGCTTGACTTCACATTCCAGGATGTCTGGCTCTAGGCCAGTGATCACACCATCGTGATTATCTGGGTCGTGAAGATCTTTTTTGTACAGTTCTTCTGTGTATTCTTGCCATCTCTTCTTAATATCTTCTGCTTCTGTTAGGTCCATACCATTTCTGTCTTTTATCGAGCTCATCTTTGCATGAAATGTTCCTTTGGTATCTCTGATTTTCTTGAAGAGATCCCTCGTCTTTCCCATTCTGTTGTTTTCCTCTATTTCTTTGCATTGATCGCTGAGGAAGGCTTTGTTATCTCTTCTTGTTATTCTTTGGAACTCTGCATTCAGATGCCTATATCTTTCCTTTTCTCCTTTGCTTTTTGCTTCTCTTCTTTTCACAGCTATTTGTAAGGCCTCCCCAGACAGCCATTTTGCTTTTTTGCATTTCCTTTCTATGGGAATGGTCTTGATCCCTGTCTCCTGTACAATGTCACGAACCTCATTCCATAGTTCATCAGGCACTCTATCTATCAGAGCTAGGCCCTTAAATCTATTTCTCACTTCCACTGTATAATCACAAGGGATTTGATTTAGGTCATACCTGAATGGTCTAGTGGTTTTCCCTACTTTCTTCAATTTCAGTCTGAATTTGGCAATAAGGAGTTCATGGTCTGAGCCACAGTCAGCTCCTGGTCTTGTTTTTGCTGACTGTATAGAGCTTCTCCATCTTTGGCTGCAAAGAATATAATCAATCTGATTTCGGTGTTGACCATCTGGTGATGTCCATGTGTAGAGTCTTCTCTTGTGTTGTTGGAAGAGGGTGTTTGTTATGACCAGTGCATTTTCTTGGCAAAACTCTATTAGTCTTTGCCCTGCTTCATTCCGTATTTCAAGGCCAAATTTGCCTGTTACTCCAGGTGTTTCTTGACTTCCTACTTTTGCATTCCAGTCCCCTATAATGAAAAGGACATCTTTTTGGGGTGTTAGTTCTAAAAGGTCTTGGAGGTCTTCATAGAACTGTTCAACTTCAGCTTCTTCAGCGTTACTGGTTGGGGCATAGACTTGGATTACTGTGATATTGAATGGTTTGCCTTGGAAACGAACAGAGGTCATTCTGTCGTATTTGAGATTGCATCCAAGTACTGCATTTCGGACTCTTTTGTTGACCATGATGGCCATTCCATTTCTTCTGAGGGATTCCTGCCCACAGTAGTAGATATAATGGTCATCTGAGTTAAATTCACCCATTCCAGTCCATTTCAGTTCGCTGATTCCTAGAATGTCGACATTCACTCTTGCCATCTCTTGTTTGTCCACTTTCAATTTGCCTTGATTCATGGATCTGACATTCCAGGTTCCTATGCAATATTGCTCTTTACAGCATTGGACCGTCCTTCTATCACCAGTCACATCCACAGCTGGGTATTGTTTTTGCTTTGGCTCCATCCCTTCATTCTTTCTGGAGTTATTTCTCCACTGATCTCCAGTAGCATATTGGGCACCTACTGACCTGGGGAGTTTCTCTTTCAGTATCCTATCATTTTGCCTTTTCATACTGTTCATGGGGTTCTCAAGGCAAGAATACTGAAGTGGTTTGCCATTCCCTTCTCCAGTGGACCACATTCTGTCAAATCTCTCCACCATGACCCGCCCGTCTTGGGTTGCCCCATGGACATGGCTTAGTTTCATTGAGTTAGACAAGGCTGTGGTCCTAGTGTGATTAGATTGACTAGTTTTCTGTGAGTATGGTTTCAGTCTGTTTGCTCTCTGATGCCCTCTTGCAACACCTACCGTCTTACTTGGGTTTCTCTTACCTTGGGCGTGGGGTATCCCTTCATGGCTGCTCCAGCAAAGCGCAGCCATTGCTCCTTACCTTGGACGTAGGGTATCTCCTCACCGCCACCCTTCCTGACCTTCAATGTCGGATAGCTCCTCTAGGCCCTCATGTGCCCGCGCAGCCACGGCTCCGGGTAACTCCTCTAGTCCCCGCCCCTGGCCTCGGGCGTGGGTTGCTCCTCCCGCCCGCCGCCCCTGGCCTCGGCGTGGGGGCATGGGGGCATGGGGTAGCTCCTCCCGGCCGCCGCCCCTGACCTCGGACGCGGGAGTTCAAATAGATAAATGTCTAGAAACACCAGAGAAGAAAGTGCCTGGCATGGCTGGGGCAGAGCAGGGACCATTCATGGAGCTGGTGGCTGTGAGTGCTGAAGTATGAAGAATGATTCTGCCCAGCAGAGAGGATGATCATGGGGCTTTAGGCAGAGGGGAGCCCAGCATCTGAACCTTAGCTCTGGTTCTCCCAGCAGTGCCCTTCTGCAGGAGAGGGGATGGAATGGGATCAGTTCTGTATTACTGGTAAGGGATGTTGCAGGAAGGATGCTGCCTGGCTCCAGAGGGATGGAGGAACAGAGACAGGGAGATGGCAGGTGGAGGGGAAAGGGGCAGGTTGGGGAGAGCAGAGCCGGGAGGGAAAAACAAATCTGAGGCCTTGCACTTGCCTTTGGCAACTACCTCATCCAACCACTAGGTGTCACCAAACGCAAAACCCACTAGAAACGAGGCTAAGGAAAAAGCCAGGGAATCTCAATCCTAAAAAGAACCTGGACTCAGTCCCTGCAAAGTCTTAAAGCTAAGGAATACTACACCTAGGTCACTTGAGGTCAAGGAGGACTGATTTTCCTAATATCTCTAAAGGTGACGCCGCAACTCTGGGGTCTGGTGTCTGCATCTCAGATGTACAGAGTCTCAGTGAAGCCTCAGAACACCCCAAGAGGCAAGACCACTGCTAGCCCATTTTACAGGTGAGAACACTGACAGCCTGAAAGGCACTTACTGACTCAAGTTCACATAGCTTGGAAGTGTCTCTAGGATTGACTTTGCATCTGGGCTCTTTCACCTGTACAGTGACATAAACCCAGGGACATAACATGGTGTCACCTGTCCAGTGAGTCATGAGGTTGGAAAGGCAGACTCGAGCAGTTCCTTCATTCAGTAACTCCACTTTCCTAATACAACATCTCTGCTTGATTCTACAACAGCTGGTTGGTACCACTCCATCTGGAATGGTAGCCTGGATGATCCCAACCAACAGAACTTTTTTTCTTTTTTTTAAGATTTGAGGTATTTGTATATATTTCACACATTGCATTTTATTTGGAGAAATGAGGGAGGGTCTTGCTTGTTTTTTAATCAACCTATTTATCTTCCCCAAACTGTGTGGCATGAGATAATATTCATCTGAGAGGATATGTTGTCTGATATAGGAAGTGGATGAGGAAGCAGACAGAAAGAGAAACATCATGGAAGATGCCTAGAAAGCTCAGCGAGGTTCACACTTTGCCACTCACACACTGAGCTCTCCCAAGTCTAGGGTAAACAAGAGAGGGAGTGGAGCGGGATCCTGCATGTAGAAGAGGAGCTAGAAAACCCCAATGACACACTTGTTCCCTGTTTTGAACATGTCCTGGGAGCCACAGAAGCAGCCAAGGCACACCCTTGTCCCTTTAGGATCGGTCCCCACCATGAAGACCTCTAAGTGAGAAATCATAGACAACACACCCAGTGCTGCATTGGAGATTCAGACAACGTGGAGGGAAAAAAGAGAGCAAGGACAAGAGAAGAGGCTTGAGGGAAATGATGCCAGACACTGTGGGACCTCCAAGTTGAATAGAAGTTCAGGTACAGGACGAGATGCTGACCAATAGTAAGGGCGGACACAAAGGCACAGGGGGTCGAGGGCAAGAAAAGTTCACAGGATGGCAAATGTTCACTGTCTGGGAGGGCCTGGGGGCCTGGGAAATGTGAGGAAATTAGGGAGGTGGACCAGGAGGAGAGTGGAGGGGGAGTCAGGGCCCACGAGCCACCAAGGACCTGAAATGTGGCTGGTCTGAAGGCAGATGTGCTGCACGTGTAAAATCCAGGGCAGACTGTGAAGACTCAGGGGAGACAAAGAAAGCAAAACACCTCATTCATGTTTTTATACTGTTCCTCAGTTGAAATGATACTATTTGGGATGTACTGAGTTAAATAAATAAAATATATATTACTGAAATTAATTTTGCCTGCATGTTTTTGCTATTTTAACGTGGCTAGTAGAAAATTCCAGATGGCAAATGCAGCTTTCCTTACCGCTACCCTGGACAGTGCTGGGCTATCTCATGAGGGCATGTAATGCCATCCCGAGGGCTCTTCTGGCAGCAAGAGGGGGTCACCAGAGGTTTGCAGCAGAGGATCGACGCAGCACACTGAGGATTCAGAAACACCTTGGGCGGCTGTAGATGGGAGGGATGAAGCTGTGGTTTGGGAGGGCTCTCTGGGGGCCATTACAATTTCCTAAAGCAGACGTGTTTAGATCTGAACAAAGCAGAGACAGGGGGAACTTGGGAGAGCTATTTAGGAGAAGAGAAAATCCCTGGCAGGTGAAATTCAGACATTGCACTGGGGAAGGACATAGGATCCAATTACAGTCCTCCGGAGGGAAATCCCTGCTCACTACCCAATCACATCATCTAACCTCCCTGGCTGATGCAGAGCACAAAGCTGAGAAGATAGTTTTCAGGGCACAGGAAAATGCAGTGGGGATGCTTAAGAGCAAGACTTAAGCCACTTTCCTTGTTAAGGATCCAAGAGAAAACTCTGACCCCATTAGGCCCCAGACAACAACGCCTAACAGTGTGCTCTTTGATACCTCTCCTCAAGGCTGCTGACAGGAAAGGCCGTTACCATGGACACAGGCCCAGCCAGGAAGCCGAGTGGGGCAAACACAGACAGTCTCACGGCCCGCCTGTGTCCACAGAGCCGACGTGTTGGTAAATATTACACCAGGCACATACCAGAGACACAAAGCAAACAGTAAGTCATCCCGATGCCGTGCTGGAAGAGTTCCAGGAGGCAATGTTGAACTTGGAAACGGTGCGGCTTGGTTCCCAGGCTACAAAGGACCATCTCCCAATTCAATGGGGCTGGCAATGGGGCATCTCTACAATTTGCTACAGTTATAGTATCTTGTAGCATGGAGTCTTTCCAGACTGGAGGTATGACTGGCTAAAGAGATGTGAAGTTATTCTGGAAAGAAGTGGGAAATCAGTGGGCAAGTTCCTTCCCCTTTCTGGCGGCCTCAATTATGCTTACCTTTAAAATGGGTATAATCTACACATGACAAGGTCACTGGGAGCATTCACTGAGATAACATAGGTTAACGAATGAGGGAAATGTACATTTGGCATATAGGAGGCGCTTAATAAACAGTGCCTTCACTTTCCACTGCAGGTTATCCATATAATGTGTGACATCTAGAACTAGACATTGTCTCAGGATGGTCTGCACACTATATTATTATGTATGAGATAATCACCTCCCTCATTTCTGGTAAGGAAGCCTCAAGCTGCCTTAGTATCTACCACTGAACAAAAGCACAAAGTGATTTTTTTCCTTATTTTTTTTTTACATCAACTACAGCTCAGCTACATGTCCTACATTTTTTACTGACATAATTGATGATCCAGATTCAAGTCCTGGATTTGTCAACCATCCCAGTTAATCCTATTTTACTAGACTGAGGTCAAAGCTCTATTCCAGAAAGATGATTTAAAAGCTGTCATCTGTCCTCAAAGAGCTGTCTGGAGCAGTGTTTTTCAAATTGTGGTCTTCTTAACCACCTGAACCAGAATTAACAGAGGTGATTATTTAAAATGCAGGTTCCTGGGGGCCCCCATCCTAGATTTTTAAAACCAGACTGCCTGGAAGCAGGGCCCAGCAATCAGCATTCTCAGCAAACTCCCTAGGGGATACTCATGCCCAGTAAAGTTTTCAAATCAATTCTCCCACGATTATTTTGACCATGGGCTCTTGGACCACCTGCATTAGAATCTCCTGGATGCCTGTTAGAAACAGGGTTTCTGAGCATCACCCACATCTAAGGAATTTTAATCTGCAGACTCAGGAGAGAGGATGTGCAGCAGGATCTCCAGATGACTCTGACCCACGATGAAAACTGATCCCCACGGGCCTGATGAACTTAAAACCATGCTCTTTGAGTGTGCCTGCAGAAGAGCTGCCTGGAGAGATCAGAGCAGCCATTCTGGAGCGCACGAGAATCGGATGCAATAGGTCTGGGAGGCACCTGGCAATTTCTGTTTCTAACAAGCTCCTAGACGGTGTAGACATCACCCATCTGCAGATCACACTTTGAGTAACACTGGTGTAAAACTGGTATTATTCTATATTATTTAATGTACCTCCATATAAAGAATCCATACAAATCCTACTGAAACAAAAATGGCCATGCCTTTTTTTGGTTGTTTCGTCTTTTAAATCTCCTTTAATCCAGAAAAGTTTTGCATGTTTTGGATGTTTTACAGTTCTGTATTGAATACACAGTACAAAACATTTTACCATTTTAATCTCTTTTTTTCATTTTAATAATTTTAAAGTATACAATTCAGTGAGTATTTCACACATTCACAATGTTGTGGACCAATCACCACTATTTAGTTCCAGAACTTTCTCACCAAAAAAGGAAACTTAACACCCTTGGGGCAATCACTTCCCACTCCTGGCTTCTCTGAATCCCTGGCAACCACTAATCTCCTTTCTCTATATATAGATTTACATATTCTGGACATTTCATAGAAATGGAATCATATAGGGAACTTCCCTGATGGTTCAGTGGGTAAAACTCCATGCTCCCAACACAAGGGGCTAGAGTTTGATCCCTGGGATCAGGGAACTAGAACTCACATTCAACAGCTAAAAAAATCCTACATGCTGCAACTAAGACCCAGTACAGCCAAATAAATAAATAAATATTTTTAAATACATAAATAAATGGAATCATATAATATGCGGCCTTTTGAGTCTGGTTTCTTTCATTGAGCAACATGTTTTTAAGGTCCATCCATGAAATAGGAAAAGGAGTTCGTCAAGGCTGTATATTGTCACCCTGTTTATTTAACTTATATGCAGAGTACTTCATGAGAAACGCTGGACTGGAAGAAACACAAGCTGGAATCAAGATTGCCGGGAGAAATATCAATAACCTCAGATATGCAGATGACACCACCCTTATGGCAGAAAGTGAAGAGGAACTAGAAAGCCTCTTGATGAAAGTGAAAATGGAGAGTGAAAAAGTTGGCCTAAAGCTCAACATTCAGAAAACGAAGATCATGGCATCCGGTCTCATCACTTCATGGGAAATAGATGGGGAAACAGTGGAAACAGTGTCAGACTTTATTTTTCTGGGCTCCAAAATCACTACAGATGGTGACTACAGCCATGAAATTAAAAGACGCTTACTCCTTGGAAGGAAAGTTATGACCAACCTAGATAGCATATTCAAAAGCAGAGACATTACTTTGCCAACAAAGGTCCATCTAGTCAAGGCTATGGTTTTTCCTGTGGTCATGTATGGATGTGAGAGTTGGACTGTGAAGAAGGCTGAGCGCCAAAGAATTGATGCTTTTGAACTGTGGTGTTGGAGAAGACTCTTGAGAGTCCCTTGGACTGCAAGGAGATCCAACCAGTCCATTCTGAAGGAGATCAGCCCTGGGATTTCTTTGGAAGGAATGATGCTAAAGTTGAAACTCCAGTACTCTGCCCACCTCATGCGAAGAGTTGACTCATTGGAAAAGACTCTGATGCTGGGAGGGATTGGGGGCAAGAGGAGAAGGGGACGACAGAGGATGAGATGGCTGGATGGCATCACTGACTCAATGGACGTGAGTCTCGGTGAACTCTGGGAGTTGGGGATGGACAGGGAGGCCTGGCATGCTGCGATTCATGGGGTTGCAAAGAGTCAGACAAGAGCGACTGATCTGATCTGATCTGTGTTGCAACATCATCAGTCTCTCATTCATTTTTACGGCTGAATAATATTCCACTGCGTGGCTAGACTACATTGTCGATCAAATTCATCAGCTGGTAGATATTTAGGTTGCTTCTACCTTTTAACTACCGTGACTAGTGCTTTGATAAACACACACAAATAAGCTTTTGTTTACACATCTGTCATCAGTTCTTTGAGGTATACATGTAGGAGGGGGTCATATGATAATTCTGTTTAACTTACTGAGGAACTACCTTATTGTCTTCCATAGGATGTGCCATTTTCCATTCCAATCAGCAATGTGGAAGAGTTGCAATTTCTCTACATGCTCACCAGCACTTGTTTTGGGGTTTTTTTGTCGTTGTCATTATTGTTGTGGCCAACCTAGGGGGTGTCAGCTGTATGTCATTCTGGGTTTGATTTGGCATTTCCCTAATGGCTAATGACATGAGCCTCATTTGTGCTCATGTACTTGCTGACCATTTATATATCTTCTCTGGAGAAATATTCAAGTCCTTTACCCATGTTTTAACTGACTTGTCTTTTTGTTGAGCCCTGGTGGTTCAGAGGGTAAAGAATCTGCCTGAGTTGCAGGAGACCAGGGTTTGATCCCTGGAGGGGGAAATCTCCTGGAGGAGGAAATGGAAACCCACTCCAGTGTTCTTGCCTGGAGAATTCCATGGACAGAGGAGCCTGGCAGGCTACAGTCTGCGGGGTTGTGAAGAGTCGGACATGACTGAGCGACTTTCACTTCACTTCAAGAGATATTAATGTAGTCTTGATAGAAGATCAGTATCAAATGCAAGATGAAACAGCTTGTCCCACTTTGTGGGTTGTCTCTTTACTCTCTCCATAGGCCACACCACTCTGAAGCTTCATTCGATTCCAAGGCGATGACAGGACTACACAGGCTGATAACAGACATGGGCCATGAATGCAGCCAGTCACAAGTTCTCAGAGAAACTGAGGCCCCGAGGGTTACAGCAGCTGTTCTCAGGTCACGTGTGAACTCACCAGTATTGGAAGGGACTGAGGGAACACTGAGTTTACTCCCCCACACCCAACATGCACGTGCAAATATACACAAAGAGGTGATGCCATTTCATATGTGGAATATTAAGGACACTGAGATACACCCATACAAAGCTACCTCTTTTCAAAGATAAAACACATCTACAGAATTTAATGCATTCAAAGTTAGATTTTCAGCACTGGACAAATTTTTCCATTAAAATTCCAGGGTCAGAGCTTGCAAAAAGAACACAAAATAGGCATTCATTCAACATGAATCTGGAATGACTTCAATATTGGGCATTTCTTATCATTTAGGACCTAATTCTGTTTTTACACCTTTGTTAACAACTGGTAAAATGGGTTCATAATCATAGAGCAGGCATCTCAGATATAAGTGACCATGATAGCCAAACAGGCATCATCAAATGCTGAACCCCAGTGAGGGCAAGGTGACAGAGCTGAGCTGCCTATTGTTCAATCAAATGAAACTCCTGCCTCATTATGTCAGCTCTTAAAACATTAAGCAGACCAAACAAAATGTCCCTTCCTATGTCCTTCCCCTCACTTTGAAATAAACTAAGCATCCTGGTACATGATCCTTTCCAATCCAAAGAGCCAAAGATGAACAAGACAATGAAAAATCAAACAACCAACCAAGTACTGAATATGTCTGGGGCTGCTCCATTCACTCCATTCAAAGATGGAGAAGTAGCACGAGGGCAACATCAGAGTCTACAACACGGAGATACTTGGCACAGTCTCATCCATCTCACTGGAGCAACAGTTAGCGTTAAACTACTTTTTATTCATATCCTACTTCTTAAAAGTTTAGGGACGCCTACAGCAAAGAGTATGACAAGTCTAGTAAAATAAATACAGACAAAGGAAAAGGGGAAAAAGGAAATGAAATGCGGTGGCATAGATAACATAGAATCTATGAGCAGCATCAGATTTCACTGTGAGCTTTCTGGCAGGCAGAAGAAAAAGGGAAACGCTACATTACTTCTTAGGATCTGGACAAGTGATTCTTCACAAAAAGTAAAGAAAAGGTTTTTCCCTAGTGGCCAATTCCCAAACAACATTTCCAAATGATCAAAATCTTTCAATGACTTAAATACAGGAATATGATAAGTTCTTCTAAAAATTGCCAGTCTATCACTAATGCTATTCCCTAATATTTTACAGTAGTCCAGCCTCATGCAAAGATGGAAAGGTACAAGCCAGCAGTTAGAGAAGATGGTAAACTGGGAGCTTCAGTTACAGACCCAGTCCCCAAAGAGCTACACTCAAACGTCAAGAACAATCTATACGATACATCTCTGTGAGTGGAAATATTCCAGTGCCTTAGGAAACTTTCCAGTAATACAGAAAGAATAGTCTCCAAATCAAAAACAAAAAGCAAAGAACACCTCCTTTTTTTGCAGGGGAAGAACTATATGTGAGATCTGGACAAGATAAATCCTGGAAAAAAAATCCATATCTATGTCTCCTAGGAAGATGATGTCTCCTGAAGCAATAGATTGTTCTGTAGCCAACGAATGGTGAAGTAACAAAGAAAGAGGCTTTCTCAAGGGGATTGTTGGCTCTTTTATTTAACAAACCTGGAATGACAGGAAAATTGTCAACAGTGTGTGCGAGGGTAGTAAAGAGGGAGAAAGTGGAGATTTAGAAAAAAAGGAGATGTGAACTCGGTCTAGCTGAGTTTTCCACTCCATTCTGGGTCTTCAGATACTTTCAAATTCTTGGTTTAAGTTACCATGCCATAAAATTTAATAGATTAATCAGAGTCTTTCATCAGAGGCAACAGAAGTTGATTCAGGTTAACTTAAGCAGAGAAGAAATACATTGAAGCATGTGGGATGACTCATAGAATAGGAGAAAAACTGGGAGGAAAGAAGAGTCCTCGAAAAGCCAGAAGTCAGGGCATCTTGAGCATCTAGGGAGCAAGAAAGAGGCCGGAGGAGTCTCTTCATGACACTGCCTTCTTGATTAATCAATGCCAAACATGTATGCTTTGCTTCACTCAGCAAGAGTGAAACTCCTGAAAGGAAGGGTCTGGACCCAATGTCCATCTCTCAGCCAGGGAAAGCAAGTCATCTTGACCAACGGTTCTCAACATGGGGCAATTTTCTCCCCTTCCTCCCAGAGACATCTGGCACTATCTGGACACATCCCAGGGCATCCATGGGTTCTCACAACTAGGGAACTGATAAATATTCTATAAGGAGGACAGCCCCTACAGCAAAGACCCTTCCTTCCCAAATATCGGTAGTACCAAGCTGAGACACTACTACTCCAGTCTTGATTCATTGGTCCAACAGGAATGCAAAAGGAACGTGTCCTTAATGGAGAGTTGAGGGTGTAGAGGACATGTCCACTGTCTGCTCTGCCTAGATTTCTTGAGGCCCTTTGGCCATTTCTCTTTTCCCCTCACCCAGCTTACTGTTTCCACCTCCCACTTCCTTCAAAGGATGGTCCTCGAGCTGTGGGAGCCACTTACGGGCTCAGAGAGCTGACAGGGCCTGAGAATGTCCGTCCCCTGAGGACAGCCCTGAGCTGGGGTGGGAAATCCAGCTCTCTTGCCTCACATTAGAAAGAGACTTGAAATTCACAGTTCAGAGTGCCCACAGGATCTGGCTGAGGATGGGACCTAGCTTCCTTGGCACTTTCTACTTTCCCACTTTCTCTCAGGGTCTCCTGGGAACAGTTTTTTAACAACTCATATGTGTACGTGCTCAGTCGCTTCAGTCATGTCTGACTCTTTGCAACCCTATGGACTATATAGCCTCCAGGCTCCTCTCTCCATGGGATTCTCCAGGCAAGAATACTGGAGTGGGTTGCCCTGCCCTCCTCTAGGGGATCTTTCCAATCCAGGGATCGAACCTGTCTTCTGCATTGAAGGCGGATTTTTTACTGCTGAACCACCAGGGGAGCCCTCTCAATTTGTACCCAAATCCCCTCTCAGGGTTTGCTTTCAGAAAACTTGGCCTAAAGACAAGGTGTGTTACCAAAAGAAAGGCTGGGAAAGACTGCTGGTGAGTCAAAAACAACACCGATTCACCAAACACACCTCCTCCACCACGGAAGCCCTCCCGCCCAGGTTTCCACCTCTCCCTTCACTGCGTGACAGGTAACTGGTTGGCAGGGGTCAAGTGCATGAGCTCAGCAGTCAAACCTCGGTTCAAACTCTGATTCCCCCACTGTGTGGCTTGAGACGAGTTATTTCCTCAACCTCTCCCTTTCCATCTGTAAAATGGGCACAATGTTGGTACCTATTCACAGGGTGGACTTGAGGATTAAAAGGAAAAAAATAAGAAGTGTTCATTCTAATGTGGAATCCTTTATGAGTACTCATTAAAGCCAGCAGCTATGGTTACGGATAATCAGGTCAAGAATATTGAATTCACAAAGCAATGAAAGCTATTCCTTTAAATTAATTACAACTAAAGAACTTCACCTTTCAGTGGAAATCTAGAAAGTTGAGACTTGTAGGAAGGTAAGCGAGACCCTCACAAATGATGAAGTAATGAGGGCCTTCATCTTACTGGTCTTTATTTATAAGGTACTTAATAAGCTTTCCACAGTTGATAATAGTTTAAAGAAAGGAGGAGGCAGGGGGAAGGAGGGTGGAAAGAAGAAAGGGACAGAGGGAAGAGAGAAAGGGAAAATAAATAAAGGAGAAAGGAAGGAAGGCAAGAAGAAAAGTTCTCAGAATCTAAATCAGCTAAGAAGCAGTGCCCAGAAACCGAGCCAGCCCTGATGGGATTCTGATGGGTGGGCTGCTGGCTGTCTGTTACCTAGAACCACATCCTCATCTTCACAAGCAGAACCAGGGACTTAAGGCTCCAAGACGCTTTCTAATAACAAACAGCAGGTCACTGCTGCTTTCTGATCATTACTGGTACACACCCACAAAGTCATCGCAGCCGCGGGGCACCACAAAGCATCCCTGCGGACACTGGGAGAGGCAGCTAAGCGCATCCAGGCCTGAAGAGACGGCCATGCAGAGGGCGAATGATGGTGCTTAATCACAGAAGTGAGATGGAGGGAGGCACAGGAGAAACCCAAGTGTGGACCCCTGGGGAGCTGAATTTAGAGTTCCTGGTGTAAATTAGGGCACCTGAGGGGCAAGGTGATGCCTTACAAATGGAATGTAAGAGATTACTAGTCTGCAAGTAAGCAAATTACGTATTTGTAAATAGCAGAGATGAGGGAAAGAGAGTAAGCAATCTTCACAATCTTTGCAAAGTCCTTTGAATAGACTGAAATCAAAGGATACCAAGAAAGACTGAGAAGAGGGGCAGAACACTGGTCTCGGTGTGGGAGGGGAAGAGAGGTCACAAAACTTTCCTGTCTCTGCCTTCTCTGCAGCCTGTCCAGCGATGACATGAAGGGCTCTTGGGAGATTAACAGGATGCCTTCTGCTAAGGCTACCACGCTGTCTGAATACAGCAGCCACTTTTCAAATGAATATATTGAATATGTATTATTTGAAATTAAAATTTAAAATGCCAGTCTTCGGTTCCACTGGCTTCTAATCCCAGCTCAGGGGTTTGGTTTAGGCAAATCCCATCCCCTCACTGGAGAGTCCTCATCAGAAAATAAAGGAAGGGAGGGCCTGACCAGAAGGCTGCAGGCCTCTTCCAGCTGCAGCATTCTCTGCTCTGCAGTCTTTCTCGGAGGAACTCAAGAGAAGCCCTGTATGGAGTGATCAACAGATCACAGCAACCTGTAAATCCAGCCAGCACATGGCCCCACACACCCAGAGCTGTGCTCCCCAGATCCACCTTCAGAGGAGGGTGCTGTCTCTGGCTCCTGGCTCATGGGGAGTGGTCCGCCTCAGTTGCAGAGGGCTGTTCCCAGGAGCTCCAGGCTCCAGGAGCAGCCCACAACTGAGTTAGGATGTGTATAAAGGCTTGGCCCTTTCTGCATCACAGGGAACACCTCCTGAGCCCCTGGGGGGTTGAGGGGCTGAAGAGCCTGGAGAGCCATTCAGCTTTCCCTCTGCTCCCTGCCCATCCTCTCACTGGTGCTGGCCCCAAAGGAAGGTCACAACCACCTGTAAACACCTCCTCATCTGCTACCAGAAAACTCCATCCTGTGTCCGATGGAACAGCAGGGCTGGCGGGGCAAAGTCAGACAAGTAGAATGAACAGATTCTGTGAGATCCGGTGAGATAATGATATCAATAAATAACAACTGTAGGAGCTAGCAGTTACAGGGCACTAGCCAGGCACCAGGCACCACTCCATGTGCTTCACGCATGCTCACACATTTATGCTCATCACGATCCAGTGAATTAGGGGCATGGTCACAGATCAGGAAATGGAGGCATGGAGAAAGCCCACGGCCAGTAAGCAAGCCCAGGCAAGCTGGCTCCAGAGTCGGTGCTCTCATTACTGGTCTTAAGTCATTCACCTCCCTGGGCTCCAGTTTCTTCTTTTGCGACCTGAGGCTTGGCCACAACGACCACCGTGTGCTACTTCTGCTCACTGTGTCCACCGTCACGCAGGGCCAGGCTCGGAGTCAGGGCCAGCACCCAAAGGTCACTGTTGCCCTGACACCCTGACATTCTTGGCACCTCTCTGGTCTGGCTCCAGAGAAAGGGAGGTGGCAGAGGAACAAGAAAGGGCTCTGACACTGCTCCACTCCCAACATCTCTCATTAGGTATTTACCTATCCTTATGCCCATTTTATAGATGGGAAAACTGAGGCTTGGAGATGTCAGCCTCTGCAAGGAGGTGGCAGAGTTTGGACCATGCAGCCTATGTGTCTCTTACCACTGGAGCGCCCCTGCCAGGCCAGGCTGCCCCCACACGGTGCTCCAGAGGGAGTGGCTAGGTCCTTTTGGCTGTTATGGAGGCTCATTCCAGAAGTCTCACTCCATCTCATGATCTGACTCCTTGTCCTCTGACTTAAAACTAACTTCCCTCGGAGAAGGCCCTCTAGAACTATTTTCTGTGGAATGCCCTCTTCGAGCTGTTGGAAGGATCTGCATGAGACTGGTTGTCACCCAACACTCTGTTGACATTTCCTTTTTAAAGAACATAACGTACATTCTTGGGCTGAACTCATTCTTACACTGTGTTTTGTGGTTTTTTTTAAACATTTATGGACATATGCAATCATTGGAAATGCTAGGTGGAAGTCCTTAGTTCTGTCTTCCTCTGTTATGAAGGGCAGAGAATGTCAGGGGTCAATAATCCTAGGAGAAACACTCCCTTTCCAGCCCGAGTTCAAAGGAGGGCCACCAAGCTTCATAATAATGACTAAGAATGTAAATTGAGCATCTAGTGTATTTTAGATGCTGTGGAAAGCATTTCATAGGCATTTTTTCCATTTAATTCTCACCGTAACTTATAAGACAGAGTATTGCCATCAGCCCCATTTTACAGATGTGAAACTATAGTTCTTGAGCATTAAGAACATCTCCCAAGATCACAAGTAACTGAAAGAGGAGAGCTCTTAAAACACAGGTTTGAATCCAAAGCAGGGCTCCCAGACTGACTGGGAGTAGCTGAAATTAACCAGCTAAGGGAATTTAAGTAACTACAGAAGAACTAATCCATCAAAAAACAGTCATGAGAGGCCTCTGCCAGTACCCACCAAGTAAGACTGGGGATGGGACTGGCTCTGGAAATATCCTCACAATTATTCACTCATTGTTTATTCAACAAACATGTACTGATCACCTGGAGTGCCAAGCAAAGCCAAAGGAAATGGGGATAAAATGGGAACCAAGACTAACATGGTCCTTGCCTTCTCAGGAGCTCACACTTGAACAGTAGACAGCAAATCAATAGAGAATTACAATTCATCAGGAGAAATGAAACATTTAGGTTAACACAAAGGAACTATAGCAATCTGGGAGGAGAACGATACGGACTAGAAGGAGGGAGAATATAGTCAAGGAAGGCTTCCTGGAGGAGGTGACACCAAGCTGCTATCTGAAGGACAAACAGAAGTCTGCCAGGTGAGTGAAGCTGGCTATGGAAACTGTCCTATACAGAAACAGTGGCATGTCTGGAGGAAACAGAGGGGGAGGCAAGAATGGGGAGCTGCAAGACCAGGTTGGACAGACGGTGGCAACAGAGGCCTCAGTCTTGGCAGCTGGGTGACAAGCGTCATTACAGTCAGGCAATGGAAAACTAAGCCCCTGGTTGTGGCTCCACCTCCAAGCTCAGTCAGCTGCTCTCCAGTTATCGCTGGCTTCTGATGAAGATCTGTCTATAGGGAGAGAATGTTCAGACGGGAGTTACGTTTCAAATGGACATTAATAAACTGACTCTCCAATTCTTTTTAATACCTAATGGATCTTAAGTGAATCTGGTCATCACCAGGAAGTCAGTCCCCTGGGCCCAGTCTCCCAGGTGTCCAAGCTCACATAATAAAAAACCAGACACAGAACACGGTGCCCTCCAGAAGATCTAGACAGACATTTCTCCAAAGACACAGATGGCCAACAGGCACATAAAAAGATAGTCAACATCACTGATTACTAGAGAAATGGAAATCAAATCTACAGTGAGGCATCTCCACACAGCAGTCAGAATGTGCTCACTCACTCAGTCATGGCCGACTCTGCAACTCCACAGACTGTAGCCCACCAGGCTCCTCTGTCCATGGAATTCCAGGCAAGAGTACTGGAGAGGGTTGCATTTCCTTCTCCATCACTACACAGCAGTCAGAATAGCCACCATCAAAAAGTCTACAAATAATAAATGCTGAAGACACTTAAACAGTTGGTGGGAATGTAAATTGGTACAGCCACTATGGAGAACAGTACAGAAGCTCCTTAAAAAACTAAAACCAGAGTTACCATATGATCTAGCAATCCTACTCCAGATCAAATATCTGGAGAAAACTATAAATCAAAAAGGTAGATGCACCCCTATGTTCATAGCAGCACTATATGCAACAGCCAAGACTTGGAAGCAACCTAAGTGTCTGTCGACAGATGAACGAATAAAGAAGATGTGAGCTGTCTGCGTGTACACACACACACACACACACACACACGTATACAATGAAATATTACTCAGCCATTAAAAAGAATGAAATGATGCCATTTGCAGCAACGTGGATGGACCTAGAGATGATCATTCTATGTGAAGTAAGCTAGATAAAGACAAGTATCATGATATCGCTTATATGTGGGATCAACAAAAAGAATGATACAAGTGAAATTAGTTGCAAAACAGGAATAGACTCACAGACATAGAGAACAAACTTATGTTTACCAAAGGAGAAAGGGGGGCAGGGATAAATTGGGAGTTTGGGATTAAAATATACACACAACTATGTATCTAGAATAGATAACCAATAAAGACCTAATGTATAAAACTGGGAACTACACTCAATATCCTGCAATAACCCATAATAGAAAGGAATTGAAAAAAGAATAGATACACACACACATTTATATATATATATATATATATATATAACTGAGTCAGTTTGCTGTGCATCTGAAACAAATACAACATTGTAAATCAATTGTATTTCAACAAAGAAAAATTTTAAAAAGAAAGACACAGTGCCCTCACTGTCCACGGGACCATCTGCTTGGATCAGACAACCTCTCTAGGAGGCACACTGCTGTGAATTCATGCATCGCTGTGTATGAGCATCTGTACCTATTAGAATCCTTTTGATTGTGAGCAACAGAAGACACAATCCAACATCTTCAACAATAAAGCCACTCATTATTCCCCCCATTAGGAAGTGCAGAGGACCCAGAGTCAATTCAGCAGCTCAGTGATGGCATCCTGGGCCACATTTTCGCAACCAACCTTTTGCTCTGCCATGGTCTCACTATAACTCTCACTGTCTCACATGGAAATACGATTCATCACAAGAAAAGGGACTTCTCCTGCCCTACTGTTACTGTTCAAAGCGCCCCCTCTCCATGATGATTTCCCTTCATATTTCATTGGCCAGAAATTGGTCCCAAGACCCTTACAATTAGGCAAAAGTAAAAATTTTTTTCTTTTTAAAAAGAGAATTGCTTGGACTAGATCCATTATGGGGAATGAAGAAAGTATCACTGTGCCTGGTGCACTGCTCTATGGAAAAGGGCAGGAGTGAATTATTAGGGACTCTGCCAGCCAGGAAAGGAGGTGGCAGGTGAGGAACAGATACTGGTCAATGGTCTGCTGCAGTGGTCATGCCCCTGGCATACAGCAAGAGCTCCATAAATGTTTCCGAGTGAGGAAAAGGAACAAGCAAATCAAGACGGTTACCAAAGCTGAAGCAGCAGAGCCGCTGTGGCCACATCTTCAACATAATCCTTTGAGTCTGAAGCAATAGGCACCCATTGAAAATAGTCTCAGAGAAGATTAAGTATATTTTACTGGTTCCCATTATTGAGAAGTCTGATGTTGTACTGGCTTTGATACATGGCTGTATTGTATCCAGGTATTCAAATAATATTTTCAGGAACCTGTCTCAGTTCATCTCTGGACTCTGCTTTTCATGGGATGGTCAAAGGCAGCCACAGGCCCAAGAGCTCCCAGTTCAACAACCCCAGGAGAAAGGACACCGTCTTCCCCAGTCTTCCAGCCCAAGTCCCTGATGTGATGCTCGATGGCCTGCCTCAGACCAGGTACCACCCCGATCCAACTTCTTTGTCCAGAGGGAGGCTGACTGGTCAGTTCCAGTCACATACCCACCAGGTCTGGGTCACGTTACTGCCTCCCTTTGGCGTTTTCCAATGTTACTCACAGCTTCCACCTAATTTTTTCCCTGGCAGGTAGGAACCAAGTGACCAGTCTGTGCATTTCAATAGTTTCTCCTCTCTTGGCTGAACAACAAAAATGACTTTTAAGAATCATTCCAAACCAAGTGCAGGGTAGGTGGTTGGGAAAAGAAGTTCATGTTTAATTAACGGAAACTGGCTGTCTTCAAATGATCTCAGTGGTAGAAACCTCATTTAGCCTAGGTTTAGAACGGGAACACTCGGGAGATTATTAATGAAGTTTGCTTTTCATGGCCACAGTGAAAACAGAGAGGGGAGCGTAATTGATGCCATTTAGTTAAAATGTGGCAATTTAATCACTGGAAGATTAGTTCGGAGGGGAAAGAGTGGGGACAGGGCCAGGGCAGAACCAACCCAGCAGGCGCGTTTAAACAGCACACAGCCTAAAGAATCATCTGAGCTGGCTGGCTGCTTGGAGATGGAGTTGGATAAAACACATGACTGAACACATAACACACGTGAGTAGGTTCTATGGAACTCAGAACCCACAATCAAGGCACTAATTTCAGAAGAATTTCCAAACTGGAGCCATCCTGCATGAGCCTCTACTAGGCATCAAACATCATCATGTGGCCACATGACAAAAGTAAGCACACACCGCGACGTAGCTTTGGTGGGGACAGATTCTTTGACCCAATTTTCCCACTGAGGGACCTTTGCCCTTACTGACTGCTCCCCCTCCAGTTGCCCCTCCCCATGATCTCTGTGCAGCTGGCTCGTACTTGGTCTTCAGTTGTTGTTTATTCACTAAGTCGTGTCCAGTTCTTTGTGACCCCATGGACTGTAGCCAGCCAGACTGCTCTGTCCATGGGATTTCCCAGGGAAGAATACTGCAGTGGGTTGTCATTTCCTCCTCCAGGGGATCTTCCTGACCCAGGGATCGAACCCACATCTCCTGCATTGGCAGGAAGGTTCTTTACCACTGAGCCACCAGGGAAGCCCCTGGTCTTCAGACCTCAACCTAAATGTTACTTCATCACAGAGGCCTGACCACAGGACCAATTTCCCAATGTGATGTGAATTCTCAGCATCTCGGTAGCTGATGTGTCTGTGGTCTACTGGCACATTCATAGACTTCTTTATGTCCTAGCTTAAGGATGCTCCATACGACAGAGTACTCTCCAGTTCTGGTTGTCATTGTGTGGCCAGTGCCTCCACCAGCAACTGGCACTGGTGAAAGATGGATCGATTATCACCGGCATCCCTTAGACATTTTGCCCAGACAGGGACCATAGCTGACTCCTTGCTCCTCTGCCTCCACATCCCTGGACAATCTCATGAATCTTGGCTCCCCACCTTACAGCTATGGGTGCTTAGGAAAACGGTTCATTTCTCTGGGCCGCAGTTTCTTCATCTGAACAGCAATGGTCAGAATAGCATCAGCTAACAGAATTCCTGGGAGGGTTACATGGGGTCAAGCACACAGAAAATGAAAGGTCCAGCTCCAGCATCTCACTCAACTCTTTTAGGATTCCAGCATTAATCACATAGATCTGTGGATGTGTGTGTATCGACAGGTTGTGAATTCTTCAAGGGGAGAAAGATACGCAGTTTCTCTTTGCTTTCTAAAGTCTTGCATTTTGCCTCAAACACAGTAGGTGCTCAGTAAATGTTCTGCATTCTGCAAATTAAATTGGTTGCCATTCCAACCTGACCCGGGCATTCGAGGGGCTTCTGTACTCCTTGATATTCAGCTCTCCAGAGAAGGCAAATCCATATGACTCGTGCCTTGAGCAAAACATTAAGAAGAAAGGCTGCCAGCCATAAGAAAGTAATCTTGCCCCACATTCTCACACCAGATAGAATTGTTTTCAAAAGTCTAGTGTGTGTACTCTGCCCTTCTAACCCCTGTTTATCAGGGTGATTGCACAGAAGGAGCAGGAAGTGACATTGGGTGGGTTGTTATCTGGGCCTCATCTCTCTCTGAAATGGATCCATCTTCACACCCACTTCTCAAGCAGAGGTCTGTTACCCCTCCCCCCTGCCAAAATTGTCCAAAAAAACACAAGACCTAATGTCCTAGTCTTTTGCTGCGTCAAATTGCAAATTCTTCCCTTGTCTAGCCTCAAGGGCTCTGTCAACTTTAAGATCCTGACCACAGGGTCACAGAGAAGCCAGGCATGCTAACAAAATATGATTTGCTTCCCTGGTTTCTGGTGTGTTTGACAGGAGCCTTCAATTCCCAGAGTCCCCCAGACTCTGAAAATTCCTGTCCTGGTCCCTAACTTCACCATTCAATGGGGCACTGATCATTTTTCCAGACCCCTAAGGTGGCTCCAGAATTTCATTCCAAGTTCTGACTCTGCTTTCCTTTCATCCAACATTATGAATATGCTTCTTTTTTAAAACATATTTTTCTTGGAAAGATCTGTATGTCCTCACTATGGCCTTCCAGATTTCACTGGAGCATAATATGCCCCTTAAAAAGTCAACCGCCACTGCCTGGACCTCTTCAATGCAGACGTGTAACAGGGAAGCAACAAGATCCGCTACGTCGTCGTTCCAAGATGGTACTGGTGTTGGGAGGGGGAGGTGGTGATGGGCATGTGATCCCAGACGTGCCATCTGGAAACCATTCTTCATTCAGCAAGTCGTCATTTATTTGGAATATCTGTTCCATGAATTTTAGGCATGTTTTCTCATTCAGTGGGAAAATGGAAGGAAGAGGTCATTGAGACCTTACATTTTTGTCATTCCAGTCATATAAACATGAAGAAACTGCCCTCTCTAAAAACGCTACTAAGTTAGGGCAGCCCAGGGATATTTCGAGCCTGCATTCTAGCCATTTCTCTATGTTTTATGCGGCTTCCTGCTCTCACATTCGATAAAAATAGCTCTTTCCATGGCAACACTTCATGGAGATATGGTAGGTTTGGCTTAAAAAAAAAATACTGTTTATCTTGAAACTGAACTGAATTCTCCCCTTTTTTCTCTCACTCCACAATCACACCAGTCTTGGCAGACTCTCTTGAGGGCATATGAGGACATATCTTCACCAAGCGATTATAGTCTTTCTCTAGTCCCCCATACACCATCAATCCTGTGTACCTGTAACTAGGTTTTGCTTCTGAGCGCTAGAGTCCAAGATATTAGCTTGGTACTCAATACTATTTACAACTGACCCTGCCTGCTTCCACATTTTCATACCCTACCAGTGCCTCTACTTTACTTTACAAGCTAACAATACCAAGCTGTTTATCTGGGACCCAAATGTACCTGGACTTTCACAGGCAGCTCACGAAGGCAATATAGTCAAGGTCAACATATCACCTTCTCTCAAACACACATGTGCTTATGCACACATATGCACATATACATAGACACACAAATCCACCATCTGTACCAGTTAGACCATAAAGCAGAATTTTACTGAAGGTCTCTGGAGAGAAGGCCAAAAAGGGGGATTAAGACCATGCATCATTTCACCAAATGTCCCTTAAAAAATATTTTCTCAAAATTCCTTTCCCTATGATAACTGTCAACTGTCTCTTTCCCCTCTTGATACCAAAACTATTCTCCAATGACTTCCCTGGTGGTCCAGTGCCTAAGATTCCACGTTCCCAATGCAGGGGGCCTGGGTTCAATCCCTAATCAGGGAGCTAGATCTCACATGCCGCTGCTAAGACCTGGCACAGCCAAATAAATAAGTATTAAAAAAAAAAAAAAAAAACTGTTCTCCAACTGAAGTTAACTCCCCCTCCTCACCCTACCCTCAGCTCAAATATTCACTGAACAAAGTAAGGGCCAGGCGGCTAGCTGAAAAGTTGAAGTCAGTTCATCAGACACACCCTGACACCCGGGCACTCGTGGTGAAGCCCAGGCCAGGGAGTGACAGGTGTGGACGTTCCTCACTCACCGTGTAGAGTTTACAAACACATGACGCAGCTGCGGCTCTGTGAGTGCATGTACCGTTCCCTCTTTCCGCCACTCCCTTTCCACACTGCCCATCTGATGAACTATTCAAGGCTTCAAGACCTAGGTCAAGAACCACCATCTCTGAGACACCCTGGGAATTTCAGACGTGTTTCCTCAACCAAAGAAGAAATGGAAGTCCCAGAGCTGACCACTCTGACTTAGCACTGCTGCACGGTCCCTGGGTTTAACATTTGTTGGCACACGCTTTTGCCCTATTATCCCACAAACTCCTTCCAGAAGTGTTCCTATCCAAATCTCAGCTCAGCACGTAGTATATGCCCAGTGTGTGTTTCTCAGGTGGAAGTTAACTTTTACCACATAGCTGGGAGATAGGTGGAGTGGGTCTATATAAAAACAGGACTCCAAGGCAGATTCTTTCTCCTGTCTAAGACATGGGGTATGCTGTGTGCATTCTCTAAGCACTCTCCCTGCATTAATTCATTCAATCATCACAAGAATCCTATGAAGTAAATACCGTCATCATCCAGGTTTTACAGATGATGAAGTTGAAATTTTAATTTTCCTTCTGAAGACTTTTATGCTGTTCAAACATGTGTCGTCTACCCCTGCCTGTAGGAGGATTATATGCTCAAGCATGGCTATGTGACCTGCTTTGTCGTCTGAAAACTAAGACATGGGGTGTGTCATCTCCAAAGCTTTAAGAACACTGGTTTTGCCTTCTTTTCCCTTGGTCCTGTGAACAGCCTCTGTCCTAACACCCTGGATCCCAAAGAGGACATGCAACGGAAATGCAGCTGACCACTGTGGCCAAAGAGCATAAGCAAGAAATACACCTCCATTTTTGCAAGCCACTGAGATTTTGGGGTCATTTGTTACCTTCACACACCTCGGCCTAAACTAACTAATGAACTCCACACACCTGGAAAAAAGTTTACATATTCCCACATTGGTAAAGGAGATTAACATCCATCTATCCGCATAAACTATAAATCTGGAATTTACCTCTGGTACCTCTTCCCCTTGCCCTCCTTCCTAAAAAAATGTTTCAAGTTCTATCAACCTGCTCCCTGAATTTCCTGGGAATGGAATGTCTTCATTTTCCCCTTCACCTAATACCACTGTCTCAGGTCAGGCCACCACCATTCTCTCCCTCATCACCTGAAAAGATGTATCTGAACCTTTCATCCCTACATTGCACCCACCTATTCCTCCCTCCAACTACTGTCCACAGGTGCTCTGCTGAAAGGACAGTGTCGATCACATCACCATGGGGCTTGGAAACCTCCAATGCCTCCCCTGGTTCTCGGGAGATGAGCAATATCCTTAACCTAGAGACAAGTCCCTCCCCACCTGGCTCCCCAGTCTCAGCTTATCCCTCTTTCCCACTTAATCTCAATGGTCCAGCCACTCTGCCCTTCTTTCTACTCTTGGACAAGCATGCTGTCTTCAACGTCCAGAACTTGCATATGCTATTCCCTTACCTGGAGTTTTCCCTCCATTTCAGCCATCATTTTCCATCTTCCATGTTCAAATATCACTTCCTTGGGGAAGCCGCCCAGGGTCCCAGAGTTTGCATGAAGACCCTTTATTAAGTGCTTTCACAGGACCATGTTCTTCCCTTTCATACAATTTTTTTCACAGTGGCAATTTTAGATGTATTTATAGGACTGTTTCTGAAGCTTCCTCCCCACCTAGACCAGAAGCTTCGTATTAATGAGCATCATGCCACATTCACCTTTTAATCTGGACACCCAACAGTTTCTGAAACACGGAAGATGCTCAAATAACATCTGATGAGTGATGGAATGATTGAATATGGGAAATGGAGACCCTTTCCACTGGGACATTCTAGGGTTCCCTGTCATGCTTGAAAAATACATGGGCTTGCAACCCCTCTTAAGCAGGAAAAAACCCTTCCCATTCAATTTGTTGGGTCAGAAAACCCCAGATACTACAGCAGTAATATTTTTGTCTATGTTTCCGATGGTACTTCTTATGTAATCTCATCCACTCAGCCCTCTGGCCATGAAGATAAGAACTTAAATTCAGGACCGCTCTGGACACTGGCTCTGGACCCAAAGCAAACAGATGAATGTGAGTCGTGACAAGTAGGGCTGTGGATCTGCAGTCTCGAAGTTGACTTGGTCATGAGCTAAAATGGAGCGCTCGTTTTTGGAATGGGTACAGATGGTAACCAGAAATGGAGCACTAGCTGATATTTTCCCTCAACAAGCGGCCAGAGCTTGGGGCACCACAGGGGCATGGATGGAACGGTTTCATGTAAACACTATCAGAGGCCCACAGCAGGGCCCCTGTGTTTTTCTAGCCACCGGCGGTGACATTCGCTGAGCCCTGCTCTTACTAATGGTGGTCAGAGGGAGAAGGGCTGAGCCAGCTGCCAGAAGATGCTCTGTAACTGGCAAGGCTCTATTTATCTCACAGCATTCCAACTTGAGTTCTAGTAAACAGTCCCGTCGAAGTTCACACAACAGGGGAGCCCAAGCATGAGCAGCATGGTACAGCAAAGAGAACCAAGTTTTGCTCATGTGCTTGAGTTCAAATCCCAGGACAGACACTTATCGTGATGTAAAACTGGGCAGGTCACTGCATTTCTCTGAGCCTTAGTATCTTCATCTGTTGGATGGGAAGCAGGGCAAGGATAATTCTTTCTACCTCTAGGACAATTTAATGCATTGAAGCACCAAGCACTTGGTAGGTACTCAGTTAGCATCCACATCTTCTCTCCATCCCTAATCCTTCTACCAAGTATATAGCAAAGTCAAATCTTCAGCTTTTGTCTATCAATAAATAATTAAGAGAGTAGTTCTTTGTGCCTCACACTCTCATTGTCAATGGAAAGAATGAACTTATAGTTCCTTCAGAAGTATGACAATCAGGGGTGATTTTATGAAAACCAATGGAACATTATAGAAATGACCGACTATTAAGTATTTCTCCCTCGGTCACAGAAGCAATTAATATCAATGTGTATATCTTCTTGAGTGTTTCCCAGGGGCCAGGCACTAAACTGAGCAATTTGCATCCTTACCAGGGGTATAACCTTGAGCAAGTTACCCATCTATGCCTTGATGGAATTTATTGTAAAACAAAGATCACAGTGATGCCTTCATCATGAAGCTGCTTTGAAGATGAAGTGAAGTATTCTCTTTCACTTGATATCGGCTTTGATCTGCATGCATGTTGGTGTCAGTCACTCGGTCATGTCCAAGTCTTTGTGCCTCCATGGACTGCAGCCTGCCAGGCTCCTTTGCGCACAAGGATTCTCAAGGCAAGAATACCAGAGTAGATTGCCATTTCCTTCTCCAGGGGTTCTTCCCAACCCAAGGATCAAACCCAGTTCTCCCGCACGACAGGCAGATTCTTTACCATCTGAGCCACCTGGGAAGCCCATGCATGTTAAGCGATCAGTAAATGGCAGGCAGTGCTTTCATTCAGAAGCAGGAGCAGACACGCTGGCCCAAGAGCAGACCATGTACATTTCCTACCACCTCTGCTCTTCGTGCCATCACACAGACAGCTTCAGGCCCACTGCCCGTGATGCATTTACTCCAAAGTAATCAGCCAACTACAAACAGAAGCTCTTTATTAGCCAAGAGCTTGTCATCAGCCATTTATTGGAACACCTCTCTAATTATCCTTTCTTTTTTTCCAGTGAAGGAAACAATGCTCTGAAGTGAAGTTACTTACCTAAGGTCACATAGTCTGTAAATGGCAGGGTTTGGGGATTCAATCAATTCCATCTGACACCAAATCTCACATTTTTTTCCATAATAAATACGGTGACATTTACATTAAAGGAAGAAAAATCACCTTGCATTTTTAATAGTCTCCTTCTATATCCTGAAGGTCTTAAAGACAACAGCAATGTCTGACTTGCTTTTAATTTAGCTAACACCTTTATAGCATTTCCTTTTACTCTGAAACGGTGCTTCACAAGTGTGAATGTGTTAAATCCAATGAAACTGGTTTTATTATACTCCCACTTTACTGATGAGATAACCAAGGCAGAGGGAAGCTAAGCAAGTAGTTCAGAGTGATGCAGCAGAACAGGGACTTTACCCAGACATTCTCACTCTAGACTCTGAGTCCGTGGCCATGAATGGACACTGTGTTTCTGCGTTAACAGGAAGCACTGGCTTCAAGCTGCAGCACAGTCTGCTTCCCTCCTTTGCCCTGGGAACTTAGTGGCCCTTTCTCTTCTCTTCCTTGAAGCAGAGGGGAAATATTTATGGATGCCCCACAGCCACACCACAGGGGCAGAAGTCAGTTTGCACAAGGGCCTAGCATGTGGAATTCTTCAGTCAGTGAAGTTCTAATTACTTTGTGAGTCTCCATGTTGGAGCAAGCCCTCCTGTGGCTGAAAATGGATGCTGGAGCCTTCGACGGGACAGCTGGAGTGGGACGTGGGAAAGGCCTCCATCACCTCCTCAGCTCATCAGGGAAATGTGCAAACATTCACGAAACTGAAGAAACTGATCATCTTCAATTTGAGGACTAATGTCGTTACCAACTAAATGACCAGAGTGTGTTCAACTCGCATGTTTCAGAGGTAAATGAAGCAACAAAGACATTCCAACTCCCATCACTTCTCCCAAGTCCACTGCTGCGACCTCAGCCCAAGCTAATGGTCTCACTGCCTGGAAAACTGCAGTAGACTCCAGATGGGCTGGTCCTACAGTCTCCCTTGTCTGCTGCCCTAAACTCTGTTCTCTTTAAAGCAACCACACTGAACACCATCAAGTACAAATTACAGTACATGACATCCCTATTGAAGCCCTCCAGTGGCTGCCCATCACACAAGAATCAAATCCAAACCTTTCTCGTACCCCTGTAGACCCCACAAGATCAGCCCACAGCCAATATCCTCAACTTCATGTCCCTCCAGCTCTAGCCAATTGGGCTTTCCCTTTCAGCTGCTCAAACAGGTCAAGTTCCTCTGAACCACAGGGCCTTTTGCACTCGCTCTTTCCCTACCTTAATTTGTTTTTTTTTTTCTCCAAATGATGATAAGGGTGGCTCCTTGTCATCATTCAAGGCTCAACTCAAACACCACTTGCTGGATAACACCTTGTTTCATTACCCCCATTTAAAGTATTCCTCTGGCACGTTCCAGCCACGTTTTATGTCCTTCACAGCACTTGTCACTTACTTATACATTTTTGTTTATTGTTTCTCTCCACTACTGAAATGAAAACTGCATGAGAACAGAGACCCTGTAAAGTTCATAACTGTTTCCCCAGTGCCTGAAACGGTGCCCAGGATCTGATAGGTGTTCCATCAGTATTTGTTGAATGGGGGTGGATGGGATGCATTGGAAGATTGAGATTGACATGCACACATTATTGATACTATGTATAAAATCGATAACTAATGAGAACCTGCTGTACAGCATGGGGAACTCTACTCCATGCTCTGCAGTGACCCAAATGGATAGGAAATCCAAACAAGGGGGGATACCTGTATACACATAACTGATTCACTTTGCTGTACAGCAGAAACACAACATTGGAAAGCAACTATACTCCAATAAAAATTTTTTAAAAACATAAAAAAAATGCTATTAGTTCATTTGTTGAATGAACTAAAAACACATGATGAAAACAAAACCTGCAGGGACAGTGGGCTTTCACCCCTACACAGCATCATGTGAGACTCTGCCTTGGCCAACCAGAGTGAAAGAAGTCTGCCCTCTGCTGTTGGCTGTCGTGTTGTGAGACAGACGATGGTCAGGGCCAGGTGGCAAAGGGTCCTGAGAGTGGTCAGGAGCTGAGAGAGCTCCTCCAGTGACAGCCAGAGGGAAAACAGGGATCTCGGTACTACAACCCCAGTAGATGGGCTCTGCCAACTACCCAAGGGAGCTCACAGGTGATTCTTTCCACAGTTGAGCTGATGAGCCCACAGCCCTGGCTGACGCCTGGACAGCTGGCAGGTGAGACTGAGAGCGGAACCAGCTAAGCGGTGCTGGGACATCAAACCCACAGTAACTTTGAGGTGATCAACAACTGTCTTGTCCTAAATGACTGAATTTGTGGTAAATGGTTTCACAGCAGTAGAAAACTAATACTGAGAAGACTCAAGTCATTCAATCATTTACAGAAACAAAGTCACCTCCACTAAAGGTGCCTTCTGCACTCAAGCCAAACTGAAAGCAGTCAGAATTTATAGGGCCTGCAACCAAGAAAATAAAGAACATGATGCTTTTATTTACTATTTCAGAGACAAAATCTGTAAACCACTGGCCAACATGACTGTGATGTCCTCTGGTAGTCAGCATTAAACTGACTTTAATGTCCTTTTGGGAATGTGTTCTGGAGCAGCAGGAGAAAGAAAGAGAACTGCTCCACCCCCAGCCAGGCCTGGGAGCCAGAAAGTCCCAAAGGATGATTTGTGTTATGGCCAAGGACATAGCAGACTGAGACCCTGAGGTCTACAGGAAAAAGAAGAAAGAGAATTTTTTGTTGTGTGTGACCCAGGCCCCAGTTATAAAGGGGTGCATAGCCATTAAGGAGCCACTGGTAAGCTCCTGCATAGTAGCTGCCTCCTCTTCTATCTTTCTGTTTTTTTCTGAGGACCAGCTATTAACATCTCTAGATCACTGACTTGTTCAGACAAGAGCGGAAGGACATGCTGAAGCAACCGTCATCTTGGCCACTATGCACTTCAGCCCAGGAGGTTGAGCTGGGCTCCTTGGGAGTTAATGATGGTGCTGGTGAGTTGGGTTGTGAGCGTGAATTGGGTTGAGGTCCAACCACTTCCCAAAATCCCAGGTAAGTTTCATGACACATTTGTTATGGTCCCATGGGGACCATCTTCATCCCTCAGAAGTCATTATAGCCAAGTGCCTTGTGATGGCCGACACCAGGCACCAAACCATATTTTTGAAGAGAAAGTACAAATACATGATGTAGCACAGATGCAAAAAAAAACTGTCATCACAGAACCAAGAGACCTATATACCCCTTGGGATATTTATTATCTCTGTATTGAATAGTTATCTCCATCCAAAACATGGAGTGTTTTCCTCCAGGAGGTTGTGACTCAGCTGCCAAGCTGTGTCTGGTGTGTGTGGCAGGCACACTCCAGCTACACACACACTGGGTTCTAGTGTCTTCAGGGGAAAGGAAAAGGGGAACACATGTCAAGGAGTTAGGGAGAAGGAGAAGGATTGGACAGCACTCGGGTAAGAAAAGGGGGCACAGAATCAAGAGGGAGATGAGTGGGAATGAAGGAAACAGAACTGGCATGGAATCCAGGGGGAGAGGAAAGGCCATCAGCCATATCCATATCCGTTGGGCAGTGGCTCTCACAATGTAGCTCCTGAATGAAGAGCATAAACATTACCTAGGAATTTGTTGAAAGTACAAACTCTGTGCTCCCAGAAATTCTGGAAGGACAGTGTAAAGGTCTGTGTTAACAAGCTCTCCAGGTTAATACATGCTGAAGTTTGAGAACACAGCTCCTAGTTATCCAATGGCCTCACATTGTCTTCAGGCCCCAAATCTCTGCCACATCTCGAGGACAGACAGGCTTTATTTATGTTCTTCTCACCTCCCCTCATAGAACTGTATGAGACCTACCTGCCAGGTTCTCCTGCTCTTCTTGGCCTAAGCTACCTAATTCACACTCAGGTGTTATTGGCAGTCACAAACTGAATTATCAGCCTCAATTCTTCACTTCTCCCTGCATTTTGTGCCCCTTGCCATGCAGCTGTGAAGTTCCTCCACAATTAGGCAAGTTGTATGACCCTTTCCCTTCTCCTTGGGTTTGGTCATGTGACTTGATTTGGCCAACAGGATGTTAGCAGATTAAATACAAGTAGCGGCTTGAGATGTGCTTGTGCAGTTACGCTTACCCACTGACATTTGCCATCCCCATGAAATGGGTTCCCCCGGGGACACGCAGACTCCTCCACTAAGCCCCAGAATGAAGCCCTGTGGAACAAAGCCAGCCCAGTACAACCTAAGTCAATGCACAGAGCTATGAGCAAAACACTCCTTGTTCTAAGATTCTGGGATTATTTGTTATCCAGCAATAGCTGAACAGCACATTGGGCATCAGTGGATTTTGGTACTAATCTCCTGGGTAATCGATTTTTCCTACAACACGGACCTTCTGAAATTCCAGTGTCACGTGGCCGAGTAAGACTTTCAGGCCCTTGCAAGGAGACATTGGGTAATACATTTTAAGGGGATCACTTGGGCAGATGGAGAGCTCTCCACTTCTCTCAAGCTGACTGTGAGCGGGGCTGCCCTGCAAGACACTGTTGGGTCAGACAATGAGAAAGATACAGAAGGCAGAGTTGGAAACATATTGGAAGGGAAGACAGGAATGAGTTTAAACAGAAAAGAGACAGAAGGTTAGGGAGAGAAAAAAGCGACCAGCAACAGGCATCAGTGTACATCCTCACTATGTCCCACTGCCGAGGACCCCCAAAGGGGACCTGTAAGTCTCCCAGCTCCGGGCAAATCCATCCCTGTGTATTCCTGCTTCTGATCGGACCTGCCTGTCATCCGGCTCCTGCTCAGCGAGCCCGGCTACAGCAGTGCCAGGACGAGAAACAGTGTTCTCTTGGCAGGAGGCAGCCTGGGATGGTTTGTCTTCAGAGAATTATTCACTCTGGAAGCCAAGCACTCCCACCCAGATTCTTACACCACAATTAATTGTTCCCAAAGCATTCTCCAGTTGGGGTCATAGCAGTAAAGTGCCACACGGTTCTTTGCCCTCAGGCCGCATGTGTAACCGGCTAGCTACCAGGGGACAGCCCTGCCCACACACAAACAGCCGAGGTTCCCCCTGGTCATCGGACCATGCTTCCCCATGTCTCGAATGATGTTTGCCACGCACACAGCAATGGCAGTTGTTCTATAAGTTAAACCCTGTAAAAGGGGAAGTAACATAATGAGCACTCCCTGAGTACCCAGAGGTGGGGATCTGGCAGTTCTCCACACTGGACTGCCAGTGTCTGAGACAGGCTGTGAACACTCTCTCTTCTCAGCCCCGCTGAATTCAGCTGGTTTGTGCTATAACATTAGCCACCCTGCTCTCACTGCAGGGACAGGGGCTGGCTCCAGCGTCTCAGAAAGAAAAGGGGAAGGGTAACACTGCTGGCTGAGCACTTGCTTTGTGCCGGGCATCACACCAAGTGGTTTACGGAAACTGCTTTAACTCACATCCTCATCCCGTGAGGTGGTATCCTCACCCTCATTTTACAAACAAGAATGGTAAATAAAACTCAGGGAGGTAAGGTCGCATAGCTGTTAAGTGGCTAGCCAGGGCTGGATCCAGACTGAGCTAGAAGCCAGCACCGGCATTCCTGCTGTAACACACTACAGGGACTTGTCTACTGTACTAATAATCATTTTACTATTAACTTCTTAAGAACAAAGACAGGGTCTGTTCTCTCCCTGACCTAAGTTTAACATACACGGTCTCATCTAGTCTTCTCAACACCAGTGTTAGCCTCATTTGACAGATGAAAAGGTAAAGCTCAGAGAGGTTAAGCAACTTATCTAAGATCACACAGCTAAAAAGGGGTAGAGCCAGGATCTGGACACGAGTCTTACTGCAAGTCTGAATCCCTAATCAGGTGCCTGTTCCTTGGGTTGTGGGTGTCTGTTTGTTATGGTCCAGCCCTGCCCATTGAGAAATGGTTTAAGTCGGGAAAAGAATTCTCTAAAGAATGTAGATTTCTCAAAGCCACAAGAGACACCCCAGACCTCTTAGAGACATGTAACCTTGCTAACATCTGCAACTATGGCAACCCTGAAGCTTCAATAATATTTTGGGAATGAACTTTACCCTCTCTCGCAAATGTCCTGACCCAGTCTCTGGAACTCACCTTTGGCAACTGCAAGAATGAAAACAATGACAGCCGTAGATTTGCATGAGCAGCTATAATAGCGAGGGCCTTCTTGGATGAGAAACAACATTAAAAATGTATTCCAAAGGGTCACATTTCCCAGCCTGAAAATATCCAAAAATGGAGATAAAAGAGATAAACTGGAAGAAACACAAAGATCCAGGTTCTAGAACTGTTTTTCCCTCGTTAATCCCAGGTTTTTATGAGCTCGGAGAGACATACAGGAGGTTTCCACATGGACATGTTAGGGGCTCCCTGCCTGAGCTCATATGATAATAAATGGAACCATTTTTATTTCTAAAAACTTGCCTTTTAGATTTGGTTTGGTTTTGCCTGCCTAGCATCGTTCCTCTCTCCTGGGAGCATCAGTCTCATTTTCTTGGAGGGGAATGACCATCTCCCACTTGGGTTCCCGGAGTCTGGGAGCGGAGAATCCACTCTCAGTTCCAAGGGCACCTGATGAAGCCAGGTCTCATCTACTGGCATATTCCGTGGTGCCAACTACAAGAACTGGATCAGGACCTGAAGCTCAGTCTGGCCACTGAGAGGGAGTCCGAGGCCTGTAGGGAAGCTGCCAGAGGAGCGTCCTCCTCGCCTGCCAGTGCAGCTCTGGTGGGTGGCGGGTGGGGATGGTGAAGGGGAGGGTGGGGGGGTTCGGGGGTAGGGGGAGATGGTGCACGGGAAGTCTGAGTCCTGATTCTGTGAGCCCCTTCTGCCAAATGAGAGGCAACCTCAAGTTCTCCTTGTGTAAACAGAAACAGAGACACAGGTGAAGAGAACACAGGTTTGCATACTAGAGGGGTAGGGGGGTGGGGGGGTGAATTCGGAGATTGGGACTCACACACACACATATGCTACTGATACTATGTAGAGCCCCCGTATAGCTCAGGGAAACTCTCCTCAGTGCTCTGTCATGACCTAAAGATGGAATATATGTAACATACAGTTGCTTTACTTTGCTGTACAGTAGAAACTAACACAACACTGTAAAGCAACCATGCTGCCGTTTAGTCGCTCGGTCGTGTCCGACTCTCTGCGACACCATGGACTGTAGCATGCCAGGTCTCCTTGTCCCTCATTAACTCCCGGAGTTTGCCCAAGTTCGGGTAAAGCAACTCCACTCCAATTAAAAAAAAAATGTTCAAAAAGTTCTCACAGCATGGCCAGGTTTGTATGTGAAAAACACCCAGCTTGGTTTCTTGTCAGTAGCTACCAGAAACCCTAGCTCACAGAATAATAATGAGATTCTCCTACGTTGCTGATAAGTATGTAAATGGACAGGGCCACTTTGGAAAACCGAGACACAGCAGAATGTTCAAAGGCCACACTGTTAACAAGAACAAAAGTCTGGTGATCACCCAAAACCTAGGAGCACATGAGTGAAAGAATCAGCCGTGGATACTCCCCCGGGGGGATCTGCTACGGCCATCACTATGGATACACCAGGAGAAGGGCGCAATACAGATGACCTCAGCCAGGTATCATGTGGAAACACCAAGCCCCTCACGTTATACAGCGTGTGAGAGCCTGTGATACAAAGGAAAAGAAACTAAAATGAAATACTCATTTGTGTATATATATATATGAATGTACATAGAGGCCACACAATTGTATAAACAGACAAAGCTCAGGGTGGTGGGAATGGGGTTCAAAACAATGGTTGTCTCCAAGGGGCAGCCCAGGTGCCAGGAGGAGGGACTCCCGCACTGAGGTGCGAGTTAGTGTCTGCGCTTCTTTAAGTTCAGGCCATGAGTGGTCCCTGCATTGTTAAAATGTGTAAGCTTTCGCATGTTTCGTGAACTCAGAATCACTGTTAGTCCAATCCTGAGATGCCGAGGACCGATGGCAAGGATGACAATGGTCCCTTCCAGCGGGGACGCCGTGGGGACCCAGCACACAGGCATCCTCTGTGGGGTGGTGGTTGGCGCACGCTCATGGTGTGCATGTGGCTGGAAAACAGCTTCAAGTGAGCTAAAGAAAATAAAATTCCTTCCACTCCAACTCCCTCTGCCTCACGGCTCCACCGACTCTATGAATCAATGCAGCCTTTCCACTCTGCTGGGCCTGGTGCTTTTGAACACCACCCAGCTCTTGTCCAGTAGATGATGAGACCCAGTTACTTTCAAAATCTTCAGCTGACATTTTTTTGGGTAAAAACACTTTTAAAGGGCTGTGACCTGCCTGCACTACTTTCCCTTCTGAAAGAACTCTCCTAGTTGAGTCTCTGGCTCTCTCCTTTTGAAGGATTTCACCCAGCCTGGACATTGGGTTAAAAAGAAAACTGGCTTTCAGCAGGAAAGAGGTGGAGGGGGGCTGGGGGAGCTTGTTGACACCGCTCTCCCAGCCTGCTGTAGGTAAGAGTTTTTCCTCCCACACAACACAAGGAACAGAGAAGTCATTTAAGCTTTTATAAATACCGGCAGGCTTAAAAAGCAAGTCGCCAGCCTTAAAAACATGTCTCTGTTTCCTTTGGCTAATCGGCAAATCCAGTCATATTTTCAGATAAGAAGGTAAACAGAGGGTGGAGGAGATTAAGGAGGCCTATCCCAGGCCAGTATCTTTATGGAGAGACTAGGAGAAGAAACGTTACTGGAGTCTTTCCCTTTCAGGGAAAATGACGGTAGTCAAGCCCATAAAAGCCCCCAATCCCAGAAGGGTTAGTAGAAGTAAAAATCAGGACACTGGTGATTAAGGTGGCAGATCTCAGTCTAGGGGGAGAAGGCAATGGCACCCCACTCCAGTGTTCTTGCCTGGAAAATCCCAGGGAGGGGGAGCCTGGTGGGCTGCCGTCTCTGGGGTCGCACAGAGTCGGACACGACTGAAGCAACTTAGCAGCAGCAGCAGCAGCTCAGTCTCAGGGCTTGGAGGCAGAGAACATGGTGAAAGAAGAAACTGGTTCATGGTCTATACAGTTCTAAATGAAATGGGCTGCCTGGAAAGGCGGCAAGTTCCCATGTCTTAAAAAAAAAAAAAAAAATACACACACACACACACACACACACACACACACACACACACACTTTGTGCTAAGCCCCTCTTAGCAAAGATGCTGAGGAATGTTCTGGTGGAACCAGATCAGAAGCTGGAAGTTGGGGAGGAAGAGAGGATGGAATAAAAACTTTCTGAAACTGAAGACAGAAGTTTTCAAGACTGGAACGCAGGCTCACAGCTCCTTAATATTCTCATAGAAGTATGCAACTCAAGATGGCCATTCTCTGGCTCTCTGAACATCACCTGCTGGACCAGTGCCTGCCTCACTTATACCCGACTCACCTGATTGACATTCCTACATACTTGCCCCAGGCTAGTGACTGGTCTAAGGTTAGCCACCATGATGGCTTAACAAAGGGATGCTGAGGGGTATGCTCCTCTGCTCGTTTCCTTGGTAACCTATGAGCCAACCTGACATCAATTCCCCTTATAACTGGTAACCTTCCCCTCCCTGACACCAGAGCAAAGACTGGCACCACATCGTGCCTGCTCTCCACCGCACAGCAGTGTCGCTATGGGACCTTGCTTCAGGCATGTAAGCTCCCCCATCCATTAAACCGTGGATGCCTCTGTTGCTGACTCTGACTCTTTCTTTGCTCCTGAAGATGGTCAAGTACAGGGTTTGTAGGCCTGTGGGGTGCAGCTCAAGAGACCCTAAGAAAGATAAGGCACCAATAGACGAGATAATCTTTGCTCTCCCAACCAAACCCAGGTTCTGAAATCCTTGATGTCTCTGAATTCAGACTGAAGCAAACAGATATTTTCTAAGACTTAAACATGTACCGAAGGCAGGCTCCGTGAAGCCCAGGATTTCTGCATTTCCTTCACAGCTGTACCACCACCTCTCCACCAGCCACTGACGTGTACCAGGTACTTGAGGAACATCTGGTGATGCATGTAGGTGAATGAAACCCAGACAAAGCCTCTATTTCTTCTCCATCAGTGGCCCATGGACAACAATGTCTACTCTGGCTGGCCGTGGAGGAGGCAGGGCTCCAGCCAACGCTCATCTTGGGGCCTCAACTGCACTGATTCAGAGAGTCTCTTCCAAACATCTAGGGAAGACCATACATCAAACCTAATGTCACCTCCTCATTATTTAATATGATGGGGCAACCCTGAAATGTCTCCACCTCCCCATCTAGGAAGGAAGGCATTAACTCTGGTCCCAGACACTAGATTTTTAAAAGACTTCCACTGCCCTTGACCGCAAACCTTTCCTTGTTGCTGACATTGAAACCTAATTGTGTTGCTGTTGGTCTCTAGGTAAACAAAGCTGTACAGGGGAAATGTTTGGACCTAGAGATTCCTGTTTGTTTCAAGTCTGGACTAATGGCCGGAATTGTCAGTACTTCCCTTCATTTCCTTTTAAAGGGCTGTGGCCAGCCCAGGGGAGTGGGTAGCCCCAAACCATGCCCACGGGGCAATTTTAAAAAAAAAATGGTCTCTGGAATACAATCAATTCTTCCTACCTCTGGAATTTCACCTGGAGGACATGCTGAGGAGTGTACCTCAACTAAAGGCTCAAGATTCTAAGAGCCAGGAGAGAAGGGGCGATGATAGCCAGGTTAGGAGAGAAGAGGGAAGGACAAACAGCAGTAGCTAATCTGAACTGCCGTTATAACGTGCCCCTTGCAGAATAAAGCCTTTTAATTTTAAAAGTGCATCAGCTCATTGACTGTTTACAACAACAACCCTGAGATTCAAGTTTTATTTCCCCTATTTTATTGATTGGAAAACTCAGGCCCCACCAATGTCCCAAGTCACCCAGATGAGGTACAACCAAGCTGGGATTTATACTGAGATAAATCTACCCTCTTAGCCACCAGTTTGCACTGTCTCTCTTCAGGCCCAGATCCTGCTCCTCTCTCTCATCACCACAGATATCCTTCTCCATCGTATGAGGATGGCTTCTGAGTTAAACTGTGACCCCTCAGGCCTAGAGAGAAGAAGAAGTGAACAGAGGAAGCGAGGGGTTGATATCCGGCGGGGTTGTAGAGGCTGGAGATAGGAGTGGAACTACGGGGAAACCAGTGAGCAGGGCAGGGTCTGAAGTAAGGAGGAAGCATGGCCAGGACTGTGCATGACAAACAGTAAGCTGAGGACCGTGAGCCAGCCCTCACGGGGCCCCAAGCAAGACGGACAGCACCGGGCTGAGGCAGTCGTCTGGCCCTGGCTCTTCTGGAAGGGGTGAGCCTGGCAGACCTCAGCCTCACAGCCCAGTCCAGGAAGCTGGTCCCTGTTGGGTTTGGCAAGGAGCCTCTGTGAGCTCAGCAGGAGAGAACACCGAGTGCCCCTGGTTTTCGGAAGAGAAGGGGTGGCACCCCCATCACAGCTGGGCCCTTGCACAACAGGGCTCATCATGCGTCCAGCTACCTTTGTTTCTGCTACACGCAGCTTCACATCCAAACTGGAGTCAGGCTCATCCTTAACATGTGGGGCTTACAGATCGGAGAGTGACCCCTACATCATGCTATTTCAAGTGTGGTCCAGAGGCCAGCAGCGTCAGCATCACTTGGGAACTCTGATGCAGAATCTCGGGCTGCCCCCAGACTGGTCGAATCAGAACCTTTAAAGTCTGAGAAGCACTGCCCTACATGGTACCCCAGCCTGGGGTCAGAATCTCTGCAGCCTCACCTCTCCAATCTGTTTCATGGAGAAACCTCCCAGGTGAATCGGACACATGCCAGAATGTGAACCAGGATGGGGGGCCTCTGAAATGTCATAAGGACATCATCATTGTGGCATTCAGACCAGATCTTTCAGATGCCTCCCCTACCCAGAAGCATCACAAAAATTTCCTTTGAGACGACAAGGAAGGTGTCACTGGTTGATGTGCAGCCCATCTATTTCTGGAAAAAGACTGGTGACAGCTTATGAACAGAGCAGGTCAGCTACGCCAAGTGACACAATGGACTGCAGGGCGAGTTCCCAAGCCCACCACCCACTAAGCGCTTTCTCCACATCTGTACTGTTACACAGAGCTTAAAATCCCACCACTGCGTTATCCTTCTGCTTCTTTTTAAAATCAGAAGCTTTCCTCCGAAGAAAGAGCACATCGACATTCAGATTCAGCTGCTGATGAGCCCGTTCACAGCCTGCCTTATCCCACAGCAATCTGTCAGCACGTCTCGTCACTCAACCTCCAGAGCATAAAATCTTGAAAGTTCCCCCTCTTTCCACCTCCACTGCTACATCACAGCTCTGCCAACAACTTCCCAGCTGGTCTCTCTGCTTCCACTTCTGCCTGCCTCTGCTCTCTGCTCCACAAAGCTCTCAACGTGGTCACCGAAAGATGCAAAACCCATCAAATCGCACTCCAGCCTAAAGTTAAGCAGTAACTGTATCCACTTCCTTTGGCTGTTGTAACAGATCACCATAAACATGGTGGTTTATAGAAAAACTCTCCTGCCCTACAGTTCTGAAGGCTGGAAGTCCAAACCGGTGTTCCTGGGCTGCAGTCATCGTGGCTCCCTCCAGGCGCTCCAGAGGAGAATCTGCTCATTGCCTCTTCCAGCCTCAGCAGGCTGTCAGCACTCCCTGTTTGTGACTCCATCACTCCACCACTCCCTGATCGACCACACTGCTTCTCTTCTCCTGTGACAACGCTCCCTCTGCCTCCACCTCCTCAAGGAGACGTGGAGTTGCACTCAGGGCCTACCCAGACAATCCAGGGTCATCTTGCCACCTGAAGATCCTTAACTTTGCCACATCTGCAAAGTCCCTTTCTGTCTGCGACAGATTCCAGGGACAGGATGTGGATCTCTTTGGGGGACTCACAATTCAGCCTACCATGCTGTGCTTCCACCACCCTTGTTAAAATCTGACACATTTACTGAGGCTCTTAGCTCCTAGGTGACCTGGCCCCTCCCCGCCCCTAAGATCCCATCTTGCCCCATAGTTCCCCTCTGCCAGCCCACCCCTCTCATCTGCTTTTAGATTTTCAAGAAAGTATGTTCCTGCTGCAGAGCCTTGGCTCTTGCAGTTCCCCTTGCTTGGAAAGCTACCCCTGTTGGCCTCATTCAATAAATGAAAGGATGTCTTATTCCCAGGAACTCAGGAAAAGTAGAAGCAACAATCTGAGTAGAGACGAGCTTCGTCTACCTCTCAATACCACCTAGAGAGTTGTCTGGTTAAAGATGCCCCCATCTAGTCTTCTTTCAGGTGCCAAATACCCCCAATATGTCCACAGTCCTTGGTTACCTGTAGGCTCTCTCTGGCATGGAGTCATTTTAGACATCACAGTCAGAAATGGGATAGGAATGATGCTGGTGGAACCAGTCCAGTCTCCTTGTTCGTGGAGAAAATAAGACCATCCCAGATATAAAAAACCTATTTTGATTTCCTTCTTATGACGTTTCTTCTTTTAGCGGTCACTGAACACTTCTTGATGATTTGGGTGGCACTTTTACGAAGGCCACGGCTAATGGCAGCATCCTGCCTGGAGACAGGAGGCCTGCCTGTGGTTAAATGACCTTTAATTTTCTCCTGACTCTGTGAACAGGTCTATCATTAAATGGAATTTCTAGTGTGCTATTATGATGAAAATATAAATAGAAGCTCTTTCTAGCCCCAAAAAGAAGAAGTCTTGAGTTTTGTTTAGTTAAACAAACCAAGAACAGTCAGTATATTACAGATAGTGAGTTTCTCAAGAGATCAATTCACTTTTTGCCTAGGTCTTTCTCCATTAGCAGTTTCAATCTGGCATTCTGGGAAACCCCTTTATCCCAGATAAAATAGAACAAATGATCACCCTAGTGGTAGCTAAAGGCCTATTCCTAATATTTGAAGAACCCAGGGGAAAGGGTACCAGCAGAGGCTTACATAGTATATGTCTGAATATACAGAAGTTATAAACCCAGATAACACACTGTTCAATAAAAATATGGTTTATCTTCCTACCATGATAAATGTCTGTAAAACTACCTGGAAGGCTAGGTTTGGATTCCAAACTCTTAGATTCCCCTCTGGCTTCTAGTATGTTTCCATCTTCCTTTTCCACCCCACACTCTAAGCTGTCTTAACTCACACATGTGCAGACTCTCAAACTCAATCCACACCCCATAAGCAGCCACCTCCTGGTTCCCTCCACCATTCTCCATGGAGGAGAATGGCCCCAGAGAAGAGACCTGCTCTGCTCTGAAAATGGGATTAAGCTCCTTCGAGCAGGGAGTTCTGGGGCCCAAGGAACCTAAACCTGGCCTGGAAGGACTGGGTGACCAGGAAGCCAGGGTGGAGTCCCCAGGACAGGAGCCACTCTTGCCTGTGGGAGTAACCCCTCCACCTTGAAATTAGAAGCCATGGAATGCTTTCCAGTGTCCAAACACACCATCAGGTCCTCCTGAGTGGAGATCAGAGTCAACCAATCCAGGGAAACACAGTTTGCACAAAACCTTTTAGATGACCTTAGACTATTCCTACAAAGAACAAGCTAAAATCCTCAGGAGAGGAAGCAAAATTGTAATAATAGTGTGATAAGGGGAAAAAAGTCTATGAGGCAAAAAGAAAGTACTTTGAGAATGGCTCTCTTGCCCGGATATTGATAAGAAAAGTATCACAGAGAGGCTCAACAAGCTCTTCCTGCAGAATCCGTGCTAATCCAGGTTTCTGCTTTCCTTCCAGGGATCTTCTTTGATGGATGAGGCGGACTGTAGCTGAAGTATCAGTAGGTTAAAAGTTGTGACCTCTGGAAATGATTCTGCTGCTCTTGCCGCCTTGTTCCTCTGAGTATGGCGAGTGCCAAGCACGTAAACAACAGCACAGAGGTGACTGGATATGAGGTGGTGAAAAAGATCAGGAAGGTGGAAAACACCGATGAGGCGGTTACAGTACAGTGTCAAGTTAATCGGGTTTACAAAATACCTCTGCCGTTGACCCATGGCTAACACTCAGGTGAATTCCTTTGCTTATCTGACCCTGCATTTTGCTTCTTCAGTAGAAGAGGGGGGATCCAAATAGCACCCTCTGAATGTGAATGGTACAAGGATGAATAGAGACACAGCATATAAAGAATTCAACCAGCGGCTGTAACTCGTAAGTGTTACACTGTATTACCTGCTGGTACTAACAGGAGTGCAGATGGTGGTAACAGTCATAATACTGCGCTAGCAGAGACAGTACCATTGTAGTTAGATGGCGTTCAGGCCGACTAGTTGGATTCTGATGCTCACTGTTTGCGACTCTGGAAAGGAAGGAATTGTCTTTTTTTTTTTTTTTTAAAGTTTAGCTGATTTATGTGTTAGTTTCAGTGGTATAGCAAAGTGATTCAGTTATATATGTGTGTGTATATACCTATAAACATGTGTGTATATGTATATATGTGTGTGAATATGTGTGTGTGTGTATATATATTTGTTGTTTAGTTTCTAAATTGTGTCTGACTCTTGTGACCCCGTGGACTATAGGCTCCTTTGTCCATGGGATTTCCCAGACAAGAATACTGGAGTGGGTGGCCATTTATATACATATATTCTTTTTCAGATTCTTCTCCATTATAGGCTATTACAAGATACTACATATAGTTCTGTGCTATACCAAAGGTCTTTATCTGTTTCATATACAATAGTGTGTACCTGTTAATCCCCAACTCCTAATTTATTCCTCTTTAATGGTGAAGCGGTTTCTAATGATGTGGCTTCCCCGGTAGTTCAGTGTAAAGAATCTGTCTGCCAATGCAGGAGACACAGGTTTGACCCCTGGGCTGGGAAGATCCCCTGCAGAATGATATGGCAATCCACTCCGGCATTCTTGCCTGGAAAATCCCACGGTCACAGGAGCCTGGCAGGCTACAGTCCATGGGGTCTCAAAGAGTTGGACATGACTGAGCACACACAGTCTTTAAGGATAGTAAGACATCAGGTAAAAGAATCTCTTTGGGGAAGGAATGATGGATGAACGAAGCCTGTGGTACCTGCAGATACCAAGCCAAATGGACAGAGAGAGATGAGGAAACATGACCCACTCACATCTCCATTGAGAACATGTGCCCATTAGCAGAGAATCAACTCATACCACGTGGCGGACACTAAAAGAAGCTGCTGAGCAGGCTCACCATTATGTTCACAGTTGTAGAGACTCAAGCTGAGTCACCATAGTGATTCAGTCACATCTCAAGTGATAGAAGGCTGACCTCTCACTGGCAAGCCTGAATCACATCACCACAACTATCTCTATCTCTGGCCAAACTCAGATACTACTCAGTGTGTATGTGAATCACTTCTAAATTAAGCACGAAGACTTCCAAATTAGTTCAAAGTCATCTAACATCTGGACAGGAGATACATATTACTGAATGGGAGGAGGGGACATAGGAGTGGGGAAAAAATAGAAAGAAGGCTGTGTTCTCTAAGAAAACTATTTTCTTTTGAAACATAGGACTTATTTCTGCAGAAATGACTGACTGACTTTCTTTTTCTGATCATCAAAAAAACAAACAAGTGTGTGTAATAGAGTGTTTTACAACCAAATAAAGATGTCATGTGGGCAGTAGGTTCTTGATTCAGTTTGTATTACTCTAGCTACATTTAAAATGCATGCGTGAGCATAAGATTGATTTATTTCTGGGCTGGATTGCCTAAGGTCTTTCTGCTGTTACAAACAGCTTCCTGTAAAGACTTCTCAGGTTCTCTGGGATGCAGGAACACAGCTCACCCCAAGATGTTCTCTGACTTGTCACCCCAAGTCCTTGCTTTTATTTCCATGGGCTGCTAGCCTCACTGCAGAGCACTTGGCTCTTTAGAAGTAAGCTAGGAAGGGTCCTCTTTGCCTTGGGTTCTCTTTGAGGTTCTCTTTGCCCTGGGTTCTCTCCCTTTGTTACAGGATTCCCAGTTACTGGGCACGAGTAGGAAAAAAGCATCTGTGGTTAGCACCACGTGCTCTGGAAGCAGAGAGAACAAGGTTCAATCCTGGCTCTGCCACTTCACTCTTTGCAACTACAGACAAGTTGCTAATGCTCTTTGAGCCTCAGCTTCTTCATCTGTGAAATGGGGATACTTAAGAGTCCCTAACCTATAGTTATTGCGAGGATTAACTATGACCATCTTTGTTCATCTTAGTTCATCTTAGTTCAGGGCCTGACCACATATCAAAGGCTTCACAAATGTGAGCTCTAATTCTTTCTAGTGGAGGGCTGTGTGGAGTTATTTATTTAGATACCCTGGAAGTTAAGTCACGGGAATCTGATGTTTTAGATGACAGAGAACTGTAATATCCAGCCAAACTGGTCATCCTTTCCCTCAGGGCCCTTGCTTTTCCTATCACAGTGCTCCTCATTCATCACCTTTGGCTTTAATTTCTTGTTTAACGTCTGCCTTTCCCAGCAGAAGATCCTGTTAATTTTTTTTTTAATCACTGTGGGATGCCCCACACCCACAGAGCTCTTGATACAGAGTTCTGCAGTGGCTGTTTGTTGAATGACTGAAAGACTGAAAAATCAATGGACCAATGGAATGAGACCAAATGACCAACTGAACCACAGACCAAATGACTGAACGATCCATTGATTGAATGAATTAATAGACAAATGACTGAAATTCATCATCTACATTCAACTGGATGATCTGAAAATACTTCCTAGCATGACAAAAGACAAGACTGCTAAATACAGGATTTTAACTTGGAAAATCAGGGTCTTTGGGGACGATACAGAAAAGCTGGTTTTGAGTATTTTAAGGAGTTCAATTCTATCCCCTCCATCAGTGATGGGACGGGTGATAATACCCTACTGGAAAACATTACTCACGTAGCCTTCAAACTGCACATCCCTCCCACCCTCCATCATAACCCAGGACCTGCTTGACAGCTTCTGGCTGTGGCATGTCTATCCATGTCAGATGACATCATGGCCAAACCATGTGTCTTGGGCTGTGAGAACAACTGGGAAAATCAACAGAAAACCCCAGATCTCTCACTGTCTAATTTCTGACAAGGAAGACTCTTCCTTGAAAACACCCCCAATCCCTTTTTTTCTGAGCGAACTCATCCCATCTTTCCAGAAAGGCCAGTCAGGGGCAAGGCCCTGCTAGACTCGCTCAGGGGGATTTAGTGTCTTCATACCTTGTTCATCAGCCACAGGACAGGCTCATCTTTCAGAAGCTCTGGAATTCTGCCCACAGACGTCTGGACATCGTGTTGCATTCTCAGGGAGCCTCTTAGGACATACGCAGCCAAAGAAGATGCAAACTGTTCTTAAATGATAACCTGCCTCAAACTAAGGTACTTAACATGACCATCAGACGGTATTTTGATGATCCTATCCTCCCAAGAATCTGTGAGTATAAAGAAAATAACAGAAACACTACGTAAGGTCGCTTTCCTGTTGTAAGGGAGGAAAGAACACCCATATCCAGACTGGGCAAAATCTTAAGTGTCCCTGGGAAGACTTCCTAAGAGAACCAAACATGATGACTACCTACCTGCAACTGAACAAACAATAACTGCCTAATAATTAAATAATAATTACACAACCACCAGGTATCAAACACCTTCTCCATTCCACGCACCAGACTGTACACTTTCTAGACAGCAGAGCATTTAACCTGCATGGTAGTTCTATGACATTGGTATTACTGTTTCCACTTTACAGACAGGTAAACTGAGGCTTCCAGTACGTGTCAACACATATATGAACCAGATCTAATTTCAAAGCTGGTGCTCCTACCCCTGCAGAGGCTGAACCACAGCCCACTGAGATAGGAGGGAAAGGTGACTGCCAACAAAGTGGAACAGAAGAGTTGAGTGTAACTTAAGAAGGATAAAGTGGTGCCTAAAATCTAAAGGGGAGAAGGCGGAGAAGACCTCGTGAACATGTGACCAGTTTGCTAGCTGATCTATTGCCATCACGTGATTAAAGGAGAGGCTTCCAAAGAGATTCCAAAGGCTGGAAAGAATAGATGAGTGACAGCCCAGAAGGCAGATGGCAGCCCAAGGTAGCAAGACACCTTGTAACAATGAGTGTTGTCCCCAACTGCTGGGTCTGGTCAGAGAATGGTCTCTCAGACACAGAAAGAGTCCTTGCAGGTGGCAGCAAACGTCCTGTTGGGTGCCAAAGAGGAGGGGATGGGAGATAGCTCAGAGGTCCCTCTGTTAGCTTTGGGGAGATGCTTAGTAACCATCTGACAAACTTACCCTTGCAGTTATCTGCCACAGGCACGCAACTAAAACAGCCTATGCAGAACTGGTCCATTGTGACACTTTCATCTCCCGCAGGAGAAAGGAAGCAATGATGGGGAACTGTTATTCTGAATCTATTTGTGATAAACAAAGAAGAAGAGGGTGGGCATGAGAAGGGACAAAATTATTGGGAGAGGAAGGAAACTGGGGGTATTACTGTATTGCTTACAATAGATTGGCTGCTGCTGCTGCTGCTGCTAAGTCACTTCAGTCGTGTCCAACTCTGTGCGACCCCATAGACGGCAGCCCACCAGGCTCCCCCGTCCCTGGGATTCTCCAGGCAAGAACACTGGAGCGGGTTGCTATTTCCTTCTCCGATGCATGAAAGTGAAAAGTGAAAGGGAAGTCGCTCAGTCGTGTCTGACTCTTCGCGACCCCATGGACTGCAGCCCACCAGGCTCCTCCGTCCATGGGATTTTCCAGGCAAGAGTACTGGAGTGGGGTGTTATTGCTACATTCCTTTATTAAAGGCAGGTACCACCCTCTCAAAGTAGGGTCCTCATGATTATCTCACAGCTAGACCAATCTAAGAGTTAATTTGCCCATGGCTGCACAGCTCATAATTGGTTCAGACTCAGATATGCCTTATTTCAAAACCATCTCTCTTTTCTCCAAAGTTTTTTTTTTCATACTGTGCATGGGAATAACTAAAACTTTATTATTTTATTTATTTATTATTTTTATTATAACTAAAACTATATTATTAATAACTTATTAATATGGTTTCCAATAACAATGTGAAAATTGGAATTATCAATTCAATATGTACTCAAAGTACATACTGAACTCAGGGAAGGGGGGATTGGGCAGAGCTCTGAAAGCATAGTTCTCAGGACAGGTAGGTTGTGACGAACAGAAAAGGAAAGATAAGGCTGCTGTGTAGAGTACGACATGGGGAGTAGGTCAGAATGGGCTGTTCAGACAGGCCAACTTAATCACTGAAGACAAGAAACAGGAAATGGCTCAAACCAGACATCACCTCCTTCACAATTCAGTCTCATTTTGGCCTTGAGACCAAGCTATACAACTGGTTCCAAACTGCCCATAACACAGGTTCACAGACGGGACCTCAGACACTTCAATCTGAATGAAGCCTGCATGTGTCAACTTTGCTCCTAAAGATAACATATAAAAGCACAATTACCTTTTTTTTTTTTTTTTTTCAGAGTACAGAATGATTTCAACATGCCAAGAGAAAATATTAACAGGAAATGGGTTCGCAAGGCTTTGGAAAATTAAAATGCCAATATGGCAAACTGAATGGAAAACATGATGATGGGAAAAGATGTTAATGACAGCTTTAACTATACTGATCTTTATCTCCTCTCTGCTTCTTAAATTCTCCTGGGAAACTTGGGTGCTACAAGGCACCCACCCAATCTCTTGTTCATTAGAGACTTCCTGATGGGCTGAACAGGGCCGAATTTCCCCATTATCCCTAGTGTGTAAAAGTTATTCTAAAATAGATTTTAGGGACTTCCCTGGTGGTCCAGTGGCTAAAACTCTCCACTCCCAATGCAGGGGGCCCAGGTTCGATCCCTGGCCAGGGAACTAGATGCTGCGTGGGACAACAAAGAGCAAAGATTCCATGTGGAATTACAACTAGGACCCAGCGCAGTCAAATAAATATTTTTTTAAATGGCTGAGTGACTCTGCTGTACACCTGAAACTATCACAACATTGTTAATCAGCTGTCAGTTCAGTTCAGTCGCTCAGTCATGTCTGACTCTTTGTGACCCCATGAACGGCAGCAGGCCAGGCCTCTCTATCCATCACCAACTGTCGGAGTCTACCTAAACCCACATCCATTGAGTTGGTGATGCCATCCAACCATCTCATCCTCTGTCATCCCCTTCTCCTCCTGCACTAAATCCTTCCCAGCATCAGGGTCTTCTCAAATGAGTCTGCTCTCCATATCACGTGGCCAAAGTATTGGAGTTTCAGCTTCAATATCAGTCCTTCCAATGAACACCCAGGACTGATCTCCTTTAGAATGGACTGGTTGGATCTCCTTGCAGTCCAAGGGACTCTCAAGAGTCTTCTCCAACACCACAGTTTAAAAGCATCAATTTTTCAGCGCTCAGCTTTCTTTATAGTCCAACTCTCACATCCATACATGACTACTAGAAAAACCATAGCCTTGACTATATGGACCTTTGTTGACAAAGTAATGTCTCTGCTTTTTAATATGCTGTCTAGGTTGGTCATAACTTTCCTTCCAAGAAGTAAGCGTCTGTTAATTTCATGGCTGTAATCACCATATGCAGTGATTTTGGAGCCCCCAAAAATAAAGTCTGACACTGTTTCCCCATCTATTTGCCATGAAGTGATGGGACCGGATGCCATGATCTTCGTTTTCTGAATGTTGAGCTTTAAGCCAACTTTTTCATTCTCCACTTTCACTTTCATCAAGAGGCTTTCTAGTTCTTCTTCACTTTCTGCCATAAGGGTGGTGTCATCTGCATATCTGAGGTTATTGATATTTCTCCCAGCAATCTTGATTCCAGCTTGTGTTTCTTCCAGTCTGGCATTTCTCATGATGTACTCTGCATATAAGTTAAATAAGCAGGGTGACAATATACAGCCTTGACGTACTCCTTTTCCTATTTGGAACCAGTCTGTTGTTCCATGTCCAGTTCTAACTGTTGCTTCCTGACCTGCATATAGGTTTCTCAAGAGGCAGGTCAGGTGGTCTGGTATTCCCATCTCCTTCAGAATTTTTCACAGTTTGTGATCCACATAGTCAGCTATACCCCAATATAAAATAAAAAGTTTTCAAAAAATTTAAAAACAGATTTTATTCTAAATAGTTGTCATAATTAGATCATGAGGGTTACTTACAATTAGACAACCACCAGTGTTGTGTGTGTTGGGGGTCGGGGGCTGAAATGCTTTTTACATCTATGCTAGGGATCGAGATGCTACACTGCAAAGTACTTAAACATGATGAAATTTAGCTTGACATATGGGGAACAGTCCAAGAAATGGTTGCTGGTGCTTTAGTTGTTGTTTTGTAGTTTCTATTCCTACCATCTTTGGAGTTTGACATACGTGGGTCCAATTTAAGTCTCTGCAACCTGCTACATGACCTTGGCGAAATTATATAACATCCCTGGGACTCAGTTTGCTCTTCGGTCAAAGGGTGACAAGACCACCACCTCAGGAAAGTGTTGTGAGGATACTGTGGAATGGCTCAGGGACAAAGTCTGGCAGAGTCTTGTTGATGGGAGCTCCAAAAGGGCACTTGGGTTCCATTATCCTGAGCACCTCCCTTGAAGCTGAGCAGCTCCTCCTTGGACAGGCCATGGTAAACCCTCCACTGCACCACCTCCAAGTCCACCCCTCACCCAAAGATCAAAATCATTCTCAGGCTAGGAACTCGGAACTGCAGGTTTGTCTCTTCATCGCATTCAACAGCCTTTCTCTGGAGTGAGTCATACCAACACCTCCCTCCCAGTGGACCCGGCGGAATACAAGTATTTTGCTACCGCGTGGTTACAAATTCCATCCAGGTCAGCGAATTACAGGGATTTCATCTTAGGAAGAGGGCCCAGCTCCGCAAACTGCTCCGGGTTCCCCAGCATCTCCTGAAAAGAACCTCATCTCCAAAAACTCAAGGCTAGAGTCACGTGAATGCAATTCCAAAGAACAGCAAGAACAGATAAGAAAGCCTTCCTCAGCGATCAATGCAAAGAAATAGAGGAAAACAACAGAATGGGAAAGACTAGAGATCTCTTCAAGAAAATTAGAGATACCAAGGGAACATTTCATGCAAAGATGGGCTCGATAAAGGACAGAAATGGTATGGACCTAACAGAAGCAGAAGATATTAAGAAGAGATGGCAAGAATACACAGAAGAACTGTACAAAAAAGATCTTCATGACCCAGATAATCACGATGGTGTGATCACTGACCTAGAGACAGACATCCTGAAATGTGAAGTCAAGTGGGCCTTAGAAAGCATCACTACAAACAAAGCTAGTGGAGGTGATGGAATTCCAGTTGAACTATTTCAAATCCTGAAAGATGATGCTGTGAAAGTGCTGCACTCAATATGCCAGCACATTTGGAAAACTCAGCAGTGGCCAGAGGACTGGAAAAGGTCAGTTTTCATTCCAATCCCAAAGAAAGGCAATGCCAAAGAATGCTCAAACTACTGCACAATTGCATTCATCTCACATGCTAGTAAAGTAATGCTCAAAATTCTCCAAGCCAGGCTTCAGCAATACGTGAACGGGGAACTTCCTGATGTTCAAGCTGGTTTTAGAAAAGGCAGAGGAACCAGAGATCAAATTGCCAACATCTGCTGGATCCTGGAAAAAGCAAGAGAGTTCCAGAAAAACATCTATTTCAGCTTTATTGACTATGCCAACGCCTTTGATTGTGTGGATCACAATAAACCGAAAAATTCTGAAAGAGATGGGAATACCAGACCACCTGACCTGCCTCTTGAGAAATCTGTATGCAGGTCAGGAAGCAACATTTAGAACTGGACATGGAATGACAGACTGGTTCCAAATAGGAAAAGAATACATCAGGCCCATATATTGTCACCCTGCTTATTTAACTTATATGTAGAGTACATCATGAGAAATGCCAGACTGGAAGAAACACAAGCTGGAATCAAGATTGCTGGGAGAAATATCAATAACCTCAGATATGCAGATGACACCACCCTTATGGCAGAAAGTGAAGAGGAACAAAAAAGCCTCTTGATGAAAGTGAAAGTGGAGAATGAAAAAGTTGGCTTAAAGCTCAACATTCAGAAAATGAAGATCATGGCATCCGGTCCCATCACTTCATGGCAAATAGATGGGGAAACAGTGCCAGACTTTATTTTTGGGGGCTCGAAAATCACTGCAGACGGTGACTGCAGCCATGAAATTAAAAGACGCTTACTTCTTGGAAGGAAAGTTATGACCAACCTAGACAGCATATTAAAAAGCAGAGACATTACTTTGCCAACAAAGGTCCATATAGTCAAGGCTATGGTTTTTCCTGTGGTCATGTATGGATGTGAGACTGGGACTGTGAAGAAGGCTGAGTGCCGAAGAATTGATGCTTTTGAACTGTGGTGTTGGAGAAGACTCTTGAGAGTCCCTTGGACTGCAAGGAGATCCAACCAGTCCATTCTGAAGGAGATCAGCCCGGGGATTTCTTTGGAAGGAATGATGCTAAAGTTGAAACTCCAGTACTTTGGCCACCTCATGCGAAGAGCTGACTCATTGGAAAAGACTGATTCTGGGAGGGATTGGGGGCAGGAGGAGAAGGGGACAACAAAGGATGAGATGGCTGGATGGCATCACTGACTTGATGGACGTGAGTCTGAGTGAACTTCAGGAGTTGGTGATGGACAGGGAGGCCTGGCGTGCTGCGATTCATGGGGGTCAGGAAGAGTCGGACAGGACTGAGCGACTGAACTGAACTGAACTGAGAGTCACGTGAGCTGGGCGGGCATAGGAACAAGGCCCCTTTGGAAAGGCGGTGCAGGCCGAAGCCCAGCATCCGTGCCTCACAGCCGCCGTCTTCACACACCAGGTACCGGAGGCGCAGGGGAGTGACGGACCGCGCGAGTCACTGTCACCCGCCAAAGGAGCCCTGCATGCTCAGTCTTCTCCTCAAGACTCAAGAGCGGCCGGCAGACGTTCCGCGAGAGGGTCGCCAGCTTCCTGTCCTGCTTTCCCAGCTCCTCTCTCTGGGTTTCCCATCCTAATGAACTGCCAAGCCTCGGCGCCTTTTAACTCACTCACACGCCAAGAGCCAAAAACACGACGTGAGAAACCGCAGGGCGACGTCCATCTCCACAACCAGGGGAGGAGTCCTCCCTAAAGCCCACTCTTGCTCCCGGACGCGTCAGGGTCCTGACTGGAAACACTCGAAGGAGTAACTGAAGAGAGTTTAACGAAAGGGCAACCAACGAATGAGGAAACAGCAGCGGCCTGAACCCACTCGGGAGGGGAGGAGGGATCACCCCCGGGCTAGCGACCAGGGATTCCGGGACCCCGCCCGGCCTGAAGGGGCCGAGGGAGACAGCGGGCCCCGGGCTGATAGGAGCTGTGGCGACAGGTGGAGGAAAACGACCATCCAACACCCTGGCCAACCAGGAGGAAGCCGGGAGATTAAAGACACCCACCTCAGGTCTTAGCCACTGCCTCCCAGGCCCAGAGCAGGAGGGGTCACCAGGAACATCCAGAACCATCTCTGACGACCGGGAGTCCTGTCCCTCCGCCGTCATCCGGGCTGAGCCCTCTCTCCAAAGCCAGGCCTCTCCTGAGGAACCCCACTTGGGTGTGGATCCCAACTAGCTCTTCAGAGCTTGAACAGCTCACGTTACACAGCAGAGCTTCACTTGCTCATCTGCAGATAGGATTAACAACACCTGCTACCTGGGGGTGGTCTTAAGGCTTATCCATGTGAAATGCAGACTGCACAGAGCAAATCCCGCGCACCTGTTCTCATCTTTCCCCGCTATTCTGACAGGCGCGCATGCATGTGCGCAGAAGTGCAGGTGCCTGCAGAGAAAGGCACGTGTGCTCAGAGAAAGCCACGTGCGCACCGGGAATCGCACGCACGCATCCAGAAACGCATGTGGGCGTGAACACACACACACACGCACACACACTGAGGATAGCAGTAAATAGTACACCTACAGAAATTAAATGTGGATATGGTTCAGTCCTCCAGGACAGTAACTAGACACTTGTCCATGGTAAAGGCTGCTTCCCAAAGGACTCACCCAACTCCTGTAACTTAATGCTCCAAGAAGTGCTAAGAACTGAGGGGAGCAGAAGTATCTCTTTTTGAAAACGGATACCCAACATCTTCACCCCAAGAAATGGCAGAGAAGTAAATCTTTTAAACAGATCCAAGGATTAGGATGACAGAATGTAGTTTGTCAATACACTGCATGATAAATTACCACAAGTTTAGCAACTTAGAACAATCCTCATTTATCATCCTGCCACGTGGTTGTTGGCAGAATTCACTTCCTTACAGATATTGAACTCGTGGCAGCTCACTTCTTGAAGGCTAGTGGGTCAGAGGTAGAGATTTCCTGACTGCTGGCTCTGCCTGCGAAGGGCTCACCTGATTAGGTCAGGCCCACCCAGGAGACTCTCCCTATTAGAGACCTTAATTCCACCTGTAAGATCGCTTCACTTTGGCCACAAGACTCAGCAGAATCACAGGAGCAGAATCCCACAATCTTTGCCACATTCTGTTGGTTAGAAGAAAGTTACAAGTACCACCCACATTCACAGGGAGGGGACTATACATGGGCCCGGGTAACCTGGCAGTAACTTAGAATTCTGCCCAGTACAGACATATAAATGAATGTAAGGATATGCTTTGTAAGGTAAGAGGAATAAAGATGGTTAACCTCATTTTTTCAGGGACTCAGAGACTCTTAAATATATTACCCAAATCATAAGCTCGCCTCTGTGATGAAGCTGAAACACACAGGGAGATTTTCTGCATCTAAAATCATGTTCTCTCTCCTCCACTTTTCAAACTGGCAAAGAAGGGAAGGCTCTGTTGCGCCATCAAGTGGGACACGTAGCTGATGTTCAAAGCTTATTGATCACTTGATCCCAGTAAATGATAAATGAGTTGCAAGTGGCCTTGTGCACGATGGCAGCCATATGGCTTTTAGCAGAGCTAGAATCAAATGCAGGGCTCTGGACTCCTGACTCAGTGCTCCTTCACAATGGGCAGATCTCATTGTGCCTTTCACTGTCCCTGTCAAAGACAGGCTCGAAGGCAAGAGAATTTCTGGGTCCAGGAATCATGTTTTCTTCTCATTCAAATGACTTGGCCTCACAGGCAAAGCCTTTCTTGATCTAGGAGTCCATCCAAAAATCTGGAGAAAATTAGATAGTTATTCTAAAATTAAAGTTACTATAAGAATGGCAGGAAAGAAAAAAATTCAAGTTGTGAACAATCCACATATATATTGTACAAATGATGGGCCAAGCTGATACAATTAAAAGGTATTATGTGGTTCATGGTATGTTTATATCAATTAATACATATTAAAATATACTGTGTGGTTCAGGGATTATTGATATCTACCTACTCTTAAGTGTTGGTTGTTTTTAATGAAAACAGTATGCTGAGAACAATCATAACCAAATAGAAGCCATCACTCATGTTTGTGTATTGAAACAACTAAGCCACGCTTGCAACACAGTAAAAACATCATCTTCCTGAGCCATGATGATTGCGGATTTTCTAAATTGGCATGAAACAAAGAGATCTGGGTTCAGGGTTTTGCTTGGCCTCATTTCTAGCTCTATGATCTTGAGGAAAGCACTCTCCCCTCCCAGCTCACTGCTTGAAACACACGTAGTTCAGCAGACACTCAGCTGTGGGCCCCCCGCCCCTCGGCCTTGTTAGTTACCAACTGGGTTTCTCTTAGAACCTCCTGGGTGTCCTTCTTGTGAGTTAACTAGTAAATCAGGTACTCGCACGCCCCTGCTTAAAACTCTGTGTAATACCCTGTCGTATATGGTAGCCAGAGTCCACACAGAGCTATTTTTTTTTCCTTTTTAACAGTTACTTTTATTTTTTTAATTTATTTATTTTAATTGGAGGCTAACTACTTTACAATATTGTAGTGGTTTTTGCCATACATTGACATGAATCAGCCATGGGTGTACATGTGTTTCCCATCTTGAACCCCCCTCCCCACACAGAGCTATTAAGCATCTGCCGTGTGACTGACCTCAGCTGAGATGTCCTAGAAGTATAAAACACACACCAGGTTTCAAAGATGTAGCATGAAAAAAAGAATGGAAAACATCTCGATAATATTTTATAGGGGCTTCCCTGATAGCTCACTTGGTAAAGAATCCACCTACAATGCAGGAGATTTGATTTCTGGGCCAGGAAGATCCTTTGGAGAAGGGATAGGCTACCCACTCCAGTATTCTAGGGCTTCCCTTGTAGCTCAGCTGGTAAAGAATCCACCTGCAATGTGCGTAGACCTGGGTTAGATCCTTGGGTTGGGAAGATCCCCTGGAGAAGGGAATGTTTTATAGCATGCACAGATGGATATGATACCACTTCAGATATACTGGGTTAAATAAAATATAAACAGATTACCTTTCTGTAAATGTTTTTAATGTGACTATTAGAAACTTTTAAATAGCATATGTGGCTCACGTTATATCTCAGAGGGAAAGCACTGATCTACAGTTTCTCACTGTCCTCAGAAAAGAATTTAAACTCCTTAGCAGTATCCAAGGTGATTTGGTCCCCCCAGGTTTCCTCACAAATTCTCCTTGTCCCTCATTATTCTCCAACTGCAGTGGCCCTATGATCCCTCAGACACATCAAGCCTATGCCCGCCTTAGGGTCTTTTCATGCATGACATCATCCTTCTGGAATGCTCCTTCCATGGTGCTCTACTCATTGCAATGCTGACTCAAACTCCCTGTTTCTATTTCATCTCACACATCACCTCAGCCAGGCTTTTCTGGACCACCTGATCTCAAGGGGTCACACATTCAGTGACTCACTCCTCATTTCCTCCAAGGCTCTCACCCCCATTCTTAGCTACCTCATATGATGATCTGTCTGTTCCGTGTCAGCCTCCCCACAGGGGAACAGCAGCTGTGTGAGGGAAGGACGCTTTCTGGTCTCACACAGTCAGTGTCGCATCTTCAGCTCAGGGCTCCACCAGTTATAGTTCTCAGCTCAGTGTTTGCTGAATGCATGAATGAACAGGGAAAAGAGCAAGAAACTCAGAGACAAAAATTCCACTTAGGACAAACCCAGTGACGTGGAGGATGACACCACCATCTCACTTCGATTGCTGACTCTTATCCTGTAATCAATCCTCTACAGTCACTATAGGAGGCAGTGTACTAACTAAAAGGACACAGTCTGAAGCTAAAAGCCCTGAGTTTGAATTTCAACTCTGCCACTTGCTGGAGTGGGACCCTGTATGAAGCCCATGACTGTCCCAAATCTCTATTTTCTCCCAGAGGTATAATTAGAATTATTAAGAAATAATTAGAATCATATCATGGTTGTCTTGAAGATCAAGTAAGATGACAGCTTTGTCAGTCTAAGAGTCCCAGTGATATTTATCAGACCAAGACATTCTTGAAGGGGAAGGATTCTTTTATTTACATGGGTGTCCTAAGCACCTAGAACAAGGATTGGTTTAAGGCAGACGCCCCAAAACTACTTGATGGATGAATAAAGTGTCTAAAAATCCCCAGCATCACAAAGCAATGACCTTGGGGAAATCAGATCTTTCCATTGTCCCAACCTGGAAAAGATACCCTATTTTCAGATACCCCATTTTCCTCCAAACAGAAGCAAAAGGATCCTAGCCATGGAGTGAGGCTTAAGATGTAATGGATCCTATTTCCTCCATCTTCTAGAAGAATCCCAATTATAAGAGTCTGTCCAGGTGTCCAGACAAAACTGACTATAGATCCCCTGAAAACTTTGGCTTGAGAGTAGGATTTAAAAAGTCAGAGTCAGCCTCTTCAGCTGGGGACAGAACAAGAGGAGCAGGGAGCAGCTTTCTGCCCATGACAGGTTCTTTACTAGGAAAAAGGAAAAAAAAGACAAGGCCAGAGGGCTTCACAGATAAAGAATCCACCTGTCAATGCAGGAGACATAAGAGATACGAGTTTGATTCCTGAGTCGGGAAGATCCCCTGGTGGAAGGCATGGCAATCCACTCCAGTATTCTTGCCTGGAGAATCCCATGGACAAAGGAACCTGGTGGGCTTTGGTCTATAGGGTTGCAAAGAATCAGACACGACTGAAGCAACTTAGCAGGCACAAAAGACAAGGCCATCCAAGCAGTAGCTTTTGATTCTTACATTCTCAGAAACAGCCACAATATCTGCCTCCTTGATTGAAACTGGGGCCAAGGATAAAAATAAGGAGAGGAGAAGAGGGTCTTATTTGGATTCGTTGTTAAAGCTCATAAAAGTCAAATTTTTCCATGAAATGATAATTTTTCAAGATGGGGCAAAGATTGTGGCTGGGAAGAGAGTGGGAAATGACTTCACTGGGCAGGCTTCTGCCTAGTTTGCAAAGGATAAAGCTTGCCTTTGTTGTTCTCCTGGCTTCTGTTCCCTGTAGCTCTGAAGTATAAAGGCTTCTGGCAGAACATCCCAGTTTCAACACCATTGTTCCTAGGATTTGCCACTGAAAGGGCTATTCACATGGAAACCTCTCCCAGGCCAGGCTTCCGTTGGCTACCAGTTACTTACACCCTGGCTTAATCATGCAGCCCACCTAGGAAGTTTGGACAAACCAGACCAGGGATGGCACTTTGCCATCTCTCCTAGTCCCACCTTGCCAACTGACTGCTGATTAAAAGCCAGAAGCCAACCTCCATTCATTCCACCGACACGTTCTGAGCATTGCTCGTGTGCTAGGTGTCAGAGCTACAGGTAGGGGCAAGTGAGACAAACATTGACAATAGCAGAAATCCATGAAAGAAGAAAAAGATCATTCTTCATGTTGCAAAAGAGGAGTCATAAATAGAAAGCCCTTTCCAGAATGTGAAAAAGGAGCCACAATTAGGGATCATGGGATCCCAAAATCAGATTTGGGATCACTGAAGATGATGATGTGTTAAGATCCAATTAGAGGGCTTCCCTATTGGCTCAGTGGTAAAGAATTCGCCTGCCAATGCAGAAGATACAAGTTCCATCCCTGATTCGGGAAGATCCCACATGCCAATGAGCAACTAAGCCCATGAGCCACAACTATTGATAGAGCCTGTGCTCTGGAGTCTGAGAGCTGCAACTATAAAATTTCAAGTGCCCTAGAGTCCATACCGGAAGAGGCAATGGCACCCCACTCCAGTACTCTTGCCTGGAAAACCCCATGGACGGAGGAGCCTGGTAGGCTGCAGTCCATGGGGTCGCTAAGAGTCGGATACGACTGAGCGACTTCACTTTCACTTTTCACTTTCATGCATTGGAGAAGGAAATGGCAACCCACTCCAGTGTTCTTGCCTGGAGAATCCCAGGGACAGGGAAGCCTGGTGGGCAGCCGTCTCTGGGGTCGCACAGAGTCGGACGCGACTGAAGCAACTTAGCAGCAGCAGCAGAGTCCATACTCCCCAACAAGAGAAGCCATCACAGAGAACAGGCCCCGCTCACCACAACTAGAGAAAAACCCATGCAGCAATGAAGACCCAGCACAGCCAAAAGAGAAGAAAAAGAAAAGAACCAATGGAAGGTGTCTTTAAGGAAAGCACCTCCAAGAAGAGAAAAAGCCCTACGTAGTGACCTGCAGCTCCCCATTCCCTTCACATCAGGCCATACCATGCATGTGAAGCCACTCTGCAGTCTCCTTGCTGCTGCTGCTGCTAAGTTGCTTCAGTCGTGTCCGACTCTGTACGACCCCAGAGACGGCAGCCCACCAGGCTCCCCCATTCCTAGGATTCTCCAGGCAAGAACACTGGAGTTGCCATTTCCTTCTCCAATGCATGAAAGTGAAAAGTGAAAGTGAAGTCACTCAGTCGTGTCCAACTCTTAGCGACCCCATGGACTGCAGCCCACCAGGCTTCTCCATCCATGGGATTTTCCAGGCAGTCTCCTTACAACCCAGGTTTTAGTCCACTTGAGCCGTGGTTTTCAGCAGAGGGTGACAGGAAGAAAACTTCATGACAAACAGTATTCTGTCTGTGAAAAAAGGTGAAAAGGGACTGTGTTTAATCCTCTGTCTAGGCTAGGATAATGGCTCTAGGAACCCAGGTCTGTAGAACTGGCTTAATAGATGTGGGTTTATAGGCGAGCAGCATGGCACAGTGAGTCCTGGTAGATTTTGACTTATAGGACTTGTGAGATGTTGCAAAAGACTTCATCTCAAGGATATGAGAAAACTTGCTTGTCCAGACCTGCATGACCCAATTAATCTAAAAAAAAAAAAATTAATTTCTTAGTTTATGGATCATTATCCTGAGCACCTTCTACCCAGGTGAAATCTCAGCCTCCCTCTCCCTGGTTAAAGCCTCACTGAAAAGTCCAGCTTTGAACCACTGACCCTCTCTGATCATATTCCCTCATCTCTTAAATGGGAGTGATCATCATCATCATCATGTTATAATAACACTTGTGATAATTATGAGATTGTCATGAGAAAATAGGACTCCAGGAGTGAAGATGTATATGTTGGCATTTATAAAATCAGGACAGTGTTCTCTCCCTCCCTGAATCGGGACGATTTACACGAAAGCAAGTTATAAAAGGCAGATGAATATTTTACAAACATTAATTTTAAAGAAATCACGACTCACTGGAATCTCACCTCCTCTCCGGTGATTGGCAAACTTGCCCAGGTTTGGGAAAAGCTAACCAGCTGAGTCAAGCTGCCGCCTACACAACCTGCCCACCCCCGCTCCCCTCACACCCTCCAGACGACAGGGCAGAAAGGGTGGGCAGGAGAACACAGCTCAGCATTTATTTTTGGACCCAGCTCACTAAAAATACCCCAAGCCTCCCTGTTTGATCACTCTCCCTTTTGACCTGAATGGATCGCAGGGCCCCGGCGGCCCGCTCCACCCTCGACCCATTGTCCTTTAAAGGAGAAGGGCGTGGGGACGGATTCCTGCTGCTCAGGGACAGATGTGCGCCACCCGGACAGGCAGGGGCCGCGGCCTCACTGACGTCAGGGAAGCGCTCAATCGGCCGCAGCCGCCCGGCCGGGCCCGAACACCCGAAGGGTTGGGGGGGTACCCGCGAGCTGGGATTGGCTGGCCAAGTGCAAGCGCCCGCGCCGATTGGCTGGCGAGGTTTTAGAGGGAGTCCCGCTCTCCAATTAAAGGGCCCCGCCGCACCCGGCTGCGCACAGAGCTCTCCCTGGGCCAGCGATCTTAGCCATTCAAGCACAGCTGTCCCCACTGCACGCCCTCGCGCCTAAGCCTGAGCAGCCAGGCGCTGTCTGTCTGAAGAGGATGGCAAAGGTGGCCAAGGACCTCAACCCGAGAGTTCAGAAGGTGAGCTGAGATCTGTCTGTACTTAGGCAGACTCCTTATTTTCCCATTTCCCTCTCCTGTTTGAAGAGGCTTTCGTAGATGTATGGAGAAAAAAATTCACTAAATTCCAAGACTTTATAGAAAATAGAATCGTTGGGAATACAGGTTTGAGCTAACAGGCACATACCCCAAATGCTACTCTTAAAAGCCTTTGTGTAAAGTATTTGCAACGGATCTTGGTTCTTTGATGATGCTAATTAAAATTTAAATAAGGTAAAACTTTTTTCTTAAATGTTAACTCTGTGCTTTTGGAGGAGTGGGCAAGGAACCCTACCCTCCTCCTCCAGTGATTGAGGTGAAGGTGGGAAGGGGTAATATTTACTCACAAGGAATCTACCCCTTTGCTCTCATCCCAACATTTTCTGTTTTTCACACACACATACAAAGAAACCAGTTTCTTTAGTTGGTGTTGGCAGTGGCGACAGTTCCAGCACACGGGAACTAATTTCTGTCCCCAGGGTCTTCACTTTTCCCTTTCAAGAAGGGCTGGCTGGGAGCCCAGAAGGTCATGGGTGAATGACTGCCCGAGGGGCCTGCAGCTGTGCCCTTAGCTCCAATCCCTGATGGTTACTTACCTGCAGACAGTGGGGGGCGGGGGCGTGGAGGGGGGAGGTTGTCACAGGCTAGGGGCTAAGAGGACCTGTGAACTGGAAGGAAGCCCAGAGACAGCCTAGACCAGTGAAGAAACTGAGTCTCAGGGTCACAGAGAGTTGGTTCAGGGAGGCAGTGGAGCCTATAGGAAAGCCTTAGGCAGGGAAACCCCAGCTGTGCCACTTTCTAGCTGTGCAACTTTCTAGCTGCACCACAATGACCAACCACGTCCATCACCTTTCTGAGCCTCAGTTCCCTTATCTCCCATAGAGGGATGTTAGGCCCCGCCTCCCTCACAGCAGCAATAATAGCTATGGTACCCCGTAGTGTTCTCTCCCAAAGTAGTTATTTTTAAGCTTAAACTCTGATTTCAGGGAAAATCAGAGTTTTGGTCTTTCAAGGCAAAGTCCCCTGTAAACATTTGCTATTACCTGGGCAAGGCGGGATAGAATGAGAGGGGGAAAGAAAAAGAAAAACTATGTCAGAATCAAAATGCAAGTCAGCCACTTAGAGGTGCAGGATTTACGCATCTGATTTACGACTGTACCACTGCAAGGCTGACCTGCCCCAGACTCCCACACAGAGTCCATCGGACCTTCTGAATGTGTACACCAGGGCAGACTTCATCCAGAGAGCATCTCTCTGGAATGTTCCTGCCCCCCACCCCCACCCCCGCTTCACAGTTGCCAGACTGTTCGCAGAATCCAGTCATCTCTCCTTCTCTGGAATTCTCACAACATGTTAGACCTTAGTAAGCTACCTGTCCTGTTAATTTCTACCTACTAATGAGTCAGGCACGCACTGCTCTTACTTTTCTACCCATCTTTCTAAATTCCTGGAGGGACAAACCTTTCTTGCTCATCTCTGTTCCGACGCAGGCTGCCACGCACAGCATGACTCAACGAGTGAACCAGCTAAGACCATAGTGTTCGCAGACAGTACAGTCTATGTGTTACTGTTTTCTAACTTGTGGCAGCTCCAACATATTTGTGTGTCTGAACTGCCTCCCCAGATTCAGCCAAAGTAAAAGAGTTCAGAGCGAAAGGGGCAGTGTCTCATTGTCCAGTGGTACATCGGATGATTCAGGGTGGTTTTATTACAAGCTGATGGACAGTTAATGTGTGAAGGGAGACAGGAGACACGGAACCTCTCTCCTCAGCACAGCCCAGGTCCCCACTCGGAGGAAGCCTTGTTTTTATTTTCCTTTGCATGGGAGAGTGTGATTATCTGGATTAGAGGTGGAACACAGTCTCCTACTTGTCACCCTCTAGTGCCAACTTCCTTGCCCTGCAAAGGGTTTATTTTCCATTTAGATCCAATTACAGGCTTAGTGAAAGAATGTGGTGGGTATAGATGAAAGGGCGGATATTTTTTACCCCTTGGGACTGTGACAATCAGAAGGAGGATCACCACATGGGTGATGAACCCAGGTCCTCCACTCAGAAAGCCGAGGGAAGGGAAGGGAATGGGGGAAATCTCTCCTTGCTGAGGTGTGTATCAGCAGTTAAATGCTGGGTTGTATCAACAGCGTGCTGCAGAGCTTTTATGGCATATTTACTTTTTAAATCTGCAACAGTGGTGGGTTTGCTAACATTTGGCTTCAGGAGGCATAATCACACTTAGGCATTTTGAAGCAATTTCATAGACTCTTAGAGCTGCAAGGGACCGATTTACAAAATGAGAAATGGTTTCAAATGGCCTCCATGAGGACTCCGCTGCCCTGCACCCAAAGGGAGGGGGGCCACAGGGAATCCCAAGAGCTGGAAAGCCAGAAAACAGTCTTTGAGAGAGAAAACATTAAAATCCCCAAGTTGGGGCAGCCTTTGAGATTATCTCCCCAATTCCAGGCAGACAGGGGGACTGGCCATGGGTCCCATCCTTAGTTCATGCCAGGGTATAGAAACAGTCCCTTCCCTCCTCCCATCTGCACTGAGCCAGATGCTCCCATTGGTTACTCTTGAACCCTGGTTTGTTTTTCTACTGGGAAAAAAGTTTCCTAGCATGGAGATCTTGTTCCCTGAGAATCAGGAACTAGCCAACATTCCCTGGTAACAAAAAGCCTGGAAGATCAAATGCCATTCTCTTGATGGAATCAACCACCACTGTGGGTGTGTTCTTCTCTGGTTTATTAAGTCATCAGTATTCTTGTAACCAGACTGGGGTTCAAATCCCAGCTCCACCACCTACTAGCTTTGTGCTCCTGTGCAAGCTGATTAACTTCTGAGTCTGTGCCCTCATCTGAAAACTGAGGAGACACTAAAAGCATCTCTCTCCCAGTTCAGTTCAGTTCAGTTCAGTCACTTAGTTGTGTCCAACTCTTTGCAACCCCATGAATCACAGCACGCCAGGCCTCCCTGTCCATCCCCAACTCCCGGAGTTCACTCAAACTCACGTCCATCAAGTCGGTGATGCCATCCAGCCATCTCATCCTCTGTCTTCCCCTTTTCCTCCTGCCCCCAGTCCCTCCCAGCATCAGAGTCTTTTCCAACGAGTCAACTCTTCGCATGAGGTGGCCAAAGTACTTAACTTTCCTTCCAAGGGGCCCATAATCATTAAATGAGCTGATGTATACAAAGGACTCAGCACCTGAGTGCAAGTAGACTTGGCCGTTATTATTGTCGGTGGTGGTGGTTGTATATTTCAGTGAGCGTGTGATTGCTGAATGGAGTCTTTTGGTGAATGAGGACATACTTTTCTTCTTCAGATGACTGGCCCATCTGAAGAGCAACTAATTTTCACTCAACTGAATGAAAGCCAGCGGCCTTGATAACCTAGAACAATGACCGATGACCTTGTCTTCATTCTAGCCTAACACATACAAAATCTGCTTACACAACAGAGATCATCGGTCAGTGAGCATTTCACTCTGGAATCCTGGAATAGTTAGGCCTAGAAGGAGACATGGAGCTCTTCTCACTTTATAGATATAGAAACCGAGACCCAGAGTAGTCAGGTCCTTTCTCTGAGACTGCTAAGAAGGTGGGCCGGGGCCCAGTAGGCTCTGCAAGAATACAGGCTCTTGGCTGCCAAAGAACCATTTGCAGGAATTTAGAAAGGACTAGAACAAAGAGATCTGAGAGCATGTTCACTGCTGCCTGTGTGCCTGCCAGTGGACCGGCTCCAGAGGGTTCTATTTCTCACCCCTCAGCACAATGTCTGAGGAGCATGAAAGGATGGTTCGTCCAAGTGCTTTGCCAGGGTCAGCTGGGCGTCTCCCTCCACCCTTCTCCACATCACGTCCCTCTTGGCTTTCCTGTCCTCCAGCTTCACCCTCCCCCCCGTACTCAGCCCTTCCTGCTTTCACCTCCAGTTCCTGCCGTGTGCAAAACTGCTGGCACGCCGCCTGGGTGAGCCGATCCAATGTCAACACAGCTCCTCGAGAATTGTCCTTGGCTCCCTCCATCTTAGAAATATATTAAGCTGTCATTTAAAGACTTTAATAGCCAAATCATTGGAGACATGCCCATAGGTGTATAAGCAACTTGGCCCAAAGAGAGCCATATTAAAAAAGAAAGAAAGAAATTATCCAAGTCCTGAAAGCTCTCCCCAGACAGATGGCCGAAGCCATTGCTCATACACTGAAGATGCTTGTCATGTCGCACAGACGTATTCAAATATGTGGGGTTAGGGATGACAATTGATTCGCACCAATACATCTGCCCCCTGAGGTGGTGGGGGGCAGGGAAAGGTATCTTGCAGATCAGCTCTAGGCTTTATTCTAGCCATCTCAGCTCCAAGACCTTCTCCTGGCCCAGAGCTGACCAACAGTTCTACAAGCAGGGCATGGAGTGACTTTGGCATTCCCCTCTGAAGATCCCACAGTTTGATCTCCTCTCCATGTTAAGTGGCCAGAGGTGATGAGGGAGAAAAAGAATGAGCTGGATTCAGCAAAGGCTGGGGACCAGGAGGAGGGGCAAATGTACAGACTCACATGGGCATCTTCCTTTCCCTCCACTGCCCTGGCCACTTCCAGGGAGGGTTAGATCAGGAGCAGAGAAGTCAGGGAATAGTACCTCTTGTAACCCACCCTCTAGGGTCAGCTGGGCTCCAACAGAGAGATGCCATTTGCCTTTGCAAGGGAAAATCTTTCTTTTCAACTTGCACATTCAAAATAGTGTGTTTATAATAAAGTGGAAATCGGTCCTGAAAGCACAGACCTTGGCAGTCCTTATCTCCCCCATGTTCATCCAACACCACTGAAATATGTATGATAAGCAGAGTTTTCTGGCAAGGGGACAAGCTGTCACAGTAACGGCAAGCATTTACTGGTGACTTTGGACAGGTCGCTTTTCCTTAGAAGGGGCTGACTTTGAATGACGGCTGGAAACTTCGTTCCTCCTGCCGTCCACTGACCTTTTCTGGACCCCAGACTGTCTCCTAAATAACACATGATTATGGGAAAACAGGACACAAACGCCATTCCATTGAGAGCAGAACTGGGGAAGAGCTTTTTGAGACCTCCACAGGGAAGAGACAGCTGCTGCTCTCTACGTGCCTTCATTTGCAAATAGTCCCCCTTCCCCTTCATTTGCTGACTAGGAAGATTTGTCTGGCAGCTGCTGCTGTGATCGCACCAGGTGCAGGGCCACCAACCACTTCCACTGGAGACCCTCAAGGTCGTACCATCTCCTTCATTTCCCATGCAACTTTCAGTCCTGAACCCATTCTTGGAGCTCTGTTGTTCAGTCCCTAAGTCATATCCGATTCCTTGTGACCCCATGAACTGCAGCATGCCAGGCTTCCCTGTCCTTCACTATCTCCCTGAGTTTGCTCAAACTCATGTCCATTGAGTCAGTGATGCCAGCCAACCATCTCATCCTCTGTTGCCCCCTTCTCCTCTTGCCCTCAGTTTTTCCCAGCATTAGTGTCTTTTCCAGTGAGTCAGCTCTTCTCATCAGGTAGCCAAAGTATTGGAGCTTCAGCATCAGTACTTCCAATGAATATTCAGGGTTTATTTCTTTTACAATTGACTAGTTTGACCTCGTTGTTGTCCAAGGGACTCTCAACATCTTCTCCAGCACCACAGTTCGAAAGTGTCAATTCTTTGGCACTCAACCTTTTATATAATCCAACTCTCACATCCATACATGACTACTGAAAAAAACCATAGCTTTGACTATATGGACCTTTGCCGGCAAAGTGATGTCTCTGCTTTTTAATACACTGTCTAGGTTTGTCATAGCTATTCTTCCAAGAAGCAAGCATCTTTAAATCTCAGAGCTTAGAGTGTATCAATGGCCCAGATCTGCAGAAGCTCCAGAACTGTCTTCTATAAAGCTTTTCAAGAAACAGTGAAATAAGTCTAGTCTCCTGTGTGGACCTAGACTATTCTAGTGGCCTAAACTTGTATTTGGTATTTAGGCCTAAATATTTGATGTGGAATTTCAGTTGGGCTTTCAGAAAAGCAGAAATAATAGTACAATCACAGAGCTTTGGAAAACCCCTAAATCAACCCTTTGTTCACTGTCTGCTCTTCTATATGAGAAGTGCTTACCTGCTTTCTCAGGTTGTGTTGGTCTTACTTTCATGATCCATTTGGACTCTGGTCCCCCCAGAGATCCGCACAAAGATTCATCTGTTCTCTGCTAGGATGGACAAGTTTGGGGAAAGGCAAGGGAAGGGAAAAAAGAGAGACATCTTTTGAGTACACTCAGGATGCCTGAAGTTTTCTCTCGCTTGTTTCATTTAGTCTTTAGGACTACATTGCAAACATAATGATGTCCTTTTTACACATGAATAAATGAGGACTGAGGGTTTCAATGACTCGCCTAAGATCATATAATGACAGATTAAGAACTCACACCCATTTTTCTCTGACTCTAAAACTGAAGCCCTTTCCACTGCAGGAAGACACCAGAAGGCTTTTGTCAGAAGCAGAAGTCTGGTGGAGAAGGACTAGGATTACTACCTCAGGCTTCACACACAGATGAAGGTCAGCCCACTGCTGACGGTGATTCAGGGATGGCCTAGCATTTGCCAAAGGTTACCAGGCCTCTGTACCTCTCTGATATTTCTTGGCCACAACCAGGTATATGCTGTCATCCACACCAAGTCAAAGCCATTTCCCAGGTAGAAAAGAAAAACTTCTTAGATCTGTTCCTTCCTGGTTTTCTAGAAGTCTGCTAGAACTGTCTAGAGAGGAGGCTGGTAGAGAGACAATCTAAGGGATCATATAATAGTATCCAAAAATTACTGAAGAAGCAAGGACACTGGACAAAAAAAAAATCCTAGAGATCCAAGCTCCAGAGCTTCCAGGAAATTCTATCCTGGGGATAAGCTTGGCCTCTGGAATGCGTATTCTCTACATGCCTGGTCAGCCTGACTCACGGTCTACCCAATAACACAGGAATCAGGACCAAGTAAAACATAGCCCGAGCCCCCACCAGGACATGCTTTAAAAGGAAATAAGATTGCTGAGGGAGAAGAAACCAAAGGCTCTATTTGGCAAGTCACTCTTTTTGTAGGACAAAGTTGGCGCCAGGGTCCAGCCCGTGGCAGTTGTTTTAAATCCATATGATATGTGTATGTATTGATTTTTCCCCCTCCTCCTATTTTAGAATATGGATTCCTTTGTAAAATAAATCTTTGGAGAAAATGTGAAGGAATCATTAGATAAAAGAGCGGAGAAGAATCTACTTATCTGCTTGGTCAGTCCCTTCAGGTGGCAGAGGGGACATGGGGGCAGAATGTTATATCCAAAATTTGCATGTGATGTAGCAGAGAGGCACTGGCTCACAGCATCTTGAAAGAATAAAGAAAAAGGTATCTTCTCTGTTTCATCACTTCCATGCCAAGGGTCCCCTGACTTCATGTCACCCTCATACCCTCAAAGCTCAGAAGGTCAGGTGATCATTTTGGCTGTGAATGTAGCTTTGGCCACACAGTTTAAAGGCCATTTTGAGAAGCGGTTAAACATGCAACCTTTGCAGGCATGGAGACCTAGATGTGATATGTAGTTCTGCCTTTTCATGGGTCTGCAACCCAGTTGGGCTTACTCCTCTCTGGGCCTCTAGTTCTTCATCTGAGAAAGAGAGTTAATAATAGTTCTATATTTAAGCAATAGTCTAATGAGAAAGCATGTAAAGCACCTGGATGCATAGCATGTTCTCAAAATAACATTTCCTCCTGCTGCTATTGGTACCCTCTTCTCATCAGCCCCAGCACAGAAATCCTATAGGAAGTTAAGTGCTAGAACGTGGAAAACCAAGTTCATCTTACTGACGTCACAGGTGGCTTCTGAGATATCAGATTGCAGGACCTTCTCTTTGTAGCTAAACTTAGACCTGGCCATAAATAGACCCGGGTCACAGCATCTGCAAAAATCAGGACAATGGCAACAATGTGCCTTGGGTGTCCGGTTGCTACACTTGTAAAAAGTAGTCCTCTTCACGGAGACCATTCGTTGGTCCCAGCTAGGTGATTTTACCCAGGCACTTAGCCACGCCAAGCCTCGGATGTCTTGCTTTTTAAAACAGCACAATAGTCACCATTTCTTGATTTAGCAGATATTTATTTAATACCTATTACATGCCAGGCACTCTGCTGAGCACTCAATACAAGACAATGAATAAGAAAGTTCTAGTCCCTGCCTTGCAGACTTGAGTCCAGTGGACTGTGTTTCACATGAAAGTATGAGAAGAGGGAAGATCTCTGGAAAAGGGCATGGAAACCCCCTCCAGTACTCTTGCCTGGAGAATCCCCATGGACTGAGGAGCCTGGTGGGCTGCAGGCCATGGGCTCACAAAGAATCAGACACAACTGAAGCAACTTGGCACACATGGGAGGGAAGAGCCAAATCATGTCAGGTTCTATTACTCTGTGTTTTCCTTGACCTCCTCCATCTCACACAGAGACACACAGACACACCGCTCTTTTTCTCCTCCTTTACTGTCTGCCCTCGGATTTGAGCGTTGCACACATCTGAGCCACTCCCAACCCCAGTCATCTCTACAGTATCAAAGTGATGTACGTATGTCAATTCTGCTCCCGGTTGTTGCATTTTAATAGGGCATTGAGTGAAGAGAAGTCTGGGAAAGGCAATGACCAGTGAACAGTGGCCCCTTCAGCCCCGTTGCAAACACACGGTGGTAGACCAGTTGTCTGTGCTCAGCCCATGTCCTCCAAGGCAGCTCAGCACCCCAGGCTCTGTCCTTTCAGATGCTGGTGTCAGGGGCACCAAAGAGCAAGAACACAGGGTGAGAGCTCTTGGCTGACTAATGCCCCATAAGAAACCTGCCTTAGGAAGGTAACAGCTATTTGGGCGGTGTGACTAAGAGGCATTTCCACATACTGATTCACGGCTGACCACCAAGGTGACTGACCCAGCTAGTCCTCTGGCTAAAGAGTCGGAGGGGAATGGAGCCCAGCCCTGCCCTCATCCTGGAGGAGAGCCACCCACCTGCCGAGGGACACCTGTGCTCCCCACCCCCACTTTGGCCCTGTGGTCACCAGTGTCCTTGTTAAGGGGTCTGGCTCTGATGGGGCGAGGGGTCAGCATTTGAGGCTTATTTTAGAGAAAGTGTGGGAGGGAGATTTGGTTTTTACTCTTGTTAGCATCAACAGAGGAGAGGGTTTTTTTTAAACAGGGATCTGTGGATAGAATTGATATTATCCAGGAACAGAAATGAAGAAAAATAGTGCATCCTTATATACCTAACCTCTAACCAAAATGAAACATTTCTTTTTTTTTTCATTATAAATGAAAACAAAAGCCCTGGCAGTGTAGCATCCTCTGTGCCTTTTTTTTTTTTTAAAGCAAATAAAGCTATTGAATGTGACATTTAAGTTAGAAAAAGATAACTGGCTACAGGCCCTGTGTCCTTCATACCTACGGAAATCTGATATTTTCATATACTATTACAGCCAAGAGAGATGCCAGGCATACTGCTCATACTCATGCTTATTCTGAAATAACAGTCATTAAATCCATGACTGGTGCTGTTAATTAATTTAACAAAGGCATGTTATGTTACTAAATTACAGATTAGCTTTTACATATTGATATTATTTCCATAATATTCATTTTCTTTGTAATCCTACATATTTTCATTTGTGCTTTTAGAACATGGTTCTAAGAAGGGACACTTTCATATCAGACAAAAGGACACAAACAGATTAAGACTTCAGTCAAAAAAAAGCTCTAACAATACTCTACATAGACACACACAAATATTTGCATACATGCATATGTATACACACACACACATGTGGGTTGAGTTCTGAGGCTCTGGGATGGAGTACACACACTGAGTTCAAATCCCAGCTCTGTCACCTGCTTCCTATCTGGGTAAATCCCATTACCTCTGAGCCTCAGTTTTTTCATCTATTGAATGGGCCTAAAAGTTGTCCTCATGACAATAACCTATAAAGTTCCTAACACAGCATTTGACAGCTCCTGAGTGTGTGTTTTTGAACTGTGGTGTTGGAGAAGATTCTTGAGAGTCCCTTGGACTGCAAGGAGATCCACCCAGTCCATTCTGAAGGAGATCAGCCCTGGGATTTCTTTGGAAAGAATGATGCTAAAGCTGAAACTCCAGTGCTTTGGCCACCTCATGCGAAGAGTTGACTCACTGGAAAAGACTCTGATGCTGGGAGGGATTGGGGGCAGGAGGAGAAGGGGACGACAGAGGATAAGATGGCTGGATGGCATCACCAACTTGATGGACGTGAGTCTGAGTGAACTCCGGGAGTTGGTGATGGACAGGGAGGCCTGGCATGCTGCGATTCATGGGGTCGCAAAGAGTCGGACACGACTGAGCGACTGAACTGAACTGAGTGTGTGTTACACATGAGTCATCATCACTATTGAAAGACCCAATGAAAGTAAAATGTGCAAACATTATTCTGGTGAAACTCATCACCTCCCTCTGATTTGGCCAACTTTAAGAATTCATTCTGTGCAAACACATATTCCATGTAATTATTATAAGTCAGGGGCTGAGCTGGGAAGCAGAGAAGTAAAAAGGAAAGAAGTCCCAGAAGCTGATAGTTCGAGAGATGGAACAGCCAGCCCGGCCACCAGAGAATCAAAGCCTTGATCAGAGGTTCAAATGAGGGAGTGAGGGAGATCAGAGAGGAAGTACTTAACCCGACCTGGGGAGGTCAGGGAACGCTCACCAAGGAGGCGACATCTGAGCTGAATGTTGAAAGACAAGGATGAATGAATATTATGCTTGGGTCACAGGCCAGTGTTACGAGTTCCAAGTCTTGACACGCATGTTCTCAGTTTTAGTTGACTTCTAACTTGAGAAATATCATCCATCTTCAACTACACAGAGATACACTCCTACATATCCATCCATCCATCAGGCACATCTTGTAACTTTCTCATCTGAGAACTTGTCCCTCTCGCCTCTCAACCAACACCCTTGGGATGATAGGATAGCACAGCCTGCCAAGCTGGCATGCTTGAGACTCCCAAGCTCAGCAGAGGAGTTACAGCAAGCTCATCCCCACTCAGTTTGAAGTTTTACAGGAAGATGTAGATTTGTGATTGAAGGGAAAAATAATAATAACTGAGGATATGCAACATATATGGAAAGAAAGAAAGAGAGAGAAACACACATTCACACACACACACACACTCACACACCCTCTGTGAAATCCAGCATACTCTGCCTGTGAGCAGAATGTGAAAACACAATTGTGAGGACCAAAGGATGGAGTGTGTACCCCAAGTTTTATCCACCTTCCAATTCTGAAGTCATTCAGCTAGTAATTAGAGGAAAAGAAATTCCACAGAGAATTCCTTGATAAACTATGAGAAGGAAAATCAGGAAACCTGAGTAAGAATGATCCCTTGCATCAGAACAATTCCTTCAGGTTTCTGACTTGGTCTGAGACTGTGGGGCCCCTTCCTGCCATGATTCTGAGCAGGTAATGCAGCACAGTGAAAACCGCGTGGTTTGTATATCGAAATGCCACTGGAAAAATTGTGGGCAGTTGATTTGTGTCAGTTGCAGATGGTATGTTAAACAGGTTGGGGTCGGGGGAAGACAGATGATTCCCTGCCAATTATCTGGAAAATGAAATTATGGGGACCGCCCCTGGGTTTGCAAGGATCTGACAAAGAGGTGAGGTTTGATGGAAAAGCTGGGTTTCCTCAAGTCTGCCCTCTTTCACAGCCTACAGGCACAAACAGCCCACTGGGAGAACACACTCTGTACCAAGATTCACACTAATTAGAAGGGCTGTTGCCACCTGCCGGGTACCTCCCTTGAACCCTACTAGGCCTCCCAGCAGGTAGGAAGTCACCCGAGAAACATGCTCTGACCTCAATCTTGACCAATATGTAGGACTTGGATGGTGAACCAGATATGAGAAAAAAGTAGCCATTGCATCCCTGAACTAAGGAAACAGAACCAATGGGCGAGAGGGAGGTTAGGTTCAGAGAGAGAGATTTTAGCTCGAAATAAGAAAGAGCTAATAATTAAAGGAATTAAAAAAAAAAAAACTTGATCTTTTGACGAGGTCTCAGTGCTTATAAGTGGTTCTCACAACATCTGGCCACGTGTTCCATCTCCCATTTAATGTGGGATGGGGTACTTGGACAAAATCATTTTTAAGTCTTTCTGAATCTGAAATGCTAAGACACCCTGAGTTCTAATCCTAGCTCTTCTTCCAACGAGCTCTTTCCTGGCCATTTAACTCCTATCCCATGACATCTTTCTTGTGTCTACATCCTCCATTCGTGAGCTCCTTGAGAGCAGAGACAAGGCCTTACTTCTCTTTTGTGTCACCCCGGAAAGCCAGGCATACAGGAAGGGCTCAAAAATATGAATGGAGTGAGAAGGAAATGAGATGGAATTGGGATACAGGAGAGAGAAGGAGAGGCATCAAAAGAAGTAAGAGCAAATGTGTTTTCCTTCCTGGCAGAGACAAGGAATCCTGAGGGGTAGACAGGGAGACGGAGAGGAGCAGGGCAGAGGACATGGAGAGACATGGAGTAGAGTAGTCTGGACCAGCAACCTCTCCCAAAGCCCCACACACGCTGCTTAATCTAAAACCTTCTGATTCGTGGGCCACAGTCAGAACTGGCAAGATGGGAAAGGGGCCAGAAGAGTGGGAGGAAGACTCCTAGAGAGTATTTAGGAAGGATCCTAAGATGAAAAGGAACTGAAAGTGAGGGGGGAATCAGAAAGGCACCCTCCCAGAGCAGCCTGAATTTTCCATGTCTGGTGCCGAATTGTATCATCCTCCTTCAAACTCATCTACACAAGGGTGGACTTCAAGGTGGCAGAGGAGCCAAGCCTTGACGTGCTTCCTGCCTTCAGACAGCTAACACAGACCTCCATCTGAACCTTGAAGCGGGCCCCCTGTTTCTGGCGGGAAGCCTCTTGAGAACAAACTCCCATGATTTCCCTGGTCCGGGGAGACAGATTGGCTGGGATCTCTAAACAACAGCAGCCACATCTCAGAAGGGTTGGCCCTCCTGAGAGATAAGATACAGCAGGACGACTGAAAACTGGCTGAAATTTAGTCCAAAGCACTCATAGCTCACACCGATATCTACTTAAAGTTTCTAGTCCTTGATGAATATTTATACCAAAATAGGGCCAGTGGAAATGTTCCATCTGTGTGGATTTTTAAGAGTTTTGCCTTTCCTCAGCCACGTTGACCAAACTCAGGAAAGTGGTGGAATCGATGCCAAGTACATGCTCTTTGAAGTGCAAGAATAATTCTGAAAAGGCCCTGGACCCATCATATTTCTTCTTATCCTGCAGACTCAGAGTTGGCACTCCCTTCTTTAAAAATGCATAATATCAACACCTCTCAGTGCTTTATAATTTTGGCCAGTCTTTGACACCCTGCTGACCATGACCACTTTTTTGAAAGAGCGGATAAGCCTATTCAAAGTTCTGCTGGGTGAGATTGTTTTGTTGGTTGACATTTTCCCCATCTTTTGAAAATCTGAATGGCCCAGTTCATCACTTTAATTCTCCTTTTTACTTTGCTTGCAGAGAAATGGCCCCAGATTTTCTCCTCAGTTTTTTTAGTCATTCCATGCTCCTCAGAACCAAAACACCAGAAACTTGAACCAGTTATGCTCTTGGTATGAGGAGCAAAAATAGAAGCCTTGCTGTACTTGGCATATGACCTGTACTTACCACACATGGGCTGTGTGTCAGACATTGGGCTACATAGGGTTTTTCCCTCCTCTTTACATAAATCCCATTTTACAGATGAGTAAACTAAGGTTCAGAGGGATGAAGTAAATTGCCACTGTGACAGAGCTAATGTGATGAATGGGAATTAAATGTAGACAGTTCAGTCCTCAGCAACCCCCTTCCCTCTAAACCATTTCTCATCTACACCAAACATGTTTCTAGGGTTCCACAATGTTGGGCCATGAACTTGTTGGTCACAAGATGAATGAAGTTGGTACCCAGACATGCATCAACAGTGTGGAACCACGTTAGTCAGAATTTGTCTCCATTTTCAGTCCTTGCACCTTTTGGATTATAACCAGGAGAAAGTCTCCACCTGGTGCTCATAGGGCCTTAATGCCTGCATCACTTGCCCAGCGGCACTTGGAACAGATAGAGAGCAGTCCTCAGGCTCAGAGCTTTAAAACAAGAGTATTAGCTAGAATTTAATGGTGTTGGTTCATATTTATTGTATTTTTATCATTACCTCTTATTTTTTCAAAACAAGCGGCTTTTTAATGAAATATAGTTGATTTACAATGTATTAGTTTTGGGTGTACAGTGGTTCAGTTATACAACGTGCGTGTGTGTGTGTGTGCACACACATGCACATACACATATGCGTGTGTGTGTATATATACATATATACACTTTTCAGATTCTTCTCCATTATAGGGTATTACCAGATTTTGAATATAGTTCCTTGTGCAATACAGTAGGTACTTGTTGTTTATCTCTTTTATATATAATGGTGTTGCATGTGTTATTTCCAAACTCCTAATTTATCCTTCCCTGCCTTTGTTAACCAGAAGTTTGTTTTCTATGTCTATGGCTTACCTCCTATTTTTCTAAAGTGTAAGGAAAAAGGGTTTTTCAAGAAATATGTTTTTAAAAAGTGATTTCTTTGAAGAAATATTAAAAGTAAATAACCACAGAGATGGTATACTGAGGATAGGACTCAGTAAAGAGGAACATAGGGCTTCATAAACATCTAATACTTGATAATCCCTGATCTCTATAGCACTTAACAATTTGCAACATCTCTTATGTAAATGACCCCCACTGGATTCTTACCACAACCCCATGAAGCTGTTAGGGATTATGATCCATTTCAAAGATGAGCCGTTTAAAATATCAAGGTTCAGAGAGCAGAAACGGCTCCCCATGGTCACACAGACAGTGAAGAAGCACCCAGGGCTCAGGATCAAGTCCAAGATCAATGGTGTCTCCTCCAGTGTTCTGCCAGCACATCATGTCAGGGCAGGAGGGAATAAAGGGGTACTCCAAGGCAACTAATCAAGGCCCAAAATGCCGGAGAACATCTGTAGAACTTGATGACTCTCTTGATTGGCCTGAGTTTTATAAGTTCCCAGTGATTGTATACATTCTATTTCATGGACAAGCCTAAAGTTGCTCTATTCTAGTTTTTCTAGAGAAGCCTGACTTTCTCTTGCTAGTGACTCACTTTTTAGACGGTTCCAAAACTGGTTCTCCTGTTAGGAGAACATGTCCAACTTTCTGGGGTCCACTAAGGAAGGGATGACACAAACTATAAAAGAGGAAAAGCCAGCTTCTGCCCAGGAAGAAGGACATTTCTTCCAGCAGTTGACCAGGGTTCAGACTGCAGGGCCAGGTGACTGGATGGGCAGGGAGTCCGTAAATATGGGACAGCCAGTGGGGTTGGATGACCAAGGAGGTGAGTTGGCATTTCCATCAGTCCATCCAGGAAGAGCTTGCAGGAGCAGAACACACTCCTGAGGATGATGCTGCGAGCCAGAGGGAAGAGTTTGAGCAGATTGATGCCTAAGACAGAAGCGTCCTGAGAACCAAAGAGAGACCAGAGCCCAGCACTAGAACCCAGGAAAGGGGAGGGCAGCAAGTGAGGGAAGCACACAAGGGCTGGCCAGGCAGGTGGGGTGATCAGGGGAGGCTAGAATTCTGGAAACAACAGGAAACCAAGGTCGATCTTTCTTCTTCCAACTCAAACTACAGGCATCAGCTTCAGGTGGAAGATCACTATTATGTGTTAGCTTTTACTGCACCAAAAAGCATTGTGCTGTGCGTAGTCGCTCAGCCATGTCCAACTCTTTATGACCCCATGGACTGTAGCCCACCAGGCTTCTCTGTCCGTGGGGATTCTCCAGGCAAGTATACTGGAATGGGTTGTCATGCCCTCCTCCAGGGGATCTTCCCAACCCAGGGATTGGACCCAGGTCTCCCACATTGCAGGCAGAGTCTTTACCGTCTGAACCACCAGGGAAGCCCAAGAATACTGGAGTGGGTAGCCTATCCCTTCTCCAGGGGATCTTCCCGACCTAGGAATTGAACCAGGGTCTCCTGCATTGCCGGCAGGTTCTTTACCAGCTGAGCCACCTGGAAAGCACCAAAAAGCAGTGCTCAAAGGCAAAACTGAAATTGTTGCAGAGGAAGCTATTGATACCCATGTTTACAGAGGCAATACCAGGCGCAAGGCACTACCGTAGGCACTGGTGATGGAGCATGAACTAGACACACAGGGACCTTGCCCCCAGAGAACTGACAGCCCAGCAGGAAAAAATGACATCAGAGTGTATATAATCATGGGTATACCATGATTAAATAATGATAATCACAATGGATACAACAAAGAAATGCAAGATGCAGGCTTTTCTAAGACCCTAAATACCTGCCGGATGAGTAGAAGTTTGTTAGGTGAAGGGAGGAGAGAAGGAAGATGGTCCAAGCAGAGGGAAGTGCCTATGGGCTGGCTTAGAGGTATAGAGGAATTTGGCATCTTTTCTAGGGCATACAGTTACATGAGTAATTCTAAATTTACTCCAGAGATAATTTGCTGGCAGGGCACTTGGTTTCTGTATCTCTAATCCTACATTTTCATTCTGTTCCATGAGCTTCAAAGGTGGGACCTGGAAAGTGAATGACTTGCAAAATGAATGACATCTGCTAATTTCTGTTTCATAAACATGAAAAACTTGGCCTACCTCCCCTTTATGGTGTTTTCCTTTCTCAGAATCTGTGATTTTCTTGCCTCAGGTTTTCTTAAATGCTGCATTCAACTCTACAGAGTATGGACAACTAGTGCATTATGCAGGGTTGGAAAATCAAGGAAAGGATGAAATATTTGAAAGTGCATTGAATGTTAGTTTTAGAAACATATGATAGCAATAAAGACAGAAGAGGGAAGTCATTTATAAGAAGGATCTTGTTTTAAACCAAGAAAATGTCCTGTGAAAGACACCACCCTAAAACACAAGTGCTTTTTTCCATCAAGGCCCCAGTGTTGGCTGAAGGAAACGTTTGTATATCAATGCTTCCCTTGTCTTATACATTAACTGAGAGATTCCCGGCAGGAATCACTTATATAAGTAAAGCCTTCAGACTTTTAATAACAGGGCTGTACCTTTACACCACGTATTTCCTTTCAAGATATTAAGATTCAGACAGGCAAGATAAAAAAATTCTCCAATATGAGTTGCTAAGTCCTCCCCACCACATACACACATTTCCAAAATGAACTCCAATAAAAGTGTATTATCCTTGAAAAGCTCAGTGATGCTGCCATTTCAGGATTCAGATGCACACAATCACACATCCCAAGTTACATCCTTATAGAAGGCTGTTCTTTTTCATTTATTTTTGGCTGCCCAAGCAGCATGAGTGAAGTTAGTTCCCCCACCAGGGATCAAACCCATGCCCCCTGCACTGGAAGCATGGAGTCTTAACCACTGGACTGCCAGGGAAGTCCTGGAATCTGTTCTTAAGACACCAGGCTTCTAAAATGAGGAGTGCTTTAGTAAAAGGGAGGAGAGATAATAAGTAAACATTGCCAGCCTCAAGCTTATAGTTTTATACTTGAGAAGGAGTCTTTTAAGGGTCCAAACCTAAGAACCATGTAACCAATGAGATCTTTCCTTCAAGTGTAACCTCGGGACACCAGGCTTGTTCTCCTTTAGAAGAGGGGAGTTGGTAGGCGGGTAAATACTCCATTCAGGGACTTCATTTTCTTTGATCTTGACTCCACGAGCTACTTGGTAAACCTCTAGATAAGATTCCCAGGAGGACTGGATAACTCCTGGCTCTGAACGAGACTGGTGGCTTTACTTCCATCTCCCCCAAAGCAGGCAGGGCCTTTCCAAGAAGGAAAAAAAGACAACTGCAAGGGGAAAAAAAAAATTGTTGGAGCTTCTGGAAACACTTAGTTGGAAAAGAAATGCCAGGTCAGCTCCTGCCCTGTGGAAATCCCTTTCACAGTGGATGAAACGGTGCCCATGTTCTGGGAACCTGAGTGTCTCAGAAGATCCATAAAAGTCTGGGGGTGGCAGAGCAGGAAGACAGGAGGAACCTCTCCCCTCCACACACACTGATTAAGCAGGCGAGCGAGCTGCTCAGATGATGGGCAGGCTTTTCTAAAAGTGGGTGATTCTCAAAAACAGGAGAGAAGGGCTGTGCCCCCGGGCTGGTTTGACCTCTCTGTGCTTTGCGGCGCTCTCTTCACGGTCTCCCAGGCAGGTTCTGCAGTTGGTGCGAAGTGAGCCGGTGTCAAAGGGAAATAAGAATTCAGTCCAAAAAAAACACCTATCACTTGAGTCCAGCTGGGTTCCTCATATTGGGTTGGCCAAAAAGTTCGTTCAGCTTTTTCCATAAGATGCTACAGATGGAAAAACCCAAATGAACTTTTTGGCCGACCTAATACAAAGACTTGTGGACCTGCGTTGGATACGTCAGCTATCAACAAAAAGCTGGCCGCCCAAGAGACTGGTTTGCTTTCCTCCCTGGTCATCATCATTGTCTCTCTGCCAACGGAATGTTAAACAAAGGAGTCAGAATCCTGGGTGGGGGCTGACAATGCCCTAGGTTTTCTGTAGCCACTAAGTAGATCCAGCTACCCAGCCATCGGTGGTTCAGCTTAGGAGATGGGGCTTTTTGCCCCAGTGAGTACTCCTTTTTCTCAAAATGACCCCAAGCTCCATCTCCTTTGAAAGGTAAAAGATACTCTTCAAGTATTTCGAGGCTGCCCCCTTACCAGGGCTCTGGCAGTGCCAGCTTGGAGAGGAGCCCGGCCACGCCAATTGCTTCATAGCATTGCTGCAGCCATTCCGTCCAAACGGCCCTCCTGTCAGGCCCTTCCATGAGCTGCCAACCCTTGGGAAAAAAATGTCCTGATTTCAGTCTTGTGGCCTCTCAGCTTCTTTTTTGACGAAAGTGCTAAAAATACAAAAGAGTCAATGTATGGAAAAGGCAGACAGAAAGGAGGAGAAGAAAAGAGGGGTAGATAATCCGCCACCGTGGCTATCCGAGCACTCGGTGTCCACTCTGTGCTGCCAAGTGATGATGTGGGACAGGCAGACATTACATACAGACTCGGCCGAGCAGGCCAGATAACAGGCACCCACGATGGCAATGTGTGTGTGCGTGCTCAGTCGCTCAGTTGTGTCCGACTCTGCGACCCCATGGACTGTGGCCTGCCAGACTCCTCTGTTGGTGGAATTTTCCAGGCAAGGATACTGGAGTGGGTTGCCATTTCCTTCTCCACCGTGATGGCCATAAGACATTTTTAATCAGGGGAAAGCTCCAGGATGCAGCCGGTTAAGCATGGGGTCAGCTGGGGTGCAGGGGCGGCGGGGCGGCTGCCGTATCATCAATAGAACCAGCCGCCCCAAAGGCAGGCGGTCTGGGCATTCCTGCTTTTCTGGAACCAACCTCAAATCAATGAGGCTTGTCTGACAAGGGTTGGGGCAGGGGAGGCAAAGGCTGGGCCTTAAACAGAGAAGGCTTTCATTTTACATTTCCCTGGCCACATATGGATTTGCTTTCTGACTTGGTTTTCCTAGCCAGATTAACCCTTGTTCACACATGATGTAAACCTTGGGAATCTCAAATCATGTCTTCCCCTGGAGGGGAACAGAACCATGTAAGTTATTACAACTATTAAAAATGTGCCATAAAGGGTTATGTATGGTGGTTAGGAACTTAAGGGGGGGCAGGAGAGAGGACCCAGTCTAGGAAAATCAAGAACCTCCCAGAGGAAGCGATAGGAGGAAATGGATGGTGGTTTCTAGAACTTTCTAGCTCATCGAGGAGCCTGAACAGACCCCTGGGACACACTTCAGGGACAGCTTGTGGGGGAGATGCAGAAGCGACAGGCCCCTTCACCCCATAAAGGGTCTGGACCCACCAGGCTTTCTGCCTGCCTTTCACGTACTTTAGAGCAGGGGTCCCCAACCTCCAGGCCTCAGACCGGTACCTCCTGTCAGATGAGCAGCATTAGACAAGAAACAAAGTACACAATAAGTGTAATGCACTTAAATCATCCCCTAACCAAGCCCCCCACACCCCTGGTCTGTGGAAAAACTGTCTTCCACAAAATTGGTCCCCAGTGCCAGGAAGGTTGGGGACTGCAGCTCTGGAGCATCTGTGAATTCAATTCTCCTTCCTGGCCACCCCGAGTTAAACTAAATTTTACCTGTTAAACATGATGTATTGAGAGAGAAAGGACAGTTCCTGAGCATATATCCACAGAAAACTCTAATGCAGAAAGATACATGGACCCCAATGTTTACAGAGCACTGGTTACAACAGCCAGGACATGGAAGCAACCTAAGTGTCCACTGACAGATGAATGGATAAGGAAGATGTGGCACATTTATATGATGGAATATTACTCAGCCATAAAAAAGAAGGAAATAATGCCATTTGCAGCAATGTGAATAGACCTAGAGATGATCATACTAAGTGAAGCAAATCAGAAAGACATGATATCACTTATATAGGCAATCTAAAAATGATGCAAATGAACTTATTTATAAAACAGAAACAGACTCACACATATAGAAAACAAACTGACCATTACCAAAGGGGAAAGGGGAGGGGGATAAATTAGGAGTTTTGTTCCAGCAGATAAAAACTATTGTTTATAAAACAGATAACAACAAGGTACTTCTGTATAGCACAGGAAACTATATTCAGCTTTCTAAAAAAGAGGACAATAAAGGACAACATGGTATATTTTGCCCCAAACCCAAATTTTCCTAGAGCTGAACCCATACAAACTATCTGAATGGACAAAACCCAAATGAAACACCATTTCTCATAGAGAGTGAAAAGTACTCTTTAGGGGCATCTGTAGAACTATCTTTAGGACGCCAGACACTCCTAACATCCTAAACTAAAGCCATCAGATGAACTCTCCCAACCACAGCCGGTCCAAGGAATCAATTTCAACACACATATGTAATAGGAAAAATAATTGAGTCTTACCCCAGAATGCAAACTACTCAGCCACTTCTACAATCAGCTCGTCACCCACCCAATGCTTCCCTTTACTGTCACTTTAAATAGGATTGCTCTTTATAATCAGAAAGAAAAAAGTTTTCCATGCACAGAATTCTAAGCACTAGATCAGTAGGGCTCATCTCAATTTGTTTAGTCTGTACATTTTTAGCCTCATTACACAATTTAGGAAAAGAGGGTCTAAACTCAAGAGATTTCTTCACATTTGTGCTTGTCCAGACAGGAAGAGAAATTCTCAAAGAGCAAATGTGGGGGAGAAACAGTAGATTTGAATACACACATCCCCCTGGAGAACATCTCTGCCCCGAGATATGACCTCTAACGTAGACAAGGATGTTGCTTTAGCCTGGGGGGACTTTCTGTGGTTTTAGAAGGCACTTTATCCAAAGTTGTCTCCATGGTTGATACACACGTCATCGTAGAGAGTATGGGTGGGACAGCACAGGATGGAAATTTGGAAAAGGGAGCGGCTGCCAGCACTTGGTTCTGCACACTCTCTGCTGCTACCAAGGCGGAGGAGGGGATAAAAGACCCTGCCAGGGTCTGGGCTCCACATGCCCTGCCTTTCCTCTCCTATTTGGGGAAACAAGGTTCTCATGGCCAAGATCTGAAGCCACAGCCAGGCTGGGCTCCTCCATCTGGCACCGTCACCCGCTCCCCGCTTTGGCCCCAGGGTGGGGTAAGGGGAGGACCACCCCTGACCTCAGGCCTGGCAGAGGGTCTCAGGATCCCTGAGAGCCCCTGAGGGGCGTTGGGCCGCCAGTGAAATTTAAAGGAAGAGGAAGGGTGTGGTTTCCCTTCTGTCTGGCTGTTAAGAATGTTACCACTTTGGGCACAGAAGTCTGTGAGGCAGGCCTGTGCCGGGGCAGATGGGACCAAAATGAAGGGACAACAAAAGTCAGGCAGCCCGTAAAACCTCACCCTGGAGGAGTGGTGGTCTGCAAGGGGAGTACAGGATAAGAATACATTAAGCCAAGGAGCTGAGAGCCTTCAAGTCCGAGTTGGAATAGCCGAGGGCCCAGTCCTGAGGCCCGGTTGTTCCCAACTTGTCTTCATGTTAAAATCCCCTGGGGAACCTTCCGAAATGTCTACAGCCTGTGGCCCATCCCCCAAGATTGGAGCTAAGTTGCTCTGGGATTCAGCCTAGGCTTCGGAAGTTTGAAAAGATCTCTAGGTGATTCTAGGGGCTTCCTTGGTGGCTCAGATGGAAAGAATCCATGGTGCAGGAGACACGGGTTTGATCCCTGGGCTGGGAAGATCCCCTGGAAGAGGAAATGGCAACCCACTCCAATATTCTTGCCTGGAAAATCCCATGGACAGAGGAGCCTGGTGGGCTACAGTCCATGGGGTCACAAAGAATCAGACACAACTGAGCTACTAACACTTTCACTTCATTACTAGGTGATTGTAATATGCACTCAGGTTTGGGAACCACTGATGTGGCCCCTGGCTACTCAAAGTGTAGCCCCCAGACCAGCAGCACTGGCCTCCTCTGGGAGGTTGGGAGTGCCATGGAATATCAGGCTCACTCCAGATCTGCTAGACAAGAATCTGCACACTGGCCAGATCTCAGGGGATCTTTGTGCTAATCAGAGAGTCGGGTAACTTGAGAAGCGCTGGTCCACGAGACAAAGCCAAATCGTCTTACTCAAGTACAATCTTGTGGCACATGCCTTTCCGTCTTCCTGGCATTGACTGCATTTGTAATTGTAGCAGTGTATTCAGGTGAGTTATTACAGAAGTCAGTGTTGTCGTTCAGTCACTAAGTCGTGCCCAACTTTTTGGGACCCCCATGGGCTGCAGCACACCAGGCTTCCCTGTCCTTCACTTTCACCCAGAGTTTGCTCAAACTCATGTCCATTGAGTCAGTGATGCATCCAACCATCTCACCCTCTTTTGTCCCCTTGTCCTCCTGCCCTCAATCTCTCCCAGCATCAGGGTCTTTTCCAATGAGTCGGCTCTTCACAGCAGGTGGCCAAAGTATTGGAGCTTCAGCTCATGTGTGTGAGTTATTACGGAAGTCAGTGTAAGGGCCCCAGAATAATACCTAGAGATAGTTTCTTGACACTGCCTAGAGTGTATGGGTTAAATTGAAATGTAAACTTGGGTCACAGCAGAAGCACCAGCTCCCTGGCCTGGCCCTATCCATTTGTGACCTGTAGTCATTTCCGGCTTCCAGGACAGGGCAGATAAACTGGGGGAAGCCAGTGCCCAGAGCTTTACTCACACAGGCACTGCCCATGGTTCTGATCCAGTTTCTCCTCTGGCTGCCACCTCTCCCACTGAAGCCTGTCTAATGCCCTGAGCATCTACACTTTATTTCGCAGAACAAGGTTGGCTGGTAGAAATCCTGGGACCAGGGTGATCATGACCTTGTCCTACCGCCCCCTGCCCCTAACCCTTCCAGGATATCCCACCCCTACAGAAATGCTGTCCACCTCTTTGGACCCACATAGTCCAAGGCCCTGAGTCAAGGCAAGACTCGCGGGAGGCTGTCTGGAGTCTGGAGACACCTGGTGTGGTTGGAAGCCGCAGGATCTGAATCCAAAGACATGAGTATGGATCATGCTCTGAGTGGTGTATCCTAACAGTTCTGGGAGCTTGTTTTGCTCATGAGCCAAATGCTAAATCTTGACATCCTAGGCTGGTTGTGAAAACCAAGTGAGAGAAGGGATGTGAATACACTTTGTAACCTGTAAAGTGCTGTGCCTGTGCCATAGAACATGAGATGAGAGCATAGTCAAGAAGTAAGACCTGCCTGGCTGGCTTCATGTCCAAGCTCTACCACTTACTGACTGTTGGATTTTGAAGGGGAGGCGAAACCTCTCTTAGCTTGTTTCCTCACCTGAAAACAAGGTTACTAAAAGTGTCTCCTGTGGGTTCATCAAGAAGCTTAAATTAAATATTATGCAAATACTTGGCATATGCCCCCACATAAGGTATACTCAATAAATGCTAGCTATAATCATACTCATTAGGAAATATAAAACAGTTTTTTTTTAAGGTATATATCTTTTTTTTTTTTTTTGGCCATACCACATGGCATGTGAGATCTTAGTTCCCCGACCAGGGATCAAACCCACATCCCCTGCATTGGAAGCACAGAGTCTTAACCACTGGACCACAAGGGGAGTCCCGGAAAAATAAAACACTTTAGCTTAAAGTTGTAATACAAATAAGGATCGACTAAGGACACCCTTCCCCAGAGGGGCATTCTGAATGGGCAAGGTGCTTCTCCTCTCAGACTCACGGCCCTACCATCACCTGATGACTGGGAATATGACTCCCCCACAGGGCTGTCAGCATTATTGAGGAAGACAGTGGTTTCATAGGGAAATCGCTCTGTGGACTGTTGAGCTACTTTTACTTGGGGGTTGTTGAGGGTAGTGGAGTAACTTCCTGATCATGTTTCTGTTTATGATCTCAGTTCTCTGGACCTTCTCATAACTTCACCTTTTCCCCACTCATCTCCATCCTCTCTCCTGGGTCCTGGACCCCTGGGGGAAAGGGATGTTTTTAAGTCACAAAGCACGTTGACCTTTAATGTTTTATAACAACACAGGTATGCTTATAGAGCTTACCTGTAAAAGACAAGTCAGAGGAGTTGCTTTGGAATAGAATTTAGTATCAATTCAGAACATCCCTGCTCAAAGAGCAAGCCCACAGATAGTCAGGAGGGCATGTGATGGTGTTAAGACATAGTTTTCAAAAAGGTAAGGTCAGCATTCTTGTGCAACTATAAAATGAAACTTAGCAAAGATTATACTCAACTCATAATATAGTGAAGGAACCAATAAGATATTTAGAGCAGTCCAAAAAGCATTTGAGGAGCTCGGGGTTCATGAGCAATTTAATATCAGGGCAAGATTGATAGGTATAGAACTAGTTGATATCCTACATGACAATGAACCATAACCTTTGGGGTTGTCTTTTTCAAAATGACAAAAACTATCTGCATGGGTGTCACTACTGGACAAAAATCCACAAGTTAACATGGAACTTGGCCAAGCGTAAGAAGAGCACAGAGGGAACTTCTCCAGACCCTCGCAGGGACGGGATGGAGTGGGGAACACCATCACGCTGCCACATGGGACACTGAAGGCTGTACCACCCCCGTTTCTGCCTTATATCCAAGTTTTGGATTTCTTTTTTTTTTTTTCAACAATTTCGGTAAATACTTATTTCACTTCACTTACATGATGCTTATAGTGGCCCTGTTGGGGCAAAAAGGTCAGGGAAAACCCGTTTCCAGAGGAGAAAACTGAGTTGTTTCACAAGGAGAGAGAGAAGCTGGGCTAGGAGGAGAATCCTGCTTCCTACTTCTGAGCCTGGCGCTCGTCCCAAAACTCCATCTCCCACTTGGCCTTCTCAGTGCACTCTCGTCTCAGCCCCTCATTGCTCTCAGTGGCATTTGTCTCTTTTCAGACTTCCCTTGGGCTTCACTAAAGGTAAAGGAGGGAGGGAGGGAGGCACCCGCGGCCCCCACCCTTTATATCCCAGAGGGCTCCTGGTCTCATCCCAGTCCTTTTAAGTCCCTGACATGATTCAGTGGCACAGCATCAGGTGAACCACATCCTGCTATCCTGAGCCAAAGAAAATTGTCCAGACACTTTATCCCCTGCTCCGGAAAAAGGACAGAAAGGAGGCCGCATTCCAAGAACCCATTTTTTTAAGTGGTGGCTCCTTTCAAGCTCTTCTCTTCTCAGCTACTGTGAGCCACTTTGCCATCTTTCATCTGCAACTGCATCCACATCAGAGAAACCTACTGTTTACAAACCAGAATGTCTCATTTGAAACACTTGTTCTGGTTGATGTTTGTCCCCCACGTCAACAAACAGAAGAATCATTTTCTGTGTTGGGGGTGAGTTGGATCTGTCTGGCCCCTGGCTGGCTGGCATGCCTGCCCTGGACAAATGACTGCTCGTTGTGTGGAACAGGCAGCCAGGAAACTGGCAGTGAGTGTGGTCCAATGGCCCAAATTGGTTTCTTCCTTGCGAGGCCATTTATTTTTCTCACCCACGAATTTCTGTTGCCATAGAAACCATCTCACTAGCAGGATGGAGACGCAGGCCAACCCTGCTTTCTGCACCATGAGAGAGGCAACGTTTATAATCATGAAACAAAGGAGGGAGTAAGAAAGTGTATGGGGTGGGGGCTTCCCTGGCGATCCAATGGTTAAGACTCCACACTTCCAATACCAGGGGTATGGGTTCGATCCCTGGTTGGGGAACCGAGATGCCACATGCTACACAGCGAGGCCAAAAAAAAAAAAAAAGCAACAATACTCCAATAAAAATTAATTTTAGAAAAAGAAACTATATGAGGCGTGCAGTTTAAAAAGTAGTTCCTCTAAAGTTCCCGAGAACTCTGAAGCAGGTAAAAAAAAATTTTTTGAGAATGTCTGATTCAGAGTACGTTTATACAAGGTGTACCGACAACAGCAAACATTCAGAGTATAATAAGTGCATGCTAAGCCCTTGAGTGCATAGCCCATTTAACCCTCTCAGTGACTCCACGCACCTGGGGGGTTCTTACTGTCCCCGTGACACAGACAAAGAAGCAGACTCCGCAATGCAGTCACTGGCCCAAGTCCAGCAAAAGAAAGGGACAGAACTGGGATCAAAACCAGCCCTCTGACCCCAAAGCCTGGACCTCCTGACTTGAAACAGCTGCCTTCTCTTCATCTCTCTTCATGTCTCTGTTGTAGCCTTGCTCTTCAAAGGCGCTGGACACCACTGTCCATCCAGTGTCTGCCATTTTGGTTTGATCGTTTCATCCTTTTTGCCTCCAGCCATAAGCCCCTCTCTAACATCCCACACAATGAGGGTTCCACAGAACAGGATACGGGCCACTCCGATCCAGGCCAGTTTTCTCATCTCACAGAGGACTAATGTGGGCTGGGCAGGGAATAAGTCGCCTCTAGCTGCACAGCTAATAAATGTCAGAGTTGGCACCAGAGGGCCAGCCCCTTGCCCTGTAGGCCAGAACCTGGCTGCACTGAGCTGCCTTACACCACTGTTTCTAAACCAGACCCTGAGCCAGCAGTTAGCTCTCCTGGCCAAGCATTAGGACTAATCCCCCTGTAGGATGGCTGTTAAATCAGCCAGAATAAAGCAGTGCTCAAGCGGGCAGGGTAATTCACCAGAGAGGAAACACTCCCACAGAGCTCTCCTGTTTCAGGCTTTGTTGCCTCAGGGGTCGATCTGAAACCATCCAGTGATGAAGCCTGATTCATAAATTGTTTACCTCTGCCCAAAACTTCGAATGACTTAAATATTAAGTGTAAGGGGACCATTGTATTTCAACTAGTAGAATCCAATGGGTCAGAAATGAGAGGCAAGGTTTTCTATGCCAACAGCTTTAGGGAGCAAAGTTCCACCCATGAATCAAAGTTCCCTGGCTCAGACAATGAGATGGCCATGAGCATCGTCTTGGTTTTCCATTTTAACATGAATCGAACACCAAATAGGCACAGACATGAGCATGCAACCCTCCAAATACATGCCACATGACTCTTCCTCCCCGAGTTGTGAAGGTGTGTTAGAACAGCATAGCGTGTGAAGACGTGGTATGTCAAGTCACCAAGCAGGTGGCGTGGAGCTGGGTATCATCATGAGACGAACTGGTGGGGGAGCAGAGAAATAATGTGAAGAGTAACCGTTTCCTTCCGTGTCCATCTTGGAACTCCAACACTAGCAATGATGGTAGCCTCACAGCTTGTCTTTCTCCCACTTAGAAGCAGAAGGGTAAAGGCATCATGCCCTCAAGAGCATGGCCAGACTGTGACACCCTAGCATCCAGCCCTTTTGTACCCTTCTGCCCTTTCACACCGCCTCCTCCTGCTAGGATTTCTCTTCTCCTTTCTCCTGCCTGCATACATTGCACAGCCCCAATTCTGAGCCACCTCCTCCAAGAAGCCTCCCTGATTTCCCACTCAGGTTACCCTTCCTCTGTGCTCCTGAAGTCTATGTGCAAAATAATAGCAGCTACCATCTGTAGTGCCTAAGGTGTTTGGGGACATCACATGCATTATCTCTGTACCCATTTGACAGGTAAGGAAACTGAGGCTTAGTTTGTCCAAGGTCACGCAGCTGCTAAATCATGAAGCTGAGTTTGAAATCCAGGTCTCTCAGGCTCCAAAGTCCATGTGTTTCTACCACAAAATAGACAGCTGCCCTTGCCTCAGACTTAGCCCTTCCATGAAGTGTGTGTTTCTTCACCTCCCACTAGACTGTGTGTTCCTCCAGGGCACCACAAGTCACAGTATATCCCTGTGCCTGGCACATAGCAGATGCTAAATAAATGCTTCAGTGAGTCCACAGTTTGTGGGATGAGCAGCTTATCCCTTTATCTCACTGGTTGATGGAGCTATGCTTCTATAAAATCCTAGTACACATGGTACCCACCCCCAAGGCAGTCCCCATCCCCAGCACAGAATCAAGTCAGTTTCTCAGCTGGCAGATCCATTTGCTAACCCACTGCTTCTCCAAGTTTCACCTCCTGTGAACCTCCTGGAAATTTCCTTCCAATACAGATTCTGATTCAAAAGGGCTAAGACCCTCAGAGGTGGGGCATTTCCTGCAAGCTTCTGGTGATGCAAGATCCCATTTTGGAGTCTAAATGCATCAGCCAATAGCAGTCAATGCACTTTGGTTACCTTTGGCTGATAATGAACAATAAAACCTGTCTCCCACTTTGTTCTCTTTCCAAAGGATAACCAGATTTCAAATGCTTCTGACTGTCCATGATTTAGCAAAATATTTAAGTTATGCTTGGAGCTATAAACATTTGGCAGCTTGAACATTTGTTTGTGCCTGTAGCTTTGGTTTAATCACACCCTATCAATAAATCACAAATAAATGAGAGAGAAGAAACACTCACTGGAAGATTCCATTCCAGTGACAAGTGGATCAGGGGAGTGGGTGAGGGTGGGAGAAAGAAGCCGATGAACCCCCAGTGCATTTTTATGGGAAGGGCTCCACCCTTCCACACCTGCCTACCCTGTGGCCACTTTCCCGGCTGGTCTCCTCTGTTCCTGGTAAACAGTAAAGCCATGGCTTATTCATCACGAGCCCTTTGAACCCCACACAATTGCTTTACCAGCATGCCAAGTCTTTAGAGGTCAAGCATCTCCGGTCCAAGACGTTTGGAAGGAAAACACCCTCTTTTCTGTCTCCTTTTCCAGATGTCTCTGGGCCAGCAGCAGTCAGCAAGAGGTGTGCCTTGTCTGAGATGCAAGGGGACGTGTTCGGGCTTCGAGCCACATTCATGGAGGTAACGGAGTTTGTCAGGAAAGGCTCTGCCTGCCTTCATTTCTTGGCTGTCCTTTCTGGGAACCCTGGGACTGCTTAGGGTGCATGGGTTGTTGGCTGACTGGCTTGGGAGTGAACGCATTCTTGCTTGGCCTAATTCAGAAATGACAGAAAAGCCCTTGAGGAGCCAAGACGAAGAAGGAGTTCAGGCTTTATAAACCATTTCCAGGTGGCGGCGAGGATGCTTGGGGAAGCGGTGGGCAGTCGTTAGCTGCTGCCTGGGCCATGCTGGGTAGACCCGTCTGTCCTGGGGTCTGGTGTGTGGGCTTCATCCTCCCCTCCTGCACCATCAGCCCCCTGGGATTCTGATCTCAGAGTGCCCCAGGGACCAAAATAAAAGTCGCTGTGTCTGCAGCACTTGAAAGCCAGGGCCTGGTTTCACGTCCATGCGGGAGGGCGGTGAGATCTGGCTTGGGCTTGGATTCGCAGACTGTTCTTTTGTTTTGTTTCTTTTTTTTTTTTTTTTTTTTTTTTTCACAACAAGAGGTATTGCTGCCATTCTACACAAGCCTCAGGCACTGTTCACATCAGCATCTGTGTAGCTGGCACCCCCTGGAGGTGTGCAGGGCACAGTCTGAGGGGGCCATGCCCCTAGCCCTGGGGGAGAGAGGCTAAGCTCTGTAGGGCATGACAGCTTAAAAGGAGGTTTTGTCTCCACTGCCAGAGGGTGGCCTTGGGCACTCAGAGAGGGAACCCATCTCAGGAGGCGTTTGTCTCAGAGAAGTTGATTTCCACCGTGAGATGGCAGTAACAAAAATATACACTGAGCTGAGCTAAATCTCTTCTACTTGAATATTGAAGTAACCCTGAGCAGGAGGTGTTAGTATGTCCATTTTACAGATCAGGAAACTGAGGGTGGGTAATGAGAGCCTGGCAACTATGGAGCAGACCTCAAACTCAGGTCTGTGAGTAAAGCCCCATGCCATGCTGCCAGCCATTCTACACAGAGTCCTGATGTCCAAGATTGTTCCTGACTCTACTCCCAGACACTCCCCACTTCAGAGGAGCTCGTATTGGCTTCCGGATGCCAGGGACCGTCAAGGTCATCCAATCCCAACTCCCGTCCCCTGCACCAATTACCCCCCACAGCTAGGACGTCCTCTCCCCACACATCTGTTTTGGCCATGTGAGCTCTTTCTGGCCTTGAAGAGGGTCTGCCTACCCATCGTCTCACCGCGCCAGACCTGACGCTGCCATCAGGGTGTCAGAGGATGAGGCTGGCTTTTCATCAGTTCTCCCTGAAGACAAGAGATGGTGCCTCCCTTTCAGAGTTCTTGGGCCCAGAGGATCATGTTCCCTAAATGTACACATGGAGTTAGGGCCCCAATGCTCCCTCCTCTCAAGGTGCACAGGCCCACGCTGCCTGTTGTCAGGCCTCTGAGAATGGGTGTTTGGTGTATTCTCTCTGGTTTCCTAGTTGTTTATAGCAGGAGGGCAGTTCTGGACACTTCCTCTTGGCTGCGAGCGGAAGCCTCTCAGGATCATTTCCATCCTGACATTTTCTCATCATCCTACCAGTTCCCAGAACATCAAGTGAACTTTAATTGAGAAATACAGACTTCAGCCTGTAGGTCCTGCCTGTCCAGGACACAAGCCACATGGCCTCCCATGACAACTATTTGACTTGGCCCTGGAGACAATCTGTCATGAATGAATGTCATTGTGTTCCAGTAAATCTTTATTGAGGGCCACTGAAATTCAACTTTCTCACCATGTTCCTATGTCCCCAAGTAATCACCTTCTTCCGAATCTTTTTCAACCATGTAGAAACTGTTCATAGGCCATATGGAAGGAGGTGATGGACTGAATTTGCCCAGTGGGCTATACTTTGCCAACCCCTGATGTAGACAAAGCCTGATTTTACAGATAAGAAGCTTGACAGGAGCCTGTGGTAGGCTTGTGTTCAGGCTGAGATTATATCCCAATGTCATGCCTCTTCCACAATTTCAAGTTGCCTGTGACAGCCTGAAGAAATGGCCATTGTGGCATTGTTGAGGATCTCTCTAGATGCATGGATGTCCTCTTCAATCTGGATGCCTGGAAAGAGCAGGAATGGGACCAAGGAGGTGTCTTTCTCATCTATAAGGTCCCAGAAATGAGTCTGGCAACAAAAACAGCACAAATAAAGGAGAAATAATGTTGACACAATCAAAGGACATCTCATATTTCTCAGCATTTTCCGTTTCAAAGTATTCTACATCCCAACACCTCTCATAGCATCCTGAGCATCTACGTGAACCAAAACTGCCAAAGGGCAGCTTCCTCCCCCAGATCCAAGTACGGAAGGTTTGCGGATGTCAGAGGACCCCATGGGACTCTGGGCTTCCCTTCCCTTCCTTCCTCTTCCTCCTCTCTCCACTTCCGGCTCTGCTGCCGCCTCACCCCCATAAACCAAAAGTGCCCTCACCAGCCTCCTTAAAGAAGGAGTCTCCGCCACGCCTGGCTCACAGAGAACACCGTTGGTCATGCATGTGCACGTGTGCTCAGTCGCTCGTCATGCTCGAGTCTTCATGGCCCCGTGGACTGTAGCCCGCCAGGCTCCTCTGCCCATGGGAGTTCCCAGGCAGGAACACTGGCGTGGGTTGCCACTTCCTTCTCCAGGGGATTTTCCTGACTCAGGCATCTAACCCACGTCTCCTGCATCACTTGCATTGGCAGGTGGATTCTTTACCACTGAGCCACCTGGGAAGCCCATTGGTCATGAATAAAATGCTCCAGTTACATAAAACAAGCAACCCCTTCTCATGAGAATGAAAAGAAAAGCCTTCTTGCATTTGCTACCTACCATCTTTAGGGTGCTAATTTATCTGTAGAGATAATTTCCCTGAAGTTATCATTGAGCGTGCAGATTTTAACATGTCCCAAATGACATGCAAAATCCCGGGCTGGATGAAGCACAAGCTGGAATCAAGATTCCCAGGAGAAATATCAATAACCTCAGATATGCAAATAAAACCACTTTAAAGTGAAGAGGAACTAAAGAGCCTCTTGATAAAAGTGAAAGAGGACAGTGAAAAAGCTGGCTTAAAACTCAACATTCAAAAAACTAAGATCATGGCATCTGGTCCCATCACTTCATGGCAAATAGATGGGGAAACAATGGAAAGAGTGACAGACTTTATTTACTTGGGCTCCAAAATCACTGCAGATGGTGATTGCAGCCATGAAATTAAAAGACACTGGCTCCTTGGAAGAAAAGCTATGACAAACCTAGACAGCATATTAAAAAGCAGAGATGTTACTTTGCTAACAAAGGTCTGTATAGTCAAAGCTATGGTTTTTTTCTGTAGTCATGTATGGATGTGAGAATTGGACCATAAAGAAAGCTGAGCGCCAAAGATGTGTTGCTTTTGAACTGTGGTGTTGTAGAAAACCCTTGAGAATCCCTTGGACTGCAAGGAAATCAAACCAGTCAATCCTAAAGGAAAACAGTCCTGAATATTCATTGGAAGGACTGATGCTGAAGGTGAAGCTCCAGTACTTTGGCCACCTGATGTGAAGAGTCGACTCACTGGAAAACACCCTGATGCTGGAAAGACTGCAGGCAGGAGGAGAAGGGGATGACAGAGGATGAGATGGTTGGATGGCACTACTGACTCGATGGACACGAGTCTGAGCAAGGTCCAGGAGTTGGTGATGGACAGGGAGGCCTGGCATGCTGCAGTCCATGGAGTCGCAAAGAGCTGGACACGACTGAGTGACTGAACTGGACTGACTGAAATGGCAGCCCACTGAATGCAAACTGGAAGCTTCTCCCCAAATAACGCTTAAAAGGCTTCCTTCTCTTCTCCTGAACACCACACTGCACACCGTGCGTTAAAAACAAGAAGCAAGCCTTGCACTGAAGAAATGTGTTTAACTTTCTATAACCCACTGTCCTCCAAACTCATCACCGATGAGCACTTTTCCATGTGCCACATCCTGACTTCTTGGGGGAACTGGTCCAGGCAGCAGAACCACCCCAGAGTATATGCAACTCTCATGGCCCAACCTGATTCTACCATACGTTACAGTTTCCACCTGATCTTCTCTCTCTCTCCCATCCCCACTGCAGTCTCCTTGAAGGCTGCGATGGGGCCTCCTTCTCTTCATATCAGGCTAGGGGTTCTCTACCTCAGCACTACCAACAGTAGGGGCTGGATGGTTGTCTGCTGTGGAGGGAGCTGTCCTGTGTATTGTAAGATGTTTAGCAGTAACCCTGGCCCCTACCCAGACACCAGAGCCCCCCATTGGGACGATCAAAAATGTCTCCATGGTTTAGTCGCTGAGTCATGTCTGACTCTTCCGACCCCATGGACTGTAGCCTGCCAGGCTCCTCTGTCCACAGGATTCTCCAGGCAAGAACACTGGAGTGGGTTGCCATTTCCTTCTCCAGAATGTCTCCATGCTCAGCCATAAAAAAATAATGCCATCTGCAGCAACATGGACGGACCTAAAGATTGTTGTACTGAATGAAGTAAACCAGACAGAGAAAGGCAAATATCATATGATGTTGCTTATATGTGGAACCTAAAGAAAAAGGTACAAATGAACTTATTTACAAAACAGAAATAGGGTCACGGATGTAGAAAACAAACTATGATTACCTGGGGATAAGGTTGGGGGAGGGATAAATTGGGATACTAGGACTGATATATATACACTATGATATATAAAATAAATAACTAATAAGAACCTGCTGTATAGCACAGGGAACTCTACTCAGTACTCTGTAATGGCCTATATGAGAAAAGAATCTAAAAGAATCTTTAAAAAAAAAAAAAAAAAAGAGTGGCTATATGCCCATCCATATGTATAACTGATTCACTTTGCCATACAGCAGAAACACAACAGTGTAAATTAACTATACTCCAATAATTAAAAAAAAAAAGTGTCTCCAGATAGTGCCATATGCCCCCTGGGGACAGTTCTGACCGTGGTTGCGAACCACTGATGTAGAGCATCAAGGTAAGCTTCCCAGAGCCCCACAATCAAAATTTGTGCTAACTGATTAAATGCATCAATCTCCTGCATTTCGAAGAGAAAGGGAGGCTTCCTCTGAGCAAGCCTGGCTGTGAAGCGCGCAGGCAACTGCCCTGACATCTCCCCGCTGAGCCCCGCCCCGCCCCACCGAGGTCGTGATGCAGTTCGCTTGACCTAACAAGCTCTATCTACATCGCGTGTGTTCCAGCATCTGAGATGCAGCCTGCCTAAGGGGACCCGGCCAGGAAGGGAGGGGAGCGCTTTTCCTCTCACTCTGGGAATTCTGGATAGCTAAACCTTAACAGCATGACACAAAGCTGCCAACTGCTTTTGTTTTTAATTGTCAGAGGGAAGCATCAGGCTTTCAAGTCAGCCTATGAAGCCTCCCCAGGACGCTTTTCTTCTTCCAGCCCCAAGACGAAGCCTTGCCAATGGATGTCAATCTCTCCAGCCGGAGGGGTTTAAGCTCATCCTCTTTCCCCCCAAGTCCTGTCCACCAGTTTCTTGAAGAAAACTTCCAGCTGTATTTTAACTTCAGGATGAGTGCTAAAGTGTTTACAAATTGCTGAAGCTCTGAGACTCATGAATCTTGGGAGACAATTTCAATAATTCTTTACAGCAAGAATCAGCAGACTTTTTAAAATAAAGGGCCAGATAGCAGATATTTTAGGCTCTGCAGGCCTCTGATCTCTTTTGTAATTACTCACTTGCTGCTGCCACCCAAACGCAGCCACAGACCACAGTAAATGAATAGGCATGGCTGTGTTCCAATAAAACTTTATTTACAGAAGCAAGTTGTGGGCCAGGTTCAGCCCACAGGCTGTGAAGATTCCTGACCTAGAACATCTCCAATGATGAACCAGCCTTTGCCACCCCAATGCAGTGGAAAATTTCTCAAGAGAAAAATTGTGCTGTTCTTTTTACCAACAAAAGTCATACCAAATTCCCCAGAGACAGATTGATAGGAAGACATTGAGGTGCTGATTCCAAAGGCCTTTTGGTCTCCAGTTACCATTTGTCTGCTGCTAACCTTTTCAAGTTACTAAAGTTAAACTTTGCGCTTGCTTTCCAAAGCGTAGATGCTGCCAGCGGGAGACTCTGCCTCTCTTTTCTGGAGGTTGATCTCACTTGTCCCCATCCCACCCCTCAGGAAAATATGCAAGTCATGCAAATGCAGCCAAGAGGACCACTGCTTGAGCTCTGACCTGGAAGATGATCGGAAAATTGGCCGCTTGCTGATGGACTCCAAGTATTCCACGCTCACAGCCCGGGTGAAAGGCGGGGACGGCATCCGGATTTACAAGAGGAACCGGATGATCATGACCAACCCCATTGCCACAGGGAAAGATCCCACCTTTGACACCATCACCTATGAGTGGGCTCCCCCTGGAGTCACCCAGAAACTGGTAAGACAGCTTCCTGCAACCAAGTGGTTATTTCCTTTCTCTTGTAAATAGGAGTCATGCCATGGGTTCCTGAATGTCAAAGACAAGGGAACACAGGTGCAAGGTTATAAGAATGGTAGGAATAGCTATGGTTTCATAGCTGCTCCTACCTCTGGGTTCTTGAAGTGAAAACTATCTGGGCCTCATTTTTCCTCATCCATGAAATGGGTAGAGGTGTTCATGGGAATTCCAGCTGCATTACACAGTTGCTTATGGTTCCCTTTGGGCTCTCTGCTTCTGAATAGAGGATGCTTTATCCTTCAGAATTCTCAGAGTGCTTTTCTTCATCCACAAGTTGTTCATTTTCCCTCAGAGTGATCTGGGATGTGCCCTTTGCAAGGCTAGGGGAGAACACAGGAACACTCCTCTCTTCTCCCTAACTCCTGGGCTTAGAAGGGAGTTATGCCAGTTTACTTTACATAACTCTGGGGAAATGGCACCCAGAGAAGGACAAAGCCTAGAGAGAGCAGGTGATTTGCACAAGTCACCCCCCTTCAGCTTCCAACTAAAAGGACCCAAGGAAGGTCCCTGTGAACAGGCCTTACCCCAGGCAGTTAAGTTGGGAAGCTCCAGACAGCAGGGTCAGAATCATCAGACATGAGGACTTAAATGAAGCCCCAGGTAGCATCCCATGCAGGCCCCTTCAAGACCCAGAGCAGTGGGCTAGTGCCCCTCAGATTTCCACAAGTGCAGAAACTATCTGGAGAGCTTGCAGAAACACATCCAGCAGGCTCGGGGCTGGTGTGCCAAGCTCCCAGGTCATGCTGAGGCTGCCAGCTCCTAGACCACATCTGAAGTAGCAAGGACCTGGGTGATTTCTACAGGTTAATGAGATTTTAAAAAGCCCTACAAGGTTAGCAATGCAGACCTGCCATTGAATCCCATCTCTCCTGGGAGAAAAGAAGTGCCTTTCCAGTCCTGTGCGGCCCTGGCCCTGCAGGCTCCTCCCGCAGCTCCTGCCTTGCCCCCTCACTCAGTACCGGGCAGTGCGCTGACCTCCTGCCTTCCTGCCCTGGACCACTCTAGGCTCCTGCCCTCCGCAGGGTTTGCACATGCTGTTTCCTCTACTTGAAACATCCTTTCCTGGCTCTCTGTATAGCTGGGTCCTTCTGTCAATCAAGCCTCAGACGGGCCTCACCATACTACCCCATCTACAGTTGACGTCACTCATCCCACTAAAATTTTTTTCTCTCTCTCTCCATTCTCCATGGTATCCTTAGAAGCTCTTTTTTTTAATTTATTTATTTTTTATTGAGGGATAATTGCTTTACAGAATTTTGCTGTTTCTGTCAAACCTCAACATGAACAGCCATAGGTATATCCTTAGAAGCTCTTATTTCAAGCTGTCCTTGCCTCATGCAAGCCTATGCTTCATTATCACCCAGAGCATACGCACACATGTCCTGTGCATGGTGCATCCTTCGCCTCACACTGCACAGAGCGTGCAGCGGGCTTGATGAGTATTTATGCCCACGTGACCTCCCAGCCAGTGACACACCACAAGTGGTCAGTGAGTGGGCTGGACCTGCTCCGTAAAAACCCTTGTGAGTGGCCCACAAACAGAAGTGCGGGAATGGAGAATAAATATCGGGAAACCTCTGTGGCAACTGACACCCAAGTGCGTGATGGCCAAACAAAGCTCTTGTGTGCACAGCCTCCTGTGGCCTGAGAACCGTCTCACCAGGCACAGTGAGCCCACAGATCGTCCTGCGATCCAAACCACCCAACAGAACCCCCAAACAAACCTTGATTCTTTACCATAGAAGGTTCAAGCCTGGAGTTTAAGGAAGGAGGGGTGCAGAAATCCCTTCTAGATAAAGCAAAGAGAGACAAAGTTTGGTTTTTTTTTTATAAGCTTTGCTTTTTGAGAAGCATACTTTCAAAGAACACTTCAGCATGCATGAGGTGCCTGAGCTTAGCCACCCGGTGAGGTAGGGGTCAGTTTACCTGTGAGGGGACACAGAATGGTTCACTGCCCTTTGCCAGCATGAGGGGATAGGCAGGGGCAGGTCGGGGGCCACAGAGGGAGGCATTGAACAACAGCAGTGTCGGGTTCCGGTGGTTCAAAACACAGGTCTGCCTCCAGCGCCTGGGCCTGGGTGAACCATCACTGGGTCTTCAAGATGTTAGTGGAAACTAAAGCAAGAAGCTCATAAAAGAGCCGGCTGTGGGCGACAGGAACTGGCCGGTGAAAACCTCAAATGCTTCGGCCCCAGCCTAATCAGAGGAAGGCATCGTCGGGCCGTGATTAATGCCGGCTCATAAAACCGCACGGGATAAAGGCCCTTCTGTCTGCCCTGTGTCTGGCCTGCCTGAGCAAGTCGCATTTCTGAGATTGGATGACTCTCCTCCCACTCACCCTTCCGACTTTTCCTTAAATTACCAAGTGATCGGGACAGATTACATTTTGGAAATGGCCTGAATCTTGCTCTTTATCACCCTTCCCAACCAGAATAAAAACCAGAGAAATGCTTGAGCTTTTAAAGACTAAAGTCATGATAAACCTAATTGCTAGTATTTATTGAGTACATACTGTGAGCCAGGCGCTATGCTAAGAGCTATACATGCACGGAAAGTGTTAGTCGCTCAGTTGTGTCTGACTCTTTGCAACCCCATGGACTGTGGTCCGCCAGGGTCCTCTGTCCACGAGATTTCCCAGGCAAGGATACTGAAGTGGGTTGCCATTTCCTACTCCAGGGGATCTTCCCAACCCAGGGATAGAAGAACCCAGGTCTCCAGCATTGGTAGGCGGATTCCTTACCATCTGAGCCATCTGGGGGAGGGGGTGCATTATTGCTCCCATTTTACAGAGGAGCAAACAGAGCCTGTGGAGGAGTCCATGCAGGCCTGGCACTCTCGTGTGCCATCATCTGCCCCTGAACCCAGGGCAGACACCACTGCTCAGCCTCCCACTGATCAGTTTCCCACTGAGCCCTATTGGACCTCAGCATCCTTCTCAACACCGCACTCTAGGCTGCCAGGACTGACCAGGATTTGCATGGAATGTGAAGCCCATTTACTGTCCTTGTCTGACAGCTGGAGAAGATCAGGAAAAGCAAAATCGGGACTGGGCCTTCTGACCTCAGAGTCCGTGTGTCTCCTACTGCCCAACCCTGGGAAAGAGCACCTTTCTCCTCCACTTTTCTCTCTGATCCTTGATTTGTCTCCTGGTAAAGCCTGATTCTGGGAACCTCTTCCCCAAGAATTCTCCACCGGAGGGCAAAGCACCAAATGATTCAGAAAGGTCATCCAGTCTTACACCAAATATTGGTTTAGGACCTAACGCAGTCTTCCCAACTGATCTGAGAAAAGGCCTCTTGCTAAAGGTTTTGGGAACATGACCTTGGTTGGCTTCCTAGGGAGACTGCTGATTCTGACCCAATCTCTCTTTCCATCGCCCCCTTCCCAAGTCCATGCCAATGATGGCAACTGTCTGAGAGCTATGCTGAGGTGGGTTCTGAGACCTTCATTGGGGTTGATTATTAATGTCTGCCATGTGTGAGTGAGTAGGGAGTGGTAGCATAGGCCTCAAGTCAGCCAGGATCACGAAACACACACCAGCAGCAACCAGATGCTGGGGCCTTGTCAGTGCAAAGGCAGAGAGCTGGTACCCAGCTGGGGCTTTAAGCTGCAACAGGAAAAGTAGGTCTCTGTCTCCAGGATGCCAGCCAGGCACCCCTTAGCTCTGCAGGTCACACACACGGTCTCAAACACAGGGTTGATTTATAAAGTCAAGCAGGGAGGGGTGCAGGCCCTAGAAGGTGGGAGCCACACAGAGACCCAGGGCCTGGGCATCCTGGCACCAGGCAATGCTTCCACAGAAGGCAGCAGCCACGGGCCATGGGCATCAGGCCATCCGGTGGGAGGGTTAGGGTCAGGGTTGGGCACAGAGGTGGCAAACAGTAGCAGAGTATAAACAATATTCGTTTCACACTTTCTCAATCTGTGTGGCCTTGACCTTTATCTCCCCATACCTGGGACCCACCCAAGTGTAAGATTTCTACTCATTTTAAAGAAAAGCAAGCCAGCAAACTAATGAAAGGCCAATCGGACAGTTATCCATGGCCATATTTATAGTCAGATGGTCTACCATCTATCCCAGCCTTATCAGTGTGGAAATGTTATTGACCTGAGACCTTGTCGATTCTACTATTAGAAGGGGCCCTTGCATATTTTAAAATTAATAAACCATGAAATGCCTTCTGCCTATAAGGATTTAATTATACTTTGCTAAGAAAAGCGATTTAAAAAAAATTTTTTTTTATAAGAAGCATTGCCATGAGGTAAACGAGGTAAAAATCTTCTGTTTTTAAGGAAACAAAATCCATGTTGCAGAGCCGGCGGATCTAAAATGAAAGTCTACTGAAATTATCCCATTCTCATCAAGCATGTGAAGCTGTGGTTACGGCTTGGGGGAGAGTGGAAGCTTGTTCAGGCCTCCCTTGGGTGTTCCCCCAAAATTCACCCCTTTTCTTCCTTGAGACTAATCCTTGGGTTTTCCGGAAACCTGCAGGAAACCACAGGTCTTGCCAGGGCTCAGATCTCCCATGCCCGGGTGCATGGGAATCACGGTGCTGGGTCTCCCCCTCCCCAGGGCCTGCAGTACATGGAGCTCATCCCCAAGGAGAAGCAGCCGGTGACCGGCACCGAGGGCGCCCTCTACCGCCGGCGCCAGCTCATGCACCAGCTCCCCATCTACGATCAGGACCCCTCTCGCTGCCGCGGACTTTTGGAGAACGAGCTGAAAGTGATGGAAGAGTTTGTGAAGCAGTATAAGAGCGAGGCCCTAGGTGTGGGCGAGGTGGCCCTCCCCGGGCAGGGCGGCTTGCCCAAGGAGGAGGGGAAGCAGCAGGAGAAGCCTGAGGGAGCCGAGACCGCGCCCCCGACCACCAACGGCAGCATCGGTGACCCGTCCAAGGAATACGTAAGTCTCTCCCACCCCTCCGTCCATCCATCCATTCATGCCTCGGGTCTGGATGAAAATGCCCAGGTCAGGGCTGCAGGGTTAGGGCCCCAGCTCCAGGCCCTGTTCCTTCATTCCTGCATCCATCTGTGGTCATGGTCCAGAGGCGGTCACAGACAAGCAGACCCCACCAGCTCAGAGAAAGGGTATCTCTCCTTGCTCGATGGTGAGGGTGGGCTTGGGGGAGGAGGGGAGGCCCCCTCTGGCCTTGCAAGAGTCACTAGGAGTCCCCCAGGCCTTTGGGCTCTTCAGGGGAGGCCTGTGTTGCCTTCAAGAGGTGAGCATGCCCTAAAAGAGGTGAGAGTCTCAGAGCACAGCACAGTCAAAGGACTGAATGAAGTGCCAGGTGGCTGATGGTGTGGTACTGGGGGGCTGGCAAGGTCAGCAGAGGCACATTTCCTGAAGAGTCATGCACTCCATCCATCCATCACTCAAGGATCCATTAGCCTGTACTGTCTGCCGAGATCCAGGAAATTAAACAAGCAGAGGACCCTGTCCCCATACTGGGATGTCATAGACTTAGGACTTTACTCCAAGGGCCATAGAGAACAGTGGTGGGCTTGAGACTGGGGGCCACGTGGGGCTATCTGCTAAGTTTCATGGGACCCCCAACCCCAACCCCCATCAGTCAAGAGGCCCTGTGACTCTACGTGACATTGGAAACATGAGTCCCAGTCCATCAAGCAAATCACCTGCCTTGCTGGCAACAGGCAAGAGTCACCCACGTGAGCCAGGAACCCCAGGGAAATACCCACCCAAATGATGCTGTCACTACATCAAGAAGGGGTCTCTCTTCTCTGTAACTCACACTTGCTATCCGAAACCTGCATCCTGCATTTCCAACGCCCACCCCATGGGCACATTCATTTGGGATTGCCATCTGATGAACTCGAAGACAAAAGAATGAAACTGATTTTCCTTAGCACAAATTAGTGCTGGTGTTGAAAAGACCTGTTTCTCAGGAAGAATTCACACCCCAGGAATTGATTTTTAAAAATTACATGCAGTGACCATGTTTTCAGAAACCAGCCCCCTACCCAGCCCTGCTCTCTATCCACCCTCCAGTAGCCATCGCCTCTTAACAACTAAGTACTGTGGAATTCCAAATTGGAAGGCAGCTTCTTTAAGTCTGTGACATCTCCCAGTTGCCATTCCCAGGAGAGAAATGCTGATCTGAGAACGTATTTCATCCTGGATTCCACATGTTTGGACAGCGTGGAAGTAGGGCAGAGGCAGCCTAAGATCCCAGGTCCTTGGCAACAGTCAGCTCTAGGAAATGGCTCTGAAACTTTAGAAGCATTTAAACAAGACCAGACAGTAAATAGAGAATCCACAGGAAGGTGATATTGGTGGGTTGAGCTGGTTAGGGAAGACAGACTTTTCCTTCCCTTGTAGTTGTTGTTCAGTCGCTAAGTCGTGTCCAGCCCTTTGTGACTCCATGGACTGCGGCACGCCAGACTTCCCTGTCCTTCACTATCTCCCAAAGTTTGTTCAAACTCGTGTCCATTGAGTCGATGATGCCATCCAACCATTTTATCCTCTGTCTCCCCATCTTCCTCCTCCCCTCTATCTTTCCCAGCATCAGGGTCTTTTCCAATGAGTCAGTTCTTCGCGTCAGGTGGCCAAAGTACTGGAGCTTCAGCATCAGTCCTTCCAATGAATATTCAGGATTTATTTCCTTTAGGATTAACTGGTTTGATCTCCTTGCAGTCCAAGGGACTCTCAAGAGTCTTCTCCAGCACCATAGCCCCTTCCTTTTCCTAAACCCGATCTTCATTAGATAACTAATTGTGTCACTAGTAGACCACATCCGTTACCCCCTCTAGACACTGAGGTCCTGTCTTGTCCATCTCTGTAACCGAGGGCCACAAATCAAACCACCCCATCTCTGCAGCAGGTACCACTGATATAATATACAGAGAAGGTGCTTGATAATTATGTGATGCATGCATGAATGAATGTTGAAACTAAGTTGATCCTCTAAAGATGGAGACCACATGGGTGGCTGTTTTGCTTGAGAGGACAATGAGATTTCAAGTGTACATGCCTTGATCATCTTCTGTGTGCTACATGCTACGTTCACCGCTTTCAGGTCTCGGATTAATTCAGACCGTTACCCGGTGGGTGGATTTCACAACCCCTGTATTATAGGTGGGACTTCCCAGGTGTCGCAAGTGGTAAAGACTCCACCTACCAATGTAGGAGATGCAAGAGAGGCAGGTTCAATCCCTGGGTCAGGAAGATCCCCTGGAGGAGGGCATGGTAACCCACTCCAGTATTCTTGCCTGGAGAATCCCATGGACAGAGGAGCCTGGCGGGCTATAGTCCACGACATTGCAAAGAGTCAGACATGACTCTATGCACACATGTGTTGCAGGTGAGGACTCAGGGATTCAGAGACGATAGGTAGCTTGTCTGAGGCCCCATCATTTCTGGGGGGGAGTGGGGTGGTCAGACTCCGGATCTGATACTCTTTCTACTGTGTGATGCTGAATATAGAACCCTGCCTGTTATCTGTATTTAACTCAATGTTTATCTCCTCAAAGCCAGGGAGCAAATTCTATTAAGGAAACTAACATCCTGCCAGGCTGTAGACTGTGTCCCTGGCAGCCCCAACCCAGGGGGCAGCATATCAAGGGGACATGGGTGCTGGCCGGCCTGTGTGCCGGGCTCCCCTTGTTCTCATAAAAGGGCAGCAGGACAGCCTCCAAAGCCAAATGTCAGGCACAAACCCTCCTCCCCTGAGGAGGGAAACGAACTTGGCTAGAAGCCACCGGAGCATTCAACCTAAGAACCTGGGCACAGGGAGGAAGCATAGAACTGACACTCCAAATCAGTGATGTGTGAAAGAGGAGGCAAAAGGAGGGACATGTGCCACGCAGTGCACTGGCGCTACGATGGTAACACACCGTGCTTCATCATCCTGATGGCACGACTGTAACACACCGTGCTTCATCATCCTGATGGCGAGCGTCAGTGCCATCGCTGGCCTTTGCTGAACCAAGGACAGTGCTAAGCAGGGAGCATCTGATGTAGAGCTCCCAGCCACAGGAGGTGGGGCTGTGGGGTTCAAACCAACCTCTGTCAGCCCCCAAGCCCATCTTCCTGTTTCCCAAGGTTTATTGCCCAGAAAGCTCATGGATATGAAGCTATTAAAGGGCCACATGGCCGTGTAAAGGGGACATCAGGGTTTCTTTCAGGCTGGACTTCTCAGAGCCTGCAGAAGACTATGGCAATGTCCAAAAGCACCTGGCACCCTGGCTAAAATCCAGCAGCCTGGGTCCCACCCCAGACTAGTGGGTGCAGGTGGGGCCTGAGACCCAGCACTTCCAACAAGTCCCCAGGCTGATGCCAGTGCTGGGCTAGGGGCCACCCTTTGAGAACCACTGCTATAGAGGGTTGAAAATGACCTGATGTATAAGCTCAGCCAAAACGATATCGCCAATGAGGGTCCGCGAGATGCTAACATGGACGTGTTCTAGACGTGTGTGGCCTCCCCCGGCCCGGCTTCCGGCGTCCAGCTTTGAGAACACTGTCAGAACTCTTGAATTCCTTGAACTGCCCACGGGGAGTTCAGGGAACATTTGCAGATAATACAGCCCCCCCGCTCTCTCCCGGCCCTGATCGCCCCAGCCGGGAGCTCACAACACTCTGCTCTCAGCAGCCAGAGGCCAGGGGCCCCACCCTCAGAGCCTCCACAGCCTGCACCCCACGGTGGTCCTCCCCGGCGCTCACTCGGCTCCGTCCTGAGGCTGGGCAGCCTGTTACCTTGGAAACCTTGGGAGGAGCCGGGACCGCAGCGATGCCAGGGTCGGACTGCCGACTCCTCCCTCCACCAGACTGACCAGACCAGAGGAGCATTCCCGCCAAAGCCTGTTCGGAGTCATCGTATGGAATCCCTGCCCACGGGCTGAGTGCTGGGTGAAGCCGGAGAACGGCGGCATGGCGGGAGCAGCAGGTCCCTGGAAGTGCCACTCTGACGCTGTGCTTAGGAGAGGTGGCAGCATGGGAAATGCCCATGAGAGTCAGCCCTCTTCGTGAGGAAAAGTCACACAGGAAAATCCCAGGTACCAGCTTGTTGGCTGTCACTCTCAAAGCAGGCCCTTTAAATCACTGAGGCCAAGTAAACCCCCCAATATTCAGCCTCCCTCTCTCTCCCTGAGTTGTACGTGGAGTGGGGAAGGGGGCTGGTATTGCACAGCAGTCTCATTCATCTCTTTGAATCACCCGAACAACCGGTGAGAGAGGGTGGGGTTGTTATACCCATTTTACAGATGTGGAGTCTGAGGCACAGAGAGGTTAACTGGTTTGCTAGTGAGATTCCAGCCCAGGTCCTTCTGTGTCACCAGCCCTGTGGGGTCTGGGCAGGGTGGGGACAAAGCAAAGGCATGTGCACTTCTGTTTGTTGGGGTGAGTGGAGATGTATGGACTCACAGCCCAGCCAGCAAAGAATTTAGGGGCAGGTCCTGAACAAGGAAAGGGCTTGTCTGCCCCACTCCAATCCCACCTGCCATGGGTTCCCAGGGGTCTTGGGCGCTTTGAAGCATCCCGTGGTCAGGAAGCTGCCCACCCCAGCAGCCTGGACTACTCCACAGCCGCACGGCGGGGCCCCGCATCCAGCTCCCAACCCCTCCCACCTGGATGGATCCCACAGACACCAGACCTTGATGCACTGACCGTGAACGGCTCTACCAGACCATTGCCCTGCGTTCACAGAGCCTACAGGATATGTTCTCAGAAATTAAATATACAGATTTCCTGGGCATGGTCATCCTGCCCAGGAATTTCCTCCCTTCTCTACACCCCAAACTTGTAACCGAAGAAAGAAGCAAGCAAGCCAGGACATAGCATTTAATGTCATCTCCACCCTTCCGTATTTTTCATTCCTGCCAGGAGCCCCCCAGCTCCTGCCTCACAGGCCAGGCCATGGCCCCAGAGAAGATTAAAAGGAGAACAGACTGAAAGAAGCGAAGACATTTCTGGAAGTCGTAAAGATGTGTTCCTCAGGTCTCAAATGACAGTGGACCTCCCCCGACTCCATTTCCCCACAAGAATGCACAGAGGAGGGACCAGAGGCCTGGTCCCCTCCCTCCCGTGAGCCGGCCTCGCAGATGGAAACTTACAGCAGCTGGCAGCTCAGCCCAACTCCAGCCCGGACGGGGACATATTTGTGGGCAAGGGACTTCCAAAGCTTGGTCAGAGCAGATGTTTGGCTTGTGGGCTGGCAGGAGAGCCAGTCTCTCTCTGCACACTTGAAACCACCACCCCATGCCTAAGAGCCCCATCTGAGCTGAGGACCGAGGGTCAAAGGCCCAAGAGGCAGCCCTCCCAGTTGCCACGGTTACCAGGCTCCTCCACATCCGCCTGCCTCCTCCTTTACGGCGGAGATATTTTAATGACATTAAAGGAGATTTTCTTTTCCACAGAAAATTCCTTTCATCCCACTTTTGATACTATAAATACTTCTCCGTGTTGCCACATAAGGCTTCACAAGTATCTTGCCCCGCCCTGCCCCCCTTGAAGTGGGCTGCGTAATAGTCCATTGACTAAAACAGGGCTTTCATTTTCCTGTTGGAGGTTACTCCGTGACAACGATGACATGGAGGGTGGTGTCGTCTGCCACTCACTGACAGCCTATGTCGTGCCAAGCACCACGCCAGGGGCTTCTCATGGCTGTTTTATTCAATTCTAAGAATTACTCGACAAAATAGACTCTCCCCTAGCTAGTCGTCTAACTGGTGAGCGCTGAAGCCAGAACTGGAATGCGGGCCAGCCTCACCCCAAACCCCGCACAGACTCCAAACAATGGGAGCTCCCCGACTTCCAGAGCTCCCAGGGGGCCTGGGCACCATGCGAGGCTGCTGCAGTGGAGATGGCCACACGTGAGCCTTGTCCCTACTCTCCCTCTGTAAGGACATGCTTGTCAAAGGGGGACCAAGAACACCCCAGGCCGACAGTCTCTCTTCCAAGTGTAGCATTTAAGAAGACTTTGTGGCTCCCACCTCCCCCTTCAGCAGACCACCAGTGAGGGAGACTTGGTTACACGCCTGACATTCTACCTCGCTTGGCAGAGCGCCCCCTCCCCAAGGACCTGGGCTGAGAAGACGTGGGAGGCAAAGCACGGGGTGGCTAAGCACTTGCCAGCTTCAGGGCCCGCCTTGTGTCACAGAGGAGGACACTGAGGCTCAGACAGGCGGCTGAGTCATCCAAGGTGCCCCCAAGAGGAAGCGATGCTGGGACTCCATACAAAAGCCCGGGACCCTGACCACCGTGCCTGCACCATCCCATGCAGTCTGCACCTGAAGGAGCCCGGGAAGATGACAGTGTGGGGGCCTGGAGCACAAGGGGCGGAAGATGCCCGCCACAACACCGGGCCAGGAAAGAGCAGAGAGACGGGGCGGGGAACCAAACTACTCTGGGATGCACAAGGTTGCAAAGCCAAGATGGTGAATAATCGCCATAAGAGGAAATGGGGAGATGCTGTTTATGAATAAATTGTTGAGTATTTGTGTTGGAGGGAAGCCAGCGCCTGGATTCAAGGCCCTTGTGTTAATATTTACTGTGTTATAGTGGTGAGCTTTTCACGAGGTAATCTGAGTTTAGACTGGGGAGGCCTTTGGATAAGAGCCTTCCAGAAGGGAAGGGCATGATTGGGACAGAACTGCTGGCCACCCTGACGGAGAGGCTGTGGCTGGTTTGGAAGGTTCTCGGTGCCTGCAGACTCATCTCTGAAGGCTAGCGTGTCTCATCCCTGGAGGTAGTTCTCTGGCCATGGGACCTGGGGCCACTGGCCTGGACCTGCTGTTTCCTGAAACGCTTTGTGTGTTGGTTACTTCCATTCAGAAGCCTGAATGACTCTGCGTGCCCGCATGCGCTGGACCTGTTACCTAGGGCCACACAGAAAACCACCCCAGGATGCAGCAGCTCAGAGCACTGATGTCTGTGTTGCTCACAAATCAGCAGTTTGGGTAGGGCTCAGCGGGCTAGCCTGTCTCCAGCCATGATGCTGGGAAGACGGAGAAGGCTGGGGCTGGACTATAGCAGGGGCTTTGGCCTCTCCCTATCTCTGTGTTTTCTCTGCGTAGTTTCCCTAGAAAGGGGGCCTCGGGAATTTTTCCCAGTCCCCCGCCTCCGCCTCCACCTAAACTCACAAAGAAGAGTTGGTGGAAGCTGAGCTGCCTTTTATGACCTGCCTCGGGAATAGACAGCATCCCGTCTGCCACATTCGGTTCTACAGGAATGAGTCACTGAGGCAGGACCCATGTGAACAAAGGAATCAGACGCCCACTGGTGGGAGGAAGGTCCGCAGAGCCGCCAGCATCATTTCCACACATCACAGTGGGCGGAACCCAGCCCTACAGGGTCTGAGCTTCGGAGGCAACTGAACCTAGCATGCTCCTCCGCTTTCTCAAAGCAGGTGTTTACAAAGACCCGAAGTACGGGATAGACAAAAGCCTCTCATTTAGACCCTTGTGATAAATACTTTCACCATTTGAACAGGGACAGGGCGAACCTTCTGCGTGAAGAGACGTTCACGGGAGAAATGTCACGTGTGTTCTACTTATGACAGGTCTGGGGACTTCCCTGGTGGTCCGGGGGCTAAGAATCCATGCTCCCAATGCAGAGCACCTGGGTTTGATCCCTGCTCAGGGAACTAGATCCCACATGCTGCAACTAAGACCCAGAGTAGCCAAATAAATAAATAAATATTTTTAAAAAAAAGAAAAGAGAGGTCTGTGCGACAGCTCCTCTCCCCAAGGGACAACAGTCTGAAAACTAGGTCACATGGCAACCAGAACATGGACGGATTCCCATGAGGAAGCTCTGATTATAGCCAGTTGGAAGTCTGAATGAGAACCCACTGACATGCCAATGATCAATGTTCTTCTCTGCTCCTTTTAACCAGTCCCAAAGGACTTCTACTGGACCACGCTGTCTCCTCCAGAGGGGACATCGCCTGGGAATGACTATATTGAGCTTTCTTCAGAACAGTATAGAACTGAAGCATCCCAGGAATTCAAATTGGCTTTTGGGCCAACTGAACCTAACTGGTGATGTCATTTTTGCTGAGTTTATATATATAAGGTCATGTTTAAATGCTGTATGACAGTGGTTCATGAACTGTGGCCCCCTGATTACCCCAGCATCCCCTAGGAGTCTGCAAATTCCTTCCCCACCCCCAGATCTACTCATCAGACCCTGCAGGGTTGGGGAGGTGCTGCACCTCCCTGTCTGGAACCGGAGAGCACGGTCTTAGAGGGGGTACGATGGGAGAGGGAGACAAGCAGGCCTGTCAAGCCAGGGACTGGTTGTAGCCAAGTCTGGGGTAGTGACAGGATGGAAGTCGCCTGACTTAATTCTCTGGCCTTGTACAGAGAGAGAGAACAGACATGGAAAAACACAGAGCCCGCGGGTGGGAGGAATGACCTCCTCACACTCCACGTGCTCATGGTCCTTCTGAAAGGAACCCAAGCCTCCAAACCAGAAGCAGATCCTGCCTGAGACATCGTTGTCATCTTAGGAAATGGATTTAGCTCCTCCAGGCCTCAGCTTTTTATAAATAGGGCTGGGTAGGGATGAAAGTAGATTTTAGCTTATTAGTACTGAACCGTTATAAAGTTCATTATTCTAGGATCTCACTTAATCCATGTACCAGGCCTATGATGTTCTGAGTATCATTAGTAGTATTTTCCATTTGACGGATGGAAAATACTAAGGCACAGAGAGGTTGGTTAACTTGCCCAAGGTCACACAGCTAGCCCCCTCCTCCCTCAAGCATCCACTGCAGTTTAGAAACTGTAATCCTCAGTACTGAGGATGATAGAATAAGTTTATGGAAAGAAAGGCCCCGGATCACAGGACCCAGGCAGGCTGGGCCTTCGGACTCCTGGTTGCCAGGATGCCCCTGGTGGCTGAGGGGCCGCCAGATTGATAGAGCCAGGACACTATCAGATCTCTCATCCTTTGGGACCACAGGGAAGGGGGCATGGAAAACAGTTCAGAGGCAAGAAGAAATTGGTTCCTGACGCATGTTGACAGGACTTACTAACCAAACATCATGTTTTCGTAAAATGGCAGTGACACTGTTTGCTTTAAAAAGGATCGGCTTAAAAGAAAAAGGACTGGCTACTGGTAGTAATGGGGTGCAGAGCAGGAATGCTGGGGGACAACGAGGGAAAAGACACTCCCCAAAGAGGCCCTGGCAGAGCCCTCTCAGACAGTGCTTCCAGAATTCTCCCACGGCATGAACCAGAACTCAGCACTCTTGGCTTCCAGAACCAGCACGGGCTCCCCATTACCTCCAGAGTGAGGTCCCAACCCACAGTTGGGAGTCACCCGTGATCACCCCAGACTGCCTCTCTGACTCACATCCCTCTGCTTCCTTCTGTGGGTCGCAGGCACCTACCAGCACCACCACTCCCCCCCGCCCCAGGCACACCCGGGCGCATTTACATCCCTTCCTTTTCCCACCTCTGTGTTAGAAAAACAGCTGGAAATTTGAAGTTGGGAGCCCCACTGATGTTGCCTGGTGATACCTGACCAGGCATGATGGATGGACAGAAAGCCCTTCTGTGTGGGAGAACAGGGGCTGGACACGTCATTCTGTGAAATATGGAAAGACAGATGGATAGGAAACTCACTTGGTTCTCAAACAGCCCTCGCCAGACAGCTGACACTTCGCAGCTATGCTTAAGAGATGTGACAATCAATGAATGTGGATGCGTTATCTGTTTTTCCCATAAGGCTTCACAGGTGGCTCAGTGGTCAAGAATCCACCTGCCAATGCAGGAAATGCAGGTGCAATTCCTGGGTGGGGAAGATCCCCTGGAGGAGGAAATGGCAACCCACTCCAGTGTTCTTGCCTGGAGAATCCCATGGACAGAGGAGCCTGGCGGGCTACCGTCTGTGGGGTCGCACAGTTGGACATGACGGAGCAGTCATACACAGGCAGGCTCTGATGAGTTCCAGGTGAGCTGGGGCTCAGTCACGTGCAAGGGACAGGGTTTCGCTCTGGGGAGGAACTCACACACATCATTCTTGTGGGCATAAATGAAACCACAAATCCAGTATGGTCCAAGGCACGTCATCAGGCAGCCAGGACTAATTAATCAAACGCGTTCCTATCTGGGCACGCGCTCAGCCACGGCTGTGCTTAGGGACCACTCTCAGTACATGGGCTTATTTTGTCACTTGGTTTTCTTTCCCTGATTATCACCATTTTAATTGTATTTCTTCTTCATTTAAAAGAATATATTAAGTATGCAATTAAAGTATATAAATAAGACAAAGTGTTTAGGCTTTGACTATATGCCTACTCATCCTTACATAGCAAAACAATAAATATCTCTATTTGGGCTGACATATAATTAGTGCTTAGTAAGACAGTATGTTCATTTCAAGCCATGGGTCAACAAGCATTTCTATAGAGGGCCAGGTAATCAATTAATTAGGTGTTATGGGCCAAGAGTTAAAATCAGTGATATCACATAAGAACTTTTTGTGGCAAGAGAGAAAATAAATGTCCACAACTTTTTGAAATTCAAAATAAAGTAGGATAATTAAGACAGGCTTTTACAGTACATGTTGTATTAGTCAACTTGGGCTGCCATAAAGAATATCACAGACCAGGGGGCTTAAACAACAGAAATGTGTGTTTTTACAGTTCTGGAGGATAAAAGTTCAAGCTCAAAGTGCTGACATGACTGGGTTCTGGTGAGACCCCTCTTTCTGGCTTGTAGAGGGCCCCCTTCTCAGTGTTTCCTCACATGGCTTTCCCTGTGGGTACACCCAGAGAGAACAGCAGAAGGAGAGCCAGCCATCTCTGGTCTCTCTTCTTCTAAGGACACAAGTCCTGTCTGATTAGAGTCCCACCCTAATGACCTCGGTTAAACTTAATGAACTCCTTAAAGGCCCTATCTCCAAATACAGTCGCACTTTAGGGCTTCAACATATTAATTGGGGGAGGTGAACCATTCAGTCTGTAACACAGGCCTGCTCGTGAAAAATGGAATTCTCTGGGGGCAGAAAAACATGCCAGTAAATTGGAGTTCAAACATAAGATGCATTTGAAGCTGATGGTTCCTACAAGAACAGGCAGAAGCTGTGTTTGCCACAGTTGTGCCAGCACTGATGGAAAGACCACCCAGTGGAGTAGAAAGAACCTCGGCTTTGGGGTCAGGCTGGGCCCGTGTTGAAATCCCAGCTTTGCCTCCCGTCAACCGTTGCTACTCGACAGTGACTGAATCTCTGTGAACCTGGGTTCTGCCATGTTTGGGGGGTGGGGGGGGAGGGGGAGGGAGGGAGCAGGACATACAGGTCTCCCTAAAAGGAAAATAACTCGAGAAGGGAAAGTAACTCTCTTGGGTTTCCATAAGGGTATCAGTCAGGAGTGAAACGGAGAAGGCAATGGCTCCCCACTCCAGTGCTCTTGCCTGGAGAATCCCAGGGATGGGGGAGCCTGGTGGGCTGCCGTCTATGGGGTCGCACAGAGTCGGACACGACTGAAGTGACTTAGCAGCAGCAGCAGCAGGAGTGAAAACACCCACGCATAATACTGGATATACACCTGCCCCCGGGAGATGACAACCAGTATCACCCTCATCACTGGAGTTCTGGGGAGTGGGCAAGAACTCCAGAACAACTGGAAAGATTTTACAGATTGAGGATGCCGTCCGGATAGGATGTGATGGGAACAGCCATTTACCTCTGTGGTAAATACCAAATATTTGACCAGAACCCCTCCACGGTTATTAAAAACAAGGCAAGTCTGAGAAACTATCATAGCCCAGAGGAGCCTGAGGAGACATGGTCGCTGTCCGTAATGCAGGATCCTGGATGGGATCCTAGAAGAGGAAAGGGACATTAGGTAAAATCGAAGCACATTTGGAGAAAGTTTGGGCTTTAGTTAATAATAACATACCAGTACTGGTTACCTGATTCTGACAAGTGCACCGTATTCATGTAAGATGCCAAGCAAACAGGATGGTGGGTGTGGGGTCTGCAAGAGTCCTCTGCACTAGCTGTACAATTTTTTCTGCAAATCGAAAACTTCTAAAATTTTAAGTTTATTAAAAGGCAAACCCTAGCATCCAGTATCGTGCATCGAACCTGGACTGGCGACTTGTTTCATACATGATATTATTGGGGCTGGTGCACTGGGACGACCCAGGGGGAGGGTGTGGGGAGGGGGGAGGGAGGGGGGTTCAGGATGGGGGGCACGTGTACCTGTGGCAGATTCATTTCGATGTTTGGCAGAGCTAATACAATATTGTAAAGTTTAAAAATAAAATTAAAAAAAAAGAAATACAAATCAAAAAGAAAAAAAAAAGGCAAACCCTGCGCAGGTAAAAGATTCATTCAAAGTGCAAGGTGGACCAGTGGGTTTTACTGTGTTGAAAACAGGGATGAAAGTCTGGTTGGTATGGTTTCAGACTCTACATTAACTTGCTTCTGAGAAACTGCCGCTTGTCAAATTTTGATTAATAGCAAAGAAAAATAGTTCAATTATCTGGAAGGGCTATTTAAAAATGCCTTTTTCAATTCCTCAGAAAACCCCATAATGCAAAAGATGAAAAGCTAAAGCAGTCACAGAAAGTGAGAAATTCTCTACTGAGCCAGTCATTAGAGGTCTGCAAAAATGTAAACAAGTCCACACTCTGACTCAATTCCTGTTTTCCTGTTTTGGAAAATACAGTTATTTATAATTACAAATATTTATATTGACATGTTGTTGGTTTTCTATTTTTAATGAATTAATAAGTAGTTATTTAACTTTTTCCTAAGTTATGATTTCTCATATGGTAAATACCATGAGCTATTAACCCATATGAACAGAAACTCTTGGAGGTTCTCAATAATTTTTTAAGAGTCTAAAGGCCCTGAGAACAAAATGTGTGAGAATCATTGTACTAAACAAATACTTCAGTCCTCACAACTCCCTGCTAGGTAGGTAGTAGTATTATTCCACATTGCACGTGAGAAAACTGAAGGACAGAGAGGTACCGTAGCTTGCTCAAGATCACTCAGGAAGCAGAGGACTGGCGTTAACACTGGAACCCGGGCCATGATGCACTCCTGACGACCTTGTGTCCTGGGGCTCCGCCCCCACCCTTCCTTCCAGGTCTGTGAGCTCTGCAAGGGCGTGGCCCCCGCCGACAGCCCTGTGGTCTATTCAGACAGGGCAGGCTACAGCAAGCAGTGGCACCCTGCCTGTTTCGTGTGCACCAAGTGCTCCGAGCCGCTGGTGGACCTCATCTACTTCTGGAAGGACGGGGCGCCCTGGTGTGGCCGTCATTACTGCGAGAGCCTGCGGCCCCGGTGCTCCGGCTGCGATGAGGTGAGGACCTGCGGGGGTGGACGGTGGGGTAGGCGTACCTCTGACTGCAGGAGAGGACCCCGAGGCCCAGGAGGGTGTGGTTTCGCCAATGATGTGATCCACAGGTAGGAAAACTGGGGCTCAGAGCCCCCTTCACACTCTTGGCCTCTGTTTTCCCATCTGCAAAATGGGCAGAAATTAGTTCCTGCCCCCAGGTCTGTTGGGATGCGTGGGACACAGAGCACCTGTCAAATCTTATCCTAGGCAGGAGACCCGGCACTTAGTAAGTGCTCAGAACATCATGGGGTGTGCCCGGAGGCAGACAGAACACGGTCATACCTGGCTCTGCATATGGGTCCCTAACTCCTGTGTCACAGTTTTATCACCTACAAAATGGGAGGGTGACAGTGCCCACCCCATGCAGTTGCTGTGAGGACAAACGAGATCATGCCCTAAAATGCTTGGCATGGGCCCGACCTAGTGACTAAAAAAATAGAAGCTGCCATGACTCTTAGAATCAGGTAATACACGATGAGACAACAGTATTATTGTAACGTGTAGCATCAGCATAACACAAGCCAACAGTTAGAGATGCTAGGAAAGGGGCGCAGCTCTCCAATATGGGTTTAGACTAGAGGCACTCACAGGTGTGTGAATAGTGACAGGAACGGTTATGGCAGTAGCAACTACTGTCTGCATGCCCTTGGTGACGCGAAACTCGCTACCTTCACCTTTGGCACACATGAGGGTTAGAAATGCCTTCTTCACTTTGAGCTAGGATCTTCCCCTCCCACCTTCCACATGTTGCTCTCTGTGAGAAGTTCAGTTCAGTCGCTCAGTCGTGTCGGACTCTTTGTGACCCCATGAATCGCAGCATGCCAGGCCTCCCTGTCCATCACCAACTCCCGGAGTTCACTCAAACTCACGTCCATCGAGTCGGTGATGCCATCCAGCCATCTCCTCCTCTGTCGTCCCCTTCTCCTCCTGCACCCAATCCCTCCCAGCATCAGAGTCTTTTCCAATGAGTCAACTCTTCGCATGAGGTGGCCAAAGTACTGGAGTTTCAGCTTTAGCATCAGTCCTTCCAATGAACACCCAGGACTGATCTTCTTAAGAATGGACTGGCTGGATCTCCTTGCAGTCCAGGGGACTCTCAAGAGTCTTCTCCAACACCGTGAGAAGTTAAGACCCTGTAATCCTCCTATATCGCAACTGTGTGAGCAAGAGCGTTAAGAAGGGAAAAGGGCTGTGAGCAGGCCTGGGCCCCAGCTTACATTTTAAGGACCACAGTATGCTCGTGGTAACCCCTCCTCGTCCTACTGTGCTGTAGACTTTTCCGTGATGTGCTGTTTACATCTTACAACAGCCCTTTAAGGGGAGGGAATCACTATCTCCATTTGACATCTGAGGAAAGTGTAGCTCAGAGGGGTCAGTGCTAATCACACAGCCTTGACTTTGTCTCTGTTACCATTCCAAGTACTCCATCTGCAGCAACACTTGGAACACTCATAAAACCCCCTGGGCTGGGTGGTATTTATATCCCCATCCTACAGATGTGGAAACTGAGGCACAGGGAGGTTGAGAAATTTGCCCCTAGTCATGCAGCTGTTAAGTATGTAAATGAACATTCACACCTGATCCCTGTTTGACCTCGAGATGAGAAGGCACATTTAACCAGTGTGCTGTTCCGCTCTCTGGTTCCTCACCAGATCACACAGATGTTCCAAAGTTCACTTTGTTCCAAGCCCAAGTACCGCTGGGTGTGCCGCCTCTTGCAGACTGGCCATTGGCCACTTGGCTGTAGCGAGGCGGTCTTCACCAGCTCAGAGCACAACTGGGCTTTGGATTTGACCCACAGAGCATCACAGATGCCAGATTCATAAAACCTGCCAATAGCGGAGGTTGTGGGTTTTTTTTTTCCATCCGAGATGCTAAGATGCAACCATGATCTTCATCAAATACCGTACTTAACTGCCTGAGACTTATGTCAGATTTCTCCATTGAAGCATTCAAAGGACAAAACAAGAATGGGGGAGGAGGGACCACCATCTCACATGCCCCGTCTCCTCGGGATAGAACCTGAGTTGTACGTGTCTTCTGCTCCCCTCCCCAGATAATCTTCTCAGAGGACTACCAGCGTGTGGAAGACCTGGCCTGGCACCGAAAGCACTTTGTGTGCGAGGGCTGCGAGCAGCAGCTGGGTGGCCGGGCGTACATTGTCACCAAGGGTCAGCTCCTGTGCCCGACATGCAGCAAGTCCAAACGCTCCTGAAGGGCTGACTGCCCACGGCCGGAACCCACAGGATCCTGCTGAGGAGGGGAGCCCAGTGCGCCAAGGCCATCCTAAGGGTCTGGTGAGACAGCCAGCAACAAGAACAGTCATCTTTTTTTCAGTGGGAATATATATACACACATATATTCTAGGTTGGGTGGTGATGGATCCTTCAGGGTCAATAGTTTCAAAGCCAAAGATGTTCTGAGAAGTCTTAGGATGCAGTTGTTTTGTCGTTGTTGTTGTTTCCCTGCTACCAATGAAAGGCATCCTGCCAGGGCTCTCTAGGAGGAGTTTCCCAGAATGCAACTCTGAGTGATCAAATCCTGTAGCTGTAGGGTGTGCGTACTTTCTCGTGAGTGTGGAGGCTCCTCCAGGAGCAGCCTGGGATCCCAACGATCTTTTGTTTCCTCCTTTTCAAATGGAATTTGAATTTTAAATAAAAAAAATAATGTTGGCATGATAAATACACCAATAAAAGTTTTATGAAGTTCGCATACACCTTAATCTTATTATTTCCACGTGGCCAGCATTTCAGGGCATCTGTTTTGCCCCAAGACCCTGAATGCTGGCGCTGGTGGCAGAAGGCCCCGGAAATGCTGGTGTGCCTCTTCTTCAGCTGTGTCTAGTCAGACTTCTTTGGGGACTGTAGGTCCTCAGGGCAGGACCCTCCATGGCCCAGTTCCAGGTAGCCCCAGGGCACTGATGGAAATGAGAGTGCTGTGTTTCACGGGAACCTAAAAACAGCCTCCTAGAAACTTAGGAGCAGCAATTCAATGCTCTCAGAGCTGAGGCAGGTGATGAGTGAGCCCCTCTGGGAGTGAGACCAGGTAGAGTGTTCAGAAAGGGCCACCTAAGCTCAACCGATGGGTGCCACATGGGACATGGTGACCAGTGCAGGCCGACCTGAGTTATATGGACTTCATGAGAAATCACTCCCTGTTGTAAATGTTGCCAACCAAACAGACTAGCTCATTGGCTAGTTTCTCTTTTATGACCTTGGTGCACTTACAGCCTCCAAATTCATTTCCTTCCCACAGTTTCAGGAAAAAAAAAGACATTTCCCTCTCTACTGGAGATTTAAGTGTAAAAAGACCCGAGTCTTAGTAGCTCACAGTCCAGGCAACCATGGCCTTTCTTAAACTGCCCGTCTGTTGCCCAATTTCTTTACCTTCACCACTCAACTTCCACTCACATCATCTTGTCTACAATAGCCCCATTCACGTGCCTTGCAAGCTCGATGAAGCTATGGCCATGCCCTTCCCAGGTGGTCCTCTGTGTCCAGCTCCTCTCTCCAGCCACCCTGCTTCTCTTCCATGTCCACCTTTTCAAAGAGAAGCTTCCAGATGCATTCTTCCTGCTTCCCAGTTGCCTCTCAAGAACAAAGTCCTCACCCTGACATGTAAATCCCTCCAACACTTGGCTTAACTGTCTTTCTGGTCTTAAAACCTTTCTTTCTCTAGATTTCAATTTCCTTATTTCTCTTAAACATTCAGGAAACTCCTCTGGATCAAGACCTCCCCTTCTCCCCACATCCCTTTTCTGTGCTGGTTCCTTGAAGGCCAACTCCTCCCCACTGAAATTCTGTTCTAGAAGGTGCTTCTGAAACATAACCTTCTCAGCCCTTCCTATAGCACCAATGGAATATTCACTCATACATTCCCTCATTCATTCATTCACAAATATTCACTGAGCACTATAGAGTTCCAGTTCCTCTGCTGAGTACAGGTGGGGATGGTGCTCACAGAAAGAATAATGCCCCTGGACTTTACAGTCTGTGCAGGAAATGGGCCTTGGGCAAATATTCCCACAAGTAGATTTAAAATTACTGCTACTATAGATGCTATAGCTTCAAAACTGGCTCAGTGGAAAAGAATCTGCCTGCCAATGCAGGGGTCACAGGAGGCACAGATTCCATCCCTGGGTCGGGAAGATTCCCTGGAAGAGGAAATGGCAACCCACTCCAGTATTCTTGCCTGGAGAATTCCATGGACAGAGCAGCCTGGCAGGCTACAGTTCATGAGATGGCCGAAGAGTCAGACACGACTTAGCAACTGAGCACGCATGCATGTACTCATGGGTACTATAAAGGCGGTGGTGGGGAAACGTGTCTCTATAAAGCAAATGAAAGAGACTGGGCTTAATCAGGGATGTCTGGAAAGGTGTTCCTGGAAAAGCGACATGTGAACTGAGATCTGAAGAGGGAAAGGAAGATGTTAAAGATGGATGCCTGGGTGGCATGTGCAAAGGCCCTGTGGCTGAAGCAGCACCAGTTTATTCAGCACCTATTTATTGCTGTTGGAGACACAGTGGTGACCACGGTCCATGGACAGGTGTGGCAGGTCCAGAGAGGGAGCACGGATGCTGAGGCACAAGGGGCTCATCAGCTTTGTGGGCAGCAGACAAGACCGGTCTCTGTCCTAAGAGCAATAGGAAGCCTGCAAAGAGTTTTCAGCAGGGGTTGGTGATGGCTGGACAGAGAGACCACGGGATACATGAAGCCCCAGAGTGATGCCTGCCTGAGTTTGTCCTGGTGCCTCTGTCCACACTATCGTGGACAGGAGTGATGCCCCCCACAGACTCTTGTGGACACCACCCAGAGCATGCTCCTGCCTTCCCAGTGTCCACTAATGACACTGACCTTGCACTTGGAATACCCGAATCCCCTCTGACACCCCCTTCTGATGGGCACTCAATGCAGCCCTCTCTCCCATCGCCTCTTCCTTCCATCCCCAAGGCTGTACTTTACCTTGTATGTTTTCTGCCCAGATTGACAATGGTCTCCTAGTGAGTCTTCCTGCCACAAACTCACCCTGTCCACACACTGCTCAGCTAGACCTTTCAGAAACACAGCCCCGCCATGCAGTCTCCTCTACAAAACACGGGCACCTTGTTCACACACAGGAGAAGGTGGAAAGCTTTGTGGGCTTCCCTGGTGGCTCAGCTGGTAAAGAATCCACCTGCAATGCAGGAGACCTGGGTTTGACCGTGGGTTGGGAAGATGCCCTGGAGCAGGGAACAGCTACCCACCCCAGTATTCTGGCCTGGAGAATTCCATGGACTGTATAGTCCATGGGGTCACAAAGAGTCGGACATGACAGAGAGTTTCACTCCTAGCTTTGTAGTCAAACTTCTTAATTTTCCTGGCCCCAACCCACCTTACTTCCCGCTTTCCTTTCAGAAGCCAAATGCACACACCCCAGCTTCCCCCATCTCTGCTGGCTGCTCCGGCTGCTCCCTTTGCCCGGAGTTCCCCACACGGCGCCCTATTACTGCCTGGCCCATGGGGCTGCCAGAGCTGAACGGGATTCTGCATCAGAATTGGAAGGACCTGCGCTCTAAAGTGCTACAACTCATGCCTGGTTTATCCCTATGTCAGCAGGAAGAGCGCTGTCACGCTCATCACTGCCATTCCCCGGCCTCACCCTCCCTCCAAGAGCGCTGTAGGTGCCCTTCCCCTTCACCCGTGTTCCCCAAACCCCCTAGGCTTACGGCGATCAGTGCACTGACTCTATTGTGCTCTAAATAATAGTTAGAGAAAGGCTCCCCTATGCGCTTCTTGAGACAATACATGCTGTCATCACCTTTGGTCTCCAATCCTTAGAATAATGCTTAGCAACTAAATCAAAGAACAAATTGCAGAGGGCCCTGGGATGATGCACTGTTGCTAATGGCAGTGGGTTCCAAACGCGCCGAAATCAAATATGGGAACTTCAGTCTGAGGCAGACGTTGCTGGCCCCACTTCCTTCTTCTTGGTGGGGACAGCCCATTCCCAACACATACACTCATTCTCCCAGCCTCTTTGGCAGCTGGAGGACAGGCATGTGACTTGCGCCAGGCCAGTGGGGCTTCGCCATAGGGAAGCTACTTAAGAATGCTTTCTTCTTTGAGGAAAAGAGATGCTCTGGAGGAAACAGTCCTGCTTTCCTTTTCTTTTGATATAATTGCAAACTTCGAGTCTCAAAAAGAGAACAAAGAACTTGACTTCTTGAACTTCGTGAGAGTGTGGCTGACACAATGCCCCACTGCTCCTGAATATTTTAGTGTGTGATTCCTACACACAAGGACGTTCTCCAACCTAAGCATGAAATAACATCAAAAATAGGGATTAGCATTCTACCTTCTCATTCTCAGATCTTGGTCATGTTTCACCAGTTGTTCCAATAATGTCTTTTATAACAAAAAGATCCAGTCCAAGATTACATACTGCAGTTAACTTAACTTGTCCCTTTTAGCTTTCTTCAGTTGGGAAATAATCCCATTTCTTGCCATGACACTTACCATCTTAACATCTTAAATGATTAAAGGTTACTTAATGAGTAGACTGTCCATCAAATTGGGTTTGAGAATTGATATTCTCTTATAATTAGATTCAGGTTATGCTTTTTTTGGTAGGAAGCCCACAGGAATGATGCCGTTTTCCTTTCATTGCATCCTATAAGATAATACAAGATTCTTATTTGTTCCACTAGTGTTGATATTAATTTTCAACACTTGATTATACTAGATTCTTTCATTATAAAGTTACTCCTTTTCTCTTTGTACTTAATGACTATTTTGTGGGAAGATACTTTGAGACTATGTTAATATCCTGGTTCCTCATCAAAATTCCACCCACTGCTTGTCAGTATCCATTGAGGTTTCTTGAATGATTTAATTATCACTACAATAGTTGCCAAATGCTGATTTTCTTCTAATTCAATCATTCCTTCCATATTTATCAGTTAGCATTCTACTACAAGGGAAAGCTTTATTTTCTCCCTATTTATGTATTTATTCACTGTTCTGTCAGTTTGGAGTTACAGATGTCTATTTTATTAAATTGCTTATTATCTATTATTCTCATTATTACTTTTGATGCTCAAACTGTCCCAAATATGGCCAACAAAGACTTTTACAAGCAGGCTGTTATACTCTTTCTACAGGTTGCCATCATGCCTCGAACATAATTTTACATTCTGGTACCACAAGGAGCTCTCAGCTCATTTTATGCTTTTCCTGCCCCAGCTTTGGATTCAGCAGTTTCTCAGGAAGTCCCATCTTCTTAAGTTGGGTGCTGGTGGGTGGGAGCTCCTGGCACCATCTTAGAACCATGAGGAGACACGTGAACCAAGTTAATAAACTGAGGGAGATGGAGCTGAGACTTAAACAGTACCTAGATCCTTGGTTGCGTCATCAAGCCAGTGAACTCACTTCCGCCTTTCCTGTTACATGAGACACTCTCCTTCTACTCTGTGCTGGACTACACATTCCTTAATTGTGTGATACCTTTCCTCACCATACAGTTTCTCATTAGTGAGGTCTTGTTCACTGTAGCCAGAAACAATGTGACTAGTACCCAAGATGTCTCACGTTTCAGCTTGACTGACACATTTCTGAAGCCACTACACCCCCTGATTCATCTGGACGTTTAGTCAAGTCTGTCCAGGGGGACACAGGCAATAGTGACATGAGTGCTTGACTCACTAGGTTATCAGACTTTGGCTCCAAAAGCTTGGCTTCAAATCTGAGACAGTTCCATGGAAGCTGAGAGTGTGCCATGGCATGCATGCAGACCATTCACACTTCCCTGCCTTTGACCTGAGACTGGAGATGATGCTGTTGAAGGAAGAAGTGTGCTTGCTCCTTCTTCTCAAGCACGATGTGTGTTCAGCCAGATTCTACTAGTTTCAAGCAAAATGATCTCTTGGACTGATTCCCTCGGTTTTATGATGATAGAATCTGAGGGTATCAGCATAATGAGTTTCTTTGGTCTGAGTCTGGAACAGCTTTGGTTCTTGAACAACAGGAAGGATTTGGACTTTCAGACAGAAGAAATATTATCCAGGCCTCTCTCACAAGTGAGGGAAGTCCAACGCAAACCAGTTTAAACAACAACAATGAAAAGAAAAAAATTGGAGGGAATCCACATTCTAGAATCTACTAACCTGCTTCCTTTTTCCATCTCTCACCTCTGTTTTTCTCAGTGTCGACTTCATGCTCAAGCAGGTTCACCCAGAAGCAACAAAGCTTATATTCGTCCTTGGAGCCAGTAAGCCTAATGAAAGGGCTCCCTTTTCTGGGCTTTCTGGGAATGGCCCAACGTGGGTCATGTAACTAATCCCTTGACCAATGACTATGCCCAGACAGGCAGGGTACCTTGATGGGCAGTGCCTTGATTAACCAGCCAATCCCTGAGGGGAAGAGAAGGGATCAGCCACCCCTAAATCACATAAGTCAGGCCCTTGTAGAAAAGACAGGTCCCATTAGAACTGGAAGTGACAAAGGAAATCCTTCTGGGCAAAGAGAGGGAGGGTGGATAAAACTACAGGGGCAAATCACAGAGAAGGAGCACTTCAAGAAGTTAGAAGAGAACCAAGCCAAGGAATCTAAGGATGAGGCCATCCAGGATTGGGGAATGCAGACTCCTGGGAGGAGTACAGCAAAGAGCCAGGGAGGAAGCCAAGTCACAGAGCTCATCTTGAAGCAATTATCATGCTACTAAAACTCTCATTTGTCTTGGCACTTTTTTTAATTACTGGCAAGAATAGACAAATGTTTTTAAAGGTCCAAATAAAATGGTATTCCCTAAAGGAAATGTCTGCAGGGTTTTATTGGGACCTTTTTTTTTTCTTTTATTCCATGAAAGATGATGGAGACTTGCTAAGCTGTTTTTATGGGAAAAGTTTAATAAATGTGAAGGATGTACATGCACAAGTTCAAATATGGAAAGTTTTAAAATAGAAGAGTGACACAAGCAGCTAATGATCCCAATATGCTAGATCATGCAGACTGCTGGCACAGGTTCCGGTTTTTAATCAAATATATAAATTATGAAAAATTGTTGCAAAGATCCACAAGTCTTTGCCCTACAAGGGAATAGTTTGTGCATTGTTTGACAGGAGAGCTCCACGAAGTTCATCTTCAGCTGATAAGGGGAGAGGGAACAGGAGGTGACGGGTGGGCAGACATCCTTGGCCAATGCAAGGGGACCATGTGTGCCAAAGCTGGACAGAGGACTATGCTCCCACCAGAGTCCCAGACCAAGGAAGACAGTGTTTATTCAACACGGTGCCTGTGTGGTCCCCTCTGCAGGAGAGGTGTCCGTGACATCTGGGCCAGGGCTTGCAAACACGAAGCTTTCAGCACTTGTTCCCGCCCCAAAGGGCACCCTTCTGCCACCTCCACATCAAGGCTCAGCAGAAATGCTCCCTCCTCCAGGAAGCCCTTGCTGGTTCCTCCAGATGTCCAGAGTCTCAGATAACCGTGCAACTGACGTGGCCTTTGACCAGACTCCATGTGTCAGACTCCACGTTTGTCTTCAGAAAAGGCAACTCACTCATGCATTAGTTCATTCTTTGACTCATTCACTCACCATGCCTACCAGGAAACAGGCACTGTGCTAGGCCTTAGAAATACAATAGTGGATGAAAGAGACATGGTTTCTGCACCAACAGAGTCAAAATTTATCAGAGGAGAGCCACCAATAACACCATTATCCACTCAGACCTGCATCCTAGCAGAATTCCAGCTTGAGCTCCTTGCCAAGGTCTCCCCAGCCTCCTAGAAAACAGGCCAGTAGTAGGCCTGACCCTCCTCACTCAGTCACCAAATAGATCCCACATGTCCCGCAGCTCAGCCTGGCTACTGACAGCATGGGCACGCAGCTGGATGCCTCAATGTTAAAACCACCTCCACTGCGGCACTTAGATAAGTCACTTCACTTTGTTCCCAAGTTTCTCCTTTATAAAATGGGGGTAGTAGTAGCCTTTCCTTTATAGGGCTCTTCTGAAAATTAAATGGGAGTGTGCACATTAAAAGATGTAGAACAGCTCCTGGTCCACAGTAAGTGCTCAGTAATTACTGAACTAAGTTAAGTGTTGGTTGTATTACCCAACAGTGGACCCTGGAAGAAGATGGCTTAACTGAAATCTCCTCTACTCTTAGAAAGAATGTTTTTTTCCTAATTTTTTTTTTAAAGTTCATCAGCAAACTTCCTTTTCTTATTTCTAATCTCTGAGACCATCTGGTAAATGCCCAAATATAACCCACATCCCCACTGAGAGAGCTATTTCAGCATCCTGCCACACCTACACACACAGAGTTGGGAATGCAGACACCCCCTCTTTGCTAGTGAAGCCTGTCGACCTTTTCAAAGCCAAGTGATGCCTGCCCTGTGCTTGCATCATGCGCGTTTTAAGGATGGTGAGTGGCAACCACAAAAAAATGAATGAAACAACGCCATCTGCAGCAACACGGATGGACCTAGAGATGATCATACTGAGTGAAGTCAGTCAGAAAGAGAAAGACAAATATCACACGATGTCACTTACATGTGGAATCTAAAATAAGACACAAAGGAACTCATCTGTGAACAGAAACAGACTCACAGACATGGAGAACAGACTTGTGGGTGCCAAGGGGCAGAGGCAGGGGAGAGCGATGGGTTGTGAGTTCGAGATTAGAAGATGCAAACTATTACATACAGAATAGTTAAACAAGGCCCCACTGTAGAGCTTAGTGAACTATATTCAATATCCTAGGATAAGCCATAATGGAATAGAATATTTTAAAAAATGCAAATATGGATATAACTAGTCATTTCACTGTACAGCAGAAATTAACACAATTTTGTAAATCAACTATTTAAACATTAAAAACAAAAACATTTAAACATTAAAATTCAGTTAAACATTAAAAACAAAAACAAGAATAGTGAGTGGCTCTGCTGACCCCCAGACTCACAACAATGAGTTCCAAGAAGTCTTAGGGGAATACCTGGGAAAAGGTAGGGGAAACATTCCTCTGAAAATGCCATACATTTTATGTCTCACCTAACTCAGTCAAGGAGTGAAAATAGCTCAGGAATTGAAATCCCCAAAGGCCTCTGACTTAAAACATGGAGCCCAGTATTCACTGCTTGGACAAGGAAATGGCAACCCACTTCAGTATTCTTGCCTAGAGAATCCCATGGACAGAGACCCTGGCGGACTATGGTCCACGGGGTTGCAGAGAGTCGGACACGACTAAAGCGACTAAGCATGCGTTCACTGCTGACACCAGGAAGGTGACATTCTTGAGGAAGGCCTCTCGGATGTAGTGTTTGGAAGAATCGCCTGGGGAGATTTTTTTTTTTTTTAACTTTACAATATTGTATTGGTTTTGCCATATATCGAAATGACATTGTTAAATGTGGGTTCTGATTCAGTTCTTATCGGATGGCATCACTGACTCAATGGACATGAGTTTGAGCAAAGTTTCAGAGACAGGGAAGGACAGGGAAGTATGTCGTGCTGCAGTCCATGGGGTCACAAAGAATCAGACACGACTTAGCGACTGAACAGCCGATTCAGTAGGTCTGGGGTAGGGCCTGAGACGCTGCCTCTCTAACAAGCTCCAGGTGGCGATGCCGTTGGTCTAAGGACCACCCTTGGTGTAGCCAGGCTGGAGCATGTTAGACTTGCGAAGGCTGATCTGAGGCCAGGCAACCTGACCCCTTGCCTGAGAAGTGAGGAAACTGAGACCATAGCAAAGAAGAGCTTTATCAGGGTCACACTGCAAGCTCAAGGTAGGGCCAAGACCACCACCCAGGTCTCCTGGCTTCAAAGCCAACAGCCTTCCTGAACCCGCTAACCAGGGATGGGATTCCAGCACCTGCAGGGACCAGGTGATGGGGTACATCCGTGAGGCAGGCCACATGCCAACAGCAGGGGCCAAGCTGCTTCTGTGGCTTGCCTGTCACTTCGCTGTCTAACACACCAACAAAACATACCTGTTGCTACAACTGCTCTGAAGGCAGCCAGTTTGCATCGCCCCAACCTAAGGCCAGGACTCAGCAACATGTTTCTGTAAAGGGCCAGACAGTAAATATTCTAGGCTTTGCAGGCCACATGGCCTCTGTTGCAACTGCTCAACTCTGCCATGGTGCCGGGTGAGTAGCCACAGACAACACGGAAACAAACAAGCACCCCAGGTGCCAATAAAGCTTGACTGGAGGTAGGCTGGATTTGGCCAGGGAGCCAGCGTTCACTCAGCTAATTACACAAACAGGGTCAGGGGGCAGGGGGAGTGCTCTCTATCTTTACCAACTATCCCTTCTAAAAGAGGATTTTTAAAAATGCAACATGCATCTTTCTAGCTGGTAAAGTGCTGTCCTCTGTGCGTGTGCAGGGACAGGCAGTGGAGGTTAACTATCTTGCTTTCTTGGTTCTAAAGTACACATGAAATGAAAAGATCACATTCCTAGGATGGGGACTTATCTCGGGCTGACAAGTGGTCGAGTTCCGCCCCGCAGCCCCGTACAAAGTTGTCAGTTGAGGGAATGGTATGAGCAGTGAACAAAAACCCATGGAGGACACGACAGATCAACTCGTGGAGGACACCCTCCTCTGAGGGTCTACTCTAGGACACGGTGTTCTCTGGCTCCCATCACAGCACAGCAGGATGTGACAAGCCCGAGTTCTAGGTCAGGGCAACCAGCGCTTTTCCATCTAGGAGAAACTGTATGGCCAAACTTTGGTAAACGGATGGGATTCATGTGGAACCAGAGACTGAAAATGTTATATGTGATGGAATACAACTCAGCCATGAGAAGGAATGAAATGATACCAATTGTAGCAACATGGATGCAACGAGAGATGGCCACACTAAGTGAAGGAAGTCACAGAAAGACAAACATCATATGATGTCACTCACGTGGAATCTAAAATATGGCACAAATGAACCTGTCCACAAAATAGAAACAGACTCACAGACACAGAGAACAGATTGCTGTTGCCCAGGGGGAAGATGGTTGAGGAGGGAAGGGCTGGGGTTTGGGATTGGCAGATATAAATTATTGTATCAGTTCAGTTCAGTTCAGTTGCTCCGTCGTGTCCGACTCTTTGCGACCCCATGAATCGCAGCATGCCAGGCCTCTGTGTCCATCACCAACTCCTGGAGTTCACTCAGACTCACGTCCAACAAGTTGGTGATGCTATCCAGCCATCTCATCCTCTGTCATCCCCTTCTCCTCCTGCCCCCAATCCCTCCAAGCATCAGAGTCTTTTCCAATGAGTCAACTCTTCGCATGAGGTGGCCAAAGTACTGGAGTTTCAGCTTTAGCATTATTCCTTCCAAAGAAATCCCAGGGCTGATCTCCTTCAGAATGGACTGGTTGGATCTCCTTGCAGTCCAAGGGACTCTCAAGAGTCTTCTCCAACACCACAGTTCAAAAGCATCAATTCTTCGGCGCTCAGCTTTCTTCATAGTCCAACTCTCACATCCATACATGACCACAGGAAAAACCATAGCCTTGACTAGACGGACCTTTGTTATATATAGGACGGATAAACAACACAGTCCTGCTGTATGCCACAGGGAACTACCCTCAATATTCTATGATAAGCCATAATATCTTTATGTGTATAACTAAGTCACTTTGCTGTACAGCAGAGATTGGCACAACATTGTAAATCAACTACACTCCAATTAAAAAAAGAAAATTGTAATTTACTTTCAGAAGTTACATGTCTCCCTGCCACCAACTACCCGAAACCCCCCTACTATCCTCAAAGTGGTTTCCCTACCATATATGACTGGTGTAACTTTCCTAACTGGAGGAGGAAATGGCAACCCACTCAGTATTCTTGCCTGGAGAATCCCATGGACAGAGGAGCCTGACAGGCTATAGCCCATGGGATTGCAAAGAGTTGGACATAACTGAGCAAGCATGCAACTTCCCTAAAGGGAGTCAATTCTGTAGGAGCTGAATTATCACAAATTCCAAATGAGCATGTGGGTCTGAGGGAATGAGGCGTGATTATACCTATGTAGTCATCGTTTTCTAAAGAAAACATTTTTAAAAAATCAAAAGATTATTAAAATAGAGGCCTGGAAGAAAATACCAAGCATTCTAGATGAAACACCCACAGCCTGAAATGAAAACACCGCATGCTGGAAGGACGAACAACAGTTTACGTGGCTCCAGAGACACGTCCTCTGAACTGCTGTGAAGTCAGAAAATAGCTGGCAGCCTGCCATGGCCTCGGAGGCCGGCTTTTCTTCTAACTCTTATTTCTTCTTCCATATTCAGAGTTTCAAGTGCCTTCTGATGGGTACACGCGTCTATTTCCGTTCGGTTGTTGCCAGGCTGTCCATCTGTCAGTCAGAGTGAGATCTTCCAGATTTTGCCCAAATCAAGACTGCCTTCTGTTGCCTGGCGAGGGAATCCCACAGGAGTACGCACACGTGGCCCTGAAATCCAGCCATCGGCTTCAGACAGAGAGCGACGTGGGGATCCATCTCACGCTGGGGCCGGGGCGCTGTCCACGCTAAGAAACTTCCTTCTGTTCCGAAGGCAAACCCAGTTCCAACCATTAGGACGCCATGTGGTATCCTCCATGCCAGGAAATTTGCCAAGAGGAAAGGAATAGTATTTAGAGTCGGTGGATCTTGTCTGTTCCATTTATAATGGAGAACCAGAGAAATTTTCCATCATTCTTTAAAATTAGATGACTCTTATTTAAAAGGCTAAGTCATCTGCAGGCCCCTGGGCAGCAGTATGAATAACTACATTAGAGATGCAGGCCCCACTGGTCTTCCTGTCACTGGGGAAGAGGAAGACGGTTCGTCATCCTGTCCCTACCCACTCCAGGTAACCGTGTAATGTGCGGGTACGTGCTCAGTTTCTTGGTCATGTCCGACTCTTTGCAACCCCATGGGCTGTAGCTCCTCTGTCCGTGGGATTCTCTAGGCAAGAATACTGGAGTAGTTTGCCACTTCCTACTCCAGGGGCTCTTTCCAACCCAGGGATCAAGCCCACGTGTCCTCCGTCTCCTGCACTGGCAGATACATTCTTTATGACTGTGCTACCCGGGAAGCAACTTTGTAATAGGGAAGAACAAATCTGACTCCATGTTGAATCTGTTTCTTTTACTTTAAAGTTTGTATTCTAATACTTTTGCCTCAGTTAAGAAAACTACCTATAGCCTGAAATATACAGGATAACCCATTCTCAAGGGTATAACACTTTTTCATTCATATAGAGGTAAAAAGCTGCAGAACAGAGAAAAACATTTGTCTTGTTGGAGATTTACAGGAACATCATGACATGACCCAGGTAAACAGCTGCAAGAACAAAGGATTCCAACATCAAGAAACTTGCAACAACCGACCATAGCCCTCCCTCGTTCTCCCTTAAAAAGAACTTTGCTGGACTTCCCTGGTGGTACAGTGGATAAGAATCCATCTGTCACTGCAGGGGACACAGGTTGAACCCCTGGTCCAGGAAGATTCCACAGGCCTCGGAGCAACTAAGCCTAGAGGCCACAACTGCTGAGCCCGAGTGCTGCAACCACAGAAGCTCACGTGCGTGCAGCCTGTGTTGTGCAACAGAGAAGCCACCACAATGAGAAGCCCGGGCACTGCAACTCGAGAGTAGTCACCCCTTGTCGCAATTATAGAGAAAGCCCACATGCACCAACGAAGATCCAGCACAACCAAAAATAGATAGCTAGAGAGATAAAAAGAGCTTTGCTGAAACCCTGCGCAGATTTTGAGGCTTGGAGGGCACAAGCCACTCCATCTCCTTGCATGGGCCTGCAAAAAACCTTTCTCTACCTCAAACTATGATGTTTCGGTTTATATGGCCTCACTGTGCATCAGGCACATGAACTTGCATTCAGTACTAACCTGAGGCCAGACACTGCAGTGCGGCAAGAAAAAGCTTCAGAAGAGGAAGCACATGACACTGTAGCACCAAAAGACCCATCAGAGGAGTCAGTCCCAGTTGTTACATAGAAAGAGGAACTTTGCAAGGTTCCTGATGACGAGGACACCACTCTGCACCCATCTCTCTGCAACCTGGGATCTGGGCCCTGCTGGCAGGCTAGTGCAGGGAGGAAAAAATTCTTTTTCGTTGGCTGGGGCTCACCAATCAAACTACTGAAAGAAAAATTAACAAAAGGAAAAAAGCTTTTAATTGCATACCTGTGCCCAGGAGTTGACAAAGAGACAGCTAGATGAATGAGATTTCTAGCGCACATTTCAGGCTCAACAAAGGAAAGGGGGTTTGGGCTTCGAGATGCAGGAGCTGGTCAAGTTACAGGAAGGTAACCAGCAAAAGTACAGTAAACTAGGGTTGTTTAGGAGGGTTTGTTAGGCAGGTTCAAGTCTAAGCTTTCTCTGTGAATAAGAGTGATAAAGAGTCCCCCACTGATAATATAGAGACAGGGAATCATCTTCACAAATAGAAATTTCTTGTGAATCTAAATTTCCTCCTGTGCCCTGTTTTTACAGGTTTGCCTACATTTGCTGCTTCTCCATGAACTTCATTCATTTGGGGGTGGTGTATTCCCACAAATGTCATTAACCTAAACTTTTTCTAGTCAGGGCCTTCTTTCTTGAGAGGCTGGCTCTAGATAGGGGATGACAGGAAACTGGCCCAGAAGGCAGAAAGCTGGAGCTCAGTCCTGGGCTCTCCTGCTCCCTGAGAGCTTTCCTCACCTCAGTATCACCTGCAAAACTGGCGGGTGATGGCCGAGAGCATCCCTTCCACCCACCCCTCAGCCCTGCTGCGGACCGGATGAGAGGTGGGATGGGAATGGTCTGTGCATATTGTAAAGAGCACTAGTCATGCCCTGCCTGCTTCTCTGACATTCTCAGAAGAAAACATCGGCTTTCTGCTAATCCGGTTTGAGAAGAGCATTCTCTCGGCAGCCCCTGATGGCCTAACTCAGCATGTGCAAATACCGTCCAAACGCTCTATGTCAATAAAGTTTATACAGCTTCCTCGTACATGAAATAAAGGAGAGCAGGGCTGTAAGCACGAGCAGGGGGAAGGCAGCCAGAGACCCCCCCAATCCACGTATGCACTCAACTGACAGCAACCGACGAGGCCGCCTCACAGACCCCAGGGCTCCCAGGAACCACGGGGGCGGCGCGGGGAGGGGCTCTCCACATTAAGGCTCATCCTTGAGGCAGGAGCAGAAGCCAGACCCCCCTCCTTCTGGAAGTTCCTTAAAGAAGGGCATTAGGAGGGAAGAGAAAGCAAAACAGACCATTTATTTGACCACACAGTTCAGGTCTGAGGGCAGGAAACAGGGGTTCAGTGGGGCAGGGGACTCTGACAAGGCCAGTGGTCTGAGACAAGGCTGGCAATCTGGGCCCAGGTTGGAAAGGTCACGTTCATGACTCTCCTTCAGTTTCTGTCAAGCTTAGCCTCACAACATGCTGCAAGTGGAAACCACCACCCCAACTCTTGTCCAAACAACCCACATGGTGATGGATGGGAGGCGAAATGAGTAAAGTTTCCACACGTTCGATTTGCTTAACTGGCTAAGCAGTTGGAGCTGCATCATGGCCCCTGAGCAGCTGGTTTCCAGGCCAGCTTCAGGGTCCTGCAGGTAAAGGTCGGGGGCCCAGCCCACCCGAGATGCTGACGTCAGGAAGGCACCCAGCCTTGAGAAGGACCTGGAGCTGCTCTGGGGGTGCCCCCTTCTGTCTGACCTACCTCAGCCTCCGTCAGGGGACAACAGATCCTAAACGCAAAACACGGTTGTGGCTCTCAGTCATACATCACTACAAGGACTAGCTCTGTCCTGCTTTTCCCCTAAACCGACTGACTCTGTGGCTCTTAGGAAAGCAAGCTCAAAACCACTGTGTTTATTTCTTTGACTGTCATTGAAGATTGCCAGATATCCAGTGTGGAGCCGAGGAAGATTATTCCGGGCGAAATGTCAAGACTGTTCAAGTAAGTGGACATTACTATATCGTATCAATAACACAGCTGAGAAACAGCATTTCTGGGGACCCTCACACAGCCCGAGTCCTGCCTGCACTGCAGATTACTCGTCTCCTTTTTGCACAGGATGAAACTGGCTCAGGAAGGTTATGGAACAAGCCTAGGGCCACTTGGCAGACAGCTGGCAAACCAGGGCTGATGATAACCTGAGTGGAAACTGAGGCCTCGGGACCACACAGCCGGGAAGTAACAGGACTGGGACTGGACACCTGTTCTCCTGGTTCCTTGTCCTGAGGCCTTTCACCTCCTCTGTAAAAGCAGCGCTGGTAACTGGTGAAGCAAGCGGCAGTTACTAAGGCTGTTTTTGCCACTATTTTTGTTGTTTTCCTTGTCATTTTTTGCCTAAGGTCAGAGAAGTTAATTGAGGTTGGCCAGCAAAGGAGGAATTGATCTTGAACAAACACTCATATTTTTGTTTTATTGTAACTCTGCCCATATATTTTGCCTGCAGGGCAGGCAGTTTAAAGGCAAACAGAATCCCGCCACCCCGGTTAGTTTGATCCACAACGGCCTGGATCCTGCAGGCTCAGAGAAACCCGGTGTGAATCAGGGTTTAACTGCAATTCAATGAACTGCAAGGCAAATATGACCTCCATTCTCACAGAATCCACGTTAAAATATTGGCTGGCCTGGGAAACACTCGAGAAGTGTAAGAGGAGGTCGGACAGACAGCTCACGGCCCTAGAAGCACTCCCCAGCTCAAGGCAGGAGCCAGGGTCCTGGCACTCCGTTCACAGACAGGGAAACTCAGGGTCCAGAACAATCCATCATGGGCTCTTCCCCAGCACTCAGGGTGATGCCTGACTCTGCCACGCCTCAACAAGGCTCCACAAGGGGCCACTTTACAAGAAGCTTTGCTGGTTTCACAGCAGAAATGTTGAAGAGAAAGTAGAGCAGGTCCGAAACCCCAGGAAGAGGCCAACGTGTTGGGGGTGGGGGGCTCTGTCCCAGGTTTGTGAGGTCTGGTCTCTAGTGCTCTCTGCTCGCTACACAGGGAAACCCTGAGGACCCATCCCAGGGCGCCCTTACTGCCCAGGTTAGCACCCGGCACTTGCCTCCCAACTGGTTTGCACCCCTGTCCCCACATGACCCATGCTTCACAGCTGGTGCTGACATGCCCAAGTCCCACCCTGCTCACAGCCTGGTGGGGTCTCCCATAGCATCCAGTCCAGTCTCTTTTCTGTGGTTGGGATAATTCAGTGCCTGCCAACCTCCCGAATCTCACCCTCCATCACCCCCACCTTCGCTCATTAGGTTCCAGCCACACAGGCCTCTGCACGGTGCTGAGCTATAACAGCCCCAGGACCTTTGCACTTGCTGGGTTCAGGGATGCTGCCTCTTCCCCAGGTCATCACATACCGGCTCCACGTTGCCATCCAGCATCGACTCGGATGCCAGCTCTACAGAGACGTTGCCCCAACCATCTGATCCATAAGGCCCATCCCCAGTCACTCTATGTCACAACCCTGCCTGTGACACAAGAACTTCTCCACACTGACTAAGGGAAGACCCTTCTCTGCCCAACCCAGTATGGTCACTATTCATAGCACACTTCTGTGACCAGAGGCAGGGGTCTTTCCCAGACTCACCCATTCTCTGAATGGTCCAACCATTCAGTTCTGACACTGACCCCACAGGCTAAAGGCTCAGCCCCACAACACTGCACCCACTCCAGGCACCAATCACGTGTCCCCACTTGTCACCTGTACTTCTGACCAATCACACATAAATCAGGGTTCTCACGACCGCCTCCATGGGTTTGATAATTGGCTAGAGCAACTCAGAGAACTCAGTAAAGCTTACAGGTTTACTACAGGACACGATAAAGTATATGGATGAATAGTCAGGGACACAGGGCGAGGTCTGGAAGGGTCCCAAGTACAGAGTTGGAGAACGTCACTCCCACCCCGCCCGACACAGGATGTGTTTACCACTCTGCAAGCTCTCCAAACCCCATGATTTACGGATTTTTATGGAGGCTTCATCACTTGGACCTCATCCCTCCAGCCCCTCTCCCTTCTTTCTAGATTGGGGGAGGGAGCTGAAAGCCCCAAGCTACTAATTTGGTCAGGATTTGGTCTTTCTGCTGACCGGCCCCATTCAGGAGCCCAACCAGGGAGGCCTCATTAGAACCAAAGATTTATCTCCTCTCACCTAGGAAATTCCAAGGGTGTTAGGAATTTTGTGTCAGGAAGCAGGAGCAGAGACCAAGACACATGTATTTCTTATATGACTTAAAAATCTATTTTCTTGTGTACAACATATAGTGGTGGATCATGTTTATTTTCTTCATTACTTCTTATTTTTCCACCAGAATGTAAGCTTCATTAAAGAGGGGCCTTGTTCATGCTTTATCCCTCAGACTGTCAACAGTGTCCAGCACATAGTAGGCACTCAATAAATCTGGCTGAATGAATGAATACCTGTTTGACAGAGGAATGAACAGCCTATATTCGAGTTTGCTACTGTTTTGTCCTCCCATCCTGGCCTGAAAGCTTCTCCAGAGCAGAACCATATCTGTTTCTCTCAGAGAAGGTGTCTTTATATTAACTGCATTTTCTTACTTTCTGTATTCTTGACTGTCTCTCCCAGGGCTGGTCACTCCTTAGAGATCTTAAACAACAGGCCTTTGATATGGAAACCAATCTGATCCTGCCCCGCATCCATCACCTTTGATCAGACTCCTGCAATTTGAGACACTACTCCCCTGCCCTAAGTCACCCCCAGGCTGCATACTGGACAAGGGACTCTCCTCTAAGTCCAGAGCTCACATAAAATTCTCCAAACTACCCAGCCCTAGACAGCTCAGCTTATTCACCCTGCCTCTCCCATGCCTTCCTGTGAAAACCACAATAAAGGCCCCTGCCCACTCTTCCTCCTCTCTCTTCCTGCCTCCTGAGGACCCTGGTGTTTCCCTGCATGGCCCCCCAGGGCATTATGAGTCCCTCCTCTTGGGAATGAGCAACAGACTCTCTTTTCAAGGGCTGTCCTCTCCTGATCTATTGGCCTCATGACACATAAATAGTAATGACCTACATTTGAATACAGTCTCCTATCCGCAAACACAGCCTGTGCTTAGTCGCCCCCTGAACCACATGGGCTGATCTCACAGGTGAAAGTGAAAGTGTCAGTCGCTCAGTGGTGTCTGACTCTTTGCCACACCATGGACTGTAGCCCACCAGACTCCTCTGTCCATGGGATTCTCCAGGCAAGAATACTGGAGTGGGTTGCCATGCCCTCCTTCAGGGGATCTTCCCAATCCAGGGATTGAAACCAGGTCTCCCACATCGCAGGCGGATTCTTTACCACTGAACCACCAGAGCCTGGTACTCAGCAAACCCCATGCAAAGATCACACGGGGGCAGGAGTCCCGCCTACCCACCCCACTGCTCTACCTCCAGAGCCTAGCACACTGCCCAGCACACAGCAGGAGCATAATAAACATCAACTGAATAAATGAATAACTTGGCTGAGGGCCTACGAAGTGTCAGGATCGTCCACATCTCAGAGGATAGCACGGCGGGTGCGTGCACCGAAGCCTGGGGAAACCCTGTTCTGCCACGTCCCAGCTGTGCAGACTTGGACAAGTTACTTCTCTGCACCTCAGTTTACCCACATAAAATGTAGTACATAATAATGACCTCAGAGAATCGCTGTGAGTGTTAAATGCATTCATTTAGGCAGAGAACAGAGAGCTACATGTGGCAGACGGTCATCACCACAGATGTAATTACCTGCCCTTGTTTTCTCCGCCAACCAGCTCTGAGAAGGACGGATTACTGTTTCTATGTTGGAAGGAAGAGATTGAAGTGAAGAAGTGGCGGGACTGTACTTTGACCACTCATCGTGTGTTAGAATCCAGGCTTCCTCCAGTCAGGATGGAGAGCTGGGCCTCCTCCCACCGTGGGGCCCACAGCCCACTCTGGCTCTTGCCCACCCTCCTTGGGCTGCACACACAAGTCATTTGGCGCAATAACCTGGGTTCCAGGCATTCAAATTACGCTACAATTACGCCTTTGAAATCAGGACTATATTATGCTTGGCAGAGAGCTGTCCAGTGGGACTCAGGCCATAGCACCCCCTCCACACCAGCAAGAGTTTAAGCATTTTTATTAGTTGCCAATGATGAAAAATTGTGAGATTCCACAGAGAACATCTAAATGTCCATATTCTGCTGAAAAAAAAAAAAAAAGAAGAAGAAGGGCTGCGCTTATCAGAGTTCAGAGACCCACCTCTCCAACTCCACGGACCCTTTGCTCACGTTCACTCAGACTGTCACACCCTCAAAGGCTCTTGTTTCCACCCTCTCTAGCTCTCCCTTCAGACACCTCCCAGAAAAGAATTTTACCCACTGCCCTTGGCACAAGAATCTTTTAGAAGATATCAGGGTTAGCATGTCATGCCCTTGCTCTAACTTCCTGATTCTTTGTTTCTCTACAACTTCATGACTAAACTCCTTACTGGGACATTCCAAGCCTCTATGGCCCAGCCTCTGGGTACTTTTCCGACCTCATTTCTTTCTATTTTCTTCAGAGCCATCTTAAACTATAATCCTATCCTAACCGGGCAGACAGACAATGAACAAAGAAACAGATGAATGAGACTGTGGAGATATGAAAGAGCTGAACAGGGCAGTGTGATAAGCAATACCTGTGGGTCACCCAGAGGTAGAACAATCTAGGAAGGCTTCTCAGAGGAGGTGGCCTTTCAACTGGAACTCCCATGAATAGAGTTGGTACCAATGAATCTTAAAGACGGATCTTCATCCATCCTTCATTATGAAGGATTTCAGTCCTTCCTGTATCCCTGTCTCCATATTCCTAGCAAGGCAACTTGGCTACCCTCCAACCAAGAAACAAAGTCTATTTCCCTATTCCTTGAATCTGGACTATCGTTGGGACCTACTTTGGCCAATAGAATGCAAAGACCATTCTTTCCTGGTCCAAATGCTTGGGCATTCTTGTTGAAAATCAGTTATCATACATGTGTCTATTTTGGACTCTCTTCTGTCCCACTGGTCTATATGTCTACCTTTCACCAACACGACACTGTCTTGATTGTTTTAATTTTATAGTAAGTCTTGAGACCATGAAGAGCTAAGTTTCCCACCTTTGTTCTTTTCCAAAATTGTTTTGGTGGATTCTAGGTCATTCTCATTTTCACAAAAACTTTAGAATCAGTTCGTCAATTCCTACAAAAGTGCCTGCTGTGATTTTGATTGGGACTATGTTGATCACTTTGGGAAAAACTGTCATCTCAACAAAAATGAGTATCTCAAACCATGATTATGGTATACCACTCTATATAGGTCTTCTTTCTCTTATTGCAGATGACTTCCATTGTAAAAAGTCTTGGCTATTTTAATGAAATGTATTCCTAAATTGTTAGTGGTAATATAATTTCTAAAATTCATTTTCTAATTGTTTACTGCCAATACATAAAAACACAATTGACTTTGATTAGCCTTAACCAGAAGCCACATACATTTACCCTGAACATGCATTTCCACTGTTCAGCCAGAGACATGTGGAGAAAATGGAGAATGTAGGGGTTCCCCCTCCAGCTCTCTCTCCTGCCCAGGACTTCATTGTCACACTTCAGTAGCCCCCAGAACCAAGCTCTGATCCCCTGGCTAAAGATATGGCAGGATTTCTATTGGAGTTTTAGGTACGGTTTATTGCACCATGACTGCACCCTACCTTCAAGCTAAAGCCATAAACGCTGCAAACTACTCAATGCTGGGTCACTTCTTTCAAGTTTTGACCCTCTTCAAAATCTACTTACTCTGTGCACTTTACAGAGTCTTCAGGTCCTGATTTTCTATCTTATTCAGAGCTTATAGTTATTCTCTGAAGGAGGATCAGCTGGTTAAGAGCCTAGTCTACCATCCCATAAGTGCAACTCCTTACTGATCTTAACACCTCTGATAGAACAAAAAAGTTAAAAAGAAACATATAAAAAACAATAAAATAACAACTGTTGGCAAGGATGTGGAGAAATTGGAACCCTTGTGCTTTGCTGGTAGGAATGTAAAACGGCACAGCCACTGCTGAAAAGTTTGGCAGTTCCTCAAAAAGTTAAGCATAGAACTATCATACAATCTAGCAATTCTCCTCCCGGGCATATACCCAAGAGAATCAAAAGCTGAGACTCAAGGAGAGACTCGTATACCAATGTTGAAAGTGACGTTATTCACAACAGCCAATAGATGGAAATAACCCAGTGTCCATCAACAGATGAATGAATAAACAAAATGTGGTCTAGATACAATGGGGTAATTTTCAGCCATAAAAAGGAAGGAATTTCTGGTACATGCCGTTTGCTAGAGATGTCAAAACAAAGTACCACAGACTGGGTGACTTAAACAACAAAAATTTATTTTCTTCAGTTCTGGAGGCTAGAAGGCCAAGATCAACATGTCAGTAGAGCTGATTCTTCCTGAGAGCTGCGAGGAAAGGATCTCCTGGGCTTTTAGATGGTCTTCTCCTTGTATCTTCACATGGTCTTCCCTCTGTATAAATCTGTGTCCAAATTTCCTTTTCCTGTTAGGGACACTGGTAACACTGGATCAGGTCCCATCCACATGACCCGATTTCAGCTGAATTACCTCCGTAAAAACCCACTCCACAAATACGGTTACATTCTCAGGCACTGACAGTCAGGACTTCAACATATAAATTTTCACAGATGGAGGGAGGAGGGACACGAAACTCAGCTCTAACATACAACAACATGGACAAAACTTGAAAATATTAAATAAGCCAGACACAAAAAGACAAGTATTATGCGATTCCACTTATATGAGGTACCCCAAACAGTCAGATTCATAGAGACAGAAAGTAGAAGAGAGGTTAACAGGGGCTGAGGGGAGAGTGAATGGGGAGTTAGTGTGGAATGGTTACACAGATTGTCTTTGGGATGATGAAAAGTTCTGGAAATGGATAGTTACGATAGTTGTACAATATTGTGAATGTACTTAATGTCACTGGGTTATATGGCTAAAATGGTAATTTTGTTATGCATGTTTTACCATAATAAAAAAGAATACTTCTATAAAAAATCTATAGGAAGAAATTATTACCCGATGTTTCTTTAACATCTGAAAATTGATGGAGTAGTAGAGAGCATTTCTATTTTGTTTGTTTCCTGAGAAGAAATTTTACTTTTCTATTTTTCCACCTTTGTACCTCAATATACTGACACCAAGTGACACCATTATTTTAAGACAAGAGTGAAAAGTGAAAGTCACTCAGTTGTGTCCAACACTTTGCCACCCTGCAGACTATACAGTCCATGGAATTCTCCAGGCCAGAATACTGGACTGGGTAGCTTTTCTCTTCTCCAGGAGACCTGCTAAACCCAGGGATTGAACCCAGGTCTCCCACAATGCAGGTGGAGTCTTTACCAGCTGAGTCACAAAGAAAGCCCAAGAATACTGGAGTGGGTAGCCTATCCCTTCTCCAGCAGATCTTCCCGACCCAGGAATCGAACCAGGGTCTCCTGCATTGCAGGTGGATTCTTTACCAACTGACTTTTCAGGGAAGCCCTTAAGATAAGAGAGAGGTTGTTAAAAGCAAAATTAGAAAGAGAAAACAGTTTCTGAACAAGTCTTTTTAAAATGAAGTTAAAAGTTAGATCTTCCTTTGGAACAGTGGGTCATCAATAGCCCAGGGTGAAATAACTGAATTTCAATAGTTCCTTGAACTCTCCCAGGGTGGTCAGCTGGGTGTCCTTTAACCCCAGTAAGATTCCATCTTTCGGACTGCAGACTCAGAAGAATGATTTCTCTCTGTGTCAAATGTCACTGTTACCCATTTAGAACACAAAATGTCGTGGTTCCAGGAGTTTGGCAAGCAATGCTTGAAGACAAGCAATTTGTGTTTTGGACAAGACATCTGGTACAAGGCATTTTCACTTAATATTCAAAACCACCTTGAGAGAATTATAGCAATCCCTACTGAACAGAGAGGAAAACAGGCCTTGGTCTTCCTTCAGGAGCCTACACACAGCACTGGAAGATCGATGTATATTATAAACTATTTGCAGAAAAGTTGTAGCCTTTCCTCTCATGGTTCCAAAATAATTGCCTTTTCTTTCCACTGGAGAAATAAGAGGCAAAGGAGATATATATAATATATCTGTATGTATTGTAAATCTTAAATATTTGCTTCATCACCTTATAAACCATGTCACTTTAGGCACATTACCTCACTTTCTTACACTTAGTTTTTCTCAACTGTAAAATGAGAGAAAATATTAGAATTTGACTGGAACTTAGGAAGCATTTGATAACTATTAGCTAGTATTATTATTATAAAGGTGGTTATTCTTATGTTCTCAGCAGTATATCAAGGGCCATAAGCATATTATTATGTTTCCTCTCTTTCTACAGATATATATCTATCTATTAGCACCCATCTATCTCATCTAACTCAATCATCTCAGCAACTCTGCAGAACTGATTCTCTCAACCCTGTCGAATCATAGGGGAAACTGAGGTTTTGAAACATTAAGTACCTTTCCTAAAGTTTGCACAGCTTATTGGTTTAGACATTCAGGGTCAGGGTTAAGGAAAAACTGTGGCTTTGAAGACCCAATTTCAATACCGGTTTGTGACTGTCACTGGACCTTCTCCAACCTCTGTTTCCTCACCTGGAAAATGGGAAAAACTGATCCCTTCCTTCTTTACGTCCTTGCTGTGGGTACCATCCGAGACTGTTGGCTGTGACACCCGGAGTCACAGTAAAAGAGTACTCAGGCTTCCTGGGAGGCCCACATCTGTTCTATTCCAGGCAGCACTCCCAGTTCCTAGTATTTTGAGTGGGACACAGTAGGTACCCAATTCAAAGAAGCCGGAAGAATGGGCAAATTAACTGTTTTGCTCCAAGCAGAAGATTCCTGAATAATTCTCCAAATCCCAGTGATCCTGTGGTCGTGAGAACAAGAGACTGGGAGGATGATCAATCACCATGTCTGTCCCAGGTCGAGCTGTGATTCCAAAGAGGAAAAATGGATCCCAAGTTCCGGAGGTGGGGCGTGGGGGCAGAGACACCTTTATGTCAGCAGCAGTTTTGGCAGAGGGAGGAAGGCCTGCTATCTTTGCAAAGGCTCTGGGTGCTGGTGCCCTGCGTGCTCACAAGGCCCCCTCCACAGAGAGGGGAGAGTCTCTGGATGCCTCACAAACTGAAGTTCACAGTGAGAGTAAGTGCCAGTTTCATTCACGGCCTTATTTTGGCAGTTCAGAGCTCAGCCACGCTTTCAAAGTCCATGCTCAGGTCATGGAGAAAAGCATCCTGAGTCACTCACTGGCTGCCCTGTGGCCATCCCTGCATTCAACTTGGGTTTTTCTACTCCTCTCAGCAGAGATTAAAGTCTCATTTAGTTTTCCACTATATCCTGGAGGATGCATGTATCTGACAATGAGTCGTGCCTAGAAAAATGAAGAAAACCCTCCAGAGGCAGCCATTTGTTTGTTTGCAGATAAAGCTGCAAAAGAACCTAATTAAGGCTTTTATTTTTCATTTAGGTTCAGTTTTGAAACACTCCATTATCAAGAGCCCAAAGGAATCTGTTTTCAGAGTCCTAAGGACTTGAGCAGCTAGACTGGGAAAAAAAAGGAGCTGGGAGTCAAAGAAGATGCAGGCTGCCTTCCAGAGATGGGGGTAGAGGTCCTGAGATTGAAGAAGAGCCCCTTGCCACCAGGAGAGTGGCTCTCCTGGTCACAGAGACAGTCACTCACAATATTATGACACCCACACAGCCCACTGTGCAAACTTAACTGCAAGTTATTTTTGAAAACTGTTTCAGCTGCAAGGTGCTTAGTCCTTCAGGCCTCGGTCTTCTCATCCATAAATGGGGATCATAATGCTTACCTACATCAGAGTTGTTCTCAACAGTCCAGTGATATGATGAGCAACAAAGCAATTTTCACAGCCACTGCCGTGACGGAGGTGCTGCTATTAACCTCACTTTACCCATGAAGTGACGGGGCTTCCCTGGTGGCACAGACGGTAAGGAGTCTACCTGCAGCGTGGGAGACCCAGGTTTAATCCCTGGGTTGGGAAGATGCCCTGGAGAAGGAAATGGCAACCCCCTCCAGAATTCTTGCCTGGAAAACCCCATGGGCAGAGGAGCCTGGTGGGCTACAGTCCATGGGGTCGCTACGAGTTGGACACGACTGAGCCACTTCACTTTTCACTTTACCCGTGAAATAAGCAGCCTTAAAGCAGGCCTCCAAGCATATGAAAGATTAAATAAGTCTCAGAAGCATGAATAGAATTCCCAATTATGTAATTTGAAACACACACACATACATATATGTAAATTCACACACTGAGATGAGTTTAAGTCAACTATAAAGTTAGAGGGCACTGTCCCCATGAGCACCTTCACTTCTGACACCAACTGCAAACTCAGGGTGGTTCCCAAAACCCTCATGCTTGCTAGAAGAACCCACAGAACTCATGAAAACTCTTAGACTCACAGTTATGGTTTATCACAGGGAAAAGATACAGACTGAAATCAGCCAAGAGAAGACGTGCATAAGGCAGAGTCCATGGGAAAGGTCAAAGGTGGAGTTTCCACTGCCCACTTTGCACCGGGTCACCGACAGTTTACTCTCCTGACATTCACATGGGACACCACGCACGGAGCATCTCTAACAAGAGACACTCACCCAAGCCGCAGAGTTCAGAATGTTCACTGTGGTGCCATTACACAGGCACAGCTGACTGACTGATTTATTGATTCACTGATTGACTGCCCCACGGTTGGCTAATCTGCAGGTCATCTAGTAACTGCATGACCCGAAGCCCGCACTCTGCATCACCCAGTTGGTCTTTCTGGCGTGGCTAGCCCCACCCTCAACCACCCTGTTATATCCGGCTGACCCGGGCAAACAAAGATCACCTTCCAGGAGCCAAGGGCAAAGGCCAGACCTCCTTTGGGGCAAGGCTAAACTCTGTACTACATGTACACACATATATTTGCTTGTATTTACACAGATAAGTATATAAATGCCTAGAACAGAGATTAGAAGGAATCTTACACACTGGGAACGGTCAGAATAGAATGAAGTGTAACCTAAATGTTTCACTGTTGTTTTTTTTTTTCTTTTCTATATTTCTCTATTTTTTTTTAACTCTTTTCTGGTGAGAATATATTCACATATTACTTGTGAGAATAATTACCTTTAAAACTTCAGAGAATAAAGAAAAAGAGAAAAGAAAACAAAGTTTATTGTGGCCGCCGGGCTGGCAGTCTAAGGCATCAGGTCTGAACTGCCTCCTCATCCTATAAATAGGATGAAATCTGCTGACTTGACCTGGTATGGAATGGCCTGGGCTGACTGTGTCACAGAGTTCGGAGTTGGGAAATCCTAATGAAATGGTGCACAGCTGGGACCCAGGAGGAAGAGGAGGGAGAGGAAGGTGAATCCACAAGAGAAACAACCCTCGGACAAAAGCCCACTTAACATGCAGCAAGGCTGCACGTTAACTGGCAGCCAGGCTGGGCTGAGTCCTGGGAGGAGACATGGTCAGTGGTTGGGATGGTGAACATGGAATTCAGATCTTGGCCTTGAAAATGGGTGAGAGAGGTAAAGGGCAGAGGAGCAGGAGCAATCACCCCCACCTTGATGGTCCTCCACCCCAAATCTGACCCAGGAACCCAGGAGGAGTCAAAGCCCCAAGCCCCGCCTGTGTGGCACCCCATGGCACTGATCTGTCCTCCTCTCCCAGCCACACAAAAGCTCTTCCAGCTCAACACCCCAGAAGCTCCCTGATTTCACCCAACCTCACAGCATAGGTCAGGACAGGCCCTGGCCACGTGTCCTGGTCATCTTCAGGATAAGCTCCCAGACCTTGCTCTGTGGGGCCCAGCTGTCCCAAGCAAAGGCAAGGCCTGTGGTTTTCTTTTGAAAGGCTGTTGCATTTTCCCTTCTGAAAAGACTTCTTATCAAACCCTAGCAGCAAAGAAAGGCCAATTTGCACAGAGTTACATGCATGAGAAACATAAAGGAAAATCATTTGAAAGCATAATTCAAACACCCTATGGAATCTGTATGATTCATGTTCTCCAACTTTTTTTTTTTTAGAAGAGTAGGATTCTTTGAAAGAGTTCATAGTGCTATTAGAGGCATAACAATGAAGTTATAAATACAATGTCTGCTATATACTGGGTACCCCACTAACTCAATTAATCCTCACAATTAAAAATTGCAAAGTGCTACCCCCATTTTACAGATGTGGAAAACTGAGGTTCAGAGAAGTTAAGAGGCTCAACAGCACACAGATAGTGAAAGGAAAAGTCACGATACAAACCCAAGGCTGATGTGAGAATCTGTACTCTTGCCAGAAGGTCCTAAGAGTTCCTGGCTCTCTCAGCTCAGAGGAAGTCCTGGTTCCAGTTTATCACAATGAGCTGTAATTTATCAGGCTTTGTTGTCAAATTCAGCAACATCTTGAATCCCAAAATGACCTGGACTGACTGTAAGCTCACCTATTACAGGGACACATTTTCCAAACCAAAATACAAGCCCAGAGTCTAACAGATGAATTATATTCTCCTTCAAGTGTGAAGTCAATGTGGGAAGGTGTCATTTGGACACCAAAGTATGATGATTCCAAGGACAGTTCAATGGTTTATGAAGACCATAGGGGAGAAATTCAGACACTGGGATTACCCAGAAACCCCATGTTCCCATAGCATCCTGTGTGCACCTTGGGCCCACCTCTCACCAGATGCTGGTGATTGACATGTGTCTTGCCCAATGGCTTGCAACCTGGAGGACAGAGACACCTGGGGCAATGTTGAGTTCAATGAGGGTACTGAAAGGAGAAAAAGGAAAGGAAGTCAGAGAAAGTGGGAAAGGAAGGAAAGATAAGAAAAGTAAACCAGAGAAATGTAAGACCTACAGTCACTCTAGTTATAAAACCACTGAGTCCAGTCCCTGGAAAAGGTTCCACAGGCAAACAGACCTGTAGGTAGGAGGCTCCCCCTTTCCTGCATCTGTCACTCCTGATGCAGCCCTTCCTGGTGACCTCAGCCAGCAGCCTAGAGACTCCAGAACCTGCTGACCAGCCCCCAGAACCACACAGGCAGTGCTGCCTGAGGACCGCCTCCCTCGGGTTCCCAGGGCCACCTGGAGACCCGGTCCTCCACAAAAATGATGAGGACCACCAGGAGCAGGACGGGTGATCAGGACAATCTCCATCCCTGCTTTAACACTATGACAAGTAACTTGCACAGGGATTGGGTGAAGACACAGACTATCCGGATCACAATCCAGCTCCCCCAAGCACCCTGCGAGTGGATGAAGAAATAGGAGCCAGATGATGAAGCCTGTAAGGTGTTGAATGACCACCCCCTAAAAGGGCACTGACTGATGGCTTCACTGAAGCCTGACAGGGACGCACGTGTCCAATCCCACAGGTCATGCTTCTCAGCAACAGGTGAACACAGTGTGGGCAGCACAGACCCGACACGGGCTGCCAACTTTTAAGAGAATTAGAACCCCAACATATCCAGGCAGCCTGGAGCAACAGCATGGATCCAACAAGGCGCAACTCTAATGGGACAGATGCTTGAGAGCCCTGCACTCGGGTCCCGAGATGCAGCTGCCCAAATCCCAGAGGGGGCTCAGCACTTGACAGCCGCGGGTGTGAGGAAGTCGTGGGGTTGGGCCCTGTGTCAGGAGCAGGGGTGTCTGCCAAGCAGGGCTGTGACGGTGGCTGTGCGAGAGTTGGAATAAACACAGTGCCTGGCTCTTCTCTGCTCCAAGCAGCACCTCCGAGGTCCCTCCACTTTCAGAAGGATGGCAAAGAGCTAGTACTCATCCAGTGGAAAATGGTGACCACAGTGGGGCAGACAGAAGCCATGTCATATGAGCAACGGTGGAAGAGCTACATTTAGCCTAGAGAAGCAGCTCAGGGGGGACAGGAGAGGGGCTTTCCAATATCTGAGAGGCTTTCCAATACCTAAGGGCTGTCACAAGGGAGAGGGATTTCAGCAGGTTCCATGTGGCTCCACAGGGTGAGACTGGGAGATGGAAGTGGCATCAAGGCAGACTGGGCTGTGCAGAAGTCAGGTGCAGTCCAGCAGTTTGAGGTGTGTCCAGAGAGAATGAGCTCCCCATCACTGGAAGTAATCAAGTACCAGCAGAATGACCACCTCTTAGGGGTACTGGGAAGGGTATCAGCCAGCTAAGATGACCCATGTGGGCCCTTTCACCTCCAAGTTAAGCCTTTCCTGGGAGACCTTAGGAGGAAAGACCTATCTCTCTAGCAGGGTGTCTCTAAGGGCCTTTTCCTTAAATTCTCTGGCTGAAGGCAGGAGCCAAGCACTTTCAACAGCTGCCATCCCACTGATTCCTTTTCCTAAATTAGGCTCCCTGGGGCCTCGCACGGGCTGGAGCCCAGAGACAAGGACCCTACGTGCTCCAGAAAGTAACTAAGTCCATGATATCATCAGTGACTTGTCCCAAGAACACTGAAGCCCCAGGGGCAGAGGGCCAAGTTCCTCAAATTACCATTCTTGTGGCAGATTTTGGCCTTTTGTCCCCATGGGCTCAGGTCTCTGCAAGGCAACACATGCCAAACGGCGCCCGAAATAGAGCTGAGTGCCGGGACACGGGCTGGCACCCAGGAAGGGGACACCCATTCAAGGACACGAGGGAGGCGGCCTCTAACAGCCCTGCCCACCTCTCCCTCCACTGTTGTCTGCAGTTGTTTTCTTCTCAATCAGCCAAGCAAAGTCAGGGGTGGGAGACGCTCCTCCCTGCCAAGAGGAGGAGGGCAGGAGACACCCTGAGCGGGGCAGGACTGACGAGTCTTGGGCCTCTGCTCAGCTCCCCCAGCAGATGAGCAAGCGCTCTCAATGTGGTAGGCATCCTGCTACAGCTATCCATTCTACCAGTGGGAAAAGAAAGGACTAACAAGCCAGCAGATACTCTCTTGCGTCGCGCTGGAGACAAGTGGAGTCCAGAGAGGTTCAGTGACTTGGCCAGGGTCACACAAGGCCTCAGTGCAATTCTTAAACAGAAATGTCAGGTCCACGAGGCCCAGAAGCACCAAGGAGGCCTTCTACCATCCAATCCACCGGCTCTCTTATCTCTGGATCCTCTTTTTTCAAGGAATCAGAATGTGTTGGGAATCAAAATTCCTAAATACATAGAAAATGTAAAATCTCTGGGTGCCTAAAGGAGGTGGGTGGGATCTGAAGAGCTTGGGGCTTCCAAAGACAAATTTAGCTCCTTCTCAAATTTCTGTCTCGGGATGACTGTCAATCTTGGGAACATGAGAGAAAAGATGGAGACAGGTAGGGGCAGGAGAAGCAAAATGAAGACACTGCCAAACTGGGCACAAAGCCTCAGCCAAACAAACCAACTCTACAGAGATATGTGCATCTAGTAGCAACTGCATATAGTTCCATCTAATACACTAGGAGATATCTGTGGATGAAATAACACAATTCTAGGGTTTCCTTCCAAATAACCTAGTGGGATTAACAGAAGCAGAGGAGGTGATAAGAGATGAAATGAGACCGGCCCTGAGTTAGTAACTGCTGAGTCCAGGCACTAGATACCAGGGGCTCGTTATACTTAACATTCTCTCTACTCTTGTACATGATTAAAATTTGCTCTAAGATTTAAGAAGGAGACGTTGCCAATATTTTGAGCATCCCTGCTAATGTCATGGCCTAGAAAGAGAATCTGTAAAGGATGCAAATATTTTCCCCAAGGTCAATTCTGGTGTCCGTGATTATGTTAGTGCTTATTAGTCTTTCTGAAAGGCATATGAGCACATTCCTACTGAGCAGGGCAGGGACTAAGAAAAGCATGCTCATTAAAGACACGACCAAAGAGCTATTCATCCTCACTTTTTTTCTTTCCAGGAAGCCAATAAGCTGGTTTCGGCCTCCTTCAGGGGAAGGAATTGTCTCTGCGGAAGCTCCTAGAAGGTATGGGGGGGGGTTCTCATCCCTTTAATTGCTTCCTGGTGATCTCAGAGCTGGGCTATTGTGCCCTGGCTCCAGTGATGTCACCAGCGAGCCTGCTTTAGAGATTCCAGCAACCCCTCCACAGAGCCTGGCCCATCCAAACCCAGTTGCTCAGATGCCTTCTCTAAATAGAAGGCTTGTATGATGATGCCTCCCATCTGCCTGCTTGAGGAAGCCACCAGGCCACACCAATTAATCCTGAGCTAATTTTTACCTGTGTCCACCTGTCAATGTCAATTTTCACAGGTCCTGAATAATGCAGCCACGTGGTGTGCCGATGGGACAGCCTGACTTGGGGACAGGACTGTCCATGGTCTGGGGTGAGTTCCCCTGGAAGTTCAGGGATGGCTCTGGTGGTCCACAGACCCAGCATGAAAAGACCCAGGCCCACACAGAGAGATTTACCATGTGCTACTCTCAATTCTCTATATGTCACACTGGTTACTGCAGGAGAAAGTAACCACTGCCATTCACTTTGCTGCTGTTAAGTCTTTAACATCCTTCTATTAGATTGGTGCAAAAGCAATTGCGGTTTTTGCATTGTTGAACTTTGCTGTTTGATATCAGAATACATTCCTAAATAAATGTGGTTATGTTACATATCATTTTAATGCATATTTCTCACTTTATTTTTTTGATAATGACTTATTACTTGCTGTTTATTTTAGACTAGTGAAATGATGTTAGACAAAAAGAAAATTCAAATGGTTTTCTTATTTGAGTTCAAAATGGGTCATAAAGCAGTGGAGACAACTTGCAACATCAACAGTGCACTTGGCCTAGGACCTGCTAATGAACACACAGTCCAGCAGTCATTCAAGAAGTTATGCAAAGGAGATGAGAGCCTTGAAGATGAGGAGCACAGTGGCTGGCCATCGGAGGGTGACAGTGACCAGCTGAGGATCGTCGAAGCTGACCTCTTACAACTACACGAGAAGCTGCTGAAGAGCTCAACGCCAACCACTCTACAGTCATTCAGCATTTGAAGCAAGCTGGAAAGGTGAAAAAGTTCATTAAGTGGCTGCCTCAGGAAGCTGACCAAAATTCCAAAAAATTGTCTTTTGAAGTGTCATTTTCTCTTATTCTACACAACAACAAACTACATGGTGACATGCTACAAAAAGTGGATTTCATACAACAGTCACTGACAACCAGCTCAGTGGCTGGACCAAGAAGAAGCTCCAAGGCACTTCCCAAAGCCAAACTTGCACCAAAAAAGGGTGACGGTCACTGTTTGGCGGCCTGCTGCCTGTCTGATCCACTACAGCTTTCTGAATCCGAGAAAACCACTACCTCTGAGAAGTATGCTCAGCCAGTTGATGAGATGCGCTGAAAACTGCGATGCCTGCCGCCAGCATCGGTCAAGAGCAAGGGCCCAGTTCTCCAGGACAACACCCGACTGCACGTCACGCAACCAACACTTCAAAAGTTGAAGGAACTGGGCTATGAAGTTCTGCCTCACCCTCCACACTCACCTGACCTCTTGCCAACTACCACTTCTTCAAGCATCTCTACAACCTTGTACAGGGAATACACGTCCACAACCAGCAGGAGGCAGAAAATGCTTTCCAAGAGTTTGTCAAATCCTGGGGCTCAGATTTTTATGCCACAGGAATAAGCAAACTTATTTCTCATTGGCAGAAATGTGTTGAGTGTAATGGTTCCTATTTTGATAAATAAAGATATGTCTGCCTAGTTGCAATGATTTAAAACTCCTGGTCCAAAACTGCAATTATTTCACCAAGTGAAAGTGAAAGTCACTCCGTCGTCTGAAAGTGAAAGTCACTCAGTCGTCTCCGATTCTTGGCAACCCCAAGGACTATACAGCCCATGGAGTTCTCCAGGCCAGAATACTGGAGTGGATAGCCTTTCCCTTCTCCAGGAGATCTTCTCAATCCAGGGATCAAATCCAGGTCTCCAGCATTGCAGGCAGATTCTTTACCAGCTGAGCCACAAGGGAAGCCCCAAACCAAGAACAAACCTCAGGTTTAGGGTCCCTGCAGGAAACAAGATCCAGCTAAGGCTGAATGACTTTGATTTCCACCATGTTTAATTCTACAGCCACTGCCCTTTCCATCATGTTTAATTCTGTAGCCACTGGACGTGACACTGGCTTCCCATGGACAAGGCAAAGAAATGTTAAGTAGATACAATTCAAGAGTTCTGCAAAGTGTGATGACACAGACCGATTTAACAGGGAGCTAAAGAAGTCTGCACAGGCCCTTCTTGCATCCGTCCCAGGACACCCCATACAAGTGACAGTGTAAAGAGATCACAGAAGACAGAGAAGGCCATCTCAGCTGAGTGGGGTTAAGCTACCCCACAGCCAACTTCTCAAAGTCTACAAAACCACAGAACCATCTGAAAATATTCTGTTTGTGTGTGAGTGTGTGTGTGAGTGTGTGTGTGTGTGTGTTTTCTCAGTTACCAGGCCTAGAAATCCAGAAGTCACCCTGACTTTACCATCAAATCCCACTTATCATCCCCACCCCTGTTAACCCCACCCATTATCACCATCATTGGCATCACCATCATTGTCTTCAGCATCATCAGCATCAGCAATAGACAAATGACATTTACAGAATGCTTCCTAAGATCCAGGCGCTCATCAGTGAATCCTCCCAACACTTGACAAGCAGAGATAATCTCACCCAGCGTATCCTGCACATAATGAAACAGACCGGGAAAGGTTAAATGACTTGCTCATGTTTACAAACCAACTCAGTGGTGGAGTCAGGATTTGAACCCAGGTTTGCCATCAGAGACCAAGCTCTTAATCACTGAATTTTCCTGCCTTTAATGCAATCAACCGCTGACCTAGCTTAGACCTTCAGCATTTCTTTCCTCATTGTCAATACTATTGATACCTGATCAATCTTCTTGCTTCCTATTGACCACTCGTAGGCCCACAGGAACCAGGTTATCCACTGTTCAGTCACCAGCTTGCTGTATGTAACACTCATTCTGCCCCAGACTCACCTGCCTAAAATCTCCCAAATGGGCTTCACCACTGGATCGTAAAAACTCCCTGCACCCATTAGGGCTCATTGATAGAAAACAAGACAAAGATTCTAGGTACTTCAAGAAAGGAAGAAAGGCAAGGGCAGGGAATATATTGGAAAGACACTAAGTAGCTCGCTTATGCAAAGCATGGAGCCAAAGATATAGTAAGCACTCATCCCAAGTTTGTTGGGTGGAAAATGAAAGAGAGAATAGTGACCAAATAGAGCAAGTTGCTTGGTGAACATCATTTGCTTGTAATCCAATTTGGATTTGCTTTAAAAGCCCCTAGCAGATGAGGCTCTGGGCTATGTATACCCCTTCCCCACTACTGCCATCTGAGTTGGAAGGATTCCCAGAAAACCTTCATAAAATCACAGGTAAAATAAGTGAAGCACCAGCCTAGAACCTAGAGATTTACACGTTAGTCCTGGCTCCACCACTCACTGGGTGGCACTCTTGGGCTCAACATGTCTCCTTTCTCAGCCTCAGTTTCCATGTTTGTAAGATGGTCATGTCTAGTAACTCCAAGTTCCCTGCACTCAGAGGGGAAAGCGATGGAGTGTCATTGCGTAAACCCTGAGTAAGTCCAAACACAAGCTCTGCAAATCAACATTCTCAATCATATTTTGGAATTAGTATTAAAATAAACTCTACCCAGTCGTGGGAAATAATGGGGCCATGATGGCTACAGGAAGAGGGCTTTGTTCGAGGGAAAGGCAGTCCTGGGTTTCCAAAGCTGCTGCTATTATTATAGCTAAGTGCATTTACAGCACCAGGGCAGCAGGAGGAAGTTGACAATTTAAGATGAATGAGCTGGGACCTAGCCACCACCCAGCAAGTAGACTGCACAGGAGAATATATATTTTGGCCCTGTGTGTGCAGAGACATGAACACATGAGTGTGTGTACACTCGATGGAAAAGGCCCTAGCGAGCTTTCCAGCAGTAACTCGCACAGAGGAAGTGTGGAGGAAGCTGAGACTCTGAGGGGTCTGGTACCTGCTTTTTACGTGGTCACTGATTTTGCATCAATGGTCGCTGCAGCCCAGGCGTCCTGCTTCCACAGCCAGGGTGTGCCTGCTCTCCCATCAAACCCCCACCCATGAATCCTTTCTACCGCACACCCTGCTTCTCCTCCACGGGGACCGGCTGCCCCCTCGGTCTGCTGGTGGCGGCTGTCGGTGCCCCTGAGTCCACAGGAGGCAGGTGCAGACACGCTCCTCCACGTGAGCACAACACACAGTGTTTTTTGTTCTAAGTGGATTGGCACCAACCCACCCTCAACCTGCCAGAAATCTCCTGTGTTCTTTGGGCTCAAGCCCAAGGTCATCATATCACTTTCCAGGGAGCCATGGAACTGGACCCGGAGAGAAGGAACATCTGGAAAGTAGAAGATGGACACATATTACTCTTGGAACCAAAGCAGCTTTCACCCACCACACAGCAGGTGCCAGGCTCACCTTCAAGACCAATACCAACAGACCAACAGACGCAGAACCAGGGGGAGGGGCCAGGATCTGGGGGAGGGCCAGGCTAGGAGCAGGGGCATGGGGAGAACGGGCCCTGAAGAGAGGCCCTACCAAACTCCCCACAGGCAAAGCTACATTGGGATTTGCACCCTCCTGGGTGACTGGCAGGAGAAACAGGGCTAGTAAAGATTCTCTGCGGGGCCTCAGTATACAGCAAGAGTCTTCAAAAAATGTATATAATGTTGCATACAAACTCTGTACTCACAATTTTGTGTTTCTGCATTTACATCTGACATGTCCTCTGGTGTCTGATCCTGGGCCAGGCCCTCTTTTCACTCCAGCTCCTTCGATGCTGCCTTCTCCTTGATGTGTAACCTTGAACCACTTAGAGCCTCGGTTTCCACACCAATGACTACATCCAGTAACCCTCGATTCCCTCCTCTCTGTGTCTGACTCTGGCTGTTCCCAGCCTCTATGGAAGGAGGACCATTCCATGAAGGCCGAAGGGGTCCCAGCCCTGATGACATTTCAGAGCCACTCTGGTATTCTGAGATTCACATGTCCAAGTGACCATGGCCGCGAGGGGCAGCAGGGCTGCCAGGACACCCCTGGAGAGCTCCTGCCTGTGTCTGCTGTAACTGAAGCCAGCTCTTCACTGTCGGAGTGAACACAATGCAAAACTCAACCCTTTATAAACTTTCAAGAGAAATGCACTGACCCCAGGTGGGTTGGTCAGAATCTGGCAGGAAACAGCCAGGGTAATCAAAACGAGCATCATTTAGGCCATGTTTAACAGAAGGACATTTTGCAAAGGTATGGGCAGGGTGCAGAGACACCCCAGGAGATCATGTGTTTCCCTGCCATCAGCACAAGCCCCTAGCACAAAGTGATGGGGATGTAGGAAAACAAATAGCCTCCCCACTACCATTGCCCTCCTCCTTCTCCCTGACGCCCCACTCAGACATAAATGGGGGCTCCCCACTGGCCAAACCCAAAGCTCCCTGTTGCCCAAACCCAAAGAAAGCCAGAGGGCAAGGAGCCCATGCAAGATGGCCTCGCAGGGCGAGGGAAGTAAAGATAAGAGACGCCGCCCACCCAGCACTGGGGGATTTCTTAATAATCTTTACTGGAAACTCATGTGTTCACAGGGAAGGAAGGCCCACGTCACCTAGCACCCTGAACTTCCCTTGAAAAGCTCCCCACCTGACTACCTGAATCATCAGGGCCCTCTCCTCTCAGCAGTGCTATCTCTCTCCCTCTCTCCTGCCCTTCCTCTGCCTGAGGGTCAGCTTTCAAAGCCAGTCACTCCCTCCCCAACTTTAAACCCTAACTTCACACCTCTCCCTCCTTCATTATGCAGAGCAATTTACAGAGCATCTTGCCCTCTGGTCCAAGGGGTCATCCACATCTGACCTCCCAACTGTACAGCGCCCTCCCTGAGAGGCAATCTGGCAAATCATCTTCTTGTCTCCTTTCACATTTCTGTCATTCGTACTGTGCAGTTCAAACTCATTATCAGCTGCAAAGCCTTGTTTGGGGAGTGTTGCAAGAAAAATAATTTCCCCTAATTGATCTGGGTAAACATGTGTCTGTCAATACAAATCCCATCCCTTCACGGATCATTTGCTGTGTCTCCAGCTATCCGCCCCAGGGCAATGCTAAGGAGGCTGGATCCATCTTTGAGAAAGCTCTCTCTGAGTCAAGCTGGAAGAAAGGAAAAAATAAGCAGATGCTTCAAGCCAGGAGGATTTTCTTGTTGTCATGATCAACTCTGGTCTGCTCCCCTGCAAGAGTCCAGATTCCCTCGTCTCCACCAAGAGTCACTGCCCTGGAGCCCCCGGCCCACACCTGCCCATCACCACACCACACTGGCCCCACAGCCTGACTTGTCTGCATTCACTCTAAGTGAGGAGGCTGCTTTCTGCCCCACCTGAGGACAGCATGTGTCACTTAGAGGAGACTGGCCCTCTGTCTTCCTAAGCACCTCCCCCCTTGGAGGCAGATCGACCATCAGTGGACGCTGTTCATGGCAGGAAAGAAGCAAAGTTGGGAGCCTGATTTTCCTCTCAGTTACTGACTGAGCTGAGGCCAGTGTAGACAGAGAGCCTCCAGCCCACCCCCTGCATCCTCAGAGGGCGCTCTGCACCCAGGTCTTCATCAAGTTCATGGGTGACATTGAACAGGCACAAGCTATACTGTCTCTGGGGAAAGAGGTTGGCTGGGGGATGCCTCACGTCCAAGGTGTGCACAAATCCCACCCTGGTTGTTGACTGTTTTGCTGTGTAGATTCCCCAACCCCTACTGGGAATGGCACCCAGATTTTCCTAAGGGAACCAGCCATTCTGAGTTCTGGATCCAGGAGGTTTCCACAGGGCAGGTCCCAAGCCCTGGATCCAGGCCTTGACAACCAGCTCATTTCATCCGCCAGCTGTCAGCTGCTCTGCTCACCCGCAGGAGGGCCGGGGCCTCGCCCTGTCTTGCACACACTGAGAGGCACACCATCCATGCCGGCACACCACCCCTGCACCCAGGACTGAAAGACAGCCAGCATGATTCTAACTTTCCTGTTATGTTACTGTGGTGGGTGATTTAAATTCTCTGTGCCTCCACCTGCTCACCTGTAAGACGGAGATAGAAAATGTCCCTCCTTATAGAAAAAAGGGAACCTGCCTACACAGTTGGTAGGAATGTAAATTGGTGCCGCCACTATGGAGAACAGTATGGGGCTTCCTCAAAAAACTAAAAATAGAGCTACCATATGATCCAGCAATCCCACTCCTAGGCTTATATCCAGAAGACAGAAATTCTAATTTAAAAAGACACATGCACCCCAATGTTCATAGCAGCACTATTTACAATAGCCAAGACACAGAAATGTCCACTGACAGATGAATGCATATAGAAGATGTGGTGTATCTATATACAGAATATTACTGAGCCATAAAAAGAAGGAAATAACACCATTTGCAGCAACATGGATGGACCTAGAGATGAGCATACTAAGTAAAGTAAGACAAATATCACAAGATATCACTCATACTTGGAATCTTAAAAAATTATACAAATGAACTTACTTATAAAACAGAAATAGACACAGATGTGGAAACAAGCTTAACATTTACCAAAGGGGAAAAAGCGGGGGAAGGATGAATTACAAAGTAAATAACATACACACACTACTATATACACAGACCTACTGTATAGCACGGGGAGCTCTACTGAACATCTTGTAATAACCTATAATGGAAAAGAACATTAAAAAGGATAGATGTATAACTAAATCACTTTGCTGTATACCTGAAACTAATATGACATTGTAAATCAACTATACTCCAAAATAATAATAAAGTTAGAGTGAAGACTTTAAACAAGGAGACTGCTTTTGCTAAACAACACAGCCCAGTTTAGGAATACCTTAAATAATCAATAATAAGTGTTGGAAGATTAAATTAATAATGTTAAAGAAAAAAAGTCCCTTCTTCCTAAGATTGCTGAGATTTAGGGTCTAGCACATACAAAAGCTCATGATAAACTTAGTAAAAGCTTAACAAAGATTCGTCATCATTATTCCCAGTGGCAATCAGTGAAAAGGCAAAAGGGGATTGGGCAGAATCACAGCACCTGCCAAGGCCAGACGAGACGAATCCCACTGGGCTCTGTAGTATGACTGAGGTGGGAAGAGACAACAGTTCTGTTAATGTAACAAAGTTCCGACGCTGGGCTGGGTCTCCTGCATGTTTGGCCATGAGCTCCCAAGGTAGATGCTTGGATTTCTACGAGGTCCCTGGGGACATCTGAAACAAAAACAGGCAGGAAGCACAGTATCTCTCCCTCTGATTGCTTCCAGGAACCCAGGGCACCACCAAGGAGGGCAAGGATCACACTAAAGGGCTGTCCAGCACCCAGGGAGGGGGGTGAGGAGGAGCAGTGACTGAACTAGCTGCCATCACAAGACGGAGCCCACTGCCTAGCTCAGAGGGTGTCACCAGCAGGCCTGGGGACAAGGAGTCACAAAGGCACGAGTCTCCTGTTGCGTTTATCACTGTCATGATCACGTCTACCTCCCCACCAAACCAGACACAGTGGGCTCTGGAGCCAGACCGTCCATGTCCATGTGTCCAAATAACTGCTTTTCCGCTGAATGTGGGACTTGAATTTAACTTCTGCAGGCCTCAGTCCCTCCTTTGTCAAGTGGAGTTCGGATTCAGACGTCCCTTGCAGGACTCTCATCAGAGGACACGTCAGGAGTCAAGAACAGCCTCTGACACATGGGTGGTACTCCCGAAATGTTCACCATTATTTTGAAGACAGAGAGTCCTCAAGGCAATATCAGGGCCTGATCCACCTTTGCTTCCCTGGTCCCCTAGATCCAACAGCTAATGTGCTGACCTACAACCCTAACTTCCAGTCTGGCATCTCAAGTCTGCTTTTCTAAATGTCCCTACTGATTTCCATGGTCTCTTTTTGGAAGGAGAAAGCAGTTTTAACTGGAGTCAATGAATAACGGAAGATATTCTACACCTCTGAAGAAAATTTCTGGAGCCACATCTAGTTCCCCGATAGCCTGAGGACTGCTGAGAGACCCTCCCAGGGTTCTGGTGCAGGAGAGACCCTCCGAGGTTTCATGTGTGTGCGCCTGCTGCCCCCTGGTGGACAGATTCAAAGTGAGCAGGAAGTCTTGGAAACAATGAAGGCTGTCCTTGCCACTCCTAACAGGAGGAACATCTATGCAAAGTTTTAGTTTGCGAAGTGCTTTTGCGTTCAGCATCTTATTGTTGGTTGTTGTGTTTGTGTTGGTCGCTCAGTCATGTTCGACTCTGTGCGACCCCATGGACTGTAGCCTGCCAGGTTCCTCCATCTGAGCCTTCAAACAACCCACAAGGGAGGGAGGGCAGGAATTCTCCCCCACTTCACAGACAAAGAAACAGGGTTAGAGAAGGTAAGCCCATGGCGAGCTAAGGAATGAAATTTCAGGCTCAAAAATCTGATTCCAAAGCTATTCTTTTGACTCCAAAAGTCAGTGTCCTGTTCTGACCATTCATAGAATCATCTTGGGCACTGGTTAAAAATACAGAATCTTAGCCACCAATACGCCAAATACCTAGGGCTGTGAGTGAGAATCTGCATTTTGACAAACTTTCTAGGTGATGGTAAGTAGAGTCAGGTACTCCAACTAGCTTTTGAAAATCACTGCCTGGTTATCACATAGCCTTGGATTCTGTGCTTAGACACCCTTCTAAGTCTGTGTGAGCTGCTAGACTGGGTGGCTGATGAACCAAAGAAATGTATGCCTCACGGCTCTAAAGACCAGAAGTCCAAGGTCAAGGTGCCAGCATATCTGTATGCTGTGCAGGAAGGGCCTCCTTTTTAGCTCACAAACAGTCGCCTTTTGGCTTTAACTTCACATGACAAGGGAGCTCCCTGGGGTCTCTTTTAAGGGACACTGATCCCATTCATGACAGCTCTGCCCTCATGACCTAAACACTTCCCAAAGGTCCCACTTCCAAACACCACACATTAGAGGCTTAGGATTTCAACATATGAATTCTGAGGAGACATGCAGTTTACAGCACCCTCCCTCTGCTCTGCCCCCAATGCTAAGGGTCTAATCTCTTCCTCCCAACTTCGGCCTCTCCCTGGATCCCATCATACTAAGAGCCCAAATCATCTGAGAACTCATTTGCCATGCACATCATGCACACTATTCCTTGATGCTCCACCCCCATAATCCTAGGGGTCAGTGTTCCCATCTTACAGTTGGAGGCCTCTGGGCCAGTACAGGTGTGCTGTAGGATCTGAACCCTGGACTGTGACCACGGAGACCACACGGTGCGGCTCTGTGCCATGCTACCCTGTCTCCCCAGCAGAACTCCCATCCTGTGTTCCAGCCCCCTTAAAGCCCTGCCTGATTTTCTGATCATGAGACAAAAACAAACTGTCACTAAAATGACACTGCCTCATTTGGGTCTCAAAGATGAGCTGCCCACGTCCAGGTCACATCTTTCTTTGAGGTGGAAATCCCACAGCTAAATCCCATGTACTCCTACAACATGGGGACCCGGCTAGAGGGAAGGGACCCCAAATCTGGATGTCCTTAGGCTGCTCCAAAGTACAGGATAAATATCAACTGCTTAGAGAACCACTAGACAGAATATCTACGGTGCTGGTCTCTATGCATGTTTCACTACGAGAAATACTCATCCAGAAAATAAGCGCAGGTCAAAGGTTTAATTCTCCTAAGAAAAACAGAAACTAAAGACAGAAGGTTCCCAGGACTGCCCCGCGGTCTGTCAGAGAGGCGCCCACCTCCCAGAACAGGAGTGAGAGGCGCCTGGCTCTTGTGTGTTCCCAGAGGCGGGAGGAAGGAGGTGAGGAGGGGACACTGTACGGAAGGCCTTTGGGGTCTCCAACCACGGCAGCCCCTGTTGACCTGTGAGCCTGGTGTGTGTGTCTGGGTCCCAAAGATTTCATTTGAGGGAGAAAAGGTAAAATTTTAAGAGGAAAAATAGAAAAGAAAAAAGGGGATCCAACCTTCTCCTCGGAGTACAAACCTGAAGGTCCAGAGGGAGGTAAATGGCCTCGTCCAGGGCCACACAGCTGGTAGAGGCCAGACTGAAATCAAAACCCGATATTCTGTGTTAAATCAACGTGTGGCACCTCCATCTAGCCCGTGGGACACGCTGGGAGGTTTTCTCCGATACAGGCCACACTCACATAATGCAATAATGGGCAAGGCCCAGGGCCCGGGGAGGCGGAGACCAGGCACAGCAGGGGCTGGCACTTGCGCATGCGCCCTGGGAGACAGTGAAGAGGCGATGCCGCAGGACGCAGCCTGACCTCGGGGTGAGGGGAAAATGACCCAAGGAAGCAGTGTGTAGGGGCTGAGCTGAGCAGGGGCGCTGGTGGAACACATGTCACTCACAGTCACTTTGGTACACGAGCTCCCGCTCACTAGTCATCCGGAGAGGCACTGTAACAAGCATTCAAGCACTGACTGCCCCCAAAAGGAAGAGATTTCCCTTCTAGGTACTGAGCACCTACCTACACAGAGCTCTGCAGTCTGATCTGTTTCCAGTCTGCCCTGCAAAGCAACCTGTACCACCCCATCTCACAGAGGAGAAAAATGAGGTTAAAAGAACCGGTGTCACAAAGCTGATAACAGGTGGAACCAGAATTTGAACCACAATGTATACATTCTTTCCATAATCCCTGCCTATGAAATGTAAGCAAGCAGAGACTGGGGTTTAAGCTAAACGTCCCAGCCACTGAATCTAGATGGGTCTTTCCTGCTGAGAAATATAATGCCACAGTCCTGACTTAGAAAACACAGTTCTTTCATGGCTGTCTATACCAAGGGCTGCCCATGAATTTGAAATTGAAGTTGGCTGAAGTACAACAAGCTGATAGGTGTTGAAGGCTGGGGTTAGGGACCCTGTTAAAGAATGACAGGGACCAGGAGGGAGAGAGGACAACCAGGTCGGGGAGAAAGTCCCTCCTGCCTTCTAAGGAGTGATCCTCCCAGCCTGGCAAACACACACATGCAATACACACAAATACACACACATCATGCATGCACACAAAACATACATATACCATGCACACACATATATACACATGAACATACTCATGCACACATCTATACACATGCACATACACACACATGCTTGTACCCACCACCACCGCCGCCACCTTGGCCCTTAGGCTTCCACATCTTGTAAAGCCACCTGACTCTCACATGGATTCTCTCATTTTCCTCCACTTGCAGACAGCCTCTCCTTCCATCCTGTAGTCTGAGGGCAGAGACATCAGATGTCTGGGAAACCCTCACCAAACCCTGCGTGGCTCTGGCCTCCTGGCAGAGGCCCAGCGTCTGTCAGTGACTGGTAAAGAGCAGGGCTGGTGTTCTCCTTTGGCAGGTTTGTAAAGAGAAACCTAGCCACTGCGTCTGCTGTGCTTCCACAACTGAACTGAACTGGGACCAGAGCCACAGTGTACAGCGGCCAGTGCAGGGGTTAGGGCCGCCCTCAAATTCTGCACTCTACCCTCCAGTCACTTTAACTGGTCTGGGGCGAACAGTGACAGCCAACTCAGCCCTAGGGTAACAGGCAGAAAGAGCAAATTAAGTCAGATCCTGGCCACAGCCAAAGTCATGAAAACAGATAACACTGCAGAGGAAAACACACACCAGTTATCCAACAGCCAGAGGACCCAGTGACCATCTGGGATTTTGCCAGAACCACCAGAAGCAAGGATCCCTGTGGCTGCTGGCTCACAGGGCCTCAATTAGAACAGTGTCCCCATGACCCAGTTTATTCCAGCTAGATTTTCTCACTGGGTCTGGCTCACATGCCAACAGCACATATGAGCTACATGGCCTCAACTCTAACATACTCAAGGTTCCCTTTCCACCCTACAATGACACTTATACACAACCCACTTACATCCCATTTTTAAAGCAATTTAATGCCCAAACTGAAATATAAAGGAGAAATGAGAAGAAAACAGTGGTTTAATACATGTATTTTGATTTGTGATGCTCAAGCACGTGGCCCAAGGAACTCCACTGAAGGCAACAGAGTTACAAGTGTGGACTTAAGGGAGAGGATCAGAAGCCATTTCAAAAAAGACATACTATAAAAATCAAATAACAGAGGTGAACACTAAATAAAAATCAGTGTTGCATTAATAACTGATAAGACCTTGTGGAAGTTCTCTGTGTCGGCGGGGTATCTGCCAGCCTTGTAACATGTGGAATGATGCTCTGCTGTGTGAACATCCCTGAGCACTGCTGGACACCCAGCTCTCCTGGACTCCGTCCACCAATGAAAGCAACAACCAAAAACCATCCCTCCATTTGTACAATGCCCCAGGGGAATGGCCCCAGACTCCCCCTCCACATCAAGCCAGGGGGGAGCAATCCTCTTCCAGGTGGAGGCAGGCGTTGGAAGACTGACAGGGGCATCTGAGCACTCACAGCCAGGCACACAGTGTCTCCCGCAGCCCCTGACCCAGCACTCCAAAGGCGACCAACCAGGTGTTCAGTGTGCGGGATGTGCCCTCCCCACTCCCAGCGTCCCTGCTCAGGACAAGGTACACAAGACATGCAATTCACCTTATTCTCAGTGGGCGGGTTGTAAATTCAGCATGCGATACAGCAACCTGCATGTATCCTCTAAAACTCTCTAAAATTTACCCATGCACAGGCACCAGAGTAGAAATGAGCATACAGACCCTTAGTCTACCCAACAAGCAGACTTGTTCTCCAGTCTTGGAGCAGATCTCTATGTCCTTAATTGGGGTGCACATGAGGGGTGCTTACCCTGAGAGCCGCCACACTGTGAGGAAGCTCACGCTGCTTGGGGAGGCCACCTGTAGGTGTTCCAGCTGACAGTCGCCATCAACCACTGGATATCTGGGGAGCCAGCCTTCAGATGATGTCAGTGCCCTTGCCCTTGAGCCTCCCCAGCCTTTGAATCTTCCAGGTGAGGTCCCAGACATCACGGAACAGAGATAGGTCATCACGCAATAGCAGCATCTGAATTTCTGACCCACAGAATGAGGAGTAAAATTGTGTATGCTTTTGCCTAAGTGGCATTAAATGGTAGCAAATTTCTGTGTATCTTTCAACAATTCAAGATCACTCAGCTCCACAAAAGGCCCATGCTAGCAGACACACACCAGAACTGAGACTGACCCAGCGAAAAGCAAAATCAACCCCACACTCGATCAGTACTTTAGTTCGGAGGCCAGAGGCAAAGTCCCTGGTTTAAGTTACTTCTCCTAAAGGAACGTGTGTAGACGAATTCTTGAGGGTTAAATACAAGATGAATTCTGCCGAAGGGGCTCCGGAGGGACTTGTGGCTAGACAGAGGAGCTGCATTCTCTGGAAGGATACGCAGGGGTTTGTGACTGTCCAGAGGAGCCAACAGTGAGTGACCTCAGGGACCTCGGCCGTCCTCCGGGCACACGTGCGTGGCGGGCTCTGGGGCAGCTGTGCGGCGTCAGATGATGGTGCAGCCACAGCAGCATCTCTCGGGGTAATCCACCACATACACCCGGCGGTCGGTGCCATAGATGTAGTAGACGTCCGTCTTTCCTTGGTACCAGTAACGAACTTCTGTGAGGGGGATCAGCTCCAGGGTCTGGCGCTGAGGAAACAGTTGGCCAAAAAGAAAACCTCAGTGTTCTGTTCAAGTCACTCACCTCCTCAAGAACCCTCAGTAACTCCCTCCTGCCTGCAGGAGGAAGCTCATGCTCTGGAGTTGCCATTTTGGCCCAGACCTGCCTTCTAGATGTATCTCCTCCTAGGCTCCTTCACTCAACCGAGGCTCTGCCCCAAACTGACTTCTCATCTTTAACCATCACCTGATTCTAAGTTTCATCAAGCGAGGGCGCAGACATCCCCACAGGAGTTTCAGGATGTAGGGAAAGTCACCAGCCCCAAACAGGACATCTAACAGGACATGAATTTTTAGATGGGGCGGGGAGAGAGTGAGGTGGAAAAAATTGGAGGGTAAAGTCATTGTAAACATTTTTATATTAAAACAACCATGGAGATATTAGGAAAGGAGACATTAGGGCCCCACATATGACAGCTGTCTCCTAACTGGATTCTACTTGCTAATGTCTTAACCCTGAGCAAAATATCAGCATGAATCTTGGTCTATAGATGCCAACCCAAAAGACAATCTGGGGCAAAGATTCACAGAAGTGTTCCCCCATTACATCTCTTTAAAAAAAATATGTGTGTCTGCCCCTAGTTCACCCCTCCCTGCTCCAGGACCACCACACAAATGGCCTGTGTCACCTGAGATGGGGCTGTGCCATCATAGAAAGCCCAGGAGACCCAGGGTGTAGACGGAGGCCTGCCGCCAACATACTGTGTGATCTTGGGTAGTCAGTGCCCCTTTGCCAAATGAAGGGTTCAAAAGGATTCCAATTGCCAGCCTCAGCAGTAAAAACATCCCAGGAGAACCATCTGTATCCACAAAATGCTAAAATCATGTCCTGATCCTCTTGCCCAGTCCCAAAACAGACACCTTAATATTTGGGGGTCTGCACTGTAGTGCCCCCAGAATATACCAGGGCTGCAGGAGCAAGGGTCCTTAGGTACCAATCTGGTGTCCTCTCTGGATGGGGCTGCAGACCAGGCATCACCTCCCGGTGAACAGCCGCTGAGGTGTGGCTGACACAGAGTACTGCTTCCACTGCATCGCCCCCTTGCCTGACCATCCTGCTGTGGCTCCCCAACCCCTTTACCCGTTTTCCCTGGGAGCCCTTGCTTAACACGTGACGAGCACACAGATCCTTGTCTCAGAGCTGCTTCTGCAGAGCCCAGCCTAATGCAAGGTCCAGCCACACCCATTTACAGATGAGGGCATGGAGGCCCTCATGAAGAGAAGGTTCAAAACCCGCGACCATGTGCAAGAACCAGGGAGCAGAGCCTGACCTGGTAAGCGAACCATCCCTGCAGTGGTTGCCAGGTGAAAAGCACCCTGAATCCCTCAGCAGATAGCCCTGCAAACCTTCCCTGGCTTTCAGAGAGTCACTTGTGTGCCTTGAATGTGGTAGATAATAACATATTCCTTAGAGTTGAAAAATTTGAGTTCTACTCCTGGGCTCTTCCACTAAGAAGCTGTGTGTCCTTACCTAAATTACTTCCACTCTCTGGGCCCCCTCTGATTCATTGGAAAAGTCATGGTTCAAAGTAGACCAGGGGTAGCTGAGAATGCCCACAGGCTAAAATCAGCCTGGCAGCCCATACGGTGTTCTTGGTGGTTTTTAAAATTTTGTTCTCAATATTGAAAAACTGGAAGGTTTCATATAAAAATGTGGACTTCAGAAGGTTTGAAATCTCTGCCCCACAGAGTTGAGGGGAGGCCCAGCCTTCCGGATAAGGGGTACTCCCACCCACAGTACCACCCACAGTACCAGCCACCCTGCCAGCCTTTGAGTTTGAAGTGCCCCCATATCATGCTGAGGTTCATTCCAGCTCCAAGAGGGTAACTATTAAGTTAAATGCATCCTTTTCTCTCCCGCAAATAGGGTAGATGTGCAGAGAGAAGGGGAATACTCATTGCAAAGGGAATAGAAGGACACTTCCCTGGTGATCCAGTGGTTAGGAATCCACCTTGCAATGCGGGGTGTGTGTGTGTTTGGGTGGGGGGGGGGGGGGAGTGCCTGTTTGAGCCCTGTTTGAGGAACTAAGATCCCACATGAGGCAGAGCAGCTAAGCCCATTGCCACAACCAGATAGCCCATGTGTGCGCTGTGCGCTCAGTCATATCCAACTCTGCGATCCCACGGACTGCAGCCCACCGGACTCCCCTGTCCATGGAATTCTCCAGGCAAGAATACTGGAGTGGGTTGCCATTTCCTTCTCCATAGGCCACAACAAAAGATCCCGCAGGATGCAACTAAGATCCGACACAGCCAAATAAAATTATTTTTAAAAAAATTTTTAAAGGGAAAGGAAGGAATACTGACATTTTAAGTATCGGGTTCCAGGCGGTTAAAGCAAATGATCTCATTCCTTCAAAACCCTCTGAGGCGATGGTAGCATCTCTTGTTCACAGGTTAGAAACTGAACTGCAAGGAGTTCGCAGCTGGTGTGGGACCACTTTGGGATACGGGAGAACCAGGATCTGTACCCAAACTGTAAGACTCGGACCCGGGAGAGACTCCTCACCAAGTTTAGGCGCTGGGCTTCACGGCTCGAGCCCTCATCTTCCCGCCCCATTTCTTTTACACACACACCCCCGTCCATTCGCACACACCACGCTGCTTCTAGAGGCGCGATGGGCAGCACCGCCACCTAGTGGCCAGGAGGATACAGCCGCGCAACTGCCCCGGCCCAGGCCACCGGTCCAACTCTTGGGGGCCGGAGATTTGGCAAGAGCCCTGTCGGGCAGCACGCTGGGTTCCAGCCCTGCCTTCCACCCTAGATCTCGAGCTTTCCCGTCCCCTCTCTGATACCAGGGGGTGAGAATCAAAATCACACTGAGCCACATTCCTGCCTGAAACCCTGCAAGCTTCCTGTCGCTCTCTGGATAAATTAACCCAAACCTCTCCCTGTGGCGTTCGGCTGGCCCGCCCTGCTCTCTGCCCTCCGGCCACTGTGGCCCCAAGTCAGTCCCCAGTACCTCCGTGCTCCTCCCACTGGGGCTCCTTCCCCCGCTCCCGCCCCCATCCTTCCTCCCTGCCACTCTGGCCAAGGAGCCTCCCTGCAGAGGGAAGGGCCCACTCCCACCTTTATGTCCACAGGGCAGTGCCCTGGAGCCCCAGCCCAGCCGGCACCTCACCTCCCACCAGCCCGGACCCCCTCAGCTCACCTGCTGCAGGACGCGGGCCCGGGAGGCCAGGGCAGCACTGTGTTCTGAGATGCCGCGCCTGGAGGCCAGAGAGATCTCCGGCAGGGGGAAGTCCACAATGGGATACACCTGGGGGAGACGCAGACCGCCTGACCCGAAGCCTCAGCACCTGGAGCCTTAGACGGCTGATGGGAGCATGAGCCCAGAGAGCGGAGGGCCCAGGCCAGGGGCGAGTGGGATGGGTGGGGCTTTTTAAACCTCGACAGACCCTGGATCCAACCAAAGAGGAGGGCTGTGGACAGAGTACTCCCCCACCCAGCAGACCTTTGCTGCTGCCTAACTCAGGTTGAGGGTGGCTGCGGGGCTTTCTAGAGCTGTGATGCCTGAAGTGAACTTTAGGAAACAAAGTGACTGGGGCAAAGAAAGAAGGCTAAGGACTATAGCGCAGTCATAAAGGAAACCATGCCATTTTCAACAACATGGGTGGCAAAGAGCATTATGTTAAGTGAGGTAAGTTAGAGAAAGATAAATATCCTATGATCTCACTTATATGTGGAATCAAAACAAAAACAAAAAACCAAACTTCTAGATGTGGAGAACATACTGATGGTTACCAGAGATGGTAATGGGAGTGGGGGGGTGGTGGTGAAGGGGGTCAGTTAGTACAAACTTCCAGCTATAAAAAAGTCTTGGGGATGTAAATTACAGAGCCATGACTACAGATGATAATACTGGATTATGTATTTGAAAGCTGCTGAGAGTAGCTCATAAAAGTTCTCATCACAAGAAAAAAAATTTTTAACTGTATGGTGATGGTTGTCAAACTAGATATATTTACCAGGCAATCTGAAACAGCCACATACTGTAAAAACAGAAAGGAAGGAAGAAAAGAAAAGAGAAATAAGGAAAACCTGACCCTCCCAATAAACCTCTCCGTAGATGTCCTATAAAAGCCACATTCCCTTACCAGGTGGACAGCAGGGGGCAGCAAATCTTTTCTGTAAAGGGCCAGAGTAAACACAGGCTTTGAAGGCCATAGGGTCTCAGTCTCAACTGCTTAACTCTGCCCTTGAAGTATAAAAGCAGCCACAGACAGTACACAAACAAATGAGCTGTGCTCCAATAAAACTTTATTTATATAAAGCAGGGTGAGGGCCAGAGTTTGCAACCCCCAGTGTACAGACGCTCCCTAATCTGGCTGCCGGTACCTGTTGTGTCTCAGCCCCTTGCTCTGGCCGGTTCACTGCCCCCAGCCCCCCGCTCTCTGCTGCTCGTTACGGCCTCTGTCCTGCTGCTTCCTCTGCTGGACACCTTGACCCCTGTTGTCACACCGTCCACTTGCTCCCAACACCACTCCCCACCCCAACACCTCTGCCCCTTCCTGTCTTTCTACCATACAACACTGTGAAGAAAATGCCATTATCATCTTCTCCCTCAACAACTGTGAGATCTAAGGGCAGAGATTGTTCTCCAGGATCCCCAGGGTCTAGCATAGTGCCTGGTATAGGAGGAAGGTCTCAAGATTTGTGCAGGGGAAGAAGGGAGGAAAAGAGGGAGAGAAAAGGAACAGGGGAAGGATGGAAGGTTGACGATGTAAAACTCAAAACAGAAGTAGCCCTGAAGGGTCCCAGCAGCTTGTGTCCTGCCTGGGAAGCTCTGCTCCTGCCCAGTCTCTGGATGAGGGCAATGCCTGCAGAACCGGAAGGCCCGGGCTCACAGGGGCGGAGGGACCCAGCTCCCTTTGGGGCAGTTGCAAAGCCCTCCTCACCGTTGTGTTTTCATCCTTAAACAGGGTCTCTCCCCTGGCTTTAGCAAGCAGCTCCCCAGGGCAGTCCAGCTGGTGCTCAGACACAAACTCAAATAGGCTGTTCTTCCTGGAAGTGAGAAGGATGAGAGACGGAGCCAGGGGGTTGGGTTAAGAACATGGCCTTGGCATCAGGCAGCCCAGGGCAGAAGGGCTTGCCATGCTACCCTTGGGACCATGGGAACATGCTTTAGCCTCTCTGGGCCTCAGCAGCCTCACCTGTAAGGGGGGAAACTGGTCAGCTGCTGATCTAGCAAGGTGCCTGATGGGAAAAACCCTGAATGTGTGTGAGCTTTCCTGACGTGGGAACTCAGGACCTGGGACTCCTATCTCCCAGCAGGCGCCTGCACTGTGAGAGCCCCAACCAAGTGGACCTCCTCTGCAGACGCCACTGCAGGCCATGCCCCACCCCAGCCACCACCCCACCCGGCCACGGCACGGAGAGGCGCACATACCACGCGATGACCAGCTGGATGAAGTGCAGCAGCTTCTTCTCGCCCTTACAGGTGGCACAGGTCTTGTTCCCCCTCCCCGAGCACGTGCTGCATCTGAGAGGGGCCCCAATGGTAACAGACAGTCGTGGCATCCCAGTGGCTCCAGGGCCCTTGCCCCACTTCCTTCCTCAGAAAGGTGGGCTGTGGTGGGCAAGGCTCGCTTCAACGTGCCCACCACCTAGATCTTCTGCTTCTCATAGCAGTGCTCCAACCTCCTACTGGAGACCACCCTTCTCCCCACTCCCCAGAGCCTACACGGTTCAAGGGCTTGTGCCCCATCCCTCCTGGGACCAGCCTGAGCCCTCAGCCTGGCCAACCAGTTCATTCCATCTCTCTTGCCACAGGGCTGATACAAAGTCTAACACATGAGCCAGGTAGGTGTATTGAGATCTACCCCAGAACTTTTGTTGGAACTATCAGGAAAGGGTCATCCTTTTCTACTGAGGTTTCCAAGCCTGGAGCTGCTGGTGGCCACCTCTGCCACCACAGGAGATAACCTGCCTGAGAATGAGGCCAAAACAAAGGAAAGCAGAGTGCGGGACAGAGACAGATTCCTGGTGATATCACTTTAGCACCTGGATCCAGCTATACCTGAAGTCATTATAGAAATCTATTCCTAGACTTTTCCACTGCATGGGCCTACAGGTTTTCTATTTTGCTAAAGCCAGTTTGAATTGGAGTTGTTTTACTTTTTAAGTGAAAGAAACCTGAGTTTCCTTCCAAATCTAAGACCTTCTTTACCAATCACAGGTGGCAGATCCTCCAAAGCTCACCATCTGGCTTGTTAGAAGGATGGTCTGGGTCTTGGTGAGCCCAAAGTGTCATTAACCAGTGCACCCGTTGAGAGTTTCACTCCTCGGGGTTTCTTGTTCCCTTTTAAAAATTTATAAATACACAAAAGGCCATCATTTCCAAAATGGGCAACAGCCCATTGACTGCAAAGTCCTGCAAACAGGCACTTTGTTGATCTAGCCAATCAGCCGACCTTCCTTGATTCCTCCTCCATTTAGTCCCTGCAGTGGGTTATAAATAGGGTGTGCCCAGGCCTGGATCCTCTGAGTTAAGAGTCTCACCTTGGCTGCTTTTCTATATTCACTTCCCCTCCACGTGAGCAGGAAGACGTCTCCTCTCTTCATCCACTGCCTCCCTTCCTCCCAGAAGTGCCTCATCACTCCCATCCACCCACCCACAGATTGCCTGACAGGCTCCATCTGGTCTGGAGAAACACTCTCCGAGGTGACAGGCACCTACAATGCCCAGAGCTCTGGGGACACAGGGGTGACAAGACGGATCGCACACCCACTTGCCTTCCTGAGGGCAGGCAGTGACAAGCAAGAACACCCGTGAGAGCACGCTCAGCTCCTCAGCTCTGGCTGGGGAGCCCGGTCTTACCTCCGCCTGCCAGACCCCGAACACATCTGACACCGCCGGGCGGACTTGGCTTTGCGCTTGGCACCACTGCAGGAGGAGCACCGAGCCTGCAGACACACGCAGCCTCAGTCCCACCCGCCTCCCCAGAGCAGGCAGAGGGCATCCTGAGGCCCAGCTGCAGGCCAGACAGTGACCCTCCCCAAGCCACTTCCCCGCTCCCTTTCTCTGGGCCTCCGCCCCTTGTCTGTAGAAGACCCTGCATCCTCATGTCCCTGCTTTTTCTGAGACATTCGCCTCTGCTGCTCTTCTCTGATCCCCACAACCCCCAGGGATCATCCCAGACCAAGCAGCCATGGCCAGAAGAGGTAGGGAGATGGGCAGGCTGGCCCCTCGGGTATTGGGGGTAACAGTTCAGTCCTAGAAAAGCCCACAGAGATGGGCCAGGTTACACCCCTATAGTAGGCTCGGGGTGGGCTCTGGAGCCATTCCAGGGAAAGCCTGAGGGACAATGTGGGAGGAGGGGAGAGGGGAGGGAACAGCAAAGGCCACGGGGAGGGGGCCCCTGGGAGGAGGCCAGGGCAGGAGTGAGGCCACAGCCGGACCCCGCAGGGCACAGAGCTGGGAGAGCAATGAGCCTGCAGCAGGTGGGAGGTGGGCAGGTCAAGGAAGGAAAATGCTCAGCTTAGAGCAGCAAGCGGTCAGTGTGTATCCAAAAGGCTGGGGCACAAATGGGGAGGTGGGAAGATCTGAGAACACACAAGGGGCATGGACTTCCTGCTGGGACAGCCAGTGCCTACAGGGGTCTGCAGAGAACACTGATGCCACAGGGGCCTGGATGGTGCTGAAGGGCCCACGACGGGCTGAACAGTATATGTTATCCCCTCACCCCCAGATTCACGTCGAGCAGAGCCTCAGCATGTGGCAATCACCTTTGCAGATGCAATTGGTAACGGAGAGGCCACACTGCAGAAGGGTGGGCCCCGTATCCAATGACCGTGTCCCTGTGGCACGGCAGAGACCCACACACGGAGGAGCGATGGAGGCAGAGGTGCGGTGAGGCAGCTACAAGCCGAGGACCGCCAGCTGCCGCCAGAAGTCTAGAGGAAGGATAAGATGGCACCTCCCTCAGGGCCTCCCAGAACTAACCCTGCCGACACCTTGATTTTGGATTTCCAGCCTCCAGAACTCTGAGAGAATAAATTTGTTGCTTTAAGCCACCCAGTTTGTGGTCTTTTATTACAGCTGCCCCGGGAAACTAATCCAAGGCCCAAGTCTTGTCCCTCCAAGGCCCTGAGTGTCCCTTCTCGGCATGTGTGCCTGCACTGTAAATCCTGGGCATCTGTCTCTCTGTCCCACAGACAGAGGGTCCCTGCAAGGAGCATCCCAGGTCTCTGTCCTCCTGCAGCTGCACTGAGCAGGTACTCAATAAATGTTTGTAGGTGGAGGAGGAAAAAAGACGAGAATAAAAATCATGAAGCATCAAAGTGAAATAAAGTCAGTAGAGACCAGCCAATCCAACGTTCCCATTTTACAGGCAGGAAAGTGGAGGCTGGGAAAGGGAGGATGACTTGACTGAGATCCCACTGTTAGTGCAGGGAGGCCCAGGCCCCAGCCCAGCACTCCACCCCCACAGGGCCCTGCTCCCACACATCACCTACTCACCAACAGCAACGTGTGACTCACCGTGCCAGCCCCATGGCAGCCCCTGCACTGGTAGCGTCCACGCCCGTGGCACTTGTGGCATTCCTGAGAGTAGATGCTCGCCTGGATCCCATTCCCAGGTACCAGTAGTTCCTGATCTCACCACCCCCACCCCCAGGATGTCAGTATCCCAAATAAATGTCCAGCAGTTCAGGCCACAGTGGGAAGATGGCCATTCGCTCATGACAAGGATTCCAAAGCGCCTTGAACGCCAAGCCAAGGAGGTCACATTACCATCTCCTTGGAGCTCCCGTCTGTCCTGGATGCTAAGATGGGGAGACCTGGTCTCTGACTCCCATGTCTTAACTCATACTCCCAGGCTAAACCACAAAAGCCAGCATCCTTTGCCTAACAGGTGGCTAAAGGAGTCTTGGGGAACAGAAGACATTAAAAAAAAAAGAGAGAGAGAAACAGGGTATTTTTGCAAAAGGCAGTGAGGTAGCTACTGGAATTCAATAACTGAATCAAAATAGCTCTTCCGCCCTGGAGAACAGAATGAAACACTTTCTTGATCTCTCAAAGTTGTTTTCGTCTTATGACGTTGTGAAAACTCAGAGGGTAAAATGACACGCTTGAATCAAGTTCTAAAGTGAAACAAGGTAGGTAATTAGATGAGAACATAACATAAACATCTCGGCTGTGTGTTTACAACACACTAGGCTACCCTCGCTGCCTGTCCTGATTACATTTCTGTAAAACAGCATGGATGTCGAATTCTGCTCCCCTAATGACTTCCATTAAAAAAAATCCCATGATGCTTTAATTTTGTTTTATATTTGTTTCATTCAGCTATTTACTGATGGGCCAAAAAATAAAGAGGATAAAAACACTCAGATGGCCTAAGAATATGAATGCTCACTATTCAAAGCTGGTGACAATTTCATACCATCCTGTTGCTATGTGAATGCTCCCTATGCTACATGGAATTTTGTATGAGACTACATGCCATAGACTGGGTTTCCTTAGAATTCTGTGCATTTGATGGGCAAGGAATGAACCACCAGCCTAGACTCGCAGTTTCTTTTTTAAAAGGATAAAGTTTGAAGAAACCACAGTGCCAGAAAAACCAGCTCAGAGAGGAGTAAAGTCTCCAATAAACAAGTTACCTTGACCAATGACGAGTGAGGGACTTGGAACCTCTTAGTGTCTTCCTGAAACATTGGGGGAACCTGGACCTTGATGTCCCAGAGCCTGGGGGAGGTTCCTCTTTGTGGCCCATCCACGGAGTGATCTGACAGAGAAAGGGGTCATGTTATGACCAGCAGACAGCTGGGAGTACCAGCTTTCATTTACTCATCAAAGAGTCTGGACCTTCACCTGGTACCAGGTATTAGGTTCAACCCGGGGTCAAGGGACTGGTAGGCACAGGTCCCCTTAGAGTCTGTGGTTAAGAACATAAGCTCTGAAGTTGAACAGACCCGGCTGACTCCTGTTTCTTTGTACTTCCTGGCTGCAGAAGCCCACCCCAGCTCCTCTACCTCTGTGCCCTGCAATTCTCTCCTCTCTAAATGGGGGCTAATGGTGCCACGATGGTAGTAAAACCGCGTAGCAGAAGGCACACCAATGCTCATTAGCCCAGGGCTAGTACGTGCTGAGAGATCAATAAACAAGGACTGGAACTGCTACCCTCACCACTCCCACCATCTCCTTCTTTCTCGTCCTCCTCCTCCATTCAAGGAGACAGACTCAGCAACAACCACGATACAATGGCATATGACACGGTAAGTGCTTTGGACCAGAGCTGAGTGAGTGAAGGGTTCAGGAGAGGAAATCTTCAAAGGCTTCCTAAAAGAGGGGACCCGTGAGCTGAGCCTTGGAGGACAGGCCATAGTGGTCAGCATGGAAAGCAGGTTGAGCACAGAGCTTCCCAGACAGACAGCCTTAAGCCTTTGGGTGCTGCAGAAGAGGGCGGGGTGGCGCACTGAACAAGGAGGGGGTCTAGAGACTCAGGGAGGTGCTGGCGGTGGCCTGGGAGGCCGGCAGACACCCGAGCACACTTGCTCCCTTTGCCATCTGGCCCCGGGTGGCAGCACCAGCCTGTGGCCAAAGATGAACACTCGACTTTTTCAGGATCTCCTGCATACCACTTCTTGAACAAGGAAGCGTTTGCTAAGCTCAGCTCTGGGGAGGCTCCAGGAAGAAAGGCTATGCTGTCGTTTTATGGGAAATCAGGCTCAGGGCAGCAGAGCATCTTCCTCAGGGTTAGTAGCTAAGACAAGTCCTGACATTCACCACCAGCCCCGTCCGTATCTGCTCCCAGTTACACCGATATCAGACAACTCACTTACTGGTAAAGGGCTGAAAAGTCCATTCACTTATCCTGGATTCACTGAAGGTCTCCAATCGATACTGCAAAGGAAAAACAACGTGTTCACACTCATGCCCTTAGGAAGACAGAGCCTTATGCAGAAAATGAGGCTTCCCACCCCTGGGCTCATCATGCCACGCACAGCACCCAAGGGCTGCTCCAAACAGGCTGGCAGTACTGACTTCTCACAGGTGGCCCGGGGCACTCCTGCAGGGGTCACTCAGTCTGAGGAAGTGTCCCCTGACCGGCGCATAATTGGGCAACTTTGGCTCCCTGTTTCTTTACACATAGAAATGGTCTATCACGTACGTTTTGGAGCCAAAACCTCCTTTTGACAGATGGAGGCTGCCGGAATCAGCCACTCCAAGCATCCCCTTGGAGGAATTTATCTGCCTGATATCCAGACCTTCCTTCCTTCTTGAGCCTCATCCGCAGGATCACAAAACGGAAGGGATCTTGGACATTGCCCAGCTCCTCCTTTCCCATGTGAGGAAAAGGATGCTCATCAGAGAGGTCCACTGACTTGCCTGAGGTCACACAGCCACACAGAGACCTTTACCCCAGATCCCTGCTCTGGCCACTCCCTGCGAGGCCGATCTCTATGTGACCGTGTGCCCTCTGGGGGAAAGCTAAGCCAACGACACAGGACATGTGAACTGACAGCTGACCGTGTCGAGGCAGAAGGCAACAGAGGTGCGTCTATGGCCTCGGTACCAGACACAGGCCCACCCTGGAGCCTCAGGCCCGGGGATGATGAATAAATGATCCTTGGCACAGATGAAACCTGGGGGAGGCAGAGGGAGCTGGGATCAGGGCAGGAGGTGGTCCTTTTATCCCTCTGGCAAACAGATTAGTTGTGTCTTAAAAAACAAGGCTTTGGAGCCAGCAAATCTGGTTTGAATCCCAGCTTGGTCACTTCTAGTTTCATGTTTGGGGGCAAGTAACTCCACTTCTCTAAACACCCAATTCCTCCTCTTAACTGGTGATGATGGTTATCTACAGTGCAAGGCAGCCATGAGGATTTGATAAGACATATATGGAATGCGCTTTCCATAATGCCCAGGGCATTCAAGCTGCTTCACGGTGACTGGTACTCATGATTCCTTGTATTATCCCTCACTGCAAACCCAGAAAGTGACAGAACCAACGTCCCCACCAGTCACACACACACACGGCCCCCCACGATTCCTTTCCCCCAGCCTCCCCAGACCCCCGCCGGCGGCGCCTCACCCGACACAGGTTCTGCTGCTTCAGCTCCAGGATGACGAGGTCGCCGGCGGCTGAGCTGCCATAACAGCACTTGGAGTTCACGAAGCTGAGGAGGGCTTCCCGGGCCACCTCTTCTGTCACCACGGGGACTCTGCCGGGGACGGAGCAGAGGGGCAGTAGGTGCGGGCACACCCTGCGGGCTCACCCAGGCCAGCCAGCCCCCTCCCTGTGCAGATGTTAACTGAGGACTGGAGACTGGGGCGGGCAGGGAGTTGGGGGGGCACCATGGTCCCCAGCAGGGATAGAGCCCTCGGGCGTCCACCTGGGCAGGGTGTCTCCGGCATTAGGAACTGTGTGAACAGATTGCCGGTGGGAAAGCGGCACCGTCTAGAGGACAGAAATGTACTTTAGCTGGAGTGTGGAGCTGGGGAGAAGGGCTGATAGAATCCTAGAACTTGAATAAAATAAAAACCAAAAAAAAAAAGAGATGAATGATGTTATTTCATAGATATGGAAAACTGAGGTCCAGAGAAGATGTCACATAGCTAGACAGAGGCAGAGTTAGGCAGACAAGGTTCCTGCTCTCGGGAGCTGTAAGCAACGCTCAGGAGGAGACCCCAGTCGAGAACCTTCTGACAGTGGCATCCAGGGAGACTTCCTGTGAGCCTGCAGCAGGAGACCAGCACTGGGTGGAAGGCAGACGACAAGTGGCCCTTCCTCGGCCAACTCTCTGGAGACTCCCCTGAGGCCCAGCTGACCTGTCCCTCCTCAGCCAAAGCCCTCCTGCCCTACCACCGCCACAGGCAGAGGCCCCTTCCTCCTTCTTCCCCTCTCATCTCCATATTCTCCTCCATGGCAGCCCAAGTCCAAATGTAAGCCCTGCATTCACACACGCTGTGTCCCCAGCACCCCTGCCCAGGACACAGAGAGGTCTGTGCACCCACAGATGGCACACAGCAGATGGAGATGTGGGGCCTGGGGCAGCTAAGACAAGTCCACGGAGGAAGTGGGTCCGTGGGCACACAGGGCGGGTGGCCAACGAGCAGAAGGGAAGTGGTCCAGGCAGCAGTGGGGAGAGGAACCAGGAGGACACCCTGGAAGGCAGGACATAGCCGCTCTAGACTTACAACAGGCATAGCTCCTTGTGTCCACACACACCTGGCTGGACAGCCGGAGCTCTGCCTTGAGTCCTCCACACAAGGAGGGCCTGCTCCAGGGAGCAGAGCAAGGGCGGCAGACTTTTGCTAAAGGCTTAGAGAGCAAATGTTTCAGGCTTTGTGGCTCATATGGCCTCTGTGTCACCACTCAGCTCCTCTGTCACAGTGTAAAGGCAGCCACAGACACTAAGGGAAAAAAACGCGTGGCCGTGTACCAATAGGCTGTGGACCGGATCTGACCCAGGGGCTGTCATTTGCAACCCCTCATCTAGACTAGTGTTTTCAACCCTGGCGCGGTAGCCAGACAGCTTGGAAAGCTTGGACAAGTACACATTCCCAAGTTCCATCCCTGGAGAATCTAATCGAGTGGAACTGAACTCTGAGGCACAGTCTAGGTTGAAATCTGTGGCCTCTGAGATCTCCGAGAAGGGCTCTTAGGGGACAAAGATGACCGAGGTATCGTCATGCATGACCCCATGTGATGGCTCCCTGGGGGTCACTAGAGCTCACCTGTGTTCCAGAAATGAGGACCAGCATCTTTGTTCCTGGGGTCTCCCTGCGGTTTCTGAAGGTGGGAAAAATATCTGGTGTCCTGGAGGAGAGAGGAGGAGTCAGGGTTCAACAGTCCGGCTTCAAGGCACAGGCATTTGTGGGATGAAAGAAGGAAAAATGGGCTGAATGTGAGAAAGAACAGATGAAGAAGGAGGGTTCCAAGACCAGTATCATCCTGGGCTTAAATGGAGATGGACGTGGTCATGGAATGTCCATGGACACAGGGCCTACACCCCTGTCCTCCAGTTCCTTCCAGACAGTGACAAGGGGCTTCCCAGGGTCCCCAGGGGACAGGGGAGTTCTCCCAGGGCAGCCTGTTCCACACACACACCCTCGACAGCATCACCCCTGGAAGAGGCTGGAAGACCACACACTTACTGTCCCTTTGAAGGACCCAGTCACAGCTGGGCAGCGTCTCCAGGAGTTCTGCCGGGGGCGCCAGAGGACTCTCAGCCTCGAAACTGAGGTCTACCACACCTGAGGGGAAACAGGCAGTGCTGAGCCTCGGGAAGGAGGGGCCACGGCAGCTCAACAGGCAGCTGAGAAGTGAGGGCCAGTACGTGGGGAAGAGCCCCGAGGTTTAAGTCAGTCTCACTGTGGTCCCCTCGGGCCCCTGGGGACACACACATCTGCAGGGCAGGCAGTGATGGGGTGGGGTGATGAGAGTAGCAGCAGTAATAAGGAGGAGAAGAACATGAGGCAGGGCAGCTCCTGCTTGTCAGCACCTGCTCTGAGCCAGTCGTCAGGACAGGTGCTTCATAAGCAGCATCATATTCCACGGCCCCAGGGGACAGACACTGCGTAACAGATGCGCACACTTCTACGACGCTCCGCTCATCACAAGACGGGCCTCTGTTTGCTCCCCTCTAACCTGGGCAGGCTTGTGACTGCTTCACCAAGGGAACACACGGAGCAGAGAAGAGAACCGCAGCTCCTACTTCTGGTCTCCTGAAGCCAGCCCTTTTGATGCCTGAGCTGCCAGGTAAGAAATCAGACCATTCCACTGGAGAGGCCAAGTGGAAATACCCACAGACTACGTGGACAGGGGCCCAGTGGTATTCTGCCTTCTCCAAGAACCCTGCCAAGCCACCAGGAATATGAGCAGATTTGGGCCCTGTAGTCCAGATCACTGCCTGCCAGATCACTGACCCTTTAATGAACAGCATGTCTACAACCCCCCAAAATTCATATGTTGAAACCCACACCCCCAACAGAGCTGGGGCCTTTTGGAGGTGATAAGGTTGACATAAGGTCTTAAGGCTGGAGCTCCGTGATGGGATCAAAGCCCTAAGAAGGTTGCTGTCTGCTGTGTGAGCAACCGGTGAGAAGGCAGCTGTCTACCAGCCAGACGCCGGGTCTACGAACTGGAAACTCAGGACAACTCGTGAAGCCTCCCACACATGGTGCCTCGTCTCACCATCCCTCCTGCAGGTGTAGAAGGCAGGACTTTTAACTCCGCTTGACGCGAGCAGTGTGAGGCTCAGAGAAGTTATTCAAGTATCCTGATGATGCACATCGCTAGACTTAGAGGACAAAGGCTCCTTGCTCCAGCTCTAGCCCACTGGGCCATCCATCAAACCCGTTCCCCAAAGCCCCCATGCTGGGGGACAAGGATCCCTCAGCTCTATCTTTCTAGTGGTCAACTGACCACAGGAAGTTGACTTTAAAGGGTGAGCTGATAAGCAATTAGTGGAAAGGGATTATCTGCATTAAGTCACTGAAGCCCACTCAATTCAAGCTTTCAGTGGATCCACCTCATCTCCTGGATCCTTCTCTTTTTTCTTTTGCAGTTCTTTAAAGCCTGCTGCTCTTTATCACTACAAAAATAAAAATAATATGTTCTGTCCTTTAGAGATTAATAAAAACAAAGGCAAGAGGAATAAGAAGATCTTGTTCAAAAGTAGAACAGCCTAGGTTATCTGGAAGCAGAGATAGACAGCAGGTAGTGAGGAAGCCTGAAATTTTGGAATTCAGGTCAAGAACAGTGAGGGAAAGAGGGGATGTAATTAAAACAAATAAAAAACCCTGGCTCAACCACCTCCCCCGTTAGGGATGTACTTGTCCTCTGACAGTAAGAAATACTTATGGATCTCTTAAAGTTCTGCCTCCTGGGTGGAAACTTTCAAAGGAAGCAGAAATAGAAGGACATTTGTAGATGTAGAGTACCTTTCTTAGCTGGAAAACTATATCTGTAAGTGAACGATTCTGCTGAGACCCTGGCGAAAGCCCTGGGACAGAGGTGGGTATGACATAAAGTGACATCATCCCAAACCTTTGAACACCTGTTGCTGTGTCCTGAAATCCCAGGATGAGAATTCACCTGGAATTATTTGTTGAACCTTGGTTCTCAATATTATTTTGCTTCTAATGAGTTTATTAGCATTCTCAGTGACTCCAGCCACCAGGCACCCAGGGATCAGCAAACATTTTCTACCAATCAGTTCAGTTCAGTTCAGCCACTCACACATGTCCAACTCTTTGTAACCCCATGGACTGCAGCACACCAGGCTTCCCTGTCCGTCACCAACTCCTGGAGCTTGCTCAAACTCATGTCCATCGAGTCAGTGATGCCATCCAACCATCTCATCCTCTGTCATCCCTTTCTCCTCCTGCCGTCAGTCTTTCCCAGCATCAGGATCTTTTCCAATGAGTCAGTTCTTCGCATCAGGTGGCCAAAGTATTGGAGCTTTAACTTCAGCATCAGTCCTTCTAATGAATATTCAGGACTGATTTCCTTTAGGATTGACTGGTTTGATCTTGCAGTCCAAGGGACTCTCAAGAGTATTCTCCAACACCTCAGTTCAAAAGCATCAATTCTTTGATGCTCAGCTTTCTTTATGGTCCAACTCTCACATCCATACATGACTACTGGCAAAACATCATCCCAAAGCTTTGAACACCTATTGCTGTGTCCTACAAATAAACAGGTGGTAATTTCAGACTATGGGCTGTACAGTCTGCCTCAGTCATTGTGCCCTGAAAGTAGATACAGACAATAGACAATTGAATAAGTGTGGTTTGGTTTCAATTAAACTTTACAAAACTGGCAATGGGTGAGCTTTGATTCATGAGCCATATTATGCCCTCCCTGACCTGCCACACATTTGTGCGGCTGGGTTTGAAGGGGATCAGGAAGGTGGAGGCTGGAATTTGAAACTTTCTGGGCTGGGGTCCATGCTCATTCATTGCAGTATCTATGAATCCAGTCAAAAGAATTAAAGATGAGGGGCAGGGTTGGACTGCAGCCCAAGGTGATTAGACTCAGAATCCCTGGGCACAGTGGTTAGGAATCTGGGCTCTGATATGCCACCATCTGAGCCAAGTAATACATGACACTGTCAGACATACATCCTCCCAATACTCATCCTCCCCAGCTGTGGAAGAGAGCAGGTGATATTAGGGCCCATCTAAAGAGACAATCTGGTCCCACCACTTCATGGCAAATAGATGGGGAAACAGTGGAAACAGTGTCAGACTTTATTTTTTTGGGCTCCAAAATCACTGCAGATGGTGACTGCAGCCATGAAATTAAAAGACACTTACTCCTTGGAAGGAAAGTTATGACCAACCTAGATAGCATATTCAAAAGCAGAGACATTACTTTGCCAACAAAGGTCTGTCTAGTCAAGGCTATGGTTTTTCCAGTGGTCATGTATGGATGTGAGAGTTGGACTGTGAAGAAGGCTGAGCGCCAAAGAATTGATGCTTTTGAACTGTGGTGTTGGAGAAGACTCTTGAGAGTCCCTTGGACTGCAAGGAGATCCAACCAGTCCATTCTGAAGGAGATCAGTCTTGGGTGTTCATTGGAAGGACTAATGCTAAAGCTGAAACTCCAAAACTTTGGCCACCTCATATGAAGAGTTGACTCATTGGAAAAGACCCTGATGCTGGGAGGGATTGGGGGCAGGAGGAGAAGGGGACGACAGAGGATGAGATGGCTGGATGGCATCACCAACTCAATGGACATGAGTTTGAGTAAACTCCGGGAGTTGGTGATGGACAGGGAGGCCTGGCGTGCTGCGATTCGTGGGGTCGCAGAGTCAGACACGACTGAGCGACTGAACTGAACTGAAAGAGACAATGTGTATACAGCTCTCAGCCCCAGGCCTGGCATGTAAAACATGCTTGGTCAATGCCTTGGACCTGAGGAAGGCAGGTCTTATTCATTCTTTGTGCTCCTTTAAGCCGGGGGACCAGAGTGAAAATGTCAAACGTGAAAAGAAAGGTAAGGTTATCACAGCCGCATTCCCTTGGAGGGCCACCACCCACCGGGAAGTCTTGACTCTGATGAGGCATCAACACTCTCCTGGACAAAGAAGACAAGGAAATGCCACGTGGCTGCTCTGTCCTGCTAGAAACCAAACAAAGAGGCAGGAAGAGGGGAAGAATAAAAGGTGGGAAACTCAGAGCTCCATCCATCAACTGGGAGTCACCCTGACCTCTGGCAATGTGTCAGAGCTAAATTAACCTCCCCATTATGTTAAAGACAAGAATAAAAACCTCCAGGCTGAAGCCCAGTCTGACGCATCATTTCCTGGGCAGATCGCATCAGGCACAACAGGAATGCGGACGTCACGGGACATTGTGTGGCGCCCAGTATGGGGAGCTCTGATGGGGGCTACCAGCCACGTCACCATTTCCGCGATGCTGGGCTGCGTTCCAAGGCCGTCGTCCAGCTGGACCACTGCCCCCTAACAATGCTGGGCCTGGTTTGGGGATGCTCCATGGTCTCTCTTGCACCTCATGACAACCACTTTTGTAGAAGGACCGCATTTTGTAGAAGGACAAGATGGGGTTCAGAGACGTGATTTGAGACAATGCGCTCACAGCAGAGACACAAACACTACTTAGAACTCAGAGCCTGATTCCAAGCCCCACGGCCTTGCCCCACGGCCTTTCCACTCAGCTGGACATCCCACTGTTCCAGGCACACAGGTCAAGTGGTTGCCAAGAGAGCTTCACAAAGGGCTACCTAGGTCGTGTTTCTATTCACTAGACACCAGCTGTTTTTCTTTTGTATAGAAAGGAATTTTTCTTGTGGAGACAGGCACAATTCATGGATAACCCCTCAAGTTTCTGTTTTTAAAATGTCATTCCTTTGATGTCAAAGGATCAAAGGAGTCCACGTCTTCTGCTCCTGATTAATCATTGTCAAAGCACTGAAATTTGATGGAGGTGATGCTAAAAGTGACTTCCATGTGGATGTCACATCCCAGAATGTCCCTATCTATGCCTCCTTTGGTACCAAAGTATATCACTGGAGGAATGTATTTTCTCTGAAGCTGCTCCACATTATAGACACAAAACCTAAGGAGAAAAAGCTTAGTGACTGGGAAGGGTAACTCAATTGGCTAAAGGGGATACCATCTTTCACCTAAGAAGGGACATTTAAATTATAGAAGTCCCACAGCAGCCTTCCTTTCTGAAACCAGGAAAAAATTTTACCTAGTTTCAGATTTCATCAACTTAGTTTCTAAAAAATTTCAGAACCATCTCACACCTTGCAGTAGACCCAAAGTGCTGGCTTAAGGTTCAACTGTGTTGGAAACCAGCATTTAGAGTGACCCTACAGCAGAATAAGGGGTTTTAGAATTTTAAGGGAACTAAAAAGAGTTCACTTTCCTCTTTACCTTGGTTACCAAAAAGGCTGATGCCGAAAGAGAAAGAGCACAGTAATCGTATTTTCCATTGAGAGCAGTTGAAAGTTCTGGGGGACATAATCCAATCATTTTCTGATCATTTACTCCATGACTACTCTGGGCTAAGTGATATACTGGGCACTTTACATTAAAATTAATCTTTTACAAATTATACAAGATGACACAATGTCTATTTTTTTCTAGGGGGAAATAATGCTCAGAGAGGTTTAGTGACTTAGGAAAAGTCACCCAGCAATTAGGCAGCACTTGGATTTGAATTCAACTCTGACATAGCCCATATCTACTACAACAAAACCCAAATGTAAATGGAAAGCTAATGAGCAGTGCTTCTAAGATGAAAGATTGCAATCAACTATTAGCAGAAACTTATTACAATAATACTATGGATACACAATTCCAACATATCAGAGGTGAGAGTAGGCCCTCCCCAAATACATGCTACATTATCTATGTACATTCTCTCACTTCAACATGAAAAAGGACTCCAAGAAAACGTAAACTGAGCTCTCTGAGATTAGCATGCATTCATTTTATACCCCACTGAAGTTCTGAGGCTTGAAGCTCTGAGAAACCAACATTAAAGGCAGTAAAAAGTGTTGGGCTTGCACAGGACCTTCCAAGTCACCAAGTTCAGTAAGTCTGAAACTGTACTAATGTCCCAGGCCTCTCTGAGATTCAAATGAGACCTGTGGCTACCCTACCCCAACCCAACACACAGAGCACATATACATATTTTGCCCTTGACTTCATGCTCCTCCAATTAAGAACTCCTGACCAATCTCCTTTTACAGTTGGGAAGCTGAGGCTCTGAGAGGTTAAATGACTTGCCCAAGATCACACAGCCAACTGGCAGCAGGGCTGGTACTTGAGCCCTAGCCTCCCAATTTTAAGTCTGATGCTCTACCATGTTGCCTGTTCCAAATTTAGGATCAAACATTTCTGTTTTAAAACACAGCACATATCTTCTGAAAATACCACTTCTTTTTTTATTTCTTTAAATAGTTATCGGATTCCATTGTATTTCTGTCCCGGGAAGGACAAGATGGACTTCCCTGGTGGTTTAGATGATAAAGAATCTGCCTGCAATGCCGGAGGACCCAGGTTCAATCCCTGGGTCAGGAAGATCCCTTGGAGAAAGGAATGGCTACCCACTCCAGTGTTCCTGCCTGGAGAACTCCATGGACCAAGCAGCCTGGAGGGCTATAATCCATGGGGTCGCCAAGAGTCAGATATGACTGAGTGCCTGACACCGTGACTGAGGACAAGATGGGGTTACCTGGGCTGTGTTTGATGAGTGGCAATGAACAAGCCACCTTCTTGTTAAAGGGAGATCACACATAAACACCTTTCACTGACATTTCTTTAAAATTAACTTCATCTAAGAACTGATGCAACTGTGACTGAAATGCGAACCCTGATATTCGGGCTCACATTTGGCTCTGGAGAATGGGGGTGGGGACTGACTATCAATCAGAAAAAGGAAGGATAAAGAATATTAAGATTCAGATAGTGTTACAGGATTAGGGAGGACAGTTCTCACCTTGGTTTCTGCCTTCCTTTCCCACTGCCCAGGGGTACCTAATGGGAGAACAGCCCGCAGGGTGCAAGAGGGGTTTTCAGGCAAGAAGAAGGAGGGAAGGAAGGAAGGGATGCTCTAGCAACACAGACGCAGAACCCAGACAGTGCTGAGGGCAGCAGAGAGATTTCAACTCAGTGTCCCCTGGAAGCGGCGCCCTTTGCCCTGCCCGGCTGTACTCACTGGCATCGTCACTCAGATCCCTGTCCATGGTCCAGATGTCCAGTCGAGGAAGTGTCTGCCCTCCCAGTGGGCCCAGGCCACTGGGATCTGAGGGACCACCCTCGGCCCCTCCCAGAACAGCGGGCCCATTGTTGCCCGATTTAAATACAACAGAGGGAAACATCTGCGGGGAAGCGCTGAGCCCATCAGAGCACTGCTCGGGTCTAAGCTCTGCTCCTGGGGCTCCTCCTCACAAGACCCCCCACTTGCCAGGCTTGTGCTACCAATCCCCTGCATCCCCACACAGTCCTATGAGACAGGCACTTCTATGGAGCTCATTTTTCTGAGCAAGAATTCAAATCTTCATGTGTCTAGACTCTTAAGTCAGAGCTCTTGACCCCTGTGCCACATGGCTCATCTGAAGGAGGCAGGTTCCTGAGTGCTGTGTGGGCAGGATGGGGGAGGAGGAGACACCAAAAAATGTAAACTGTAATAACCATGAGGAGGTTACCTCCCCAAGGGGCAGAGGAGAAGCACATGGGATCTCTCAAGACTTAAGTGTCAACCTCCTGGCTCACAGGGGAATTGCTGAGGCTGGGATTATGAGGTGATGCTCCAAAACCACACGGAACATTGTGGGCAGAGCCAGCTCCCGACTCAGGCTGCGTGGGCCCAGCCCTCTGTGAAACATCTGTGGGTTTTTAAAGGTCTCTTCCTAAGCCTTCTGCATCAGGACTGGAAATGCCTGCAACCCCAACCCTTGTAAGGATACCCCTCTCGTCTAGAGGAGTCTGAACAATGAACACCTGGACCTGGTCAGCTGCTGCTGGAAGCAGAGAGCTCATGAGCTGGCACCACCTGCCCTGGATCCCTGGCAATGACCCCTCACATCTGGACCTGGAGTTCTCTAGCCAGGACAGCCTGGCTTGGTAGGGCAAAGCACATTCCCTGTGCCCTGCCTGCCCAGCCCAGCAGTGCCCATAGGATGTGTCACGATGCCCACAATAGACTGTCGTGCTCGCCTGGGAAGCACTGTGACTGAGGAGTACGGGCCTGGCCTCGACAGCCACAGCAGGCACAGAGATGTTTCCAGAGCGCCCTCAGCCTCACTCTCACATTCAGCCTCTCCATCCACTGCCCACCCGCAGCAGAATACTGGCGGCAGTCATGAATGCAGGAGTGATAATCCAACAAACGCTTCTTGAATATGCGCAGACGACTCAAGGCTCACAAATAGGTTTTTTATGGTGGACTGGAGCACTGCTTTCTTTAAACCTGAGAGTTAATTCCATTACTGCCTATTCATGAGAAAGACCAAGACCCTCAAGAACTCATTTAGCTTTTTGATAGCTCTGTACATTGAACAATGATTTTAAGCCCTTGGAGAACTGTCCCCATGGTAATAGGATTACCATAGATGTATGCGCCTGGTGTGTGTATTTTACTCTAAATATAACATGCATGTGTGTCTATGTCTTTGTACATGTGTGTATGTATTTGAACCTAAACACGACAGATGATAGACAGAGAGAGGCAATTTGTGGCTTAACTAAAACAATATACCACTATCACATGTTGAGTATTTTGTTGTTGTTCAGTACTTTTCAGGCAACAATGTATGCTTGCCAAATACCCTTCTCAGCATTTGAAACAGTCATAGGAAATTATTAAATGGCAAACATAAGAACAGAATTTTAAATACAGCTGAGTACTAAGGGGTCCAGAAATCTCGAGGCTGCAAAAATGCAGACACCCATTACCTGTACCTTAGGAACCAGGGAGTGGTGATCAAAGGCAGCGAAGATCCCTTGCGGAACACTAGGTTAGATCACACAGTAGCGGGTTAATAAATCTCTCTTGAAATACATGGAGAATGAACAAATCAACTGACAGACCTTTCTAATCTTGCTTAGGCATCAAGACAGGAATGCTGTCTGCAAGTACAATGGCATGCTCGAGTGACTGAGGGCAAACAGTATCCATCACCACGTAGTAATTCAGGTGTCAGGAGAAACAAGCATTGTTAATTCTAGGATCCAGGCCAGTATGATGTTAATACTGGTTCCCACCTCTTACTGGTATCAGAGGGGGGCTTCAGGTGGGTGAAGAGAGGCATCAACTATGTTCCCAACATTTTACATTTATCCTGTATCACTGCTGCTGATATCAAGAAAAGGGTTGCTTATAGCTCTTCTTCCTGAACTTGTCCACAGTGGTCCATGGATGTGATCCATTATCACACTCTTCACATCTTGCACATGGTAAGTCCTCATGAAACATTTGTTGAAAGACCGTAAGTATTTAAGAGTTAACTCTATCTGTTTACTGCTGAGAATCTTGTTTGTTCTTGGAAATAAAGTCTGCATGATCTCATAGTTTGCTCTCTGAGTTGTGAGAGTACTGTGGCTGTGGGAATTGTGTTGGGCAGTACAGGGCTTTAGAAGAGAATCCAGAAGTCATGGTGTTTGGCACCAGCTGAACACGATGCTGAGCGAAATGCCTAAAGGGAGGGCTCAGCCAATAACCGCGGGTATTTAAAAGGCTGTCATGAGGAACTGAGTCTCAGGACACTCATGCTACAAGCAGACTCATTGAGAGCCAATCCAGAATGGGGGGACCATTTCAACGTACCAGAGAGAAGATCTGTCTAGTGACAGATCTTTCCACTGAGTTGGGCCTCTCCAAAGAATATTAAAGCAGAAGCTTGATGACTAGACAAAGTGGACAGTAGTAGAAACTAACAGTTTATGGCTTCAGAGGCAGTGTAAACGGGGTTCAAAATTCAAAAGTGGACGCTGCAGCACTATGGCCCCCTTTGAGTGCATACCTGGAAGACAGTGAAAGGAAATCCTCCTGGTGGAAGAATCCTGAACAGTGCGCCTGAAAGAAGAAATGGCCACCAGTAAGAGTCTCTATCAGGCTTCCCTGGTGGCTCAGATGGTAAAGAATCTGCCTGCAGTGCAGGAGACCCGAGTTCAGTCCCTGGTCAGGAAGATCCCCTGGAGAAGGAACTGGATACACTCTCCAGTATTCTTGCCTGGAGAACTCCTTAGACAGAGAATCCTGCTAGGCTATAGTCCATGGGGTCGCAAAGAGTTGGACACAACTCAACGACTAACAAGAGTCTACCAATTCATGGGCAAAATGCTTCTGCTAGACGGTCAGAACTTTAGAAGGAAGTTCTGGAATACTGGTGACAAGGAGGTCTGGAAATGAGGAATATTGATAGATTTCTCTGAATGGGCAAAGAATACGAAGACCTTTGCATCTCATGTTAATGTTCATCAAAGAGTGACTTCAGCAGATTTCAAGCATCCTGTAAAGCTGAGGTGTGACCCATCCTGGGGTTCAGGCCCTTCCTGCAGTTACTCTGCCACTACCTAGTGGGTCATAGTGGTAGGGACAGAGGGTGTGCATGGGCTCAGGAAAATGGCTCACCGTGGCTGGTCTGGCTACTGCCGAGAGCCCAGTCTGCCAGGAGCAGAGGCCAACAAGGTCCCAGTGTGGTGACCAAGAAGCCCCCTGGTGGCAGAATAAGTACCCTGAACAGCTTCCATCACGGAAGAGGCAGCACTCTGTGCTTCTGAAACACTGGTCACTCACAATACTTCCACCTTTCCTGGGCTCTAGCAAAGAAGGGACAGAGGCTGCATCCTCCAAGATGAAAGAAATCATCAGATGGGCTGGACAAGAGACAGAGACTTCCGGCAAGTAGGTTTCATGTTTAAGCCACCAAAAAGTTCACCAGATGCTCCTTCAACGGTTCAGGAAGTGCCCACCATGTGCCCAGCCCTGAAAAAAAAAAAACAACAACAGGTAATTCCTTCACTGGAGGAACTCCCGGTCTTAAGTGGGAGACAAGTTCATAACCCAGTACTTAAAAATCAGAGGCCCAGAGGCTGCAGCAGAGGAGCAGACAAGATGTTCTGGAATGTCGGGGATCAGGCACTACGGGGGATACACACATTGGTGTGGTCGTGGCAGAAAATGCACCACTCACTTGGCTGGTGACACTGGAACTGTTGAATGAGTACTGGGGGATCTCCCTGGTTACTTAGACATCAGACTTCCTTGTGGGACACCTCTCAGCCAGTCCAGGCCGATGACCTCTTTGTATCAGAGGAGGCAGCTTCTACTTGGTTCTTATCAGGCAGCTCCGGACAAGCGTCAGCCCCCACTTGCGTCCTCCCTGTGACCACACCTCAGACCCCTGGAAGCTGTGGCTGTTTTTTCTCCCATCAAAGTGGTGGCCACTCAACAAGGCCAATGTGTCTGGTTGCAGGCTCTTGTTTCTCAACCAACTTACCAAGGGGCTTACCAATATTACAAATTCTCAAAAATCCTGATTAATTATGTCTCTGGTGGAATCATGGGTCGTGTCTCTTTTTACAAAACAACTGGGAGATTCCAATTCAGGTGTTCTACACTTAAAAAAAAAAAAAACAAAACACTGACTTAGGGATCAGCCCAACTCAGCATTCTAACTTCTTTAAGAGTCATTTCAGGGTACAATCCACAGCAGAAAATGAGGTGAAACCTACTTGAGGTGGTTTTTTTTTTTTCCTTTTTATGAAGAGGATTTTTGTGGGGTCAAGAGGAAGATTAATACTGGATTAAGTTCTTTAGTAAGATCATTCTATCGACCCACAGATTTTCATTTTCCTCCCTCAAGGGCACAGATCTTACAGGGGTAACAGCAATCACCAGAATAAGTACTGAGGAAGCTTTTTAGATTCATAGAGCATTTTCTAAGATGTCATCTCATTTGGTGGCAGCTCCAACTTGAGCCATCCTAGGACATTCAAATAGAGAAGTCACCTCTTTCATGTTTCCTCTCCCCTTTGGATCCCAAAGAGCCACTAAAACCAGCTGATGAGCAGATGGCATCAAGAATTCACCTAGAGGACTTCGCTGGTGGCACAGTTGATAAGAACCCGCCTGCCAGTGCAGGGCACCCAGGTTCAGCCCCTGCTCTGGGAAGGCTCCACACGCTGCAGAGTAACTTAGCCCAGGTGCCACAGCTACTGAAGCCGCATGCCTGGAGCCTGTGTTTCACAAGAGAAGCCAGCGCAATGAGAAGCCCGCACACCGCAACGAAGAGTCAGCCTGCTTACCACAGCTACAGAAAGGCCACGTGCAGCAACGGAGACCCAGCACAACCAAAAATATACAAATAAATTTAAAAAAAATAAAATTTTAATTTTTTTAATAAAAAATAAAGAATTCACCCAGAATTTTAGTGATTCAGGATTCAGCCATTGCTACACAAAGCCATGTAGAAAGGCTCAATTCCGGTCAAAGCGAACTGTTTTCATGAAAGTGGTGGTGGTCACAGAGCACCTAAAAAAGTTTAATTGTGCACATAAAATTGACCATCTTAACCATTTTTAAGTGCACAGCGGAGTGATTAACTACATTCACACTGCATAACCATGACTGTCATCCACAGATGATGGTGGATTTTTTCTTCATCCTCAGCAGAAACTTTGTACCTGTTAAGCAATAACTTCCCAATCCCTGTTCCCCACAGTACCTGGAAAGCACCATTCAGCTTTTGGTCTCTATGATTTTGACTACTCTAGAGATCTCATATAAGTAGAATCATACAGTATCTGTCATTTTGTGACTGGCTTATTTCACTTATATTGCAGGGTTTTCACGGTTCACCTGTATTATAGAATCTGTTAGAATTACCTTCCTTTTTAAGGCTGAACAGTATTCCTTTGTATATTTATATCATGGACACTCAAGCTGCTTCCACCCTTTGGCTATAGCGAGTCATGCTCTTGTGAACATGGGTGGACAAATATCTCTTTAAGATCCCACTTTCAATTCTTTGGGGTATATACCCAGCAGTGGACTTGCTGGATCATACAGTAATTCTATGCTTGATGCTTTAAGGAACTGCCATATGATTTTCCACAGCAACTGTACATTTCCACCAACAGGGTTCCAATTTCTCCACATTCTTGCCAGCATTTGTTCTCTGTTTACGCAGTACTTTACAGCTTACAAATTGTTACTAGCTCCGCCTGACGGATGTTTTCTAAAGGCTCAGAGAGGTGAAAGAACTTGCCCAGGATCACATGGTAAGAAGCCAGGCCGGAGCCTCCTAATTCCTGGTGCCATACTGTCCCCTTGCCACATGGCAACACCTAAGCACTGGTTCCAAACTCAACCTTACTCTTTCCAGATGGGGGTTCTGCCCACCCGCCCCCCCCCGCCCCCCACCCATCTACAGAGCTCTCAGCACTCAACTCATTTGTCCATTCAGTGAACATTCACTGAGCATCTACTAGGAGCCAGGCCCTGCCCCAGGCCCCCTCAACAGCCCATATAAATAAACCTGGATCCACCCACAAAACCCCCTCAGGAGCCAAGACTGCCCAACAAAGGAATTCTACCCCACAGGGCCTGGCAGCTGCGATAACATTGTTCCTGGCTTATCAGCAGGCTGGTAGATGGAGATCAGTGGTGCCCATGACAGGAATCGAGGATGGAGTGGAAGAGAATGGTCTTGACACAAATAAGAAACTGGCCCAAGTGGGAGGTTCCTGGAACACTGCACCCAAGCACCTTCCTCTCCCTGGGAGCCAGGGAAACCGGCACATCCCTTCAGCCCCAAATCAGGGGCTCCTAACTGCCGTGACAGAAAGGGGACTGAGATCTTTCAAAGACTCCTAAATGCCAAGGATGAAGAGAGATGCCTTCACAGGTGCTTTCCCACCTAAATCCTTACAGCAACCCCATAAAGTAGATATTGCTGTCTTTACAGATGAAGAAGCAGGGGCTTAGAGAGGGTGAGTGACTTACCCAAAGTCACACAAGCTCAAGTACAGCAGAGGCAAGATCTGTTGGCACCAAAGTCCTAATGTAGGTCACCAACAATCCCATGCATTTCTATGTGTTGTTGTAAGAATCTGGGGGAAGAGAGAGTGATGTGATTTTCTGAACTGGCTACAAAATGGCTCCATCCTCATATACCTGGCTACCCAATCAACCAAACAGGAAAATCATGAAGAAAGGTGTGAAACTCTAATGCTGGCAATTCCCTGGCCTTCAGAAGGTCACTCTTCAACCTTCCCTATTCTCCCAGAGTGATGATAATCTGAACCTCTGTCTCCTTGACAATAGAGAAGCCACACTTCAACAGATGTCCTTCCCAGGCCTTCCTGGAAGTTCCCAAGGATCACCCTCATTGCACTAGTCCATGCAGGGTGTGCAGCCACTTGACACTCTGGCCGGATGCCCTTGGCTCCTCCCTTTAATCTCCTCAGGGTCTCCGCTCCCCATCTCTCACTGTCCCCTTGACTTCAGTGAGGCCCCTCCTTTAGGTCTTTAGAACCAGGCTATCTCACTTTACAAAATTCAGCTGCAAAAACTATGGAACACAATGGAAAACTTAACCTGGAAACTGGTCATATCACAGCAGCTGGGTTCCCTCAGTCCTGACTCTCCAGGGAACCCCAAACTCACCAACTCCTGTAACAGACCCTGGCCTGCCACTGTCTTACAAGGGCCTGGCCAATATCCCCCAGTCAGGGGCTTCAGCGGGCAGGCCCTGGGCTGCACCCTCAGCTCTGTCAGGACTCACTTCCTGGTCTGGGAGAAGCCCAGAGGGGGTCCCTTATGGAAAGGCCCTGGGCAGAAGGGAGCTGCCTGGCTCCAGGGCATGCCTCACCCTCCAGAGGGGCCACGGCCAGGGACCGGTCCATGCAAGGTCTTCTTGCCTGAACCTGGTCCCCACGGAATCCGCCAAGGCCTCTGCTGTGACTGCCCCGCAGCTCAAGTTCCCTCCCTGCGGGCCTGCACCTCTGCTCCCTCACAGGACAGGGTCCCAAGACACCCCCCGCCCCACTGCCCTCCTGCCTGTAGATTCCTCCTCAGGCTTCCTCCTGGGAAGTTGGCCCAACACGGGCTCCACATCACGTCCAACCCATCGGGGGCCCCAGACCCTGTGGTCCCTGAAGATGGCAGGCTGCACACCTCTCCTCACTCTCACTTCCTGGGGGCGCTGACGTGGGGATGGGGCCTCCTCACCCTCGACTCTAAATCTAGAGGCCTGGACTCACCTGGTGTCCACCCATGCTCACTCCCAGGTGACTCCACACCACTCCCTGACCACTAACCATTTCCAAATGTGCTCCCTTCCTCTGAGCTCCAGGCCCCTCTCCAGATCTCCACTCGGCTGTAACAGACTCTCAAACTGACCCCTTGACCTCTGTGCCCCTGACCTCCGACTCCCCTCTTCTCCCCATATGCGCATGCAGGTCAGCACATTACATCCACTGTCTGGGTCACGTCACAGTCTGACTCCTTGCTCCCACTGTGTCTGAGCCCCCACCCTCTTCCCCCTGGGTCATCACAGGAGCGTCTCCCTGGTCTTCCTGCTGCTCCCCTCACTCCCCAAGAGCCTGTGTTCTGCAGAACCCTCAGACTGATCCTTCTATAAATGCACGTCCCACAGCAGCCCTCCTCTGTTCAACAACCCCCTGGCTGCCATCTCACAGGCCCTGAAAGTCAAGCCCCTGCCACAGCCTATGAGAAGTACCCCACACTCCTCCTATCCTCCTGCCCTGGTCCCCGCTATCCCCCATTCCAGTACCCCCATTACTCCAAAGCCACACCAAGCATACTCCTACCTCAGGACCTTTTCTGTGGCTGTGCCCTCTGCCTGGAATTCCAGACCCCACAACTCATTACCTCACCTCTTTTAGGCCTTTGCTCAAATGTCACCTTCCCAATGAGGCCATCCCTGACCCCACCACCTAAAACTAGACACCCCCACACCAACTCCACCAGCTCTCCAGCTACACAGTCCTACTTCCTGCTCTTGTCTTTCTTCACAGCACTTATTACAACCCAACACTTTAACTATCTTACTGTTTTATTTAATATCTCACCACCCTATAATCAGGATATAAGACTCCTGAGGACATATTTTTGTCTGTTTTGCTCCCTGCTGCATGCTGAGCACCCTGAACAGGGCCTGGCAAGTAGCAGATGCTCCATAAATACGTGATGAATGAATGAATGCAGTCAACATTATCATGCCATGATTTCACCATCCCATTGTTCTGGACTTCTGAGATTATTCAGATGAGTTTTTGCTCATCTATGGAACAAAAGAAAGAAAAGAGAAGAGAAAAAGAAAGAAAAGAAAGAGATGAGACTACTAGTAATTTTTAAAGTACCAGTTTGTAGACTTTCACGCTTTGAAAAACAGGAACCCAGTCTCAGAATGTCTTGTTACAAGAACAGCAGGAGGAAATTCACTGTGACCCTCAGGGGCAATTGCTCAGCTAAGGATGCTTCCCCAGCAGCTGGGAATACGGAAAGCCCTGTCCCCACAGTATCCTAACACGGACGGGGACAGCTCAAGATCCAGCCCGCGGCTGCAGAGTACATTTCTCCTGGGGCTCTTTGGTAGGTCCAAGCAGATATGCTGCCTGGGTGCTTCACATCCCAGCAGCTAGAACAGTTTCTGTGGCCTGGCTGCCAGCCCCTCTGGGTGAAGACCTGGGGGAGGTTTTCCTCCTCAGCTCCTGGGACGCAAGGAGGACCGAGCGATCCGTTCCCAGAAGAAGTCCTAGAGGCTAGTCTCCTAATGCTTAAGGCTGCTGCCGCCAGCAACTCCCTCCCTTCCTCTTCCCTTCCTCCTATGCCATTCATTTGTCTCCACAACCAATTTGGAATTTTTAAATTCTATTCGATCACTTACATTTTCAAACACAAATTCAATTTGCTCTATGAGGCCGAGGGACAGCCCTGCCTTAGCCCCTGTGACCACAGAGGGGACTTCCATCATTAAGGCTCCGGGGTCCGACCTGTCCCTCCTTCAACAGCCCCCATGGCGGGGCGGTGCAGCTGGGAGGGGTTATCATTGCTGGGGGTGAACACCTGCTGGCATCTCAGAAATCCTCTGGTCCTACCTCCCCACCATACACGTGGGGAATCTGAGGCCACGGTAAGAGAAGGGTCTTGCCCAGGGTCACGTGGCAGGAAGAAGCAAGCCGGCACCCAGGATCTCTTCCATGACAGATAGGCCCTCACATTTTGCCCTGAGGTCCCCAGACAGTGGCTTCTTCGGGCCATGCGGGGAGCTATGAGCAGTGTGGGGTGCAGGAATTAGGGGAGTTGGGAGCAGAGTGGGACACAGGAATCGGGTACTTTTCACTCATCATTAGTGATAAGCTCTGACCCTGGCAGAGACCTCTGCAGGTGCCAGAGCCATAAGTAACAGCAGACACACCAAGGTGCCTCCCTCAAAGCCAAAAGTGGCAGAACTGATTTCTCCTCCCCCCTTGATATTGGGCTTCCCATCTTATGTCACCACCCTGAGCAAGGATGGACTTGTGGCCATGACCCCAATCTAATCACCTTCCTCCCCAGGCCAGCCCTTCCCTCCTCAGCTTCTTCTGGCCCAATGGCTTCACCATCCCCACACTCACCCCCCAGCCACACAAACTGGAAACCTCTAGTTATCCTCAACTTTGCCTCTCCTCGGCCCTGACACCCACTGCCCATCTCTCCTTCCCTCATCTCCAGACACCTTCCTCATCCCAGCCCCCACTACGCCTCCACCCTGGGACCCGGGCCCCTCTCACCTGCTCTGCAGCACCAGCCAGCGACCGTGGGTCTACACCACGTGCATGCTCCTCAATGACCCCAGGGCTGAGGTGACCACCACCACATCCCAGAGGGAAAGCACATGAGAAGACGACCCCGAGTAGCTCAGGTCCTGGACAAAGCTGCAAAATACTCTTCCCTTCTCCAGTTGAGTCACCCACCCCACCCACCTTGGACTCTTCTCCCTGATTCCCGCCCTGTGCACCGCTGCCTCCCTGATACTCCATGGTCTCAGGTGCTCTGGGAAGGGCTTGGCAAACTTCTGGATCTAGAATATAAAGGGCTTCACTGGCTCTGCTGCTGCTGCTGCTAAGTCGCTTCAGTCATGTCCGACTCTGTGCGACCCCATAGACGGCAGCCCACTGGGCTCCCCCGTCCCTGGGATTCTCCAGGCAAGAACACTGGAGTGGGTTGCCATTTCCTTCTCCAATGCATGAAAGTGAAAAGTAAAAGTGAAGTCGCTCAGTCGTGTCTGACTCTTAGCAACCCCATGGACTGCAGCCCACCAGGCTCCTCCGTCCTTGTGATTTTCCAGGCAAGAGTACTGGAGTGGGGTGCCATTGCCTTCTCCATCACTGGCTCTAGACTTCTCCAAATAAAACAACCACAGGGCCAGCAAACCTTTGTGTCACTACCAGCGGCCGCGCCCTGCAACGAAACCTCCTGCTCGTAAGGTCTACCAAGGCTCTGCCTTTACTCATACTGATCAGAGTCCCTCTTCCCGGAAGGCAAGATGGAAGAAAGGGGAAAACGGGGAAGGACTGAAAGCACTTCACAAGCTTCTTAGTTCAAATCTTCTGTGGCTTCCTGTCGCCATGGAACAGAATCTAAGTTTTCAATCTAACTCCCCAAAGCTTTTCTAGCTGCACCCCTCTCACTTTCCCCTGACCCTCCCACAGCCCTGGTTCAGTCCAGACACTGGGCTCAATACCAGTAACAGAGAAATGACTGAAATATTGTTCATGAGCATTTTGCTCTTATTGATAATCATTTTTAATTGGGCGGGTTTTTTCTTTCTTTATGGGAATTTCATTTAAATATAACATGCACCATAATAATGTACAAGTTTAAAACACAAGGCTCAGTGAATTTTCACAAAGTAAAGGCACCCATGTGACGACCAGTCAGATGAAGACAGAACAGGACCAGATCCCAAAGCCCTCTCGTGCTTCTTTTTGGTAACCACTCCCCTGACTTGTTAACACCAAAGCTCAGTGTGCCTGTTACTGAACTTCATGCACTTGAATTCATACAACAGGGACGTACATTAGTCATCTCAGGCTGCCGTAAAACTAGCCTGGAGGCTCACACAACAGAAATCTATCTCCCTCATTTCCGGAGCCTGGGAGTCTAAGATGCAGGTGCCAGCATGGTGGGCTTTGGTGATTCCATGACATGCAGATGGCCACCTTTTCCACTGTATATTCACATGGTAGAGAGATATTCACATGGTAGAGAGAGAGCGCAAGCTCTCTGGTCTCGTCTTGCCAGGACACTAACCCCGTCAGGAGCTCTAGCCTCATGACCTCACTGAACACTAATCACCTCCTCAAGCTCCCACCTCCAAATATCATCACCTTAGCATGGCTGGGGCTTTCCTGATTTGGACCTCATTTGTGTCTGGCTTCTTTTATTTAATATTACATTTGTAAGAATTATCCCTGGCCATCTTTAACACTTCCTGGCATTCCACTGTAGGAATGTACTGTGATGTATTCAACCATCCTCCTCTTCATGGACTCTAAAATCATTTCCTATTTTTTGCAATTACAAAAAAAAATGCAATTTTTAAAAACTCCTTGTACATATGCCTGGATTGACATATTTCCACAGGGTAAACTGATTAGAAGCAGAATTACTGTAACTATTCCATTTCTCAGACAGGAAAATGAGGTGCTGGGGCTCAGGGGAGAAACGTGAACACCTCAGTGTTTCAGTGGGCGACCTCTCCAAGGTCACAGTGAGAGAGCAGACTATCCAAGGTCACAGTGAGTGGTTTCCCCAAGGTTGCAGGGAGGGCATGGCAGAGGCAGTGCCAACAGTATGCCTCCCTGACCTCCCACACCTGCCCCAGGAGTCCCCACTCTCCTTACTTCATTTCCCTGAAAATACTCACTTGGACTTAGTTATGCACACAAACTTCATGGAATCCCAAATCATGCCTCAGGCCAGTTTTCTGATTGACACTTGGAGCTGATGGTGCAGAGAGAAAACACTGCTGCTCCTTTGTTCAGAGAAAATTGGGCAGCCTGATGATACAGCCTCATAACCATCCAGCATTTGTTCGACTTAATGCTTGAGAGTTTCTAAAGCACAAGGCTTGGATTCCTGATTAAAGGTGGAGGTGAGAGAGGCAAACAAACAGAGGTTCTGAAAGTACACTCTGGTTTTTTTCAAGTTCAGGACATTGGTGGGTTGTTCAGATTTCTCCACTTTTTTCCTTCCCCTGGTACTATCATGGAACAGGGGAAATTGCATTTTCAAAGGCTGTTTTTCTAACTAAGCATAAACCTGTGCCATTATAAAAAACAGGGTTGTTGGTTTTGTTTCTTTTTTTTAATAATAATTTGTGTCCCATTTCAGCAATGGTAAAAAGAATAAAATTTTAAGAGAGAGAAAGCCTGGATAAGTACAAATCTCAAACCTTGCTTCATATTCAGGCTCAGAACTGAGAAACTCACAGCTCTGGCAATACGCACCCTCCCCCTTTCTCATCTCCAAAGGCTCATTTCCCATCAACAAGCCTAACAGGAAAGGCAGCGAAAGGCCTGGCCCAGGACAAATGTTAGCGTTTATTCCAATAGCGCCTGGGAAACCTCTTGGAACACACTGCCACCGTTCCTGTCCAGAATCCAGGGTCCCTCTGTTCAGGTAGCTGGGCTGCTGCTCAAGAGGGAAGGCATTTTCCCCCCATGCACTGGGAAGACACAATTCCAAAGCTTCCAAGGAAACTGAACTGGTTCCGGGAGCTGTGGAATGGTGCATGCAGACCAAAGTGGCAAGGAGTGTCCTTCAGAAAATGGGGGGAATCGGGGGATGCAAGGAGCCGGCCCCTGGTGATTTTGCCATCCTCTGCCTCCTCACAACAGCAAAAGCAAGTATTAATAGATGAACCAAAAGCTGGATCTGAACTTTAAACGTGACCCCAGCAGGTTCTGCTGTCCTGCTATGGGCTTTAGATTCTCTGCTTGTGAGGTGAGGCTTGGGGCTCGTCCAGGAAAAGGGGAAACTTCCCTCTCTCTCCCTAAAAATGTATTTTACAGACCAGAGGCAGGAGAGAAATAAAAAAGACTGATCGAATTGAAGTCTGATTCAGAGCATCTCTGGGACCACAGTGCTCACAACCTGCTTGATGACGGATGATTTGAATTCCCAAACTCTCAGCTCCCCTGGACCAGCAACAGGCAGCCAGTGCTTCTCCACAGTGATCTCACCCCCACATGCCCCTGCCTGTGAGGAACTAATGTGGCAAAAAAAAGAGTGAGGGCCAGGCACCTCACCCGCATCAGCACAGTGAGTCCTCACTTCAACCTAGTGGGAGGGGAGCTACCGCTATCCCCATTGGAGAGATGAGGAAACTGAGGCCCAGGGAAGGAACTGACTCAACCAAGTCCTACAGGTGAGAAGTGGCAGAGTATGGGCTTCTCTGACTCTCATAACCTTCTTATTCATAAAATTTATCATCCTTACATCCAATACAATTAACATTGTAACTGCTTCCCTCCTTCTCAAGATTCCTTGGTACAGGCTAATATATCTCCACATCTCTAACCCTGGACTCAGTAAGTATTCATTGAATGGGTGCATGACAGATGGGTGGGTGAGTGGGTGAATGATGGGTGAATGCGTTGATGGACAGATGAGTAGATAAATGGATGAGTGGATGGACAGATGGGTCAATGACTGGATGGGTGGGTAAATGGATGAATGGGTACATGGATGGGTGGGTGGATGGATGGGTAGATGGATGGTTGGGTGGGTAGATGGATGGAGAGATGAACGGATGGATGGGTGGACAGATAGGTAGTTGAGTAGACGGACAGATGGGTGAGTGGGTAGACAGTTGGGTGAGCAGAGAGACAGATGGGTGGGTAGATGGAAGAATGGATGGGTAGATGGATAGGTGGACAGGTATAGATGGATGGATGAATGGATAGGTGGGTGGTTAGATAGACAGATGAGTGAATGGATGAACAATGGGTGGGTGGGTGGGTGGAAGGGTAGATGGATGGTTGGGTGGGTAGATGGATGGAGAGATGAACGGATGGATGGGTGGACAGATAGGTAGTTGAGTAGACGGACAGATGGGTGAGTGGGTAGACAGTTGGGTGAGCAGAGAGACAGATGGGTGGGTAGATGGAAGAATGGATGGGTAGATGGATAGGTGGACAGGTATAGATGGATGGATGAATGGATAGGTGGGTGGTTAGATAGACAGATGAGTGAATGGATGAACAATGGGTGGGTGGGTGGGTGGAAGGATGGATGGACAGATGGATGGATAAATAGATGAATACTTGACCCTGATGCAGTAAGAAATCATTGAAGGTTTAAGGGCAGAGGAGTGATGTGAAGTGACATAAAGAAACATAAGATTCAGCCCCTACCCTCAAGGAGACTTTAATCCAGTTGGAAAGACTCGGCATGGACGCTTGAATTGTCTCATATCACTAAGAAGTCACTTCCACTGAGGTGCCCTGTATTTACAGAGTGTGGATATGACAGGAGGCCGGGTGGAAGGGAACACATGTGAAAGAAGTCAGAAAAGGCTGCCTGGCAGAGGGGAGGTTGGAGCTGTATACCGAAGGATGCGAAGTAGATGGCTGGGAAGGGGGATCAAAGGCAGACTCCAGAGACCATGCTGCCACATCTACTCCAGGTGTCTGTCTGCTGGCAAACCATTCTGCTACATCCTACCAGGATACAGAAAGAAGGGAAGGGTGGGGGAGGAAAGAAAGGAAAATGAGGAAAGGAAGAAGAAGAGAAAAAAGGGTATGAGGAAGTAAAAAAGAGAAGAGGGAGGGAGAAAGACGAGCCTTCTCTGGACTTCTCTACGGTAGCCTGGAGGTTCAGCTCTGCGGGTTTCTGACCTGGGCCCCTCAACCCCAGTCCACTGGAGATTCAGCCATGGTGACTCGCACGCCCTCAGTGTGGGGGCATTCTGGGCTGATATCAACATGTTGCTGTCACTTGCTAAACCTTTCCATCCTCCCTGTTATCACAGCCCTACATGGCCAGGAGCACAAGCATTATTCTCTCCATAAAAACTTCAAGGCACAAAGGAGCCACTGATGCGAGGTCTGGGTCAGGGGAAGACCAGGACGAGGACTAGCTCCCCAGCTCCTCCCCGTTCTCATCCCCCGGCAGCGAGGGCCGGTAACAAGGGAGGTAAGAGGGGCACTCACCACGCAGCCCAGCCAGCAGCCTGGGGTCAAACCGCTTCCTATCTGGTTGACCCTGGGCAAGTGATATTTAACCTCCCTGAGCTTCGGTTTCCACATCAGAAAAATGGGGGCCATACCCCATAGAAATATTACAATATACCCCTATGATATTATAAGATAAGAGATGATGCTTGGAAAGCCTGAGACCCAGCAGAACTTCAATAAGTGGCAGGCATTACTATCTGCAGTAGTACTGCTTTGATTCATATTAGATTAGGTGATATCTAATCTATTTCTATTGCCTTTTGCCTGATGTCTCCAGAATCTCTCCGAGTGAGAATCCTGGTCTTCTAGTTCCCGGCTGGGAGAAGGTGGGGGTGGGCCACTCTGGGACTTTCTAGGACACCTGCCTCCCTGCCAGGGAAACTGGTCCCCAAGGGGCCCACTGACGCCTGCAGGAGACCGGCCGGCCTGCTCTGGCGACTGGCTCGCGCCACTGGGCCGGGTGGGGCTGGCCTGCAAACTGCGTGATGCATTCTTGGGCCCCCCAAGGTAAAAATAGTTTTGTTTTGTTAGGCTGGGTGGTTACACACTCTTTGACCTGGCAGCCTGCCCGCTGGAAAGGCAAATGCCAGACTATTTCAGGCTGTAAAAACAAGCCCCTGCCAGGCCCCAGGGTCAAGGCCCCAGATAGTGGTAATAATAGTCCACTAGCTAATTCTTTCAGGCCAGAAAAAAAAAAAAAGAGTTCTACGGCTGCATGATTCCTCCTTCTGTTATCCACAATCATAACAGCCAAAACCACTGCAGACAATGCGTATGATTGTCAAAGCTCGTTCCCCAAACAGAACAAAACACAAAAAGGCCGCAGTAGGAATCATCATCGTCATCATCTTCCAGCACTTTCCACACACACAGCACCCTGATGGGCATGTTGCTTTCATTCTATTATTCTTTCACAGCAGCCCTGGGGCATAACTATTACAAGTCCCATTTTCTAGAAAAGGAAACTGAGGCTTGGAGAGGAGAATAATCAGCAAGGCTGGATTCAGGTCTGCCTGACTTTGAAACTGACACTCCTTCCTCCAGCCTGATTTTCATTGGTTTTCTTTGTTTTAAGTAAGAAGCTGCACTGGGACATTTTCAATGGCTTTCTGGTGCCTCTGAGATAAATTCCAAATTCCCTAGTTCAAGGCCCTAGGAAGTCTGACTCCTCCTACCTTGCAGTCTCCATGCTTCCCTCAAATTCATATGTTGAAATCTGAACCCCCGATGTGATAGTGATTGAAAGCAATTAGGTCATAAAGATGGAGCCCCCCGATGGGATCAGTCCCCTAACAGGAACCACCAAAGAGCCTCTTCTTCCAATGAGGACACAGCCAGGAAGAGGGCCTCACTAGGCACCAGATGGGCCGGTCTTGATCTTAGACTTCCCAGCTTCCAGAACTGTGAGAAATAAACATTGGTTGTTTAAGCCACCCGGTCTCCAGTGTTCTGTCCTAGCAGTGAGTTAAGACACCACCCTACACTGCCCAGCTCCAGCTCCACCTCCTCCAGGCAGCCTTCCTTGATTTCTCCCAGCTCAGAGCAGAGTGAGGGTCTTCCTGTGTGACCACCTGTCACAGCCACTGTGTGTGCCAGGCACCTCTGCAGAGGTGGTCTTTGACAGTTAGAGACATCACATGCCCATATGCTGTCTTCCCAGGGAGAAGGCAGAGGCTGCATTTGTGCTTCTGTCCCTATCACTCCCCTGTCCCCAAACCTTCAATGATATAGGATGATATTCACCCCTCTGTCCACACATCATCCATCCATACATTTCTTCATTCACTCAGCAAACATCTATTGCACGCACTGTGAGAGAAATGGAAATCAACTAAACACCTACAGTTGGGGGTTTCAGGGGAGGTGGCAGATGAAATGCAGCCAATCAAGGCCATGGACTGGGGGAGCACAGGGGTCCTGGGAGTCCTTCCAGGGATGGGGTCACCTGAGTGGACTTTACAGGAAGAATGGAGGTTGATTACATGAAGCTAGGAGACCATTCTTGGTCAGGTCTCATGACACTCCCTCTGTGACGGGACCTAACATCCTTGTCCCCCTCGGCCGCTCATGTCCCAAGAGGGAGACTGGCCCACCCAAATCAGGTTAGGAAGAAGTGTGTGTTCCCACGGGGATGACTCTTCACAGGGGGCCGGCGGGGGAACCACACGGTCAGCATGGTCACCTGGCTAGTTGTTGTGGAGCTTGGTACTACCCACGAGGTTTGAAAGGGCGAGGGCAGACAGGGTCTAGAGGAAGCCACGAGCACAGAGTTGGGTAGAAGCCTCAGGAGAGGAACAGTGACTTTGTTCCAGAAAGATCCAACCCTAAACCTCAGTCTCCTTTCACTGCCTGACCTCCCACTGGTACCTCCCATCAGCCAGCTCTGCCACAGTAAAGGAACTGGCCGGCCGCCCAGGCAGACAGCAGCATGGAGAAGGGTGACTCCAGAATGGCAGAGGAGGCTGTCCAGTGCGGCCGTCCAAGCGCTCCTGATGGCCACATTGGGTCCCCTGAGCTCACCCTGGCTTTCATACCTGCTTCCTTTGCTCTCTCTGTCCCCTCTGCCCAGAACGCCCTTGCCCAGCTTCTGAGCCCATCAAAACCCTCTGCCTCCTTTAAGCCACACCCACAGGCTATATCCTCTGAAAGTCTTTGCTTTTCCTACTCAGAAAGCATCCACCTTTGTAATGCTTGTGTTATACTCTCAGGGGTCTTTTTCCCTCCACCTCTTTTAAGGGCAGGTAGGTTCGTCTAGTCAAGGCTATGGTTTTTCCTGTGGTCATGTATGGATGTGAGAGTTGGACTGTGAAGAAGGCTGAGTGCCGAAGAATTGGTGCTTTTGAACTGTGGTGTTGGAGAAGACTCTTGAGAGTCCCTTGGACTGCAAGGAGGTCCAACCAGTCCATTCTGAAGGAGATCAGCCCTGGGATTTCTTTGGAAGGAATGATGCTAAAGCTGAAACTCCAGTACTTTGGCCACCTGATGCGAAGAGTTGACTCATTGGAAAAGACTCTGATGCCTGAAGGGATTGGGGGCAGGAGGAGAAGGGGACGACAGAGGATGAGATGGCTGGATGGCATCACTGACTCGATGGACGTGAGTCTCAGTGAACTCCGGGAGTTGGTGATGGACAGGGAGGCCTGGCGTGCTGCGATTCATGGGGTCGCAAAGAGTCAGACACGACTGAGCGACTGATCTGATCTGATCTGATAGCCTAGAATACCTCAAAACCCGTGAAAGGTCTGAGATGTGCCTACTTACCAGCTCACTAGTTAGCCTGACATTTTCATGGATGCTGCCAGAAGACAGGAGACTCCTGGATCAGAGACACAGAATTTTATCACTCACAGCAATAGTGTAGCATTTTTGCCCGTTTCCTAAGCCCCAGTCCCCATATCGTGCCATGCCAAGTCACTTCAGTCATGTCTAACTCTTTGTGACCCCATGGACTTTAGTTCATCAGGCTCCTCTATCCATGAGGATTCTCCAGGCAAGAATACTAGAGTGGCTTGCCATTTCTTCCTCCAGGGGATCTTCCTGATCCAGGGATTGAACCTGAGTCTCCCACACTGCAAGCAGATTCTTTACCATCTGAGCCACCAGGGAGGCTCCAGTCCACACAGGACCACATAAAAAGAACCATGCTAACGCCTGTACACACAGTGGGTTGCATTACAGGAGAACAACACTGAGCTACAGAAACCCAAATATTTTATAGTGGGCAGTAAGCTCTCTGTTCCAGAGGAAGACTCTCTCTTCTAGCAAGGATGTTTGCTGTACAAATATCCTAGTAAAGACAGTCCAGAGAACAGGACAGATGGGGAAGCACCAGCCACAGGGAAACACCAGAGGCCCGAGGAGAACCATCCCCCAGCAGAACCTAAGAGGCATGCACTGTGATATGCCCAACCTCGGTGTCACTCTGCCTTCCTGACGGCAAACATCAGGACTGAGCGTCATCAGAGCCCTGACTTGGTCCCTCCTTGTGGGGTGCCTTCCAGTGGCTACCAGGACCCACAGTGATATTACTAAGAAAAACTGTGAAGGAGCTGATGGGTAATAAAGAAACTTACTGGTTCCCCCAAGCCCACGGGACCCTTAGCCATGCATGGGCGTGAGAAAGGGAGGCAGGATCAAGGAGAAGGAAGAGAGCAAGCCACGTCCAGTCCTGCCTCTTACTAGCTGGTGGCTATGGCAAGGCACAGAATTCTCTTCTGAGCCTCATTTTCCCCATCTGTAAAAGGGGTATAACAGGAACTAGTTCACATGGTGGTCAGAAGGATGAAATTAGTTTATTCCTGTAAAGTACTCAGGTCAGCATATAAATAGTAAGTACTATATGTGTTAGCAAAACAGAAGAGACAACAGAAATGCAGAAGGAGGAGGAGGCTGTGCACAGGACCCAGACTGCCTAGCTCTGCTCTGGAACAGGGAGCAGAGTCTTAGCTGTATGGTGAAAGGTAGAGAACACTATTATCCACCAGTCTTCTCCCCCTGATCGGGGCTCAGGTGAATGCATTTTCTTACATCACTGACCCTGGTCTCTGACCGCATCTTCATTCATAGATGGGATGTGATGACATCCATGTGGTTGACGATGGGTGGCTCTGACTCCATTTCTTGAAACAAATTACTGCCCACTAGAAAACAGAAATGAATAAATCCTGTTAGAATCTTTTCAAATGCTAAATGAGCACTGTGCTACTATCCCTATTCTCTTTTAGAAATTGACTTGCTCTCTTCAGCAGCCAAGCTTTCAGGACCAAATCATTGGAAGATCATAATGGCGTGAAGGAAAACAGCCATTGCCACAAACTGAGCATACTAACAAGCTAACCAGGCCCAGAGCTGGGGCTTTGCATGCATTTCCTGTCTGATACTCACCATAATGCCCAGGACGGCCATATCATCATTATCCCCAGGTGACAGATCAGAAAGCTAAAGCTCATGGAGGTGAAGTAACTTGAACTCAAGTTCTAAGCTCAGATGTGAACCCAGGCTGACCAGACACCACCACACTGCATTATGCTGCTTCACGGAGCCTTGGGAATCACCTCTCCCCACGCTTGTGACCTACAGAACAGCAGATGTCGGGCAGATTGGCACTGCCACCTGCTGAGTTGGAGAAGTGCCTGCAACCAAAACTCTTAACTCTGGGTCCAGACTTCCACCCTCCCTTCATTCTTTGTCCTCTGATAGCTTCATCTGTTAAGTTGTGAGAAATAAACAGAAAACAACATAAAACACAGAGAAAATTAAGAAGGTCGTGGGGAGCAGGAACCACAGCAGCGTGGCTGGAAAGGCCATTTCCAATTGACTCAAGCCCAAGAATTTCACGGTCGAGCTGAGCAGGGATGTCCACCAGGGGGCGGTATGAACCTATTAAGTGATAAGAGCCTCCATCCAAAGTCACAGGGATGTTCAGAACTTATCTAGTGTTTCCCAAGGATGGGGTCCCCGTGAGTACTGCTGGGACACACGAGGTAACTATAATAGGCACACAGATGAACTCGTAAAAAACTGTAATAATTACGCATCTTCTAAGAAAGTATTGTTCTCTTTTAAACACACTTGACGAAGAATTTGCTTTCTGCCTGAAGCATCAATATTTTCTTGGATTAGAAAGTGAGAGGTTCTTTGGTTCTTTAGCTTCCAAAATACAGCTTCTAAAAGAAGAAAGTGAAAAATCAGATTATGTCATAAGTTCTTCTGGTTCTGTTAATGCTAAGTGTCTGCTGATCGGGATGTCCAGCTGTAGGTTCTTAGCAGGTCATGTAGCCCCATGGCTGCTGCTAACCAGAAAACACTCAAGACCAGTGACTCTGTAAGGTGAGAGAGATGGAGAACCCACGTGGTTGCTCTGCACCTTCTAGAAAATGAAACTAGGCAGAGAGGCATAAAGGAAAACACATCTTCCAAGAGCCTCACATTTTCCTTGGCAATTTCAGGTCATGAAATGCTGTCCGTTGGGAGCAGGCCACCATGTCACACAACTCCTGGGTCACGATTTCCCATCGCAGTCTTCATGAACTGAGGTGTCCCTTTACCCCGGAGTTGTGTAAAGCCCAGCCATACCTGGCGGCCCTGATTATAAGCACTCATTCATCCACACATTCATTCATTAAACAGTATTTCTGAGAAACTGCTTTTTGTCAGATGCTATGGTTGGCCCTGCTTTTAAAAAACATAGAGCCAAAAGTGCTAAGTGTCAGGGGTGAGAGCATGGGGGAAAGAGGGGACACAATTTTGAATTGAGTTAATGCATCCCATTTTGAGAAACCAAACTCTCCCATTTCACAGATGAGGGAACTGAGGTCTTCAGAAGTGATCAGCACACTGACAATGACACACCCAGGAAACAGCAGAGCCTGGTTATAGCCCAAGCACCCTGGCTCCTCCCCATGCTGCGGCCTCCGACCCAGGCTGCCCTCCCCTGACCCACAAGGGGTCAGGAACCTGCTGGGAAAAGCCAAGATCAATGCTCCCATTTCACAGAAAAGCAATTTAAGGCACCCAGAAGACAACCTGGACAGGTTATCAAGATCAACATCCATCCAACTCTGAAACATTTCTCAAGAAAGACATCTTCCAGTTCCTAGAAGTTTCTTCTGGATGTGAATCATAAAAACACTGAATTTGGATTCTCCCTGGCATCTAGCACCTGCTGACCCACCTTTACAAATGCCTCCCCTAAGAAGTGCCCCACACATGCAGATCCCCGCCACCTACACATCTCCTCTCCCCACTCCTACTCTGACAGATTTTCTGCTCCACATTCAACTGAGAAAACCCTTCTGTGTCAATGCCCTGGACCATTTATTGTCAAAAGGGTGGGACGCTAACTGCAAGCAGTTCAGTTTGGATGCATTTCAGTTGCTACAACAGGAAGAGAAAAAAAAGAAGAGGAAGAAAGATGAATGAGGAAAAGGCACTGGAGGGGAAGGAAGATGATGAAGATGAAGGAAAGGAAGAGGTGAATGAAGGGGGAGAAGACTGGAGGAGGAGCAAGAGAAGGGAGTGGGAGTGGAAACTGAAGTTTAATGCAACTTCTACAACATCCCCCAATTAAAAGGAAAGCCATTCTGACTTAGAGACAAATCTTAGCTAAGAAGCAAAAAAAAAAAAAAAAAAAAAAGCTTAACTCTCAAAGAATGTCAGAAGTAGGGCAAGACCACAGAGATCTCTATGGGAATCTCAGCTTCCAGCCCATACACATCTTTCCATTAAATACCTCCCCCAAAACCCCAAAAACACCTGCTTTCTTTAATGTTACTTAAAGTCTCTAAACAGATTGTATATCATTACTAAAAACAAACCAAGGCTATAGAAAGTTTAGATCAAAATTATTTTTCCCTAAAAGGTAAACTGAACCTTGATTTTATTCACATGCTACCAATCTGCTAGCCTGCCCCAGCTTTCCTCTCTTAGGTCAACAGTGGCCGCTAAAACATCACCAAGATTCATTCCAACATCAAGGCTGTTGCATGCCACTTTTTTATGTTGACAAAAAAAAAGGCGAAATAATGTACAACAAATGCTGACTTGTTTTCAGAAAGTGAGAGAGAATATTTACCTCACCACCCAAAGTCAATTTGAGGTGGGTGTATGTTGTCTTTGCTACTAAGTCAAGCTTGAGTTCCAGTAATATCTCTGGGAGATCTGGCAAAGAATGAATGCTGCTGAGGAAGGGGTTCCTTACAGAGTTTCAAATGTGCTCTTCAGCCACAATATCAGAAAAAATGTGTTCAGTTGACCCTTCATATCTGAAAGTTTTGCATCCATAGATTCAACCAACTGAAGATTGAAAGAAAATTTTGAGTTCTAGAAAGTTCCAAAAAGCAAAACTTGAATTTGTCACACACTAGCAACTCTCCTCATAGCTTTTACATTGTGTTAGATACTGTAGCTAATCTAGAGATGATTTAAAAGATTACTTAACAGGAGGATGTGCATAGGTTATATGCCAATATTATGCCATTTTATATAAGGGACTTGAGCACCTGTGCATTTTGATATCAGTCAGGGATCCTGGAACAAACACCTTGGAGGTATCAAGGCACAACTGTATAAACTGAAATTCAAGTTTGAAAAAGTCTTTCCTTGGGTATTCCAAAAATAGGGTGACTGTGACTTTCATTAATTTCATCAAGGTTAATCCCTTTGGCAAAAAAATGAATCTTGATGTTCTGCGATTAGGGCTCAAATCTTCACACAAAAAGGTAAGAGATAACCTGATGTTTCAACAAACTCTTGTTCACCAACTGGCTACCTGAACAGCCAGTCTGAAGCTGAATTTTCCACTCACATACTGGGCAGTGTTTAGACATCCTAAAATACAAATCTTCCCTTGGATTTTTGTCCCAGATGCTGATCTTGAACCTAGCACTGCTAAAATGGCATCAACAGACACCAAATCTTATTTATTTTTCCTAGCTAAGATCATTACCTCAAAGAATTCTGGCAATGCTTCAGAGAGACTGCCAACGTAAGAGGTGTCTCCAGCGCTAAGGACCACAGCACAGCATGCATAAACAAGCAACAAGAACAATTTCCCTTTACTGGTGATGAATTAACCCGAAATGTTCTTTCCTCTGTGAAGTCCTCTTTTCAGCCTTTGACCATTAAAACCAGACAAAACAATACCCCGGAATTTATTTGTAATTTTTTTCTCCAAATTAAGAAACACTCTGGCAACACTCAGGATTCATGGTTTTCATGATTCTCTTCAACAACATTAAGTTCCTGTCATTCTCTGTTTAGATTTTTAAAAAACTATTTCAGTTGTTTATAAGCTAGGTAAATTCCTGATTCTATATTCTAGCACAGTAGCAGAAGAGAACTGCGCCCTATTAAAAAAAGGAAGAAAAAAATTCCATCCAGACTTGTTAAAGGTTTGTTTGAAGAACTCAAATAAAGCTGAGATGCTAATGGCTGGTCTCAGCAGCCTCTCCCATTCGAATAGAACACTGGTTCAACATAATAGAAAGCAGTTGAAAAGTGATTTTAATTATCTGTACTTTGCTGTACTGTTTAATTTATAAAAATAGTATATCATGTCAAGAGGACACAAGAGCTAACCTGAAAGAGCTCCCACCAGCCAAACCTGGAACAACTGGGGCAATAAAAGAAGTAGCTGTAATATTTTACTATAGCCCAACAAATAAATACAATGTCCATGAGCCCAAACTCATATTTTAAAAGACTGAATAAATAAATAAATGGGAGAGAAGTGATGACTCTTCCTTTCAGAAGGACTCCAGTTGACAAAGGAGAAGGAATGGGGGAAACAGAAGCCCCCATCAGAGCACGACAACCGCCATAGTGACTGCAAGATCCACAAGGAATACTAAGGCGAGCGAGCGAAAGGTGAGGAGAAACAGGGCATTCGATGACCTCAGAGAATCCCCCCTCCAACTATTGACTATTTACTAAGGGAGAAACAGCAAGCTTGCTGTGGAGAAGTGGCGGATACCACATACCAAGGCAAGCTTCAGCGGGAACAGACACGCCCCTCATGCACCCCGGTCGGAGGTACCAGAAGGGCACTCAGCTCTGCAGCCTTCTCTCCCCAAACCCATCACCACCATCCATCTAACATGAGGAAACAGTGAGCCTAAACTGAGGGACACTCTACGAAACGCCTGACCAGCGCTTTCCAACATGGTCAAGGTCACAGGAGACTGGTAGAGGCTGAGGACCAGTCAGCAACTGGAGACCAAGGAGACCTGAGGAGCAGAGGCAGTGCATGATCCCTGACGGGGTCCTGGGTCCGAATAAGAATGTTAGCAGGAAAATGGGGGAAATCTGAGTCCCTGTGTTCTCCTTAGTAGCCTTGCTGCAGGATTAATTCTTAGTTTTGATAAATGTACCATGTTAACATCATAGGAGGCTGAGTGGTGGGTGTATGAGAACTCTCTTTGCAACTCTCCTCTAAGTCTACAGCTATTTCACCAGTTAAAAAAAAAAATTTTAAAAAGAAGAAAAAAGTAGAACATGGTATTATAAGAAGTCAAACCAAATAGGAGGTTGAAAGAAAAACTTCACCTGCCCTCTAAAACCAGTTTACCTCCTTGAAGTAACCTGTTTGGTATTGACTTTATGGTTCCTTTTACTCATTAAAAAAATATATATAGATACATAAATATAGATATAGATATAAATTTATTAAGGTTTTCCCTTTGCTTTTTATTTGATTGTATTAAAATAATGGGTTGTTGTACAAAGGTGAATATTTATGGATTTAAACTTTACAGAAATCTCTTTAAAAACCTCCAGAGGGACATTCTGTTGTATGGTGCCCATCAAAACATGGGGGAAGCCTTCTGCACCCTGATTTATTTCTGAAGCTCATACTTCCTGTTCAGAAACCTTCCCTCTTACCCCAAAATAATAATTGGAAAAGAGGCGTGCACTCCCGCGTTTACAGCAGCACTGTTTATAAGCTGAGACACAGAAGCCCTGAACACCCACAGACGGGTGCACAGAGATGATGCAGTGCCGCTCAGGCGCAGAAAGAACGCAATAACGCTATTTGCATCAACTTGTATGGATCTAGAAATGATCATGCTAAGTGAAGTAACTCAAAAAGAGAAATACAAATACCATACGATATCACTTACATTGTGGAATTTAAAATACAGCACAAATGAACATATCTATGAGACAGGAACAGACTCACAAACATAGAAGAGAGACCTGTGGTTGCTAAAGGAGAGGAAGGGTGGCCGGGATGGTGGGGAGTGGGAATGTGGGATTACCAGATGCAAACTATTATACAGAATAAAAAACAAGATTCTACTGTATAGCACAGGGAACTATATTCAACACCCTGTGATAAACCAAAACGGAAAAGAATACACACACACACACACACACACACACACACTCATATATAACTGAATCACTTTATGGTACAGCAGAAATTAACACATTGTAAGTCAACTATACTTCAATAAAATTTAAAAATCAAAACCAAAAACAAACCTTCTGTCTATCTCTTCACTGTACCCTTATATCTAAGTTTCTGACCCACAATGATTTCCTTCCTGGTCTACTCACCTCAACCCACCACCTCAGCCCAGTGATTCTTCTCTGTTTATGCCCCTCTTCCATGGCTGCTGCTGCTGCTGCTAAGTCGCTTCAGTCGTGTCCGACTCTGTGCGACCCCATAGATGGAAGCCCACCAGGCTCCCCTGTCCCTGGGATTCTCCAGGCAAGAACACTGGAGTGGGTTGCCATTTCCTTTTCCAATGCATGAAAGTGAAAAGTGAAAGGGAAATCGCTCAGTCGTGTGTGATTCTTAGCGACCCCATGGACTGCAGCCTACCAGGCTCCTCCATCCATGGGATTTTCCAAGCAAGAGTACTGGAGTGGGGTGCCATTGCCTTCCATGGCTACTTCCCCTTTAAAAGGAAGCAAGTTAAACTTCCTGGCTCCTGAAGATGCCCCAGTTCACTCGGTAGCATGAGCTCCATCACCAGAGTCCAAAGCAGGCAGCAAAGGATCCTTTGAGATGGCAGGGAAGTTGTGACTTTATCAGTATCTTGGTTCCCACCACGCAATGTTTGACTGAAACGTTTTTCAAGTCAAGTGGGCTATATGGTAGCATTATCCAGGATTTTTAGATATAATCCATCCTGAAGAAGTTATATTCTATCCTTTGCAATAAACATGGATCCACACTTGATACAAGCCTTAGAAGTTTAGGGGGAAGGGGTGTTTGTTGCTGTAGTCAGCAGGCAGCACCCCCAGAGAAGAGAGGGAGATAGCAGTGAGAAGAGGGCTGGCTGCACTCGGGTGATGAGTGATGTCAGCAGTGGCCTGTGGGGGGCAGAGCGGCCCCAGGAATCCAGCTATCCTTGGACCCATTTCTGTCCCTCTCCCTATACATAGACAGCTGCAGCAGACTTTGATCCCATCTCACTATTTAATGGAATTTAAAGGCAGATCCATGCATCCTTATTCTGATTTCTTTGGGGAAGAAATAGGGGAGATTCTAACTCCTGAGAGGATGTCATTAAAATAATTGATTTTGATATTCTATTATAGCAACTGTCAGAAGAAAAATTTTTATCTTTATTTGACACCAGCCTGTCTTGGCACTGAATCTCAATCTTTCTACTTACTTGCTGTGTGATCCTGGGACAATTACTTCCCCTCTCTGTAGAGCCTACCGCCCTCATATGTAAAAAGATAATACTTTTATCCACGTAACGTGGTTGCTGTGAAGGTTAAAGAGCTAATGTAGTAAAGTACCCACACTAGAGGTATTTAAAAAGCCTCCAATCTTAAAAGGACAAACAACACAAACTACTTGAAATTAAACGGGTGGGTGGATGGACAGATAAATAGATGTATACATATATATATTTGGCATTTAGAGATATTTTGGTGATCTGACAAGCTCATGTATATGAAAGTGCTTACCAATCCAATTTTACTAGAAAAACAAGCAGACACTGTACTGTATCTCGAAGCTTCCACAGATGCTAAGCAGTGGCTACAGAAAATGGCAGGTGAGGCTAGGCTGCCCTCAGGGCACACCCACAGCAATCTGGGGATTAACCATGCTGGTCCCCTTTCATGACCTATGACCTTGGTGACTGGCTACTGTTCCTTGATAACCCACCACCAAGTGATGGACTCGAGTTAAGGGCCTGAAGGGATTGTCCATGGAGTCAGGGTATTTGCTTGTCTGTGGATGTGAAAGGAGGACTCAGCCGGGCCCAGTGCTGCAGGAAGCCAACGTGGGCCTCCCGGGCCACCCGCCCCCACTCACCACACTTCGCAGACACAGGCAACGCTGCCAGGGCCTATCTCAGCTGCCACTCCTTTCCCCCTTGGGGCCACACTTTTACACTTACCCCGCTATGGTGCAGTGCCACTTAATCTGGGAATTTCACCTTTCAGAACATGACTCAGAATATAGAAGAGAGAGCCAAAAGGTCCTTTGGCAAAGTCAAAGCTACTGCCAGTACCAAGTGCGTGCACCAAAGCCATGCTCGCAGCCATGACTCATAGTTGAGACAGAATTGTAACCAGGTTAGTTATCCGATAGCCCAGATCACAGAGGATTAGAAACAGTGACTTCAGAGGGGGCAGAAATTAGAGGCAGCCGACAATAACAAGGAGTGGCAGTTGAAAGTGAGGAAACAAATACAGTCAAAAGCTTCAAACACCACAGCAATCCGGGTCCAGAGATATTAGAAGCATCATGTCAAGGAGGGCAGGACAGAAAGGAACGTGGAAATGGGTGAAGGCCACCAACGCAGAGCACGGCTTCACTGAGCACAAGGCTGAGCAGGATCTCACTGCTCATGGCCTGAGAACAGACACACAACAAGCAGGACAGATGGAAAACCAGGGCAGATCCCTAAGTCCCCGACCACTGACTGTAGCACCCTGACCCTTCTCCCACACTCAGGATACGATGGGAGGTGCAGATGGCCTGGGGCAGCCCCAGAGGGAAAAGCATGTGGGACAGAGAGATGACGCCCCAGCCAGACACCCCCGTGGCCTGGGAGTCAGAACTTCCGCCTGATCCTCGGTGTTCCGTGACCTAACAGGCAATGGTGAGTAGACGCAACCAGCCCTGCCTGCGGCCCAGGGAACCAGGAAGGACACTTTGGGGAGGGACAGGAGTGTCCCGACAGGTCGGGAGGGGGATCCAGTCCCCTCGCTCATTTCTCTTCCTGTGACTGATGGTGGCAGCGAAGCTCACTGTCAACTTGAGGATATGCTTGTTTGGCTCCTCCTCGGCTAAAGAGTCAGAAGAACTGAGAGGCAAAGGGGAAAGCATGAAAGGGAGAGAGAAGGTCCAACCGCAGAGCTGGCACCAGCCCTGTGACGTCAGGTGCTAAGAAACCTACTCCTGCCTAGACTGCAGACTGAAGGAAGCCAATTCATTTAATTGCAAATTAAACATGCAGTATTCCAAATGCTCAGTCTCTGGCAACATGGTGAATTTACCAAGCATCCTAAGTTAGAGGTACACAGAGTTATATGATTACAGGTTGAGCTGGAGAGAAACTATTAATCATCAATAAGCAGACAGACTTATCAGAGAGTTAGTATCAATATGAACAGCTGGCACAAATCATTAAAATGTGAAGATGAATGTGAAAAGGGGATGGGAAGGAAATTTCCCCAAGAGAGAACAGAAATAATAAAACTCCATAGAAAAAACTGTTTGGCATCACCAGTTACCAAAGACATGTAAGTAGAAACTATGGTGTGTCACATGACATTGATTAAATAAAAAATAAATAAATAAATAACGATAATGCCCAATGATGGCAAGGTTGTAAGAAAACTGGTAAATTCAAATATTACTAGTGGCAGAGTATTTTGGAAAGTATTTGGAAACACTTCTTGAGCCATAAAATTATTGGTACCCTATGGCCCAATGGTCACACTACATGGAATTTTTTCTAAAAGAATCCAAAAGCGCAATGTCCAAAGATGCTAGAACAACAAAGAAAAATTTAAAAACAATCTAAGCACACATGGTATGGAAACAGTTCAGTAAGTTATAACATGTGCACCTCATGGAATATTCTAGAGCCATTTAAGGTGACAATTGTGAGAATTATGTAACAACTTAGAAAATGTTTTTAATATACCTAGTGTGCAAAAAGAAAATGTACAGTTGACCCTGAAACACGGTTTGAACAGTTTGAACAGTTCTACAGTCTGAGGTTGGTTGAATCTAACACAGAGAAATTTGCATATACTGAGGGTCAACTATAAATTATAGTCAGATTTTTAACTGTGTGGAGGGTCAGTGCCCTGACTCCTGTGTTTTTCAAGCGCCAACTGTATAGAGGTAGGGTTACCATTATGGAAAATTTCTGTTTCTAGGGGTACAAAAATAAAAGAAGTTCAGAATATTGAAAAGTGCTGTTAACTCAGTAGGGTGGTAGGGATTAGCTGATTGTTCAGAGGGAAAACTGTCTTAAGTGTTAGTTGCACAGTCTTGTCCAACTCTTTGTGACCCCATGGACTTTGCCCATCAGGTTCCTCTGTCCATGGGATTTTCAGGCAAGAATACTGGAGTGGGTAGCCATACCCTTCTCCAGGGGAACTTCCCAACTCCAGGAAAGAATACTGGAGTGGGTAGCTGTTTCCTTCTCCAGAGGATCTTCCCAACCCAGGGATTGAACCCAGGTCTCCTATACTACAGGCAGATTCTTTACCATCTGAGCCACCAGGGAAGCCTGAAAACTGCTTTATGGGAAGTTAAATACAGAGGGTGCTTCTAGCCAGCACTGCTCACACCCCACGTGGTTCTGTCTTCAAGCCCAGTTTTCCAACATGCCTGCATCCCTCTCCCCATACTGGTCAATCAGGGACTCAGGCTTTTAGTACCCAGAGGTCTGTTCAGATGAGAGAAGAGAAACCACCTGAGCCCCCCTCAGGGAAGAAGCCTGGAAGTCATAAGGTGACCTGGGTTTCCACTTTTTAAAGCAGCTCCAAAGATGTGATCTCCCTCAAGACTCACGAGAATCACAGGAGGAAGTATAATTAGAGAATACTGTTTGGGTTAGAAACTGAGGCTCAGAGAGGTGAACCACCCTCTCCAGGGCTGCCTAGCATATAAGCAGCATAGATGTCAGAGCCCAGGCCTGCTGACTGCACAACCCATGCTCTGTTGGCTCAACAGGGAGGTTACTGGCAGAAGCTTAACTGCCCTTGAAACCTTCATAACAAGAAGAAATTTGGATTCACCAGAAACCTCCCAAAGGAAAGAACACTGATTGTCCAGAGGTTTTTGAACTTGAGCTTATATCAGAATCACCTGGAAGGGATCTAAATGTGGATCACCAGGACCTCCCCTGGTCTGGGATGAAGCCCAATAATCTGCATGTCTGACAAGTTTCCCAGTGATGCTCCGCTGCTCATCCACAGACCACACTTTGAGAACTGCTGGTCTGGAAGTCTTGAGAAGGGCTTCTGCTTAGAGGTGCACTTGGGGCAGCAGGGGGGAACCGATCTCCAGGAAAACCAAGGAGAAAAATGCATTCTCTCGTTAAAGCAACTGGAACTATGCGGGCTTGGTGTTAGTGGTGTAGTGGGTTGGAGGGTGTGGAAATTGAGGGCATAAGTGGTTAGGTGTTGTGTGGGAATAGGGGTGAGACACATGGCCAGTGATGGACAGGCTGGCTGTCTGGATTCCAGCCACCTGGAGATTAGGGTAGGGCTACCAACATCCAAGGCCGTGGTACCGGGGGACAAAGTGCCTGGGGGCAGTCAGCTGACATACAAATCAGATGAACCAAAGATGAGAGTGGCCTTTGGTGGCCTCTACCATGTGCTGGTGTGAGATCACTGCCACGCATTTATGAATGCAGCATGAATGAACCGATCTCACTCAGTGGCTGCACCCCCTCTAAGGTCAGGGAGGAGTCTGGCATGAGGAGGTGAGGATGCCAAACCCAGCTGAACACCCTGAATCACAGTGGCTGGTGTGACGTCCAAGATCCCACCACCAGAGATTAATGCTTTCAGGGAAGGCTCTGGCATCTTCCAGGATCCTCTGTTAAAATGTCCCTGGTAGGCTGACTCATCCATTAGCTCAACAAATATTTACGAAGTATCAGGCAGATGCTAGGCAATATAAAACCTTTAGACAGTCATGAGCTAACGCTTTAGTGGGTGTTAATCGGCAGTCAGTCCATCTCATCTTTATGTAAAATGGTCAGCAGAGTGAAGGAGTAGGGGGCTGAGGAGCAATCTGTGACTTGAGATTTATGTTCTAGGAGTCAGCAGGCTGGTGCCGTTATTCTCATGGTGGCTCCTGTCAGAGCGGCCAGCGTGGCCCAGAGCTCCTGGTTCATGCCAAGTGTCAAGCCTGATGAGGGAGGAGCATGAGTACCAGTGGTGTGAATACAGTGGAAGGTAGGGAGTGGTGAGGGCAGGCAGCAGGGGGCACAGGAAAGATGGAGACATGGGTGGCTGGGTGCTCCCGACCTCAGTTTGACAAGAGCTCCAAAGACATGCATGTAGACTGAACTCCAGGGGAGTGGTGGAGAATTGGGGTTGATTCTTCTGGAAACCCACCCACGATATTCCAGAGGCCTCCACTGTGGAGAAAAGTTGTTTGCAGTCAGTGTGAGAGGGGTCCTGTAACTTTCACTGTCCTTGAAAGTATTCAAAAGCCAACCGAGGGAACCGAGGGAAGAGCACTAGACTTGGAGTCATGAGCCTCAACTTAAGACTCTGGGCTGTGCCATCTATGGTCTGGGAAAACTCAGTTCAGTCACTTCCTCTTTTGAGCCTCAATTTCCTCACTCATGAGAAAGGTGCTAACACCTACATCCTAGCCTCTGAGAGGCCACAGAACAGTGGTTAGAGGTCCTGACTCCAGACTCCGCTGCTGGGATGTACAAGCCATGTGACTTTGGGCCGGTTATCTAACTTCTCTGTGCCTCCATCAATTTATTTGTAAAATGAGGCTAATTATCATTTCTAACAAGATTCCTTGTAAGAATTAAAGAAGATAATATGCGTAAAGCATCTACAATTTCTGGCATCTAGAAAATGCTATATAAGTGTTTATTTCAAAAATGACTGAACAGGATATTGAATTGCCAAACCCATCACCTGCCACAACCTATGGATGGGAAGGGAGGGGATTTCTGAAGGGAATTTGCTGCAGGTACAGGTACCAGCGGGTCCTTTCCAAGCCAAGTCGGGGGAGCCCCAGAGAACCATGTGGGTAGGCTAGGGGGTGCTGGCAGGATGAGTACAGGGAACACAGGCATCCCCTCCTGACTGATCTCTGCTGAGCTGCAGAACCTCAAAGGCCATCCTGAGCACTGAAGAGTTCTGGTGGCGCCAGACAGGAGGTCCCAGGAGGCTGGGGGTTATGCAAGGACAGGCCTAGTGCTGGCCCCTCAGAGAAGCCTAAGGAGGCAGAGGCAGCCTGCAACAGAAAAGCAAGGAGAACAGCCTGCATGCTTGGTGGGCCCAGGGCTCTGACCTGAGTTTTGTCCCCCACTCGTAAATTCGTATTATGAAGTCCTAATCCCCAATGGGATTATCTGGAGTAAGGAGGCAATAAAGGTTAAATGAGGCCATAAGGGTGGGGGGCCCTGCTCTAAGAGGACCAGTGTCCTTTCAAGAGGAGACACCAGAGAGCTCACTGTCTCTTTTCCCCATGTGAGGACGCAGTGAGAACGAAGCTGTCTGCAAGCCACGAAGAGCGCCCCCGTCTGAAACCCAAACAGCCTGTACCTTGATCCGGGAACTTACTTCCAGTCTCCATAACTCTGAGAAATAAATGTCTGTGTTAAACCGCCTATCTCTGGCACTGTGTTATGGCAGCCCAAGTGAAGGCACCCAGGATGCCTGCAAGTGCCCAGGCACCCACAGGACTCTGGAGTCCTGTGGCTACCTCCAAAGTGCAGGAGCCCCTGGGGTGTGCACCAGGGCAGGACCAAAGATCAGGCCAGGAGCTCAGCTGGTGAGGCCAGGACAGAGGCCCCCACCAGGCATTCTGCAGGGAGAGCAGACTAGGGATCGGCCACTTGTGCGCCCGGATGGGTAGCCACAGACAGCACTGGACAGGGCATGGGCACCACCTGGAGTTTCCCTCTTGAAAGGAGACACTCACACCTCTGTCTCTGCTATTGCCTGGTCTTGCTGTACCATGTGCCTCCAATCCCAAATTTCTGGGACTCCCCAGGGAAATCTGACCTGTGTCCAAAAAATTGTTACCATCAACCAATTCCAGGGCTCTATAGGGCTGGCTCTTGTTTCGGTTGTTTAAAGTTCAACTCCAGACACCCACTGGCTGCTGCTGCTCCACCCCACGCTTCCCTGGCCCCAGGCTCACCCACCAGAGTTCCCTCCCCAGGGCTGGAGGCACATGAGGCTCAGACCTCACGTGTACCTTCCCGTGCTGCTAACCCTGTTGATGTCAGCTGTAGCCACCAGGACCTCTCCCCAGCACCTCTCCTCCTGGCTGTACTCCAAGGGAACCCCAGATTCATTAAGACTGAAGGTTTAGAAACAACTTACCCAATCAGACCCAGAATCTCCTGCCTGATACTCCCAGTCAGGGCCCTCTAACCCCCTTACAAAAACTGTCCCAGAATCCATGTGCAGCATCTCTGCACAGGCTGGCCCCGACTCTCCACCAAAAGGTCATCTTCAATTGCCAGCCACGGGCCCTCTTGTTCCCTTTCTGAAGCATCCTGTAACCTGAGGGAGAGCTTTGGGCATCACTGAGTTCAAACCTCAGCACCAGCACTTAGAAGCTGTGTGAGCTTAGGTACATTACTGAGCCTCTATGAACCTAAGTAGCTCCCCCCTTCTGAGTTATGAGGGCGATCCCATGAGAACTAACACGTTACCCCTCCCTCCATTAGGTAACTCGCCTGAAGTCACATTGGGTATGTAGCTCTAGAATCAGGGTGAATCTGAATTTATACAGCCAATTTATATCTCATCTTCTCAAAACACACATCTCAAGATTTTCTGTGTTTAATATCAACGTCAATTCAAAACTATGCGGAATTCAGCTGAAAGCTGCTCGGATTTCTTGACTCAGCTGTGACATGAGTCATTCTGTGCGTACAAGAGCCACTCCTAGCAGCTTCCAGAACAGCCTCGATGTGCAGTCAGCTGCTTCCCGCCTAGTGGAGCTGGCATTCAACGTGACTGGAGCTGGACGCTTGTTCACAATCCTCCCCTTCTGTCAGTGTGAAGCCAGCCCAATCTTTAACCCTATGTCTCTATAGCTCAGAAAAAGAGTTTTATACAGAAAAGCAAAGTTTTTCTCTATCACCTGTGAAAATTCATTCATAGAATTTGCCAGCTGAGCATTTCTGCTCTTTTTGTCTTCTCAGAGAGAATCCACGTGGTATGATTTTCATTTACTTGCTCAACAAATATCTATAGATCTCCTGCTGGGGGCCCGGCACTACGGTCCAAAAAGTTAAATTCAAAAGAACAACTTATTCCCAGTTGCTACTCATTTTCCATGAACCAACTGCTCAGTTAATTCCTCAGAATTGAGTTCAGAAACCTTGAAAGTCCTGCAGGCTCCATGACTACAGGTAACCTGGTTTTAATCAAAGAAAGACTGTCCTGTTCCAACCCCGTTAAATAAATCCACTCCCCTCAACCAGGCCAGCCTGGGGTGGCGCGCATACGAGGCCGCTGCTTCTCCTCCATGCTTTCTCATTCTCTGTTTGCACCCTCCTCTCTCAGTTAGCAAGCTTCCCTCCAACTCCCTGGGCCATCTTGCCACAAATCTAAAGCCACTTTCCCTCCGTACCTTTCGCGGGTGAGGGGCCCAGTCCCTGCTCCAGTGTGTCGTTTGCCCTACCACCACCACAGCAGTTCTCTGACAACAGCCGAGCCTCGGACAAGTCAGTTCAATTCTGACACTATCTGGAGATCGCCTGAGATACCACAGGTTAAGAGCTCGGTTCCAAAAGACTGTGCACCCTCCCCCCACACTCCTCCAAAAACACACATTTCAGATGCAAATCACAAATCCAGATTGCCACCTGGGCTTCTGACCAACTGGCTATAGTTCAGAGGTCCCCATGATACCCACCTTGGGTTCAGTTAACTTGCTAGAGTGGTTCACAGAGCTCAGAGAAGCATTTGACTGATGAGATGAGCACTTTTTTTGTTGTTTACTATAAAGAAATATAACTCAGGGACAGCCAGATGGAAGGCATGCATAGGGTGAGGGTATGGGGGAGGGCCACAGTGCCTCCAGGCCCTCTCTGGGTACACCTCTCTCCCAGGACCTCCACTTGTTCACTAACCCGGATGCTGTCCCAAATGCATCCTTTCTAAGAATTTCTGCAGAGGCTTCATGACAGGCATGACTGATCATCACTGGCCATGGATGACAGTTCAATATCTAGCCCCCTCCCCTCTAGGGAGGTCAGGGGTATGGGAGTGTGACAGGAATGGGGACAAAAACCAAATACATATTACTTTAAATCACATTGCCCCTTTCCCTCATTCTAGCCACTGCCTGCTGCCTCAACTTCCTTGGCTCCTGGGAACCAACCAAAAGGACCACTCTTTGCTTTGTCCACGGAACAGGGATAAAATTAAAGTCTGCCAATAGGACATCTCATTTCACCCAACAAAACTAACTCCTCCTACACTATGGTACATAAAATATGGATGGAAATACGCACATTGACTAAAACTTCTCTTTACAAGCCCATGCCAGCACTACGGCACACGAAAATGAAATGCTATAGGGCGATCCTCACACGACTGAGCAAAACAAAGCCCTGTCTATCTGAATCTGAACAAAATAAGGCCAGTCCCCAACTACAAAAGTTCTATTCCAGTAGGAATGACTTTTATTTACCTGGCAGAAGTGCCAAGTTCATCAGATAAATGCAATCTAATGAATCCATCTGCTCGGCTGCCTCAGTTTAATGATCTTATTAAATGTTCCCAAATGGTTTCCCACTCCCGCCACCGGGGCTGATCAAGGACTCTTTCTTTAAACACTCCATTTAACTTCTGACAGTCATTTCTTACACAGCCTAATAACCTTGTCTCCCTTGAGCCAGTTTAGGTTAAATTTTAAGCTGGAGTTTACCAAGTTTAAGGAGGCTGGTTGGGACATTTTTATTTCCTGTTGGAGCCTCACCAGCCACTTGCTCTATAACACCCAAAGGACATCTTCCTATTTTCCAATGTGTCAAGATCCTTTCTCGGGACTTCCCTGGGGGTCCAGTGGCTGAGACTCCATGCTCCCAAAGCAAGGGGCCCGGGTTTGATCCCTGGTTGGGGAATTAGATCCCATATGCGATAACTAAGCATTGGCATGCCGCAACTAAAGATCTCGCATGCCTCAGTGAAGATCAAAGATCCCATGTGCCATGACTAAGACCCAGCACAGCTAAATAGATAGACAGATATTTTTTTAAAAGATCCTTTCTCATTGTAAATGTACATTTTGTCACTCTTTTTGTCTGAGTTCTTAAAAGATGTATAGTGTTTCCCATAAAAGACCAGCCACAGCTAAACAATTTCACAAGGACTCTGGGCTTTCGTCCACAGTCAGTCAGTGCCCTTCTTACTCACAAAAGCCATTGTAGCCCACATCAGTTTAATACTGAACTTGGCCCTTTCCTCCAAAGCTCATGATGATAGGCACGCTAGGATATGTGAAGCTTTATGAAGACAGTGAGGGGTCACAGGGAGAAGACCCAGATGACAGCAATCACCCTCAAACCCCTATCATGGACTCCTTTTCCCCCTGAGTCTCTCTCCCCGGCCCCAGTCACCAGGCGGCCCCGTGGCTGTGCCTTCGCCCTCCCTACTGGTTCTGAAACTGGGAACCACTGACCCCCATGTTCACGGCAGCACTGTTTACAACTGCCAAGTTACTAAAGCAACCTAAGTGTCCAACAACAAAGAGATGAAGAAGAAACATGATTATATATATATATATATGTATATATTATACATACACACAATGGAATACTACTCAGCCATTAAAAAGAATAAAACTTTGCCATTTACAACATGGTGGACTTGGAGAGTACTATGCTAAGTGCAAGAAGTCAAAGACAAATACTCTATGATATCACTTATTTGTGGAAGCTAAAAAGTATAACAGACTAGTGAATATAACAGAGAAGAGAGTCATAGATTCAGAGAACAAACTAGTGGTTGCCAGTGGAAGGGGCAGCATGCGGGGAGGGGACTAAGAGGTACAAACCATTGGCTGTAAGATAGGATCAAGTTTAAGGATATACTGTGTGACATGGGGAGTATAGCCAACATCTTGCAATAAATGTAAATGGAAAGTAACCTTTAAAAGTTGTGTTAAAATAATAAATACATATGTATTAAAATACGTAAAAAAAGTAAGACTGGGACTCACCGAGAGTAGAGCTCTGAAAACAACTGATGCCAGGTTCTAAACTAGAGATGCTGACATAAGTGGTCTGCGTGTGGCCAGCACGCTGACTCTCCACAGTCCAGGAGGGCTCCAGCCCTAGACCAAGTTGGCCCAGTCCCTCTCCACTTTGGGTAAGCTGTTTAGCTCCATACGCAAGCTTGAGCACCCCTCTCCTCTGCAAGGCAGCAGGGCCTGTGATCAGTTTTCCACAGTCCCTACCACTCCTTATCCAACCCCACACTGAAGCTGAGTTGCCCTCACTTAGTCACTAATGTTTTCCCTGTCAATTTCCCAATAGCTAAAAAATAAATAAACAAATAAAAGGTATGTGTCTTGTCCCCAGGTCTACCCAAAGAGAGGGCACCAGCAAAGCCCTGTGTTCCCTCCACCTGGGCTGGTTTGCTCACGTCTCTTGAGGGCATTTAAATCTGTGACCCTGGCACTGTCTTCATTTCAGGAAGGATGAAATGTCCTTCATTTCATCATCATTCCTGTCATAGGGGAGAAAACTAAGGCTCACGGTCATACAACTGTTAGATCCTCTTAATTTAACTCAGAAGCCCAGGCTCTTAAGATCTACAGGATTCTGCAGTCTCCAGAGGAGCTGTGTTGGTACCCTACGCTATTCCCTGAGAGCTCTGGCTGTTGGAAAATCCCTCCTTCTATGGGACTCAAATCGCTTTTCAGCTCAAATATAATGTTCATATAAAAAGAAAGGGAAGGAAGGAGAGCCTGGGGTCCAGATGCTTTTTGGCTGGCCGTAGGTTCTGTTCAGCCAGGGACCAGCAGTGTCTCTGCCGTCTGGAGAGACCTCCCTGGGGTATGGGGCCCCAGAATGCCCAGACTCAATGCTGAGGGCTCAAAAGGAACCTAGGTGCTTATTCACCAACAGGCAAGAAGCAATGGGTCCCTAGAGACCAGACATAAAGTGTTGGAGGCGGCAGTCAGGACAGAGTGGAGGCGAGAGCCTGGAACACAGGCTCTGATTTGGAGCTGAGGTTGAAGGGATGCACTTTGAAGATGGGAGCAGGGGTTTCAAATCAAAGAACACATGTGGCTTCTAGAAGCTAGAAAAGGCAAAAAAGGAAAGTCTCCCCTAGATCCTCCAAAAGGAGCACTGGACAGTTGACCACTTGATTGGAGGACTTCTGACCTCGAGAAATGTAAGAGAGAAATTTGTTATATTAAAATAAGTTGTGCTCATCTGTTACAGCAGCAAAAGGAAACTAACACCATTAAAGGTTTGGACACTTCCACCTTGGAAGTTGCCTATGGCTGCAGTAACAAAGCACCACAAACAGATTGGCTTACACGACAGAAGTGTATTGTCCTACAGTTCAGGAGGCAACAAGTCTGAGATCAAGATGCCTGCAGGCTCACATCCCTCTGAGGGCACAGGAAAAAAGCCGCTCCTGGCCACGCTCCTAGCTTCTGCTAGATTCCTGCCTTGTAGTAGCATGACTCCTAGCTTCACATCACATCGTCCCTGTGTGCACATCTGTCCCTTGGGTCCACATCTGTCCTTGGGTCCACATTTCCTTTTGACAAGGACACAGTCATTCAGGATGGGGGCCCACCCTACTGAGCTTTTTTAACCCAGTCATCTACAAAGACTCTATTTTTAAATAAGGTCACATTCACAGGTACTGACGGTGATGACTTCCATCTCTCTTAGGGGCACACAGTTCAACCTATACACAATATTACTCCTAAAATCTGCCTCCTTTAAATACATGCTGTGCTGCTAAGCCCATTGAAACTGCCCAGGAGCAGAGACCAGCTGCTTGGGGACAATGTCCACCCACAGCTCCCTGTGGTTCATCACAGTCCATGAGGCGTGGGGTGCTGTGGTCCCCCGACATCCCCTACAGGCAGCAAATGCCTCCAGGTAAGGACCATGTGGCCCCTTCCTCCCACAGCCTTCAGCCCTTCCCTGCTGCCTGTCTCATGTCACCTGAGGCTGGGCCCTGCATTGGTCACTGGTTTTTCTCATCCACCTCCCAGGGGAAACATGCAGCTGGCCATCTCTGCTCCTAACTTCTCCGCTGCATCCTCAGCACCATTGATGAGCCACACCCCCAGTAAGCATTTGCTGAGATGATGCATTCCTCATCTGTGGTTCCCGTCCATCCGCTGAGTCCTGCAAACACACCAGCACCAAGTCACTCTGTGGTGACTGAAGAAATGGTCCCAGAGAAGCTTCCCTACATACAGAGACGCTGAGCTTGCCCGGTTTGTCGGCTTGTTTGTTCAGGCCACGCCATGCAGCATGTGGGATCTTAGTTCCCGCATCAGGGGTCCAATCCACGCCCTCTGTATTGGAAGTGCAGAGTCTTAACCACTGAACCACCAGGGAAGTCCGTAGCCTGGTTTTAAACACTGTTTGTGAGGTGGAGGCATTCTCTGAATGATCAGGGCTCTCGGGGTGCAGCTGGCCTCCTAAGCTCAAGTGAAAATTAAACTGGGACTTCCCTGGTGGTCCAGTGGTTAAGAATCTGCCTGCCAATGCAGGAGACATGGGTTTGATTCCTGGTCCGTGAAGATTCCCCAAGCTGTGGGGCAACTAGGCCCGTGCACCACAGTTACTAAGCCCTGCTCTAGAGCCCACGAACAACTACTGAAGTTTGTGCACCCAGAGCCTGTGCTTCTCAGCACCAGGAGCCACCACCACGAGAAGCCTGCACGCCGCAAAGAAGAACAGCCCTGGCTTGCTGCAACTAGAGAAAGCCTGCACACAGCAATGCAGACCCAGCACAACTAAAAAGAAAGAAAAAAATAAAAAGAAAGTTAAACCCGAGTGGATTCTTTTGAGGCTGAGACCCGATCTGACAGCAAAGTTCTTCCTTAAGACTAACACTGAAAGTGAAAGTGTTAGTTATTCAGTCGTGTCCAACTCCGCGATGCAGTGGGCTATGGCCCGCCAGACTCCTCCGTCCATGGAGTTCTCCAGGCAAGAATACTGGAGTGGGTAGCCATTCCCTTCTCCGGGGGATCTTCCCGACCTAGGAATCCAGCCCAGGTCTCCTGCACTGCAGTTAGACTCTTTACCATCTGAGCTACCAGGGAGCCATTATCATTAGCAAGAGGGCTTACAACAATCCAGGCACTGGGCTTAATGAAGCCAGAATCGGCCACTTATTCACCCATCGTTGAAACCACCCAGAATCAATCTCATCCTTAAGCCTTCAGGGATTTGAGTGAAGTTCTTCTGTTTTTCCCTACTGAGACTCCTCTTCTCCAACCCAAAACTGTTCTTTCTCATTAAGACATGTTTCAAGCTCTTGCCCCATCTTACTCTCTTACTCACCCTCTCTAGATATAATCCAGTTTTCTAAGGCCCTAAACAATGTTCCAAGTGTAGTCTGACTAGTGAGGAGTTAGGTAGATAGCCACCCCCATTGTTCTAGGTGATATATCTCTTTTAATGCATCCTAAGATCACAGTGCCATTTTTGGAATCTATTCCAAAAATCTCCAAGGTCTCTGTAGGAATCAGGTACCATAAGCTGCTACAAAGAGATGTCGTTGTAATTCTTGTGCTATAGCAGAGTAAACTGAAGCTTGGAGAGGAGTGACCTGCTGATGAGCATCTGTCCAATTACTCATGGTTCTCCTGTCTCCAAACCTCAAGTTCTCCCCTCCTTTAACCAAGATATTTTGGTCTCTCAGTTTCTTCATCTGAAAAATGCAGACACTGGATGTCTCCCAGCTCTGGCATGCTCTGACTTGTCTTCTAAATGCAGAGTCCAAAAGCCAAAGGGTGAACAGAACAAAGAAGCCTTGCGCCTAGATCTAAAACTCCCAAGAGAAACAAAAAAGCTCCCTTTTCTACTCCTCATCCCAGCCTTACCTACTTTGGAAACTTGGGTTAAGTGATGCATACTGTTGGGTAATGGTAGTTCTAAATTTGACAGTTAGTCGAGCCTTTGGGCTGCAGCACTACAGCGTTCTTGGCAAGTCAGCCCACATCGTCTCTCCTATTTCTTCCCTGTTCTCACTCCACAAAAGTACGTCTTACTGCACATCCCATTTTCAAAATATTTTTTCCTCTCACTCCCTTAGCAAGCCAAATAACACTCTCCCAAAATGCCTTTAAAACAAGAACACAGAGTCCTCCATAAGCCCCAGGTGCAAAATGGATTTCGGAAAGCCGCTCTTTTTCTGGCCCTGTGTTCTCATGCCAGGAGCACTGCCCCAGGGCTGTCTCAAAAGCTTCATCCTTCACTATGTTCTCAGTAACATCTTCTCCCTGGGTACGTGTGCCCGCTGGTGCCCCAGCTGTTTTTCTCCTGGTGGGAGAGGCACAGAGTCACAATGTAAGGAACACAGTGGGTGTCACATCCACATGCGACAGGTGAGAACTCAGCACAGAGGAGACAGGGAGCTGAGCCAAGATCAAGGAGCTGGTTAGTGCTGGTGCTGAGAAAAGACCAAGTGTCCTTTCTACTACAGTGTGTCTGGAAACGGGATTGCCACCATGAAACGAGGGACAGATCTCTGTCCCTGACATCTGCCTCTTTCCAGTCTGCCTCTCTGATTCCAATCACCCTCTGTCGAAGAGCCAGCTGAAGAGCCACCACCTGCAGAAAGTGCTTCCTGGGCACCTCAGCCCAGGTCCCTGCTTCCTCTGAAATCCAAAAAGTGCTTCAGCTCCCCGCTACCTCGGCCCTTAGCGCTGATGACTGGCTCAAGGCAGTGACCCCTTTCCACGACCAACGAGCCAACTTCCACAAACCTGGGTGCGTTGGGCTGGCACCAGCGCACGGGGAACCTCCACCAACAGCACTCCGTCACTACCGTTATCACTCAGTGTTCCAGCTGCTGTGACTGTGAGACCAGCTACCCCCAAATGCAGCGACACAGGAAAAGCCGTCTGCTCGTGGACTCTGGTTTAGATATTCAGCGCACAGAGAGAACAGCTTGTGTCTGTTCCATGAAGCCTGGGCTTCAGCTGGAAGGCATCAAGGTTTAAGGGTGCCTTGAAATCTAGGAACTAGAGTTATCCAAAGTCTCCCTCACTCACACGTCTAACAGTCGATGCTGGCTGATGGCTGGGAGCCTTGGTTCCTTTGCCTGTGATCTCTCCCCATGAGCTAGCTTGGGCTTCCTCACAGTGTGGCATCCAACTTCCAAGGGCAAGAGTCCAGGGAGGAGAGACCCTGGAAGCTGTATCCTTCTTGCAGCCTGGCCCCAAAGTCACAGAGAATCAGTGCTGCGAGACTCTGTGAGTCAATCTTGGTGGAAGGAGTATCAGTACCATTGTAAGAGCACAGATGAAGCCACCTTTGAAAAACAGAACCTCTAAAAAAAAAAGGAAAGAAAAATACAATCTCTATAATCCTATTATCTTTTATCATCACTTCTCCTTTAGGATGGGTCTCCTTCAGGAGGCTCCTCCATCCCTTCTGACCATACAGCTGCCCCAGCTTTTTACCAGATATATCTGGTCCTGCAGTGGACAAAGCTCAAGCTCAGGCTCAGATTCCTGCTGCAGCCCATACAAACACAAGCAGCAATAACCTTCATCCTAATTTCTTTGCAGGAGGAGGTATATATATCCCTAGGACCTGGTCCCAGGCAGGGGGATGAAAAAAAAATGTAATTCTTAAGAGATTTTAGGACAGAATTTTCTAGTTGCTAACAATTTTTGCTAGTGATACTGTGTAGGCCGAAACTGTACTCAGCTAAATATCTACACTTCCTGGCGTCATTTGCCAAGACAGATGGTTAGTGAGAAATAAACGGTTGTCATGCGGGACCTCCTGGAAAGTTTTCTAATGAAGTTGACTTGGCTGACGGATGCATTTTCCTACCCTGCCCTTTCCTCATTCTTCTTGTCTAGACTCAGACATGATGGCTGGAAGGGTAGCATCCTTCTTGTGCCTACGAGGTAGCTTTGAGACTAGAACAGAAAGATGGAAGGCTGGTGCCTGCTAACATCATGGAGCCTCCACGGTAGTTCTAAAGTACCTATTTGTATTAAGCCAGAGGAAAAAAAGCCCCTATCTTGGATGCATTATTTTGTATCTTTACTATTTGTATCCAAGTACAGTTACTGAGTTGCCCCTCCTGACCTTGACCTCACACACAAGTAAAGTAATGTGCAAAATTCTCCAAGCCAGGCTTCAGCAATACATGAACCGTGAACTTCCAGATGATCAAGCTGGTTTTAGAAACGGCAGAGGAACCAGAGATCAAATTGCCAACATCTGCTGGATCATAGAAAAAACAAGAGAGTTCCAGAAAAACATCTATTTCTGCTTTATTGACTATGCCAAAGCCTTTAACTGTGTGGATCACAATAAACTGTGGAAAATTCTGAAAGAGATGGGAATACCAGACCACCTGACCTGCCTCTTGAGAAACCTGTACGCAGGTCAGGAAGCAACAGTTAGAACTGGACATGGAACAATAGACTGGTTCCAAATAGGAAAAGGAGTACGTCAAGGCTGTATATTGTCACCCTGCTTATTTAACTTATATGCAGAGTACATCATGAGAAATGCTGGGCTGGAAGAAGCACAAGCTGGAATCAAGATTGCCAGGAGAAATATCAATCACCTCAGATATGCAGATGACACCACCCTTATGGCAGAAAGTGAAGAGGAACTAAAAAACCTCTTGATGAAAGTGAAAGGAGAGTGAAAAAGTTGGCTTAAAGCCCAACATTCAGAAAACTAAGATCATGGCATCTGGTCCCATCACTTCATGGGAAATAGATGGGGAAACAGTAGAAACAGTGTCAGACTTTATTTTGGGGGGCTCCAAAATCACTGCAGATGCTGACTGCAGCCATGAAATTAAAAGACGCTTACTACTTGGAAGCAAAGTTATGACCAACCTAGATAGCATATTAAAAAGCAGAGACATTACTTTGCCAACAAAGGTCTGTCTAGTCAAGGTCATGGTTTTTCCAGTGGTCATGTATGGATGTGAGAGTTGGACTGTGAAGAAAGCTGAGTGCCGAAGAATTGATGCTTTTGAACTGTGGTGTTGGAGAAGACTCTTGAGAGTCCCTTGAACTGCAAGGAGATCAAACCAGTCCATCCTAAAGGAGATCAGTCCTGGGTGTTCATTGGAAGGACTGAAGCTGAGGCTGAAACTCCAGTACTTTGGCCACCTCATGCAAAGAGTTGACTCATTGGAAAAGACCCTGATGCTGGGAGGGACTGGGGGCAGGAGGAGAAGGGGATGACAGAGGATGAGATGGCTGGATGGCATCACTGACTCGACAGACATGAGTTTGGGTGAACTCCAGGAGTAGGTGATGGACAGGGAGGCCTGGCGTGCTGCGATTCATGGGGTCGCAAAGAGTCGGACACTACTGAGCAACTGAACTGAACTGAACGGTTACTGATAAGAGTCTTTTATCACCACCAGCTTTTAGATTAGTCTTCCTGCTTCAAACCTCACCCAGCTCCAATCAAATCTTCCTTACATGTGAATCTGTTAAAGACTCTTTTCTGCTATGAAGTCTTCACTGGCTTCCCAGCACTTCTAGACAAATTTGTACTCTTCAGTATGACATTTGAGATTCTTTACACCCAGACCGGAATCAAGATTTATCCCCTCCCTCACCCCTCAGACAACATGTGCTCAAGCCCCTACACAATTCTCAGCATTCTGGCTCACAGTAGTCCTCTGATACAACTTCCCTACCTGAAATGTTCTGTGTGGTAAACACCTTAAGTGGCTAAAGCCACTTACTTCAGGAAGTCTTCCCTGATGTCCACAGAGTAAGCCATTGCCTCCCATGGGCTTCTAAGACAAGTTCTTTGTAAATAACTCAAATCTGCAGTATTTGCCACACATTATTACAATTATTTATTTTTCTGATCAGTCTGTCGCCTAAGGCTGTGGGCTCCCCAGAAGGCAGGGACAGAGCCTTACTGGTCTGTTTATCCTAGCTCTTGGCAAATTTTGAGATGAGTTGGTGGGTGATAAATGAATGCACAGACCCTACCACCTGAGGACTCAGAGTCTTCATCCTTCATGCGGCAGGGGCCTTGGGTCATGGCTGGGCTGAAGAAGGATGCAGGGAAACTGACCAGACACCTAAAAGAGGTGCTTGCCCGATGCTCGTGCTGTGCTTGGGGTCCATGGATATCCTGAAGCTGTCCCTGGGGACAGGGCAAAGGGCAGGGTAAATATGGACTCCACGTCCCTTCCACATGTATCAAAATGCAAAGGAGGGTGGACAACCCCATGAGTAGCCTCCTTCCCATTTTACCCTCCCCCAGCCCCAATCCACGCTGCAGTCCATCAATCCCCATCCAGGGGAAACCCCAGAGATGGGAAAACCTCAGCCCTGCTTTGGGCCACCAAACCACAGGGCAGGTGCAACTGCTCCAACGAGAATCCCCACCAGAGACCAATTTCATTCTAAAGCCCTTCCCCCCACAAGCTCATCTCATCTCCACAAGGCTGAGCAGAGCCCCGATTGGTACTATTATGGACCCATTTTACAAGTGGGGATGTGGTGCCCAGAGAGGCAAGTTGTGCCCAAGCTCACGCAGCCAGCAAAAAGCCAAGCTGAGAGCAAAATTACAAGTACCAGGGCTGCACAGCAGCCGCCGACCAAGGTGGCATCAGGGGATGCCAGGCCCTTGACTCACTCGTGAGGCCCAGCTCCCACGCAGCCCCCTTTAAGGAGTGCTGGGTCTTCCAGCAGGGCTCCAGTCTTAATTTTAGCTTGGAGGCTTGCCACTGGAGGCTTCAGCCAGCGGCAGGCTGAAGTTATGCGGGACAGCTGTCAGCCGGCACGCTGGGTGGGGCCTATTTAGCCAGCAGGGGCACAAGTCTGGGGACATTGGTGTCTGCGCCCCAGGTCTTTTCAGCCCCGCCGGCCGCACGGCTCCCATCTCCTCCCGCGGGTCCCCCGGCTCCACGATGATGGCCGAGGAGCACACAGACCTGGAGGCCCAGATCGTCAAGGACATTCACTTCAAGGAGATCGATCTGGTGAACCGAGACCCTAAGAACATCAACGAGGACATAGTGAAGGTAGGCTTGCAGGCCTGCAGTGGTGCCGCCTGCCCGAGGGTGTGGGCTTGGCTGCTAGACGGGAGTGGGCTCTGCTCCAGCACCATTGGCTTCCCTGTTCCTCCCTGGCTTCTCCAAATACCCGCTCTGAAACCAGCTTGTACCCCCAGAGAAACTTGAGTGTAAACAAGAGCAAAGAATCAGTCACACATACAGGACCATCCACCAGGGCGGGAGAGGCGAGTTGCAAAGGAAGCTCCTTACAACTCTGCGCTCTTCCCATCTGCTCCTGGCCCTCAGCCGGGGACAGACAAGGTGGCCAAGTCAGGCCCTTTCTGTGCCAGGGGCATTCTGCGGTCTCCACAGTGGGCTTGGGATTACTCCCCAGTAGGCAGCTTCCAGCAGGGCTCCTGGCCCCTCACAGGGTGCCCAGCTTCCCCAGGCACCACCGAACACCCACTGCCCCAGGCTGGGGGGCTGTGGCCAGCACTCATGCCTGCTCCCAGCCTGATGCCAGTGTCCAGTGGCCAGGGCAGGGCAGAGGCCCTCAGAGGGCACCAGGGCCCTTGAAAGGGGATCTCAGATGAGGGTTACCCTGCCTTCAGGGAGTCTCCCCCATGGCTGTGCCTGAGTCAGGCCTCTTTCCTTGCCCACATACCACCAGCAGCCTGGCTGCCTCCAGGCCCACACCTCAGTCCAACCTCCACCCGATAGCCACAGGCATCTTACTACAGCAGAATTCCTGGGGGCAGGGTGCCCAACCACGAGCATCAGAGTCACTGGAAAGGCCTTTAAAAGGGCGCGTGAAGGGGCCTCTAGGGTCCTCGGAATACATCAGAAACACAGGCCAGCCCCGCCCAGTAGAAACAGAATGTGACCCATTATACAATTACTCTATGTCACCTTAAATTTTCTAGCAGGCATGAGTTTAAAAAGGAAAAACAAACAGATGAAGTTAATTTTCACAATATTTTTCATTGAACTCTATGTATCTAGATTTCATAAAATGTAGAGTTGAAAATTGATTCACAAGCCCAAACTGTTCCAAACATTCTTACAGTTTCCCAGTCACAGGATAGACTATCGATTTTTACATTTTAAGTAAAATTAAACATGATGTAGAATTCTTCAGTTGCACTAACCATAGGTCAAATACTCACACATATCTCAAGGCTACTGGGTTAGACAGCATGGTTAAGGGCTTGTTCTAAGCACCGCCCTGCATTGCCACCTTCAGCAGGATACCTCCCAAGCTGGCGGAGTCTAACTTTTTCCCATGGCTTCTGAACCCCAGCATAATCTGGCCCCCACCTTCCTCTTCTACCTCCAGCCCCCATGTCAGGAGCCAGTCACAGGAACCAGAACATACTCCTGTGTCTTTGCCAGGAGTGCCTGCTTCCTCTTCTCCATGTGGTGTAGGCCCCACTCAGCCACTGAGACCTGATTTAAACATCACCTCCTCCAGGAAGCCTTCCCTGACTGCCCCAGGAAATCAGGAGCTCCTTCCTCTGTGACCCCACTTCACGCAGGCCATTTCTCTGTAACAGTTTACATTATGCTATTATTGTATTTATAAGCATCATTTGTGGTGGAGATAGTATAATCACGACACAGCTTGGAAAGTTCAGCAAAATTAGGGAATGAGTTTTCCAAACTGAAAAGCACTATAAAAATGTTAAGTAGTATTTGTCACGGTTTGGGCAGTGTGATCTAGAGGGAATGGTCCCAGACTTGACGCTAACAGATCTGGTTTCAAATCCAGACTCGTCTACCTAAAAACGATGACACCAGACCCTCTGCAAAATGTTCATAATTTACCCACCCCCATCCCGACGGGGTAAATGGATCTCAGAGCAGCACTGTGCAATAGAAATAGACCATGAGGATTACATGAGATAAGGGATTTGAAAGTGCCTAATAGAGTCCCTGGCACAAAGCAAGGGTGTGCAAATGTGAGCTGATAGGAGCCAGGAGCCTGGAGGGCAAAAGAACTAAGCCAGGGCCAGCACGGTTCTGCTCTGGTGGTCCCTTGCCAGCTTCTGGGATGGAGAAGAGGATCCCAAGGGAGAAGGCGGTTTCTGAAGGATTCCTGCAGCAGGTGACAAGTGGAGAGAGGCTCAAGGGTCCCAGTGAGCCAGGAGTGAGCCGGCTCCAGGCCCAGACTGTAATTCTCCGGAGGGATGTCTGTGGCCACACTGGTGCAGCTGCTTATGTTGCCTCTTGGGAACTAGAAGCTATCCTCACTGGAGGCACTGAGCCACAGAAAACCATCCCTCCAAGGTGAAGCAAAAGGCCCACAAACATTCCTGTTGGGAGTGAAATGAAAGTCGCTCAGTTGTGTCTGACTCTTTGTGACCCCATGGACTATACAGGCCATGGAATTCTCCAGGCCAGAATACTGGAGTGGGTAGTCTTTCCCTTCTCCAGAGGATCTTCCCAACCCAGGGATCGAACCCAGGTCTCCCGCATTGCGGGTGGATTCTTTACCAGCTGAGCCACAAGGGAAGTATACTGAGGATAAGCTGGTCTGGGAACTTATTTGACTTTTTCTTTCCTTTTTAATGAGTAAGAGATGAAAATGTTTTGAAATTTAGAACAGGGATTATAAACCAGAATAAGCTTAAATACCACAGAAAGATTCAAGGAGACTTCAGGTTGGAGTAATGGGCTGTGAAACAATAAAAAAAAAAAGGAAGAAACAGGGGAGAATGTGGCTAGAAGAGAGGGGTCTACCTGAACAGACTGGCCTTCAGGTCACCTGGATGTCCTTCATCAACCGGGCAAAGGACAGGGGCGAGGGGAACAGACTTGGAGAGAAAGAGAAACGAGGCAAGGCAAAGAAGAAGGCTGGAGCTGCCCGTGGGCAAGGAGGGCAAGTAAGACGCCAGAATAAACTGGGCTATGGAGACCCACGCCTGGCCCCATCCTGACACTACCTTGCTATGTGACTCTGGGCAAATCTCTTTCCCTCTCTGGGCTTCAGTCCCTAGTGCAGACAGAGGCTGAGTGGAAAAAAGTGAAAGTTGCTCAGTCAAGTCCAGCTCTTTGCAACCCTATGGACTATATAGCCCAACAGGCTCATCTGCCCATGGAATTCTCCACACAAGAATACAGGAGTGGGTTGCCATTTCCTTCTCCAGGGTAACTTCCAGACCCAGGGATCGAACCTGGGTGTCCTGCATTACAGGCAAATTATTTACTGTCTGAGCCACCAGGGAAGCCCGGAGTGGAAAGAGAGACCCATTCCCTTACCAGTGCTGCTGAGTTTTCACACAGTAAAGCCAACAGTGGAGAACAGGAGATGCACTCACTGGGTCCATGGATTTGACCCTCAGGAAAAGGAGGTGCTCCCTTTGGATTTCCAGAGTCGAAACTTCACTGAACTTCACTGAGCAAGGCCTGGTGTTGCCCTTGAACCCAGGATGGAAATGAGTGCCAAGGGCGGAGGGAGAGCCCTGCACAGCCCAACAGACTTGACTGTAGTCTCCGTGCTCTGGGGTGGGGCTGGGCAGAGGGGAGGCTGCCCCATTGCCTTTGCCCTCACCACCACCACCATTCACAGAACAATGCCACCAATCACTGCTTACTCTGTGCCAGGCACCGGGCTGTCGCTGAGATGGCGATGAGCAAGTCAGACCCACTGTCTGTGAGCCCTGTGCCAGGCTCTGGGGCAGGAAATGAGGGCCAGTGGTCCCGTGCTCCAGCTGGCCAGCTAGGACACTGTTCCCTTCAGATCCAAACTGCAAAGCCTCCAGCCCCTCCCCCATGCACTTCTGCAGGACCCCAGCCCCACCCCCACCGTCTGCCTGTTATTTGAGAGGGGTCTCAGGACTGTCTCACTGACAACTCACACTTAGGCAGCCGGGCCCTGGAGCAGGACGTCTGACCCCTGTGTCAGGCAGGTCATTTGGTTTCTGTTTTCAGCCTCTCTTTGAAAACCCTTCAAACAGACCTGATCCCAGTCCGTCACACCAATTCCCACCTACCTCCAACCTATATCTGCCACACACGCCTTCCTCCTCCAGTAAAACACAAACACCACCTTCTGCCGCTGAGCTCAAGCTAAGTACCTAGAGAACCCAACAGCTCCCTCTTCCCCCCAGTTCTCCAAAATCTGCTTTCAGTGTGGACCCACCTGGACACCCTATTGCATGAAGATGTGACTGATCTGGTGCTTCCTCTTGAGAAGAATCCAACCCAACAGAGAAGATGAGGCTACATTGATGAGAATGTACAGGAGGTGGTGGTAAACACCATAAATCAGCCATCAGTTGAAGGGTCACGGGAGGTTAAGAGAAGAAGGCACTCGCAAAATCAAGAGCCAGGTTCATGGGGAGGTGGTATCCAAGCTGCATAAATAACGAGGAAAATGTAAAATGTGGAAAGGGGACATCAGGCTTTCCAAGAAGAGGGAATGAAATAAGCCACAACATGGAGCAGGATGTTGGGCAGCATCAGCAAAGGTGAGGCCCGGGCATGGCCACTCCCCAGCCTATATCCATGGCAGACATCACCAGTGGATCACAGCACGTTTCCAGGAAGCCATGGGCCATAGGCTGGCACACAGGTGAAACCTCTTTGTTACACTGTCTGCAGGAGAACAACAGGATTAGAAATGCCTGCATTTATGGGAGAGAAGGCAGAAGCGGCAGGATGATGCTGAATTAGGAAAGGTCATAATCTGCCAGGCATTCCACACTGGCAACTCCTTCATTTGAAAACTTTTCATCTTGCCCCCCAGCAAGTACCTCTAAGAAGGGCTACCCTGGACTAACTCCCACTGAGGTATTTGTAACTTCGTGTTATGGGGACACCTGTGTTATGAACTAGAATTTTTAAAAATGTGGTCCACTTTCTTGGGGGCACTTGTTAAAATGCAGATTTCCAGGCCTTGCAATGTTTTGTGCTTTCAAGAGCTAGCCAGTCCTCTTCGTCTAACAGAAGACACACCTGGAGTCCAGAGTCGTCACCAGTTTTCCTTAAAGATGCACAGTATCAGTTGTGTGACAAACCATCCTAAAACTCGATGGCTTAAAGCAACAGCCCTTCGAGGCTCTCTCAGTTCTGTGGGTTGACTGGACTTGACTGGGCAGGTCTCAGCGGCAGCATCTCCTCTGCCACATCCTGCTGGTGGAGCAAGTCACAAGGTGAGCCCAGACTGAGACTGCGCCCAGACAGAAGCCCTGACAGGCATCACTAATTGGGGGTGGTCTTTGGAGATTAGCTAACGTCTCTGGAGAAGCTGATGCACAGTCAAGCCAAGAAGTCAAGCCAAGGCAATTCCTCTCCAGTCCACCACACCAACCTTCACAAAGGCAGAAACTAAGGGGCCAGGGAGAGGATGGAAGAGATGGGCAAGGGCAGGGCTCACTAAGATCTGAAGGGGACTCCTCTGACGGGACCCTTCTGTCCTCCCTGATGCCCCCTGTTATCTGAGTCTCTTCATAGCTCCTTCGTCTGTGTCCCTAGCTTCTGGCCAGGTGCCCCAGCCCTCCTGCCCTGTAGGATGATCTGGACCCCAAACTCCCACTAGTACTTGGCCCCCTCCTCCCACTCCCAGAACCGACCTGTGCTTCATCCTTGCCTCACCTCTGGCTAAGGAACCAGGTCCTGCAATGACCCTCGTCAGGGAGATGGCAGGAGAAATTGACGTCCAAGGTTTGATGTGGGTTCCACCCCTGCTTGTCCCTTATAGGCCGGGTGGAATACTGGATATAAGACAAATGGCCAAACCTGACACCTACAAGGGCCAAATTTTGGCCCTACTATGGCCATCCCAGATGGTACAGAATTCTACTGCTGTTATTATCAATTACAACACAGGAAGCAAAGCTTTGCCATTTTCCAGCTACTCTGTAGCTATCACCTCATCTTAGCTTCCTGCTTTAGAAGTCAGTGCTGCTCAGGCTATCTGGGTGAAGGCCCGTTTTATTGTTATTATTCCAATCTGTTGTACACCAAGAGTTTGCAAAAGTCAATCAAAATTAACTACTAGAGAGATGCAGTGAAAAATAGGTATTGACGATGTAAAATCCAATTTTTATTATTATTAGAATCAACAGACATACAATTACTAGCTGAAATAACTATTTCTAAAATGCCTGCTCTCAGCTTGTGGACTTACCTTGTTGGGAGGAGCACATTGATTGTGGACCACCCTTTGAGTAGCTAGATAATAGGTGACAAAACCAAGATCCCACAAAGCTAAGGCACTCCTTCGGATCTTGACTTTAAAACTAATTCCGTGTCACTAAGGATATTGGCCCAATCCTCTTGGTAGTGTCAAAACCCACAAACAAAAAATCAGACAAAAAAAGGGGGCCCAGAGAGGGAAGGCCCCAGACCTCAAATCACACAGTAACTCAGTGGTCAAGTAGAGACCCGACCCAGATGGCCATCCCCCTGCCTAGAGCCATTTCCCCCACCCACGGAGAGCCTGTCTGAATCCTGCAGGGCCCTGCATGCGCAAAGACTGAGTCACACAGGAATGAGGGGAGGCATTTTTGATTGGGGGTGGGGGGGATTGGGGGATGGCTGCTGGCCTCCCTCGCATCCTTGGGCAGCGCCCAGCCCAGCTCCCCTGCACCTTCCCTGCCCTCCTGGAGATGGCAGGAGCCCTGCTGGCCAATTCCAATGAATCAACTAGCTCTCTTGCTGTTCCAAAAATAAATACGCCAGAGAAGGGGACAGCAGCTAAATGAGCCGCCACTTTCTCCCCGTCCCAGCCCCTCCTCCAGCTGCACACCCAGCCCTCCGGCTCTGCCCACGGATTTAGCCCCCACCCCACCCTCCCAGAAAAAGCCGTCTCCCCTCCACTTCCGGAAACGAATTAAGAAATGAAGTCACCGTGTGCTTCTGATACACTGGCACGTCTGCCTAGAGCTGCCTGAGCTGGGCTTTATAAATATCTCCCCAAAGTAGTATGGTGATCAGAGCAGTCTCAGCCCTGGTTAAGGGAACGGCTGCTTCCTTCCAGGATGGCCCGTCTCTCTGGGAGCATGATTTCAGGTTCACCGACAACAGAGAGGGTACCCTGGGCACAGTGCCAGAAGGTGATTACTAAAAAGAATTCAAATTTCAGCAACAACAGCTTCTGCCTTCTGCCAAAAAAAAAAAAAAATACAAGGATGATCATTAAAAGACATCGGTGCTAGGGTTATTACCATAAGCAGAGAAGGAGGGAAAAGAGGAATCCATCCATCTTATGGACATGTGCACACACTCATTTATGACCAAGTGGGCTGGAGAATCATTGCACTTATGATCTGGGGTACCAAGAAATTTTCTGAGATAAATTTTCACAGGAACTTTAGAGCAGCTGAACAAATGATTTTGTCACTGGGTACCTACCATGCGCCATGTACTGTACTAAGCATTGCCCAGGAGGATGTGCCTAGCACAATCCTGTGACTCTTCCTTAGGACTGTGTACCCCAACTCACAGATGACCCCGCCCTGCCTCCTCCCCTCTAAGCTGAGTGACAGGTGCATCTAGGCATCCTGACTCTACTCTGAGCTCTTCACACTGCCCCAGCCAGGGTCAGACCCATATGTGCCTAGCACAAAGGAGGTATTGAATAAGTATTTGTTTGGCTGAGTGGATGGATAGGTATGAATGGGTGGATGAGGATGGACAGACGGATGAGAGGACAGATAGATGACAGGTAGATGGATATGAATGGATGGATGCATATGGGTGGACTGATGGATCCATGGATGGCAGGATGAATGGGAGAATAGATAAGATAGATGAATGGGTAGATGAACAAATGGTAGGGGACAGATGGATAGAAAAGAACTTATATCTGTTCTTCATAACAAGGTTGTAAAAAACAGCAAACCCATTTTACAGATCAGAAAATGAAGCTCAAATAGGTTAAGTTATTGCCAAAGTCACTCATCAGATCAGCAACTGTGCAAATACACCTTTGGGACCCTGGCTCCCATTGAAGAAAGCACTCTAACAGCCACTAGCAGCTAACAGTTAGTTAGCGATGAGGATCCTGTACCAGGCAGTATGCTGGGTATTTACATGTCTTAACTTATTCAATGCTTTGATAAACCTAATGAGATCAATCTAGGAAAACGAGGCATAGGAAAGCTGACACTTGTTGAAGGTCACAGGGCCAGTAAGAGACACAGCTGGATGCAAACCTCAACAGAGGCCAGACACAGATAATCAAACGCTGATGAATGGAGGAATATGCTGAAATACATGAACAAAGCCGGCTGGGCTGCAGAGGGACAGGGGAATTGCTGACTGCTTGGAGTAGAGTGGGTGGCTGCAAAGAAGGGGCCGGGGGTCCTGCCCTGGGGCAGGTCTCTCTGGCCAACTAGGACCAGATGTCAGAGGGAAGAGTCTCCCTCCCTGACAGCCAGTGTCTGCCTCAGGGTCTGACCCTGGCTGGGGCAGTGTGAAGAGCTCAGAGTGGAATCAGGATGCCTAGATGCGCCTGTCGCTCAGCTTGAAGGGGAGGAGGCAGGGCAGGGTCATCTGTGAGTTGGAGTCCACGATCCCCAGGAAGAGTCACAGGAAGGGGAGGCCCCAGGCACTGAACAGGACAGAGGTGGAAGGCACGGAGCACACCTCCATCCAAAGGCCTCCCTCTGCTGCCACGTTCCTAGGACTGCAGCAGGATCCAGAGCCCAGCCCAGGCGCTAGAAGGCATCAGGCACAGGCAGGCATGGCCACGATAGGGAAGGGGCTGGCTGCGGAGGTCAGAATCCCTCAGCTGGCAGGATCCAGGCCTTGGGGATTTGGCTGAAACTCCACAATTTTAGTGTGTGTACCCAGGGCAAAGCTGGAATGCTCCCCTGGGGGCTATACTCCTCAGCTTCTTGGATCTCAACTCCCCTAAGAAACAGCAACTCTGGATTTCTGCCCATATAAACTGGATGTGAAAAGATACCAGTTATTTCCATTCACTCTCCAAATCCATGGGACATTCCCCAACCAACTTGGGCCTTCTTTTCCAAAGGTCCAGCACTAGATCTAGAGACTGGAGACTCCTGCATCTCTAACTCCAAATCTCCCACCAGCTACCACCTCCTAGAAGCCCTTCAGGAATCAGTGCTCTCTTTTGGAGGAGATGAGGACCATATTCATAGTTTTCCTTCCAGCCCTTCCCTTCCATCCAGAGGGCTGGCTGTATGAGAGGTTAGGTGATCTCCACTAAGCCCCAAGAAGAGAAGGCTGGAGGCTGAGATTCACAAGTGGATCCTAAAAGGCCCTGACTCCCCAAGTCAACTTGTGCACATCACCTGCAGCCTGAAATCTCATCCTGTGAATTTTGCTCCCCATCAACATATCACCCCAAGTGTCGGGCTGCATCCTTGTCTGTCTCCAGGGGGACCCAGGGATCTGAGGCCTGGCCCAGGAGCTCAGAATCCAGCCATGCGAGAAAAACAGGACTCAACAATGGACATACAAAATGGTCATGTCCACTCCCCACCCCTCAGAACATTTACGCTGGAAAGAAAAGCATCAGAGCAATAATAATTTTAGTATTACTAGTAGAGAAATGCAAACTGGAGATGCATGTGTTTTGTTTTTCCTACTCCCTTAATTCTCTGCAAGGTGGCTATGTTATAAGGAAAAGTAATTTTAATAACTTTATTCATAGAGAGGATCTCCTTCCCCCTCAAAAGTGGGAAAAGGGTCTGCATGGGAGACTGAGGTTTGAGCTCACTGGCCCGACTCCTCACCCTCCAGTTAGTCTGATTCATTCGTGCATTCATTCAACCAACTGCTGTTAAAGCAGCCCAGGAACACACTGCCTCTCATTTTATAGACAAGACAGCTAACGCTCAGTGCTACTAAATGACATCACACATGAGAAAGCAGCATGATGCTGCTTAAGGCATAGTAGGGACTCACGAAAGGTTAGTGAAGTGACTTGGCTGAAAGCAATCTTTATTTTTTCCCACTTACCAAATGGGGCCTCAGTCACCATTTCAGTGGGTTGTGTGAGCAGGATTTTATTGAGTGTCCACCTTCTTTCCAGATGCAAGGGAGGGACAGGGAGGAGACTTCCCTGGTGAGCTAGGTTAAGACTCCACACCTCCAATGCAGGGGGTGCAGGTTTGATTCCTGGTCAGGGAAGTTAAAAGCCCAAATGCCATGCGGTACAACCAAAAAGATTTTAAAAAAGAAAAAGAAAGGACCAAGTAGGCAGCATGAGAGGAGAGTCTGAGGCTGCTCAGGACCAGGGCAGAAGGAACAATGCTGCACTCCTGAGGTGCAGCACTCAGAATCCAGACGCCTCCACCAGCCAGGACAACACAGTCCTTCCCTCACCACCGGCCAGATCCTGAAACAGCTCAGACCAGTGCACCTCCTCTAGCCTCCTCTATCACCCCTGACAAGGCTGGACCCAGTGACGCCTCCCAGCTGGCCTCTCCCCCAGGCATCCTCTCTCCCACCCCAACACCCACCCCAGTCATGTCAGCCAGGATGAGCTACTCAAAAGTCAGACCAGAGATGCAGAGAGCAGACTGGTGGTTTCAGAGGCGGGCAGGGAGGAGGTAAAATGGATGAAGGGGTCAAAAGGTGCCAACTTCCAGTTACAAGATGAATGAGTCCTAAGGATGTATAGTACAGCATGGTAAATACAATGCATGGTGAATAATATTGTATTGTACATGTAAAAGCTGCTGAGAGTAAGTCATAAAAGTTCTGATCACATGTACACAAAGATGTTAACTATACTCAGTGTGGTGATCATTTCCTGAAATATAAAAATCAAATCACTGTGTTGAACACCTAAAACTAACGTAATGTGTCAATTATACCTCAACTGAAAAAAAAAAAAGCTACAATCCAGCCAAGCCACTCCCTGTGCAAAAGCCCTCACTCAGAGGCTGCTCTCTGCACAATGCCTGCCCCATCTGGCCTCTCCAGCCTCTCTCTGGCCATCATGGGCCTGTGCTTGGCCTTCCAGAAGGCCTGTAACTCCCTGAGAGAGCATACGATCTATCCCACTAGGTCCCAGCAGTTGGTGCCCCAAACACTTTTCCAGCCCACACCTCCGGCTGGCTACCACCAGGAATCAGCTTAGCTAGATATCACCTTCTCCAGGAAGCTTTACCCCCAGGCTGAGTTAAACGTCACCCTGTGGGTGCATATGGCCCCTGTCCTTCCCATAATTACCAGAGAACTGGCCTTGTTCTCTCTGTGGCCATAAAGTCCAGGAGGGCAGGAACCTTCATCTGTTTGCCATCCTATCAGCAGGCACCCGGTAAATCTTTGCAGGATTACTGCCATTCCAATTCCCTAGGATCATAAAATAATAGAATTTCAGAGTCTCCTGGCCAGCCTGGAACTTACAGTTTAAATCAGTCAACTCCTCGGAGCCTCTTCTCCCCCCATAAAAGAGAGGACTGGACCAGCTCTTATGCCTCACAACTCTAGGGCAACACCAGCCATCACCTGGGAGCTGGTCAGAAATACAGAGTCTCAGGCCCCACCTGGACTCACAGGGGTCTGAAGTCCCATGCGTGTGGCCCAGGCACCAGCTTTAACAGGCCACTCAGGGGGTTCTGACCCTTAAGAAATAGGTGATGCTGTGACTTGAGGATTCCCCCTCCTGCCCCTGCAGGTGGATTTTGAAGACGTGATCGCGGAGCCCGTGGGCACCTACAGCTTTGACGGCGTGTGGAAGGTGAGCTACACCACCTTCACAGTCTCCAAGTACTGGTGCTACCGCCTGCTGTCCACACTGCTGGGCGTCCCACTGGCCCTGCTCTGGGGCTTCCTGTTCGCCTGCATCTCCTTCTGCCACATCTGGGCGGTGGTGCCCTGCATCAAGAGCTACCTGATCGAGATCCAGTGCATCAGTCACATCTACTCGCTCTGCATCCGCACCTTCTGCAACCCACTCTTCGCCGCCCTGGGCCAGGTCTGCAGCAACATCAAGGTGATGCTGCGGAAGGAAGTGTGAGGCCCGGGTGGGTGAGGGGGCGGCGGGGCAGGGGAGCCTACTGCTCGTGGGGCTGCTGGTGGGCTCTTTCTCCTTGGGGACCACTGCTGCCCCACAAGATGGGAGGACACAGAGTAGGAAAACCAGAAAGAAAAGACAGCCCACCATGGAAGCACAGTGGGCTTCCCTCTGCCTCCTGCCGTACCACGATGCCCCCATGACTGGGCGTCAGGGAAGATCATTTGCTAAGAGGCA